>NC_080570.1:134149640-134844140 GCF_030247185.1 Malaya genurostris
TTATATATTTCAATATTTGAGTAAAAGAAACTACCAAAATGTTGTACGGGATTCATTTTCGGCTCTCAGACGCTTCAAAATCTTGAATACTCTACGATAATAAACACTTTCCGAACATTTTTCTCGAACGCGAAGCAGTCAAATGCTAGTTTTTTTTACCATCGTTTAGTGCGAATTTCGCACTGCGAAAAGTGGACGAAGCTAATCAAATTATTCTGAATTGGCACTAAACTGATTATTTTTACCTTTGATTCTACGAAGATTTTGCAAACCACTTACGAATTGTTGCTTCGCCCGGTGCAGAGTCTGGATAACACTCATCAAGCCATTTTTTGGTATCGGCGGCACTTTTTTTCATCAAAAAGTAGTGTTTCATCAACACACGAAATTCCTTTTTTTTCCATTTTTTTCACAAAAACAAAAGTAGCTTCACTCAAAATGCAATATCTCACAAACTAATAATCAGACAGCTGTCAAATTTATACACGTATCTTTTGAAGGTTGGTACTAACTGAAAATGGTATGGATTTAATTCTAGTGGCGCCCTCTCATAGAAACGATACGAACTTTTCAGCCGATCTGTTATACTACCAAAAATGTCACTTTCGTCCCAAAGGACATGAATCCACCAAATTGCCCACAACTTCTACCAATTGAGGAATTTTGGGCATTAACGAAGGCACATCTTAGGAAACATGTCTCGGCAGCCGCAACCATTCAACAGTTCGAAAAAGATTGGAAAAAAGTGTCAAAACTTGTCGCCAAGAAGTCTCTACGGAATTTAATGAGGAACGTCCGCAAGAAGGTGCGCCAGCTAGTCTACAATGGCTAAGTAGCAAATGTTGAGAATACTATTCTGTTGTTGAAGTCTAATATTATCAGTATATCGAATAAAATTTGAATATCTAACACTTGTGAATTATTTACAGCGAAATCAAAGTGCGTCCATACTTTCTGGGACAGTCTTTATACGACCAACGCCCTATGCCCTGAACCGCCAACTCAACTTTGTTTATTTATTTATTTGAAGCAGAGAAAAGCTCGGTGGAGTTAGTTTCTGTCAAACTTGCTCTCCAACAGGTATAAAACCTCCCCATCTTTTGCATAAACAGATTATAATCACCCAAATGATACATTTCACTTGAACATAGTATTTCTAAACTAACTAAAACTAAAACTAATTAGATAGTAACCCAAGGAACAATTTCCAAAATCTTATTTAAATACCAGTTCTAAAACTTTAGTTTCAGAATCTAGAATCAGGATTGAATTGCAGAGTCCTAGTTTTAACTTTTGAACCTTTATTGTGAAACCAAAATCTGAAACTAAATTCTTAACCTTAAATTAAGTTCAGAATTCAGGTTCTGAATTTTGTTCTGAAATTCAGTTTTAGAATTAAGTTCAAGAATCTGCCCTAAATGAGGAACAATGCGGAAGATATTCACCAAGACTCCCAATCCCGACTATTAATGATCGAATTTCGACCATGGTTCACCTTTTACACTCGTCCATTTTAGAATATGGACTGAGAATACCTTAAGGTAACCGTCGTTCGAATGCGAAAAAGGCAAACAAACGTATGAGTTTTTCTCATTGTTTCCAAAAATTTGAGAAAACCAAACTTTTGACTTATATATATTTATATTTATTTAAGTCGAGATATTCACGATTAAGCTCGACCCATTCTTCCACAGTACAGTGGGGTCTCGTACAACGCGGATTCGGTTTTGCCGGTATTCGTTGTTGCCGGATTCGTTATTGCCGGATAACCGCGATAAACGGGACCCAGAGCATATGGGATTTCGACTGCTTGGGGCTGTGAACGGTTATCTCGCTTCAGTCGACAGATAGAGCCACACAATCTTCGGCAAACTTGTAGTAGATACTTAGACCAACAATTTAGTGTAGTTTGACAGACAATTAGTTGAGAACTGCTCCGCTAGGGGCGCTTTGAAAAAATGCATGATATAAATCATTCACTTAATACAGAGAAAACGATTTGAGCTTCAAGTAACTCGCAAATTATAACATAGTATTTTGAAGAATGCGAGAATTCGGGAGTTTGTCAAACAGCAAAAGTATTAACTTGGACTTACTCCAAGATGTAGCTAGTGTGCTTGAATACAAATGTCAATTATCAGAATAATGTTCTTATAAAAGAACTAAAAGATATAGAGCGGTTTAGTTTGTTGGAAAGTTGTTAGGAATGTTATAGTTTACATAATGAAAACTATGTTTGTTGAGAACATTCCCACATAATGGCGCTAGTGTGATCACAATCTTACAATATAAAATTTATTATATGATATCTCTGGCGGTGTTTTCGGAAAGAAAGTAAAGGAGGTAAAAACAGATTAAATAGTGTGAACAGTTGTAAATATTTTTCTCACTTGGTGACGCTGGTGTGCAATTCTGGGTTGGAAATTCCTGTAATCTTGATTTATTTTGATTTATTGAGATCGTTTTCTCGAGGGTTTACAAACTGGTTAGAAGATTTATAAAAGCTTGTGTGTGATAATTTAAGAGCAGTGTATCTTCCTCAACATTGCTTGGGATATCAAAAAGTATTCGATAATGTAAACAGTAGTTCAGTATTCCAAAAAAAGGTTGCGCTATTGCGATCATGATCACTTAGAAATCTATTTTTTTGGGAAAATTATATTTGTTTGTTTAGTGATTTATACTAGTTGACGGCAGAGATTTCTTCTACAATGCTTGTGTAGGAATTAATAGCTGTTTGGTCGCGGACAAACTTGGTAAGAAATATGATTACTTTTATGGGATTTCTCAAGTTTAGAAATATGCGGTTTCTATATAGTTTTCTGAATTTTTCGGTTTTCTAAAATAGCTGTTATTTCGGAGGATTCGCAAAATGATGCGAACTCATGTGCTTCCCTCCGTCATAAAATGATTTTGTGTCATGCGATTCACTAACAAATCTACTAAGCATACATTCTACGCGACGCTATCGTAATTGTGGTAGTGTGTTTCTGCAGAATTACTTTCTTGCATACATACTACTATATACTAGTTGAGTCGCGTTGAAAGCAAGAATATAAAAACAACTACAGTGCAACAGAGAGAACGATCATAGATTCTTTCTTTCGTTTCATTTGGTTGTGTTAGAGACGTGAAATTGATTCCTATAAACACGTTGTAGCTAACTTGCTGAACATCCAGTAGAAATTAAGCAGATAGGGCATTTTGGGCGCGTGAAAAAAATCTGGAACTGGAAACATAAAATTTTCATTGGTTTTCGTCTGCTACAAAGCTTTTGAATCAATTTACGAATTTCACAAAATTCGAGGATGTAAAATTTATTGAGATTCGTTGAAAAACAGCTGAGCTATGACAGCTCGAAGTTACCGTTCCAACTTTTATCAGGCTAGGTATTTGGAGTTTTAAAAATGTAGCTAATCTATGTGCTTTAAAAAATTTGTAGCGTTCGAATTTCCCAGTACACTACCGGAGCAATAAAAAAGGCTGGATGACTCGAGAAATTTTCCAAGATTGGGTGCAAAACTGTTTCATTCCCGAGTTAGAACAATTTTGCTCAAATCGCATCATAGGAATTGCTTTGACTGCATTCAATCAGTTTTAGTTCAAATTAAGTCATCAACGTTGAAAAATTGCTAGAAAAAACTACTTCCATCTTTTTTTTTTGAACCTGGTACACAAATCGATGATATTGAGAACGAAAGAATAATTTCTGAAATTAAGGATTTCGGTGAAAAGATGGGTGCTGAACATCTTTCTCGTGCAGAAATTGATGACATCATCGCTGATGAATTGATTACGGCAGAAGAAATAGTCGCTGATGTTACGCTGATACAGATGATATAGATGATATTATTATTCCACAACCAAGCGCTGAATAAATCCACTCCAAAATTTTGCTACTCAACGAATTGGAGAACTTTTGTTCTTTGGATAACAACATCGAACGACGAGAACAAATGCAACACACCCTTAGACAATCTAACACACAACTAAAGAACTTATTGATTGAATGGAAGAACGATCAGAGTGAACAAATCTAACCACAAATATAACTTACTGTACGATTAATAATTTGAATAATATCTTCATTTTCGACTATTTTTGATACTATTTGTTATTTAAATAAATTCAACCTTCCACAACAATTCCTAAAACTAACATAAGCCAATGATTTCAAATTATTAATCCTTTCAAAGATTAGGGTAATACCTAATTCCCGTAGAATCAGTTCGAATTTTTTCTCCAATTGATGCGGTCTCAATAGAATGGTTTTCTATGCATTAAAATAATTCGAAAATTCTTTCTATCGCAAACGCTCAACAGTCGTATTCGACCATATAGTTTCCCGAAATGTTTTCAAACGGAATTCGACCGTAGAGGATTTGAGCGTCCTGTTGTAAACAAAACCTAATTTTGAGGATAACATCAAATAAATAATTTTCGAAGTACTAGGGTTTACATTTAGTATCACAAAGACCTTTAAAAACATGTATTGCCTAAAGGCACTATATTGTGAACTGTTTTGCGATTCTTGAAAATGGTCTTTCTAGCTCTTTATTGTTAACTCGACATCCACCACGTCGAAGCCATTCAGAATAAACTTCTTCGGTTTGCTTTTCGTAGTTTCCCTTGCAGTGATCCCTACAAACTTTCCAGCTATCAAGAGTGTTATAAATTTATCGATTTATCAGTTCACCGAAATATGTCTTTGGTCGTTTACGTAGCAGCTTTTGTTACAATCTCGCACTGGTTATCCGCACTTGTTACAAATACTGAATTTGGAGATTTACTGCCTGATGAAGAGTGTGACTATGAAATTTTCGCTCCATTGGGCTTTTCCCTGTTCACTAAAAAGGTTTAATTCAAATAATAAATCAAATGAAACTATATGAGCAATATATGTCACATTTTATGTACTTAACATTATATATAATTGTATAAATAATCAAAACATTAAGTATGAAATTCGAGTTTTCACTCTATCAAGTTCCTCAGATTTCAGATGTCGATAGCTTATACATCTTAATACTTTAGTAACTTACTACTAGAAAAACAGTTTGAAATCTGTCTCTCCTTCATCAACTTATTCAAAAACTGATCGGTAAGATCACTCTCATAAACAAGTATGGTATTCAATTACAGAAGATCACATTGTAGATACAATAAGAACTGTTTCATCAATCGTTCAATAGGTATTGGAACCTTAAAACACCTTCTCGAAGAAACCATCTTAATCAGTCAACATGATTTTGAGTTGCAGGAATTTCGAACGCCGAATTGCACACTAGAGTCAGCCATGCGATAAATTTCAATTACTGTTTACACCATTTGATCTGTTTTGACCTCCGGAACATTCTTTCTGAAAACACCGACACCACCGAAAGAAAAATATTCGCGATATTTCATGTTCAAACTGTTTTTCTATTGTGAATATATGAATTATTTCATGCTCTTTTCAAAGCGCCCCTGGCGGTGCAGTTCTCAACAAATTGTCGGTCAAACTACACTAAATTGTGGGTCTAAGTATCTACAACAAGTTTGTCGAAGATTGTACAGCTCTATCTGTCGACCGAAGCGAGATAATCGTTCACAGCCCCAATCAGTCGAAATCCCGTATGCTCTGGGTCCCGTTTATCGCGGATTCGCTTTTCACGCCCCCGGTGTACCGCGTTATACGAGACCCCTCTGTACAAATTTTGAAAAGGTGCTCTATGGTAATGCAAGACGTAATCACGTCAAAAATCCAAATGTGCAGCATCCCCAGCATTGCCTAATATGTAATCAGTTTCCCGAGCAAATCATTTTCAACCCTGCACCCGCATTTCCCATCTTCAATTTGACAGTTCCCTTCCAGTCAGATACATTCGGAATCGACTCGACGGAGCACCCAGACAGTCTCACCAGTGTAACCGTTTTCCAGTAACTTCCGGCAGCGCGTGCGTACGACCAACAAAAACAAACAGCCGAATGCCGAAACTGGAACGACCGTACCCGAACACAGACCAGCGACCACTCGAGTGTTGATTGCGAATCCCAGTCAAACCGAGACTTTCACTGCGATGAGTTTACATAATCCGTCGGTGTGCGGTTGCGGTTGGTTTGTAAATTTTCTAATCCTTACTTGTGGATCCAGCGGAAAGGCAACGGCAACAGGAACTATTATTTTCCGGACAGAAAAATAACTGCAATAACTGTCGCCAAGTGCAGCGGCCACTTTCACAGGACTCGTTATCAGCTGTCAGCTACTGGATCCGTGGGTCACCGTGAAATGTTGGGTGTGTGCATCGGAAAATTCCCGTCGCTTGTTGTAGCACAAAGAGAATTACTGGTAGTGCGACTGGTGGTGGTGGTGGTGGTGGTGGTGGTGCTGACGGCCGAAGAACTTCGGCTGAACCTTTGAATATTTCAGGGAAAAAATGCGATACATAGATGGAAAAGTTCTGTTGTTCTGTGCTTGAATTCGGTGACAGTAGTGCATTTGGGATTGTACAGAGAAAATTGAAGTTTAGTTTCGCTTAATCTAAAAAAAAAACAAAGTGACAGCAGAAGAAAAATTACATTGATCGGTGATTTTTCTTCTCGTTCGAAACGCCTCACGTCAGCATCAAGCAGTGAATAGTAACAACAGTAATACCAGCAGGAACTCGGTCGTGATTGAGCGAGAAGGAGTGTTATTGCCGTCCCCAGTCGGAAATCCCCAGATAAATAGCGTATAGCGAGCGCTGGAAGATATCCTCTCATTCTAGTGTGCTGATGAGCATCGCGGGTGATTGCCTCGGAATGTCACCACTTCTCATGTCTCACTTGACTCCTGTTCTGATGAATTTAGGTCTTTCGCAATAAGGAGCCTGAAGATGGTTGTTGCAGAGCTAAGTGCTGGCACAACACGTTGAAAGTACGCGTCGCTTGTGCCAGCTAGCCCGAGAGGAAGGTTCGAGCTCAGTGTCTCGTTGGTTTGTTGGTTTCTCGCTTTTTTTTTCTTTCTTTCCGCTTTGAGCAACGCTGATTAAGAATGGCAATCTGTAATAGATTGTGGAATCAGATTTCTAGCAGTGGAATATTATCGTCACTCAGGTCCCGTGATTTTTATTAAGAAAAATTGCTGGTAAGCACCGGTATTGAACGATGGCTGTGTCGATTTTTTTCCGGCCGTTGAAGGTAATCAAGGATTGTCGATTTTTTCTACTGTTAGCGGACTTTGGGTAACGGGTTTGGGAACCTAACCCAGATGGGCTGAGAGATCGAGACGATCGTCTTACCGTCGACCGTCGACACCTATCATAGTATTCATAATTTTTTAATAGCTGGAATAAAGTAATTAAAATGGTTCGAAAGCAAGATTTCTACTGCGTGCAAATCCCGCAATATGTCCTATTAACAGGCACAACACGTCATTTTTTTTATCTCGCGACTGAAATCGTTAGCGCCGGATATATTAACAGTAGTAGGTCGAAGTGTCGTGTTAAATGCACCATTTAGTCTATTTTATTTCACCGAAAAAAATGTGTCGGTCATAGTAAATGCCGTTTCATTTGAGATGATTTTCTTTCCGGTGAGCTCGTTATTGAGATCGACGAATCGTCAGTAGTCACTGAGACCCAATTGGAAGTGTAATTCGTTCAATTTAACCATCGATACCATTGACGATTTTTCAAATTCATTCAAATGGTTGATGAGGATTATTTCATGTGCATCTGAAAATACTGAAGCCATAACCTTACCAGATGAATATTGTACTGCAGTCCACTCGTGATCGTTTTGATTCTGGAGTGAAGTCATGGATCCATATTTCATCCATTGGCACATATCGATGCAAAAAAATCTGATTTATTTCTTGTCAACATGGCCAAACACTGCTCTGAATCATCAACACGTTGTTGTTTTTGATAGACTGCGAGTAAACGTGGCACCCAAGTTGAAAAGAACTTTTCCATGGTCAAATGTTCATGCAAAATTGTAAACACACTGCCTTTTAACATCTTTACGGCCTCAGATATCCCACGCATATTTCAATTTACGATAACTTATAACCAGGCGGACTTTTTTATGTTTTCTGGAATAGCCACCTCAATTGCACGACCAGAACGATTACCACATTCGGTATCTGTACAACCACGTTTAAATGCAGCAAACCAAAAACAAATGTTTTTTTTATGTGGAACACAACTTTGTTTTCTATTTAGGGGTGCAAATTAGAAGTTCAAGAGTAAATACAGGTAGAAATGTGGTTAGGTTTTGAACACTTACAGCTCAGTCAATTTTGTATCACTTATTAATATTATTTCATCATTTGATTGGAAATATTTCTAAGTTTTGATTTGAATGTATCAAGCCACATATTTGTAATTACATATGATTGAAATTTTGATTAATATCAAGCGGTGTCCTATTTTGTCTGCTAAAAATTTAAGACACTATGCTGGTATACTAGATTTCCCTATCTGAGGCGATGGGTTTGAAGGAGTAGGCGCTTTGATTGGTCAATCAATGCAAAAGTGAAACTGTTGAAGCAAGCAAATAAATAAATATAAGAAAAATTGTGTCTATAGCTCCAGTCTTACATGAAACATGTCAGAGGATTGTCTGTGGAATCTGTATCTATCCCAGGTAAAATTTTCAATGGTGCCAATTTCATTAGGACGAGCTCGAGAATAATGACACATTGTTTAAAGAATTTAGTTTTTGCTTTATCATTTTGAACAAAGGGTTGAAATATCTTCATTCTTTAATCGTAGAAGCGGAAAGTCGGATTCAGATACAATTTAGCATCTACATAGGACCTTTCATTTGAATACAAGCTTATGTAAATCAGTACAGTTATCCTTGAGAAATCGAAGTGAGTTCCGTTTTGATGTTTTTGATCAGAATCTCTGATGCTTCTAAAATTAAAAACTGTAGTCAAAGCCGACTTTTGTTAGATCATCAACTAACAAAGTCTATAAATGAAATCAGTCTTTAGCACAAAACCAATGTGTTCCTTTTTATTTTCCATGAGTTTTTATGGAATTCGGAATCAAGTGAAATTTGACAGTTACCAACACAATCATAGGACTTTCTCATATTTAAATTTGAGTTTAAGGTTGTTAATCACTATTCCTGGGGTTTCCCCAGCCGAAAATCGGAGACTGGTATAACGGAATGAAGTTTATTCGATCATCTACTAACGAGCTCTTAAACTGAAGAAATTTATAAATTTATTTTAAGTGATATATTTCTCTGTATCTGATCCCTTGTAGCGAATCGCCCTTGAATCTGAGTGTTTTCATAAATCTCCCTGCAATACTGGAACTGCAATTCTAATCTAAATTACATTCAGAATTTCTTTGTGAAATCTTAACTCTTTCCATTTGAATCCGAGTTTATGAAAATCGATGAGATCATTTCTGGGAAAATTAGGAGCACCCTTTTTCTCATTTCTAGAACATATCACCATTTAATTTCAGAGGTAAATATCAGATCCAGATGAGAACAGAAAAAAATTTCATTTGACCGGAAGACCAGATTATGATTTTGTTGAAATCGATCCAGCCATTTCGGAGAAAAATGAGAACGTATATTGTGCAATATTTTGCACATGTGAACATTTAACCGTTAACCGAAAATGGACCTAATAATAAAACCTTGAATGATGTGTAATGATCCAGCCATCTCCGAGAAAACTGAGTGCGCATTTGCATTACACTGTTTGAAACAGCTGGCCGAAACCATACACACAACAATATTTTGAATTTTACAGGTGACTTAATCCTTCATACGATGTAATTCACAAAGACCTAATTTGTCAATTGAAGGAAAACTCAATTTGTAATGACTTAATGTTAGATTAGCTTTAATTTTACTGGTTTCGACTGTATCTTGCATTTAAATGCACCTTTTATCAGCCAAGCAGATGAGTACTTCTGTGGTACAGTCGATTAAAAGCCGTACTTTGCGATTCGATAGTTCTCAGTTCAAGTCACGGCGGTCGCTATAAGTATTCATTTTTTTTAATTCAACGAATTTCATATCATGGAATTTAAGACACAATATTAAATGCTCTTCCATGTAAATTTGCGTGAACTTCGACGCTCCATTTATGTGCATCTAATACGATGTAAAATCACAGGGTTTTTCGAATAGCTAAATTTTGCTTTTTCGAAATCGATTGGAGTCTATCGTTCTGAGTCACTTAAAAAGGTACCGTTCGATGTTAATAGGCTTTTTCCACAGATTAGAAAGATTAATTGCACTCGACATGTGGTTCTAGCAGGCCGGCGCCACATTCCTCACTGTACGCGAAACCATGTATCAGTTAAAAGCCAAACTGTTCTATTTGCTACCTGGAAACATTTTAATAAAGGCGTCTGTAGTGAGAATCTGGTCAAAACATTCATTGAAGATAAATAGATTCACCGTGCTGAAAAAATAGTGCCTTGATTCATGGTCCAAAGAGAAATATGGACGATTTGTGTTTTATTCTTTGTTAAAACGTAGAGCCGTCTTGAGCTAGTTTTGAATATGATCAGGATCTAATGGGGAAAAATGATATGCAAATGCAATTATGTAATGAAAGCCGCGAAAAATGTTACCGCAGAGACATGATTCGAACCCGTAGCTAACTCCCAACCGGGGAAATGGAGTTTAGACACAATATTAAATGGTTCTTCGACGTAAATTTGCGAGAACTGCGACGCTCCATTTATGTGCATCTAATAAGATGTAAAATCACAGGGTTTTTTTTTAAGTGTGTGCATATGAAAACAGAGAGTAAAGTGACATGATTGCCAATTACATTACAATAAACGCTACTTCCACACAAAAATTAGCTGTCAATTGCGGATTCGATTTAAAAACTTTTTCCTTTCGGGGCACTTGTTATTCTTGTCATTTTCGTACACAGAGTTTCAATACAGAATTTTGATCTCCCGATACGGATTTAAAGATTTATCTCCCGAAAAATATAGATTTAAATGTGGCAACCCTGCACGCTATACGAAATACGCTGCGAGCGTAGTAAAAGGAGAAGGTGTTTTCTTCTTCCGTAAGAGCACGTACCGATTTTGCATCGTCATTAAGTATGACGGTTTGCAAATTTTGACACTCATCGCCCTACAATTTCGGAACCAAAAGTTTCCGACTGGATAAAATGGTACAGTGTCTTTTAAGATAACGAGAGCTTTAGTTTGAATCAAGATTTATAGAAATCGGTTCAATGGTTGCTGAGAAATCGAAGTGAGTTCTGTTTTTTGGAGCTTTTCTTCACTATTATCGTTGCTTACGAAGCCGGAAACCGAGACCAGGTAGTCTCAAAGTAGGTTTATATATCCACTAACTCTCTAAACAAGATTTTCCAACTGGATGAATTTACCAGTAAGTATTATACAGATTTACACCTCGTCTCACCATCACTTGTGAAATTAAAACTCATGAAATTTTTTTTTTCACTTATTGCGCTGTAAGACCGGAACCGGAGATCTGATCTGGATCAGCTTTTCGGGGATGTTTTATAGAATTTTAGGACCTTTTATTAGCATCTTTGTTTGTGAAAATCGGTGAAGAAATTTCCGAGAAAACTTATTGCGCATTAGTGTGGGACAAGGTTGTATGGGAACAAGTTGAAAACGCTTATTTTATAGCTTCACACAAACTTTTTTCTGTCCCTTTGGGGTCCCATACGAACTATGCAAAATTTTAACTCGATCGGTGAAACTATCGCGCTCGAAGTTTCAAATTTGCATGGGATTTAGTATGGAGAAATTCACTTTTTACGAAAAACTGCTAGAGGTCAACCTATGAACTCTAAAAATTAGTGCATGTGCATGAGTCGAATGGTATATGATACTCGGCCCTACCGGCCTCCGTTCGAAAGTCGGTTTTCACAGTGATAGATCCTACGAAATGATAGTGATGAAACTTCTGTTTAGAAAATGCTGGATTGCATAAAAAGGGAAGAGTTTAGTTAGTAAGGGCGCTTTATATTACTTTCTCCTATAATGAACAACGATTGTTTAGTTGTGTCAAATTCAATGTTTTAATGATTAACAAGACATTAACTTTGTTATTTAAAGATATAAATATTGGTGTATGGTGATAGAATCGCTGAACTTTGTACCGGAGAGGCAGAACCTTTTTCCTTGTTTGCCTGTATTTTTTTGCTCTCAATACAACACTTATTCTTTTCATCTTTGCACAATTAACATAATGCCACCGGCGCAACGTAGTATGCTTGCGGAACGCTGGTTGAATAGATTTTTCCTCTGAAAAGGTTGATGAATAGCCCGTCACCCTTGAAGGGCCATGTTCAAATACGAGCATACAAGGGGAATATCCTGAAGCGTACGCCTCGAATGGCTGCTCTGAATAGAAACTACTCGACATATTCTACATTTCTAGTAGCAAATCACAACTAGATTTGAAATTCGTTTGGGTTGTGTTGTAGTAAAAGTACATTTTTTTAGTATTGGTTGTATTGTTTAAACTCGCTAGTGGATGTAGATGTGAAAAGCAAAAATGAATTGAAATGATTATAATCAAAACGCTATAGTGACTGTACTGCCAGTCACTTTTTCATGTGCTCAAACTGATAGCAACGAATGGTGAATATATTTGCGATAAAACCACTGCATTTGCGATAATAATTAAAATACAATAGTTGTTAATATACCTTAGCGTTACTACGATAAATCATATTAATTGTGATTAGGTGATGTGAGGAGATAATCGAGTTCATCTACTCAAGATTATCATTCAGTGGTGATTTCTTCTTATTGCAGTATCATCGGTAGCTGTGAATTGTAGCAAAAGATTATCAGCTATATATAAGTATTTTCTTATTGGATAAGGAAAATTATAAGTTTGTTTCTTTTAATGTATTGGTCACTGCTATACACTAAGGTCTCTTCCATATGGTTTATTATACAAGGACTTTTTACACTAACTAATTTCTTAAATTTTACTAATTCCTTAAACTCCTCAATCATATCGAGTAGTGCAGTATAGTTCTAGCAGTATTATGATCTACGCCAATGAAATGAGTTGCTTCAGCATGACACTTTCTCTACAACTCTGTCTCTAACGCAGGTGTATAGATCTTTATCCAATACCCATTTCTTCCCACTTAGTTAAGTTAAAAATGACCATTAAGGGCATAGTTCTAGAAACATAATTTATGTCAGTTTTAAAATTTAAATCTGGATTTTATAACAAGAAAAACTGGCAGCCCCAGCAGCGTTTTGTCTGTGTTTCAAATATAGAAAAAATAGGCGGCCGTTCTACCGTTATACCAATTTTAAATTTGACAGTGTAACTGTTCGAATGAATAAAACTGAAACGGCATGCTGGGGATACGTTTGTTTCAGTTTCAGTTATATCATAGACCACCCATATGCATCTTGCAGCTGCTGAATTTGCTCTTAGATTTCAATTTCTTGTTGTGAAATAACAGTTACATTATTACAAAAACAAATACTCAAATCTGCGGTTTTTAGAATTATTACGTTGAATCAATTTCCTACTTGGTTTTTTCGCACGGTTTCCGTTTCAGTTTTGTTTCTTATGGATTTGTTTTTAACACGGTACGTAATCCCCATGTAAAACGAAACCTTTCTCGTAATTTCAAGATTCCACGACAAAAAAAGGCGGGTAGGTAATGTCAGAGACATAACTGGATGACGTGGATACGAATCAAACGGACGTGCTTTTTTCATACTTCCCCTCAATCGTACATACTATTTGATTGATTGTAGGATTTTCACAAAACTTCATTGCTTCACTTGCAGAATTCTAATGGTACAAAGCGGAACATACGAAAGCAAAATATTACAGGGTTGTGTAGCGAACAAGACCTGTTTAACTTCATTCACATGAGAAATATTAACCACAAACCGTTTGTGGCCATCTAGGGTTTCTAAATATGAAAAAGTAATAAAAATAGCATTAATTTCAGTAATTTACTTGTCAAACCCGTCTCGAAAATACAAACTACATAGTGATTTGGAAGAATATTTCACAACCGAAAGCCGCTGTCTTGAATTTTAGGACTTCTAAAACTGTAAATCAGAGCTAAAAAAACTCATTTTCATTGACTGAAACATAGACGAAAATGACAAGAAATTACTGTCACTCTCAGCTTCGCTTGCAAACTATGAGAACGAAATCCATGTCCAGTCAGTGATACCACTTTTTCCTGAGGTCAAATCCGTAGATTTGACTCCAAGTCTAATTATACTCGTACATGCTCCTTTGAGACGAGCTTGCCGTGTACTTATATGGGGGAAAACTCACTAAATGTATCTAAAAAAATGTTTAGAATGAAAATTAGTACGTATCAAATACAAGTAAATCAATAAATAAAAAAAACTACGTAAAATCATCAGATTGGAATGCCAAGCGATAAAGACAGGCTTCCTTAAAATGAGGACTCAGTGCCGGTAGATGTTTGATAGTTTTTATAATTGGACATACAAAAAAATTTGGATAAATGATGTGACAATATTGAAGCATTTTCCGTACATATCTTGGAAAAAATGCATACATATCTTGGAAAAGGTCCATCCGTAGATCCGTAGAAAAGACAAAAATCCGTTGATATACGGAAAAATCCGTAGGGTTGGCATCGCTGTGTCCAGTCAATGACATAAGCGGGACAGTAGTTTCAAAATTGTGTTTTTTCTTTCATTTGCCATTTCAGTCATTTGCAGTTTTCAGTGAAAATCCCATAGTATGCAGTGACGATATTCAACCTAAGCTGTGAGAATTGAAAACGTCAGAAAAAGATTTCACAATAAGTTTTAACTGTTGGTGCTCGAATTTGTAGTAGTTTTGATTTCCAAAGAGGTTCTGGGATGTAATTACTTCGATTTGTCATATTTCAGTCACTTTTTATAGCCAAGCGTCACATATTTTCAATACATCGATGAAAGAATGAGAATTGAAATTCTGCTGTTGCTACCTGAAGACGTTAGTTTGGTTTCGTCTTGTCACAGAGAAAAGAGTGACGTTGGCAATTATGCTCTCTCATTTTTTTGATGAGAAACGAAAATGCTTCGTCTCTCTTCGGTCATTTACGAATAGCGGCCCTTACACGATCATTAAAAGTGTCATTACTAAAAAGTAATGGCACTTTTAATGATCGTGTAAGGTCTACGAGTTCAGTAATGATACGAGTAATGATGGAATTCCGGATTTTCCATCATTACCAACATTATTTCTTCTTATTTTTTTGTGGAAGTGCTGAACATCTTTAGTACTATACGCGAAAAAATGACAAAGTGTAAATTTAAATTGTTAATATTTCATTAACCTTAACGTTTGAATGGCAAATCAAATTTATTTTCAGCTAAACGAAAATAAAAATATTGCTATTGCTATTGCTGGAGTAGTTACAAATACTCATCATTAATAATGAACGTGTAATGCTGAAAAGTAATGATGTACAGTAATGCAGTAATGGCGAGCGTTTAAGCAGAAGTGTCATTTCTTAGTAATGACACTTTTAATGATCGTGTAAGGGCCGCTAATGAGACAGTAAAACATTGAAAATGAGACTGCTGGAATGGTTTCTTTCATTGAGAATGCGTGACAATTTTAAGCTCTGCTGTAAAATATTTATATGCACTCGCCAAGCATGAACAAAAGTTATCTTAGTTTCTCTAAAACTTCATGAAAAATAATACAATATTATTAATTTATAACCAACAGTTTTTACACATAATTAAAACAAAATGAACCGATTATTATTGTGTTTCGTTTATTTAGACCCGGATTTAACTTAAATATGGTCGTTCGTCGGGTGCATAGAACCAAATCAATAATTGATTTCACCACAGTTTTCTTCAACCATGAACCTAAAGTACTCCAAATACTCTGCGGGGACCTGCGAATACCAATTGAAACTAAGTAGTACTAAGCAGTAATAGGTTTGATAGACAACTGATGGTTTTGTTGTTTTAAAAAATCGAGATTATTCTGCGTATACATAAACATACATATTTTCAACATGCCAAAGATTGTAGTTTTGCAAGAAAGAATGAACGATTTCTGTATAGGTGAGAAAATCAATTATAAGAATTTTTACGTTTCGTCTTTGACTCATCAGTGCAGAGCAGTTCAAATTGAACTGCTTAGTGCTAAACTCGGCAGTTCAATTTGAACCGCTAAGCAGAAATGGTCAAAGACGAAACGTAAAAATAATAAAAACGGTTATGTGCCCTAGCACAAAATTTGGCTAACCCCTAAATGACCATACCTGCATCGGCCAGAAATAGTCGAAAACACGTTTTCGTTCGGCACGTCAGAATAGACATTGCACTCCGTTGCAAAACAAAAAGTGTTCTGTAAGTAGCAGAAACTTTACGTCTGCTTAGCGGTTCAAATTGAACTGCCGAGTTTAGCACTAAGCAGTTCAATTTGAACTGCTCTGCACTGATGAGTCAAAGACGAAACGTAAAAATAATAAAAACGGTTATGTGCCCTAGCACAAAATTTGGCTAACCCCTAAATGAATTATAAGAACATTTTGGTTATAAATTGAATGATTAAATTGACCGTTGTTAATGCCAGTTCTATTAGCATACAGAACGTGACGTGAACACACTGTGCTAAATTATCGAAAATGTTCCGTATTCCTATGTGTCGGTTTTGCACGATACGCTGCGGTTGGAATTTTGAGCGCCTTATTTTGGCACTGAATTTCACTCTAATGCTCGTTCATACCAAACATTTGAAAAAAAAATCCGTAATAGTTATTTGTGATTATGTTATACTTCTAAAAATATATATTATAAACTGCTTAACATATTGCGTGTCTCATCGACGTAAATAGGTTATGTCTGGAGGAATTTATAAATGGATAGATATGTATTTCAGATGAAATCAGTCATAACCAGACAGGCTTACATATGCATTAATAACTATCAACATAACTTTTTATCTGTATCCAACGTAAAACAAACAGAATTTTTTTTCACTTGTAAATAAAATAGCATATACAAAAATTTGACAAAAGGTATTTTTTTACATGGCAACGGCTTGCAACAATGTTGTGTGAAAAATTACAAAGCAACGGTAATAAATCCAAACATCATAAAAACAATTTAGTTACTAAAGTTGGTATTCAGAAAAGCGAAGCTTTTTCTGTTGGTTGCCTTCGTACTTCGTAGTATAAAAATAGTCAACGTGATTATCCTGTTTCGTTTTCATCGCGACATCCACAACGGATATGCTAATTTTCTTTATTTTCTTTGTGTAATAATGGCGAGAGGGGGGCGGCTACATCACAAAAGTGGAAATATCCCGGAAACAAAACAGGGCGATTAAAGTTGGGCTGGTACTGAATTCATGTCCTACACCATCGCAGTGTATATCGTCAAATACAGTCGGTTGTCGGGTAAGGTCCGAAGGCGCCGGTGGACTTTGCACGTCTTTTGTTCCTTGCGCTTTGGCCGTCGCCACCCAGCCACCCAGCTCTTGTCCAGTGTGGACAGAAATACATCGCTAGTACTGGTTCAAGTTTCCTTCAAACCACACTAATCGATAATACGCGAATAGTGATTGAAGCACTACTAGAAAAGCAAGTAAACTCGAAGCTAAGAGGTTGACGATGATGATGGATCTATTCTCTAGTATTGAGAAATATCGGTTTACTTCGAAGCATGGTTGCCTCTGTTGCCAGACTGGGAGAATAGTTATGCGACTTGAAACGAAAACCAAAGCATATTAGTGAATCTTAGTTTGTCGAAAACTGGCATTTTAAACTTTAAAAGAATTTTAATCGGGAGTGTTCTAGTTCTAGATGCATAATTTATGTCAGTTTTAAAATTTGAATCTGGAAATTATAATAAGAAAAACTGTCAGCCCCAGTGGTGTTTTACTCGTGTTTCGAATGTTGAAAAAAGTAGAACGGCCTCGTATACCAGTTTAAAATTTGACAGTAGAACTGTTGGAATAAACAAATCTTAAACGTCTGGCTAGGGATACAATTGTTACATATCTCCCATAAAGGTTTCCAGCTGCTGAATTTGCTCTTAGTTTTAAACCAAAGAAACCCATGTACAGGGTCCGGCACTCGAAGTGTAACCAATTAAAAAGGCCATAAATTCAGTTTGGAAAATTACTTTTACTTAATTCAAAGTACAAAATGTGTAAAAATAATACAAAATTCAGAATCAATTCACTTTTGCTCGATATGACCACCTTTTGCCTTGACTATGGCCTTGAGACGGTCAAAAAACGAATCGCAAGTTGCCGAATGTGACTTGCAGGTATTTAGGCCCACTCGCGGACAATAACTTTTTTCAGCGCCTCGAGACTAGTGTATCTTTTAGTTCGGACTTTGCTCTCCAAAATGGCCCAAAGAGAATAATCCATTGGATTCGCATCTGGTGAATTCGAGAGCCATTGTGTGGACGTGATGAAGTTCGGAACGTTGTTTTTCAGCCATTCTTGGTTCACTCGAGCTTTGTGAGACGGTGCCGAGTCCTGCTGAAACGTCCATGGTCTGCCACCGAAATGTTTGTCTGCCCACGGCTTCAAAGCAACCTCCAGAATACTTTCCCGATAATATGTCGCATTTACCTTGACGCCAGGCTCGATGAAAACGATTGGAGAGCGCCCATCTGCGGTTACAGCGGCCCAAACCATTATCTGTTGCGGGTGCTGCCTCCTGGTGGCCAATCGATGACTCAAATTCTCGTATGAACGGTCGGTCAAGTAAACCCTATCGTTTTGAGAGTTTACGAATTGCTCAATTGGAAAAATTTTCTCGGCAGAAAATACAATGTTTCTTGCGCTTGTAAACAATACAACTCCGAACTGTCATTTAGCAAATTTCTAGAGAGCTGATGCCCGTGCGTCAGCTGCGCGAGCGGTCTGAAGTTGGTTACACTTCGAGTGCCGGACCCTGTACTGCGTTTTTCTCGACAAGGGAGTCTTGAGCCTAGGCACAGAATAAATTATGTATTATGGGGGAATGCCCTTAAGAATCAAGAGTAAACCAAGATGACTTGTGTTGATAATTTGTGTATTACGTACATTTTATTTGGTGCGTATGTCATAGATCTTTGTATTCATATATGCAGTGCAACCAGTTTATCAAAGTGGCTTGCACGATTGAGTTTCAAACAATCTTTTTTTAGCAATAATTTATGCTCAAACGAACGTTAAGCCAGACTTTTTGGATGAAATATCAGTTTTAATCATTTTTTCACCAACTTTTGATGGAAAATTGTTTACATTTTAAGAATGTAGATTTCAATTCCCCAATAAAAGAGTTAGCAACACTGCTTCAATGCATTTGTATTAGATTCTGCTACACAAAATAAACAAAACTGTATATTTTCTGTTACAAAAGCAGTTTTCCGGAAAAATAAATAGTTTTACGACAACATTCCATATCCATTGCCTTTCGCGTGTTAAATTAAAGGTTCCTATTTTGCGGCTTTATCCACAGAAGGTACGTTAATCTTTATATCGCAAAAATTTCTGCAAGAGGAAATCCATATAGGAATGTGTTTGTTGCTAATCAAATGTGTTAGTGGATGTAAGCTGGAACTGAAATTATTTTTCTCGAGCAGTTTTAAGGAAAGCGGAAGAGTTTTAGACTAAGATTTTCGCTTTTCTTGAATTGCAGTTTTAAGCAGAAGTATCCGATTATTTTATTTTGCAACCATATGGAAGATTTACTGAATAAAATCAGGAAAGGAAGCGCCGGAATTTGTTTTTACGCACAAATTGTTGACATTACTCATACGCTTGCAAAGAGTCTTGCTCCTTAAAATTAAGTTGTTTTGCGGCTCCGTTGCGTGTGGTTCACGTGCCGGTTACAGTGATGTAACATTTATTGATGTAGATATGCTCACGTGCATTTATTTAATACCGTTTTCGTTTTTGAACCTACGCGCGGGCGACTCTGACTCCGAGTAAAGCGAACACGTGGTACGCGCCCTAAACAACAACTCATAAAAAAAGAAAAAATTAACAAGCTCGCATGCGACTCGAAAAAATTTTCAGAGCGAAACTACGCGATTGGAGTTCGATCTAGTGCGACCCCAGGTTGCTAAAACAAACATCTCAAAAGTTGTTTGGACGGCTCTTGGTTTTGAACGGTATAAGTGAAGAAAATTCAGCACCACGGCAATCGTTATATATTAATGAATTCTGTTCTAAGTATGATAACCGAATAATGATAACTGATAACTCCACCCAGTCACTGCATGATAAATAAGCAATCTTTACATTTTTTCAATTCATCTCTTTATAAATACAACTCTTGCAATGACAATACAAGGTGAGATGAAAAAACTGCAACCAACTTCAGACTGCTGTCATTTCTAAACCGCTCGTCCCACAGCTGTCAGATTTATTCTAGTGACAGCTCATTATATTATTTACAAGCGCACAAAAGCATTTTGGTGGGAATTTTTCAGAAAAAAAGTTATTTGTGATGGAATTCAAGTGTGATAGTGTGATTGCTTTGCATTTGGCTGGAAAACCACAAGTGGCTATCGTTAGAGCCCTCCAGCATTTAAAAGTGAATAAATCTTTTGTGTCTCGTACCATCGCTCGTTACCGTGATACTGGTAGCGTAGCCCGACGTCAAGGAAGTGGACGAAAAAAAACAGCAACATCGGCAGAAATGGTTCGAAAAGTGAAGAAGCGAATTGAACGAAATCCGCGTCGCAGTGGCCGAAAAATGGCTCGTGAGCTGAACATATCGCAATATGCCATTCGGCAAATATTGAAAAATGAGCTTGGACTAAAGCCATTGAAGTTCCAAAAAGTGCAAGATCTTACTGATGCGCAAAAAAAAGTTAGACTCGAAAAAGCTAAAGAGTTGCTTCGCTTGGCCGAAAGTGGTGAACTGCCGAATTTGGTTTTCTCCGATGAGAAACCATTCGTTATCCAGCAGTTTGTAAACAAACAAAATGATCGTGTTTACTTGCCAGAGAGGTCAGCTGAAAATTTGCAACTTCGGTTGGCCACCAGAACTCAAAAGCCGGCCATGGTGATGGTGTGGGCCGCCATAACAGCCGATGGTCGCTCGCCGCTCGTATTCATCGACCGTGGGGTCAAAATAAATGCGCAAATCTATCGCGAAAATATTTTGGAGGGAGTTCTGAAGCCCTGGGCACGCAAACATTTCGGCCGCAGACCTTGGACATTCCAACAGGACTCAGCACCATCGCACTCAGCACGCGCCACCCAAGAATGGTTAAGAAATGAGGTTCCTCGCTTCATTTCCACCGCACAATGGCCACCAAAATCTCCGGATGCCAATCCGTTGGACTATTGTGCCTGGGGTATTTTGGAAAGCAAGGTTGGCACTAAAAAATACCAAAGTGTCGATCATCTCAAGCAAGCGCTTCGCCGAGAATGGGACAAAATACCGCAGAGCCACTTTCGGGCAGCGTGTGATGGTTTCATTGGCCGTTTGAAGGCCATAGTTCGTGCCAAAGGTGGCCAATTCGAACAAATCTAAACCGATTCTCAAATTTGATGTTATTTCCGACATTTTTTGCTTTCATTCAATAAAATTTAAAAAAAAAAATGAAAAAATTATGGCGTTTTACTTTGTTGCAGTTTTTTCATCTCACCTTGTAAATTAAATCTGGTTTCTAAAATCAAGTTTGAGCAATAAGAATGTAAAAATGAATTCTTTCTATTATACTTTAACTATACAGTAATAGTAGTTGTAATAAAATTAAAAGATATAAAATACAATTTATATTTTACCTTGGAAAGCAAGCATCTTTTGACGAGTTGAAAGTATGTATTTTTTCAACACAACATTTCCCTTATAGTTATCAGTAACTGGAACATACTGACATAAAATTGGAACAAAATCAGCCCTCAGTTGTCAGGTCAGAAGGTTAAGGAGGGGTAGGGTCTGTTTAATTTTTGGAGGTTGTTCAAAGTAAAAACTACGATTTTTCACGAAAAATTCCGTCATTTGTAACTTGCAAAACCTCCCCAAAGTAACAAACAACGTAAGGGAAAATGTTGGGGTCTGGTTTTTCATATGTAGAAAGTGTGCACCAATTTTGAAAAAAAATGCTGCATTATTTTTTGAATGACGATGGACACGGTCTTCTAAAACCTGCTTTCGAGAAACACACGTTTAAAGTTTTTTTTTTCTATTAAATCAATGGAAACAATTTATTATTCAAGGAAGTCCGTAGGGTCTAAAATTTCCACAGAATCATTTTTTCTTGTATAATTTGATATAATTAATTATTTCAAGAATTTTTTGACAAGCTTTTAAGTCAATCGAAGCAGAAATTTTGGGCTTGTGTGTCGAACTCTTGCTTTTTCGCAGTATGAGATAAGTAAAGATAAAGGCCCATAACTTGCTGAGTTTTGTTCCGATAGGCTTGAAAATTTCACAAAGTATTCTTGAACTGTTTTACTATAAGAAAATACAAAGAAAAAAACCCGTTTTAATCCGCCTAGTGGTGTTATGGTACCTTTCTCATATCTCTCACATATTCTCATATATAAATATGTGGTATTCTTCTAAATAATTTTCTTTGATTCTTAAAAAACAAAAAGGTTTGTCCATAAGCTAGTATAACCTTCAGAGTGAAACAGTATTTGGGTCGGTTAGGCCATCTCTGAGGAAACGAAAAGAGGTACTTCCGAAACCGGAATCTGGGAACCTGTATAATCGAAGTTGGTTCGAGAAAAGTGACTGGGATCCATTTTTGAAATAAGAATTTTTTCACTAATCACCCTGTAACTCCGGAACCGGATCAAAATGAAATTCAGGAACTTTGTATAGCGCAATTGTACCTTTCATTTGAAGTTCATTTCAAGTTTGTGAGAATCGGTTCAGCCGTCTCTGAGAAAAGTAAGTGCACTTATTTGCATTTTTTTGCGCATATCACCCTGTAATTCCGGTACCGGAAGTCGAATTCGAATAAAATTCAGGAACTTTGTGTGGGGTTACAAGACCTTTCATTTAAATCTAAGTTCATGAAAATCGGCTTAGAATGGAATATCACATCATTTGACAAGTGAAACAGTTATGAATTGTTTGAATTTTGTCACCTGTAAAATTGATATTTTTTGTGATGTTTTCGATGATCACTAATGTTTTGGAAATAACGATACTACCAGAGATTGTTGAAATTTAACCAAAATGAAAGAAATGCATATTTTAAAAGTACTCTCCGAAGCACTCGTACCAGAACGTAGTTGCTGTAAGAAAAAAAAATTTGCATTCTGTTTGATTCAGACACATCCACGCGAACAATTCATTTGAAGTGGTGTGATGCTCATTCTAAGCAAACAATACACCATCACTTTCAAACAGTTCGTCGGTTTGGATGCAAAATCTGTTATCGTCACAATTAGATTTCGTTCTGAAGCAGCGAGAAAGAACTACTCCCATAATTACATCGTGTCTGCTTGTTTGCGAACGTTTTTGTTTGATTTTGGTGCTTGCCTTTTTTTTCGCTTTCTCACTGTCTCGAACGCCATTACTAAGCGCAGTCAATTTCGGTGATTGGTTACACGTGATCACGAACGAGAAAGCAAAAAAGAAAAAAAGGCGCTATAGTGGCGGAAAAAACCACTCCTTCAAGCTGAGAATTTTCTTTCTATCTTCGAAACGAGTTGATGCTAACTATTTATTTTTCCTTCACCGGAAAGCAGCCAGTCCTCGAACCAGTAGATAACATTTTTTTATGATTCCAGGAGTCCCCAACTGTACAGGGTGAAAGAAATAATAAAATATGTCAAGAACTATTTTAGGCTACATCGCGGAGCAGCAAAATGGTCTTTGTTCTTCATTTACTTCTGTTTTGGTGGTGGTTTGAAATCGCAAACTTGGCGCAAAGACATAACTTGAACTTGTGAAAAAAAAACTAATCGTGACGGCGAACTGCTGGAAGGACTTTGATTGATCTAATAAACGACTGCTTTCTGACATTTTATGACAAGTGTGGACAATGAATTATAAGCTCGGTATAAATTTTCCTTACCCAAGTCGTGGCGTGGAAAAGACAACGAAAGTAGTTCACAACCGTGCTGATTTGCACTGTTGAGCTCCAGTTGTCGTTCCTCGAACCGACAGGGAAACACAAAAACGCGTTGGTGAGGGGAAAATTAGACGCTAAATTTGTTGTTGTTTTGCTCGGCATTTATCAAGCGGCATTCTTCTCCATTGAGATGGGGCGCTCGGAAGCGAAGCAAAATGCTAGTGCCCCGTAAAATACGCAACCATCGTTTCACCTAAGCTCGCACAGTATTGCGTGTTCCGGTTGAATCGAATCATTCCGGGGCATGGTGTTTGTGACTGGTATTTTGACTGGGTCATTTAGTAAGGCAAAATATTGCTCTATCGGCAATATAATATTTCGAGGATGATAATAGTCAGCAGGGTGTGTTCGCTGCTAAAAAAACAACAATAACATCCGATTAGCGAATGTATTGGAATTTAGAAAAGTACAGTTCGTGCAGTTCAAAGTAGTTCATACATTCTACGTAAATAAGTATGTTTATTAGGTGAAGCATTTAGTGTTCATGATATTAGTTAATATCAATCTCCTAATCATTAGCTAGTCGTCGGGAGAAATTCAGAATACTTGACATCACAATGTCAAGAGTATTATTTACTATTCTATCGTTCGTTCAATAAAGACATTTGAGATTCATTGTGTGTCTTTGATAAACGGGCATAGCTCGACAAAATTTGTACACCGGAGAGGAAAACTCAAGCAAAACGTCTCAAGATAACAGATGGAACAAGTATGGAGTTCCGAGGAGTTTCTGCTATTAGTGACAATGTTTTGTTTTTATCATAAAGAAAGGTTATACCATCACTGTGAAAACCGACTTTTAAACAGAGGCCAGAGTGCCATATACCATTCGAATCAGTTCGTCGAGTACGCAAAATGTCTGTGATTATTATTTTCTCACTTTCCTGCTGGCGATACCGATTTTCACAAATAGAATCTTTTCACTATCCATGCAATGATTCTGTACTCTAAGTATCTGAGTGGTCGAATTACAAAAATAGAATTCTGTACTCTGACTTTACTTTGCGTTTTACGTATAGTATATGAAAAAGAAGTGTTCATTGATTGATTTCACTAAGGAATTTAAATCGCTGAAGTAAAGTAAACGTATAAACAGTCGCAAATGAATTCTAAGAGAATATTTCAGATTCGAACAAGTTGGTCTGTGATGTTAAGGGATGCCACATGTTCTTATTATCCTTTGAAATTTTTTATTATTTTTCTATCGTTCGGATAGCACATGAATTTAGCTCCAACACATTTAAATTGGATTACCGACCTCAGCTGTTCAAATTTTGGTAGGTGATTTCCAAAGAAGCAAAAATTACCGAACGGAGTTTAGTGTGAACAAGCTCGGCTTTTGTGCTCTAGAAGAAATCGAGTCGATTATTGATTAGCTTTTTTTTGATTCGATTATAGAGGTTTAACCTTAAGGTCATTCGCCTCTTCGGACCAGAAAAACTTTCTGACCCTGTGTGCGGGGTTGGGAATCGAACCCAGGCGGGCTGCGTGAAAGGTATCGACTTACCCATCACACTATACCCGTCCCCAATTGATTATCTTGACGGTAATATGATTCTGTATCGATTGAAAAACAAAGCAAAGTCTTGGCATTACATTTCTGTGGTGGAATTTGGCCTTTCTGTTTCAACAGACTTCGCAGCCGATTCTTAGTGTACAGAATCATTGCATGCATGGATCCATAGTACCTACTGACACTAAGAATCCTTCCAGGTCGGGGCTCGAACAGACGACAGCTGGCTTGTAAGACCAGCGTCCTATGCATTGAACCGCCAACCCGGGACAATTGAAACCAGACGTAATTTGTTGGTGGCAAGTCTCGACCGTAAGGTGGATGAGATAGTATTGCCCCATCACTAATACCCAACAATGTTTCGTTCGGAGATATAACATGCAGCTTAGCGTTGTTGCGATGGGAAATTACATACTTGTGCTTGGTCTCATAATATTTCTTGGGGTTTAATTGGAGTGTAGTATTATCATAATAACACTCATTGTAGTTATTGGAACCACTGATAGATTAACTGTAATGGTTACTCACGACTTTCTCAGTCACGATTTGTTTCTATAAACGTTCAATTTGCCTGATTTCAGACTATATGTGTGTTTTTTTTAAGAGTTTGCTGATTTGAAATTTAAATAAATCACATGCCTGCCACGGGAGCGGGTCATATCGCCGAAAGCCATTTCGCCGAAAGTTGTTTCGCCGAATGCCATTTCGCCGAATAGGTCATTTCGCCGAAAATCGTTTCGCCGAAAGGGTCATTTCGCCGAAAGGGTCATCTCGCCGAAAGGGTCATTTCGCCGTAAGGGTCATATCTCCTGCATGTTATGTCTCCTGCATAACTGATGTGGCGCAGCCACATAACCGAAGCCAAGATGGCGCCAGCTGAGTCGGCCGCCGACCCGCCGTCGGAAGCGGCGGCCTCTTGCATGCGAACCTGTAACCGCCTCGTTTGCCCGGTCTACTCAAAGCTAGGTTTCTTTGCTTTAGTTAGGTCCGAACGAGCGGTAGCGAGGTCGGACAGCACATGAACCAAAACGATGTGGCGTAGCCGCATTAGTATTTTTTCATTTTCACTTAATAAACGGAAAATACCACCTACATTTGCCTAGTAGATACACCTATGAAATTGCTTTGATGCTTACTAGCTAATAGTCAACAAGTTTTCTTGGGAGCTACTTTCTGAGGTTCATGAATCAATCTTTATTCAAGAGTACAACAATCAATCATTATTCAAGAAGTACAATGGTAGGTTAACAAAACGGGCGTTAACGCTATCATCTTTCGTTTGTCTTTAATTTAAATCAATTCTAATTACGATTTCAGGATTCGGCGAAATGACCCTTTCGCCGAAATGACCCTTTCGGCGAAATGACCCTTTCGGCGAAGTGACCCTTTCGGCGAAATGACTTTCGGCGAAACGGCTTTCGGCGAAATGGATTTCGGCGAAATGACCCTGATCCGGCTGCCACGACTATCACAAAGGTCATTCTGGAGGTCTAATTTTCGACTACCTAAAAAAAATAATCGTCAAAAAATAATCGAGTAGCGTCAAATCACACGAACCGGTTCATTTCTCAAAGTAATATTGTCGTTGAAATGTTCTTTCTACAAGTCGATTCTTTCGGCCGCAGTATGACAAGTATCTTGTCTATAAAAACAAGGAGTAAATAATGTCAACGACATAGCTGCGAAATTGACGCTGGACTGTATTCAGGCTTTGGGGAAAGTTACTGCTTGATGATAAGACGTCATGTACAAATTACGCTTTAATGGGGTTTAAACTATTGTGACAAAATTGTGACAAGGGGGGGAAGGGGACAATCAGCAAAACCGTTACATCACGGAAGTTTTATTTCGACTACTACAGTATGTGTTTTTAATTCGAACTTTCGGCTAGTTTACATAGCTTTCGAAAAAGGTGCAAATTCATACATTTGCAATGTAATACAAATTTTCGAAAAAAAAGTTAATGACAATTGAAATTATAACTTATTCACAATAGCCGTTTTTTCCAGATGAAGAATTCAGATTATTAATGTAGTTTTAGAATTCTGTAACTATAATCATTTTCACAATTCAGGATCCAAATTTAATTCTGGAATCGAATACTGAACTTGAATTCCGAACCTGTAGTATTGAATCCAGTTACAAAATTTTGTTCCAGAACCCAAGTTCCTGAATTCAATTCCAGCATGCTTAATTTGAATAAGGGGAACGAACTCAGAATCTGGAATCAGGAATTATTTTCAGGTTCTGAAATCAGTTTCAAAATTTTGGTTCACATCTAATATTTAGTTCCAAAATCCAGATCTAGAATTCATATCATTCGGAATTCTGAATATTTGTTGCAGAATGAGAATTCTAAACTCAAATTATGGCACTAAAGGCTATAGCATGATAAGCATGTGAAATCTGCTCCCAAGTAGAATTCATATTGTTATACCACATTCGAAAGGCCATAGACTGGAAACAATTTTTTCGTAATTTCAACCCTTTACCTACCATATTGACGGAGCTAGGGTGGTTCTATTGATTTCTATTTTATTTGATTTTTGAAGAAACCGCTCCTCCGAAAAATTTGAAAAAATCAGGTATGTTTAAAGCATTATGGGAAAGGTTAATAATTTTTCTCAAAATTTTTGAAAATGCATTTCTTCCATAAAATATACTTGAAAATTTTGAAACATAGTTTTTCCCTCTTCCAATTTTTGCACCACCCTGGATTTTTTAGTGATACATAAAAATTTTTTGGACATGTTAAAGTGTTTTCATATTTTTAAAAAATGTGTGCGACCACAATATTTGTTTTTTTTTCTAAAAAATAAATAACAGTCGACCATGCGTCCCCATCAAATTCAAAGGAAACGCATGGTGCTTTGTTCTAGCAGTTTATGCTAGAACAAAGCGCAGGGCTTAGACATCAAAGTAACGAAAAGGAGGAAATGAGTTTCAACATTTGCATAATACATATACAATCATACTTCGGGTACAACCTAGAGAGCTACGCAGCAAGAACTTACTGGTATGTGGTTCATATATGTATGAATGGTAGTAATATATGAAAGTATCACACATATGAAATTCGATTACGGCAGTCAAGAACTAGAGCGGGTGTCAGTTTTTTTATTAAAAAATGCGCACTCAATTTTAGCGGAAATTTCCTAGCCGATTTTTTACAAACTAAGTGACAAAAAAGGTCTTAAAATTCTTTTAAAAGTCCCCGAAATGGTCATCCAGATCCGACTCCTCCGGTATTACAGTGCGATTAGTGAAAATTTTCAATTTCATGAGTATTTTTTCACAAGCGATGGCAAAACGATATGCACATTTTTATAAAACTTACTGCTAAATTTATCTAGTTGACAGATCTTGTTAGTTAGTGAATATATAAAACTACTTTTGGACTACTAGTACACCGAAACCTCCATTTACGAACTAAACGGGTAGTTCGTAAAAAAAGTTTACGTTATTTGGGATTTGGTTCGTAAAAAAAGTTTACGTTATTTGGGATTTGGTTCGTAAAAAAAGTTTACGTTATTTGGGATTTGGTTCGTAAAAAAAGTTTTGTGTGATTATTGTGGAAACCGCGCATCATATGTTTATTTTCGGAACGGATGTGAAGAGTAAGTGCAAGAAAATGATGTTTGGGTTCGTTTCAAAATCCAAGATGGCGGCTTCCGGTTTATTGAGATTGCCTAAAACCCCTAACAATATGGGTATCTTCGGAACGGAATTGATAAGTAGATGTCGGAAAACGATGTTTGAAGTGGTTCTGAAATCCAAGATGGCAACTTCCGGTTTCTTGATATTCCTTGAAAACCCTTACAATATGGATATTTTCGGAACTGAATTGATAAGTAGATGTCATAAAACGATGTTTGAGGTAGTTTTGAAATTCAAGATGGCGACTTCCGGTTTGTTGATATTCCTTGAAAACCCTTGCAATATGGGTATTTTCGGAACGGAATTGATGAGTAGATGTCACAAAACGTTGTTTGAGGTAGTTTTGAAATTCAAGATGGCGACTTCCGCTTTATTGATATTCCTTGAAAACCCTTGCAATATGGGTATTTTCGGAACGAGGTTAATGAGCAGGTATCAGAAAACGATGTTTGAGGTAGTTTTGAAATTCAAGATGGCGAGATCCGGTTTGTTGATATTCCTTGAAAACACTTGCAATATGGGTATTTTCGGAACGGGGTTAATGAGTAGATATCAGAAAACGATGTTTGAGGTAGTTTTGAAATTCAAGATGGCGACTTCCGGTTTGTTGATATTCCTTGAAAACCGGTACAATATGGATATTTTCGGAACGGAATTGATGAGTAGATGTCAGAAAACGATGTTTGAGGTAGTTTTGAAATTCAAGATGGCGACTTCCGGTTTGTTGATATTCCTTGAAAACACTTGCAATATGGGTATTTTCGGAACGGAATTGATGAGTAGATGTCACAAAACGTTGTTTGAGGTAGTTTTGAAATTCAAGATGGCGACTTCCGCTTTATTGATATTCCTTGAAAACCCTTGCAATATGGGTATTTTCGGAACGAGGTTAATGAGCAGGTATCAGAAAACGATTTTTCAGGTAGTTTTGAAATTCAAGTTGGCGACTTCCGGTTTGTTGATATTCCTTGAAAACCCTTGCATTATGGGTATTTTCGGAACGGTATAGTGTTTTAAAGGAATAAAGAGTTAAAGGAAAATGGCAAAAACTTTCAAAAGATAATAATCAACCGGAAGTCACTGTTTTGTATTTCAAGACCACCTCAAATTGTATTTTGTATTTCAAGACCACCTCAAATATATACTACCTCAAACATTATTTTCTGACATCTACTCATCAATTCCGTTCCGAAAATATCTATATTGTATGGGTTTTCAAGGAATATCAACAAACCGGAAGTCGCCATATTGGATTTCAGAACCACCTCAAACATCATTTTCGGACATCTACTCATTAACCCCGTTCCGAAAATACCCATATCGTAAGGGTTTTCGAGAAATATTAACAAACCGGAAGTCGCCATCTTGAATTTCAAAACTACCTCAAACATCGTTTTCTGACATCTACTCATCAATTCCGTTCCGAAAATATCCATATTGTATGGGTTTTCAAGGAATATCAACACACCGGAAGTCGCCATCTTGGATTTGAGAACCACTTCAAACATAATTTTCCGACATCTACTCATCAATTCCGTTCCGAAAATACCCATATTGCAAGGGTTTTCAAGGAATATCGATAAACCGGAAGTCGACATTTTGGATTTCAGAACCACCTCAAACATCGTTTTCTGACATCTACTCATCAATTCCGTTCCGGAAATACCCATATTATATAGGTTTTCAAAGAATATCAACAAACCGGAAGTCGCCATCTTGAATTTCAAAACTACCTCAAACATCGTTTTCTGACATCTACTCATCAATTCCGTTCCGAAAATACCTATATTGTATGGGTTTTCAAGGAATATCAATCAACCGGAAGTCGCCATCTTGGATTTCCAAAATACCTCAAACATCATTTTCCGGAATCTACTCATTAAACCCGTTCCAAAATTACCAATATTGTAGTAGTTTCCATGGAGTCGGAAATCACTTTCGATGAATGACAAAACCTCTTTTTACGAAGTAGGTTCGTAAAAAAAGTTTACGTTATTTGGGATTTGGTTCGTAAAAAAAGTTTACGTTATTTGGGATTTGGTTCGTAAAAAAAGTTTACGTTATTTGGGATTTGGTTCGTAAAAAGAGGTACGTAAAAAGAGGTACGTAAAAAGAGGTTACGTATAAAAAGTGTTCGTAAACGGAGGTTTGGGTGTACTCTGTTTTCCCTTCCGAAAACACCGATAATAGTGAAGAAAACTTCAAAAATGGAACTCACTACGATTTCTCAGCAACGGTTAAATTGATTTTCACGAATCATAAATAAAATTAAAGCTCTCATTGTTTTTAAATATACTGTGAAATTTCATCCAGATCCGACTTCCGGTTCCTAAATTATAGGGCGATGAGTGTCATAACATTTAAACGATGCGAAACTGGTACGCGTCGGTACGTGCGCGTTTGCTCCGTTCCCAGTATGCTTTGTTTATTTTCGTATAGTGTGCAGGGTTGCCACATTTAAATCTATATTGTTCAGGTGAAAAATATGTAAGTTTGTAAATCTTTTATTCTATTTTTACCTACTTGTTAGTGTTATTACAAGATCAAGATAACGATGTTTTTCTATAAAAGTACACTTATTGCCTTTCTAATAGAGAAAGTTTATGCAATCACTTGAAAAATTGACTAGTGAAAATTACCCCGGAAGGCTAAGTGTGTATGTATGTGTGTGAGTATGTGTCGTCAGTGTCGTGCCTAGCAAAAATGTAAAACGTAAATGACAGTTGTTTAGCCGAGTTTCACATATTTCGAAATTTCTACAAACAATAATTTCGGAATAATTGTTAATCTTCGATGAGTTCAGCACAAGAGTTTGCCAGATCTCGGCAAAAAAGGAACCTCGCCGAAAAATAAATAAATCTTCTGAACGATTCTCGGATTACATAATATAGGGTAACTGCTCCCTATTTCATCTGAGCTCCTATTTCCATCTCATCCCGTCACCTCATTACTTTGAACATGAATAATATTTTACAACCTACCTGAACCAAACTGTGAAATGTTTTAAAATGGTTATAAAAGCTATTGTCACACTTTCCCATTGAAAGAAATGGTTTTAAGTTCTTCGGTGATCGTTTTTTTCATATAAAATAAACTCACTTTTCAATTTAGGACACATTTTCGTCTCAAGATTTACAGTTCGTCATGTTTCTGATTATCTACTAATCGATTCATCTCAAGTCCAAGATCACTATTTCGCACAATTACACTACCATTGAATGCTGGATGACTTCATAATTAGTAATGTTCACTTGCCACTTGTTTAGTTAACGATTAAAAACTTCAAAAATTACCCGACAAGCAATAAAAGTCTTCAAAAATATGAGATGAAAGTTTTTCACTTTGATCACCTGATTGCGCTTTGTTTTCATCTCATTTGGTTTCGTAAAATTGCCAAGTTATCTCATAATGTTATAAAACGAAAATTATTTTTCTTCTTCAAATTATCATCCAAAAGTATGTTTTTGGTATCCGTGACATTAGTTTAATTATATTATTGATATTAATATTTCAATAAAACTGTTTCGGCTTCGAATATTACCAGAAAGAGCGTGTTAAATACTATTGAAATAACCATTGTGGCAAATCTAGTAGCACTGGTTTCATTTTGCTATACGTCAACATAACGCTGTGAAGTGTGTGTGTTTCATCGGTTGTGCACAGAGATGCCAGATATCTTCATAGAAAATATGTATTACTCTGCATAGAAAGTCTATATCTGCTCTATCTATTTTCACTAATAAAATAGTGTTAATCATAATCTGCATAAAAATCCACTTTAACATGTGATTTGTCCGTTGATTGATAAACTTTTGAAGAATCACTACAATCGAATACTAAAAGATACTCAGAGAGAAAAGTGTAATTTTTTTCTTCTCACTTTTTATGAACCTGTACAAAAATGTATTAAATTTAGGAAATCTGTATAAAATCTGTACATTGATTTGAATCAGTATGCGAACGCAAAAATCTATACAATACAGATAAATCTGTATAAATGGCATCTCTGGTTCTGCATTTTGTTTTAAGAAGGGCTAATGCCTAAATAGTAACAATTCCGTTTTTGGTTTTATTTAAAGTTCACCAAATTTTAAATTTAAAGCGAAAGGTAACGGAAACGACCGAAAATTTTTTAAACGTCGAAAGGATTTCAAACTGGTTCTAAAAATATCGTGTGTTGGCTCATAGTTGGCATTAGGCCGTTTTTAAGAAGAATTCTGACATTTTGAACATGAAAGTGTAATAGTGGAATATTTTGTTTTGATTTCTGTCGCCATTACTAATTTATAGGATGAATAAAGGACCAACGATAGAATGGATGAAACTCCATTGAGATGAAATTAGGTGCAGAGTAGTGAATACATCAATTAAATTTTCAAGAAATGTGAATCAATTCTCAACGTGGAGCAAGGCGAATAAAGTAGTAATATGAAAAAGTTATAGTGAATTTAGTGGCTAAATCGGGGTTTTGAGGCGACGTTCTTACAAATGAGATGAAATAGGGAGCCCTTACCCTAAATTCGATCTGTCTCGGAATTTTACTTTACCGAGCTCGAGAATTGGTTTTAGGTGTGTAGATATGTTTTTGTTCATTTTGTTATAATGCTAACTATAGTCCACGGATGACTTGAAGTGTATTGACACGTGGCTTGCTGGTTTTCGTAGGTGACCTGTGATCTACATAAACATTCTTCTTTGTGACCGAACATCACATAAAATTTGGATTTGCTAAGCGAACACGCAAGATACGCACACCGTTCAAAATATCCGTAGCAAAATTCTTTCACCAAATCAGGAGGAAAAATACGGTTGGGGCCACTTTGTGATGGAAAAAATCTCTCCGCATTGAGACAATTTTTTTCGTATAAATTTCGGTCTTGTTGTTTGTTGAGGGAGATAATACGCGTTCTGTATGTCATGCCTTCCCAGGAGCTAACGGAATGTGTATTGCATATTATCCGCGGAATCAACTCCTTGAGTAAAATGTCTATTTCTTGTAACGAAGATACGAATTCGACACAGTTTGAAGTTAATAACAATTGGTTTTAATCGCGGACCACAACTAACGTTTTTTCGCACAAGTTTGCTCGTTTCAAAATAGTCCAACTGCTCAGTACTTTGTTCTCTATTTATATCATCCCGGCGGTAAACGGTATGCTGTGTTAACTGCCTTGGATAAGGTAGGAAAACGAGCTGCTAGCTGCATGTTGGCATTACTACTTTTCCTACCCAAAGCGCATAAATTTGACGGTTTGACGGTCGCTTCTAAAAACACTATACTTAATGAAATAAATTGCGAGATTTTAGAATTACCAAATTGCTTTTTCGACCGTATTTGTGGCATATATCTCCGTTTTATGATCTATAACGCAAGCCAAGGATAATTTCAAAACTCGTGGTGAAACCGACACCGAAAAGTACGGCTCTCGAACATTCGGCAATGTACATATAATTGTATCCGCTTTTGTGTGTATGTCTGTTCAGCCACCGGATAATGTTGTTATTGTTCCGTGCAGATGTTGCTTGTGGTAAACATATAACAATGAACATTTATGAGGCGGCTTATCCTCTCGCAGCGCAAACACAGTCATATGCTGCCAGAACCATAAAAGGAAGCATCAGCATTGTTTAGGTGAATGGTTTGCACCAGTCCACATTCAGGACGCACACACGATGCTGGCAAATTATTTTCGGAGGGAGATAATAGTGGTGCATAAGATTTACAGGCTCGTTATCTCCATGATGTTTTATCATTTGAATCGCTTTGAATAATATCTGTTTGGCTGCTGTTTCATACAGTATAAAGTCTCTAAAGACGACCTTGTGGAGCATTTCGGAAGAGCGAAAAAGATAGAACGTAACTGAACTTGGCACTGACTCGAATAATTTATTCAGTCATTCGCGTAACCAGAGATTGAAACCCCCCCTTTTTTCTGTTTGTTCGGATGTCTTCCCTCCCGTTGAACCCGTACATCATCAGTGCGCCAAAACACAGCTGAACATAATCACCAGATCAAGCTCCCTCGAGTAGCGGTATGAAAGCGAACATTTTGAGATGCTGAATGATGTACACACGGAACCCCACCGGCATGCGGAAAATCCTCCCCGATCACAAACAGAAGCAGCAGATGAGTGATTACCAAGTCTGTTTGAGTTCTGCAGCATTCGACATTTAAACCGTTTCGCGATACCGCGGCGTACTTTTGCTCCCATCTTCGAGCGTACACCCGGCAGACACCGATCGGATAGGAGCGTGTTTTGCATTACATTTTTTTCTTCTCTCTCTCTCTCTCTCTCTCTCTCTCTGCTATCACCATTTTCCTTAGAGACATTTACAAGTAACGCAGCTGTTGTCCTGCAACGCAGCTTTGTCATTAGAGGCACCACACAGCAAAAGTAATTGTGCACCAGTGCGGAAAGGGAAATCCTGCCGAAGCCAGCGCAGGCCAAAGCGAAAGCGTAAAAGTGCTGGAAGTGAATCGAAAGCTTTTTGATCTGTGTGTGGGCGGAGGAAGTGAAGCTGTTAAGCAATCTAAGAGCATCATTCGAAGTGGAAAAATTGTGTAGAAAGTGCGGTCGAGAGGAATTGGGGCTGTCTTCTGCTGCAACCCAACCCTACCCATCCTTCCGTCAGGGCCGTCTGTGCCTGTGTCGAGTGGCCACGTGTAAGTGATTTGAATAGAGCAAAAGATGAATAAGTAGCTTTGCAAGGAAAGCGAAAAAATTTTTTTTTCTCGGTCGGCGGATCAGTTGGTGCAGGATCATCGGAGGCAGTGCGACAGGCAGCGGACAGGATTCTGGGGGAGAGCGTTCGGATTGTGGTGCGGAGGTTTGCGAACACATACATCCACAGCGGCACATTTCCTGCTCCTGACGCAACTGCAACCGTGGATGGTGTAAACGATCGCCAGCACGACGTCGCAAGCTATGAGAAGCGATTGAATTAGTCGGTAAGTAATTAGAAAATATTGCTTGATACAAAAAAAAAGTTACATGTCATAATATGTCATCCAGTCTAAGTCCAGTTCTAAAAATACTGTCACGATTTGATTCTACTTTGCAGGCACACCTGCAGTCAACCAAGTTCGTATTGAAATAGTTCTCAATCGTTGAAATGTTAGCTATGATTACAAACACCCACTCTCAGAAAATATCAACGAAAAGATATAAAATGAAACATCAAACAGAAATCATCGCCAATTTATTGATAACTGGGACCATAAATAGGCAATAAACTGGCGAATGTATTTATTGTTGTTGCGATAGAATCGCGCGCTTGAAACGAAGTGCTGAAGAGTTGAACTAGTCTTTTACGTCTTCAATCCATTTCTAGTTGGATTGAAAACATCCATAAATGCATATCAGGTTTATTGTAAGGTTTGAATTAGTTGCGTTTTTCGGACTGCTATTGTTAGAACAGCTTTGGGAAACATGATTAAATCTGTAAATAAAACATAGTAACGATCTTAAGTTTTCAGTATTTCTCATTCCTGAGACTTTATTACAAGCAGACAGGCCCGTACCCAGGATTTCGTTTCGGGAGGGGCCCGGATCAAAAATAAAACAACTAACTTCTTCATATCTCATTCTTGGTGCGCGTTTAGTGCCTCTTGTTTCTTGGAAGCGTGAGTGCAAATTCATAAGTAATCAATCAACAAAAAAGAATTTCCGAATTCGCATAGAAAATAATTTCCCACTTAAGTAAATATTCGTATATTCTAAAAATTGAAATTGAGAAAAAATTGATTTTAACTTTTTCATAGTACGGATTCAACTTCCGGTTCCGGAAATTCAGAGTATCAAGAGTGTGAACCTTCAAGTTCAGGAGTGTGTTATTGTGAATGACAATGTAAAACCTGTTTTAATCCACCTAGTGGTGTAATGATGCCTTTCTCATATCAATCATACTGTCATATATAATACTGTGGTATTCTTCAAAATTATTTTTCTTCGATTCTTTAAAGAATAACCGAAATAGATTTGTTCGACCGTCTACTGATAAAAACTATCAATTGGAAAAGATTTGAGGTCGATTCAGAAAACTTTTTACGGTTTCTCGCTCTTTTCAGTGATGGTATAATATTTTTAACACACTTTACCCTATATTTCCGGATCCGGAAGTCGGATCCTGATGAAATTCAGGAATTACGTATGGGACCACAGGACCTTTCATTTGAACCTAAGTTTGTGAAAATTGGTCGCGCCATCTATGAGAAAAGTTAGAACACATATTTTCATTTTTTTGCACATTTTACCCCATAACTCCGGATCCGAATAATATGCAGGAATTTTGTATGGGACCACAAGACCTTTCATTTGAATCTAAGTTTGTGAAAATCAGTTCAGCCATCCCCGAGAAAAGTTAGTGCAAAAAACGTTACATACACACATACACACATAAACACACACACATGCAAACACACACACAGACATTTTGCGTACTCGAAGAACTGAGTCGAATGGTATATGACACTCGGCCCTCCGGGCCTCGGTTCAAAAGTCGGTTTTCACAGTGATTGCATAACCTTTCTATATGAGAAAGGCAAAAAGAGCTTCTTCTAGTTTGAACATTTTGCTGGTTTCAATTCGAATATATGTTAATGGTTCCGAAAGCACGGAAAAAAGAGCGTTCAAAATTTTTGATACGTAACTCTTACCGATTTCTCAAACAATCTTCTTAGTAACGGTCAAAAACTACACAATAGAGCCCACGAAAATTTCCCTGAGAGAACTATGACAATTTTCGAAAGCATGGTTTCATAGATTTCTATAAAATTTCAGCCAAATCCAAATTCGGGAAAACACAATATAATGAACGGTTACTAAGGGGTTAACCAATTTTTGTGTCAAAAACGAAGAGCCGATTGAGCTGATATTGATCTATTTACAGGGTGTGTTAGTTGATGCAAGCTCAGAGATTCTCGTAACGTAGTAATTGTAAACAATTCAGTCACGGTAGTCTTCGAAGAGCAAATAGGATGGAAAATTTTGACTTTCGTTCCCTTTCGATCCAATCGATGTGAACATTGTGTAACAAGGCTCAAACAGTAATTCCGTATTTGTTTATTTGTTTATTTGTTAAAATAATTTATCTGACAAATAATAGTCTAAATGAAAGGAAAAAGGTACAAACGCTCAATTTATAAAAAAGAAACACTTGATAACTTTTGTGCAAACTTATGCCATGGTTCCCCAAATTCGAACAGATGTTCAACTTTGGAAAATGCACGTATACATTCTGTCATTCGTTCATGTAGTCCGAAAGTAGTACGATGAAATCTTGGTTGAAGTAGACTCGTCGAGCGTAGAGATCGCTGAGAAGCACGGAAGTCAAGGAGAGATAACAATTTTGGTGAATCAATATCGCCATTGATTACTTTAGCCACAAGTAACGCTTGCTGTATTTTTCTACGTCGCTCTAGTGTTTCCAGTCCAATCAGGCGACAACGGTCAGGATACGGTGGGAGATCCAGTGGGTTCCGCCAGGGAAGGTCCCGCAAAGCAAATCGAATAAATCTCTTTTGTACACGTTCTATCCGTAAATTCCAAACCAGTTGGTAAGGACTCCAAATTAAACACGCATTTTCAACTAGTGGACGCACCAATGAGCAATACAACGCTTTCAAACAATACGGATCCTTGAAGTCCCGACTAATTTTTGCAATAAATCCGAGTTGCCGCGTTGCTTTGGAAATTAAAGTTGATCGGTGTAGATTAAAGGTGAGTTTAGCATCCAACAAAACTCCGAGATCATTGACAAATTCGACTCTATCAAGCGTTTGTCCATCAATTTGATAGTCAAATACTATTGGATTTATTTTGCGATGAAAAGTTATAACTTGACATTTCACGGTACTGATTATTAAAAAGTTTCGTCGACACCAGTCTACGAAAATATCTAGGAGCTCCTGAAGATGGACACAATCTTCAACAGCACGGACTGCCAGGTACAGCTTTAAGTCATCAGCGTAAACCAATCTGCATCCGACGCCAAGTAGTAAAGCAGCATCGTTGAAGAACAGCACAAACAGTAGTGGACCAAGGTTACTGCCCTGAGGAACACCCGATTTATTCGTGAACGGAGAAGAAGTACAAGAGCCAAGCTGCACACGTAGTACTCTGTCGCATAGATAAGAGCTCAACCATTTTACAAACGTTCTCGAAGCGCCTAATCGAGACAATTTTGCTATTAGTATTCCATGATCTATTCGATCAAATGCAGCTTTTAGATCGGTGTAGATGGCATCAACTTGTGACTTTTCTTCGATCCGCGTAATACATGTCGATGTAAAATCCAGTAGGTTCGTATTCACTGATCGTCCAGGCATAAAACCATGCTGGTCGGTGGATATGTATGTCTTCGTTTGAGATAATATTGAAGCGCTAACTACTAGCTCAAATAGTTTCGACGCTGCTGGCAAACTAGTTATACCACGATAGCTTCGAAATTCAATATTCCAGAATACTGCGTACTAGTTCGTTTTAACATTCTGGAGAAAATACACTGTCTCGAGTGTGGCGCTATCACGACTGATTGTTTCGGTTATCAATCGGTTATCCAATAATGCACACTAATACTCACTGTCGATGGTTTAATTTTCTTTTTTTCAAGACAGTTCATGAAAAGTATACCATGATAATCCCAGATAATCGACATCATTGACCCATTCAACCTCCCTAGACTGCATCGGAACACTAGTTTCGGCTTCAGTACATCCCGGTTTAGTCAACAGTTACCAACGTACAAAAAAGTCCAACCGAACATGTTTCCAAAGTGCGCTCGCGTTCGTCTTTTGCCTTGAACACGACTGACTTTACTGTGGGGCGCCTTTTCAAAATTGTACTTAAGCTAAAAACATAATTTTTCTTCATGCTATCGGAAATATGATCAGCAATTTATGACTCATATTATCATATCATAACTTTTGTTTGGATCTTCCCTCATGAGCCAAGAGCTTCTTTTCTTAAACCAAACAATAATCACATTCTTAAATTGAATGGCTTGGAATTGACATGGTCTGATCAAGCAAAATACTTAGGTTTAACGTATGACAAAAAACACACTTTCATGGATCACATTGAAGGAATCCAGGCAAAGTGTAATAAATATATTAAATGTTTAGATCCTCTTATAAACAGAAATTCTAAGCTCTGTCTAAAAAAAACAAATTATTAATTTGTAAACAAATTTCAGACCAGCCATGATTCATGCAGTACCAATTTGGTCAAGTTGTTGTTCCACCAGGAAGAAAACGCTTCAAAGGATTCAGAATAAAATTCTGAAAATGATTTTGAAGCGTCCTCCCTGGTTTAGGACAAATGAGTTACACAGACTCACAAATATAGAACCGTTAGATGTAATGTCACATAATACTATAATCAAATTCCGACAAAAATCGATGCAATCTTCAATTGAATCGATTCGCTCTCTGTATTAGTTAGTATGTTAAGGAGTGTATCGAAAAGTATTTAGCAACATTGATTATTGAATATAAAAGCGAAAAAAAACATATTTTGACATCAGTTTTCGATATATTGTAGAAAAATTACATTTTTATGCATTTCACTGATTATATTGAAGAAAATCCTAGTTTCTGTGAAACGCTCGCATTTTGGACTTGAAATTCTTCATTAAATTCTGCACAGTTACTTTTGTGACTCTCCTGGCAGCTGTCCTATTTTTTTTGAACTCCTGCATGTTTTGGGACACTGTACCTTCCTTCCGAAAGTGCCGCTTGACAGTTGCTCAATACCTTTCAATTGGCCGAAGTTGATGTCCTTTTCCACGAATTGTACATTATTTTTTGACAACCACTGTAGAACGGAGTTGGCGTAGTGGGCTGAAGCCAAATCCTGCCAGAAGAGAGAAGGAGCCTGCTGCCAACACTTTTCCATCGCCACCGTGGTGTCAGTGTCCGATGTAATTCATAAAGACCTAATTTGTCAAATGTCAAAATGTTAGATGAGCTTGAATTTTACTGGTTTCGACTGTAACTTGCGTTCTACTAGCAGGTGCGACTGTATGAATTTAAATGCACCTTTTACCGGCCAAGCAGATGCATGCTTCTGTGGCTCAGTCGATTAACAGACGTACTTGCGATCCAATGATTCTCGGTTCAAGTCGCGACGGTTGCTCTCAGTATTCTTTTTTTTTTATTTCAATGAACTTCATGTATGAAGTTTTAGACACAATATTAAATGTTCTCCACGTAAATTTGCGTGAGCGGCGACGCTGCAGTTATGTGCATCTAATAAGATGTAAAATCACAGGGTTTTTTTTAAAGTGTGAAGCAGATATGTGCTTCTGTGGTTCAGTCGATTAACGAATGTGCTTTATGGTCTAATGTTTCTCGATTCAAACCGCGCTGCCGGCTATCGATCTTTTATTTTTTATTTCATTCGAATTCAAGGCATGCAATTTTCCGAATCACACAATTTTACACGTTCTTTAATATAAATTTGTGTAAAATATGACGCTCCATTTATGTGCATCTAATAAGATGTAAAAACACAAGATTTTTTCGAACTGTGTATCGAAATTTCAATTTCAGCTGATATCAGATCACATTACTCAAAATATAAACCTTAACCAAAACAAACACGAATAATGGTCCACGCAACCAACGAGTCATAGGTTGCTTTGTGAAAAGATATCAACAAAACGTGTCGTCGGATGACAGCGAAACAACGATGCAATAAGGGCAGTAAATAGTTAGCATGTCCTGACGAAAAAATAAAGCACAATTGAATAAATTCATTCCCGACCGTGTTCTTCAGACACTGTGTCAAGCAATAAGATTTCCGCCGTTACTTATTGCCTCTTGAAACCAATCTACCATGCAGCAACCAACCAAATCGAAAATGAAATTTATGGAGATACTTTGTAGCGCTGAAAGTAAAACCTCCGCCTACGAAACACGATCCCACCCCGAACCTTATCTTGTTTGGATTGAATACGGATCCTTTCGGTTATGTTCTTTTTATGGAACGGAATCAATTATTCAATCTGCTTCTTTCATGTGCGGATGGAAAAGAGTACATTCTAACAAAATTTGTTCAAACGTACATTCACCCACACACTGTCAAAAAGCAGAACGATTTTACCGTTCCAATACATACACACGCCGGCAGCTCAGTCATTGTCGATGAGGAAAAAACGTCTCGGATAGTCCCGGACGGTCCCGTCCCGGTCGTCCAGGTCGTCCCGGTATAATGCCAACAGGCTATAACACATAGATTTCGCAACACAATATGAATATGTTAGGCAAATAAGATATGTGCACATTGAAATCTAGCCATGATTAATTTTCCTCATCTAATTTGTTTGTCAATATAAAGATCTACCAACAGGCTCGTTGTTGATGCACGTTTTGACATGCGCTTTGCTGACACAAAAGCATTGTTTGTCAAATTGAAACGAACGAAGCACGAAACCAATCAGTTCGAAAACAATAGTGCGTAAGTTATGCAACAAATTTCAATCAAAATTTGACTACGTGGTTACGGTTGATGAAACTAACCAATCGTCCCATGACGAAAGGGCCTAACTGCAAATGAGAGACTATCTTTGTTTACTTTCTCTTTCGATTATTACGGAGACATTAAAAAAATGTCTACAAAGCTTTCAATATCAATCGGATGCTTGAGGTTTCGATTTGAAAGTTACGTGAAAAGTTAAGCGTCTAATACAAGTTCCATCGGCAAATTCGCGAAAGAAAAAGTAGTCAAAGAGAAACTGTTATTTGCAGTAAACCGGAGAACCTCTCAACGAGTGAACACTTCGAGTCGTGGTTTGGCGAGTCGAGATTTCGACACAGTAAGTTTTTCGCTGGTAGTCCAGTGAAAAGGAAGTCCATCGGGCTATAGACGAAAATTTACCGGCAATATAGCCTAAGTAACTGTGCCATCAATCGGCGTCATCTCAAGTGACCTGACGTCAACCAGAAAATTTTCCAATTTCTGACGCATCCTGGCTAGTTCGACAATGATTTTCAAGGCTAAAAAGTGTTTAGACTCGAAGAGCAAAATCTTCATTACTACAAAAACGATTAACTAAGAAATTTAACTTATCAAATATTCGAAAAAGTGGCTACTACCATTCATCCAAAAGCATACGATTTCTGTATTGTTTGTATTTTGCAATCTTGCCATTATGCAAAGCATAGTGGTATTATTATGGTATACAAGAAACACTATCAACATTGTGCCAAAGCACAATACCAGCAATAGGTAGCAAGTCATCAGACTTCACATCCCCGATCTGGTTGAAAATGTGAACTCGTTGACATTATGAAAAACCATTTATTACGAAATAGTAGCAAGCGACTTGTGATACGGTACATTGTCTTGGTGAAAGAGCACTTTGATTGTTTTCATTTGAAGTCGTTTATCTCCGATTTTTTTTATTCAAACACATCAATGTTACGAAAATTGTTATGTCAACCAAATTCAATTAGCATATTGAGATCAGAACCTTTGCGGCCAACATTTGCCTTTTTGGTCGGTTTGAACGGTTCTCACTCTCTGCAGTTCAGTCGGCTAACGATCGCTTTGACTCCAAAGTGTAAAGATAGATCCAGGTTTCGACCATTGTCGCACATCGAGATTGTCGTTTTTGGTCCGAATGAGTAAATGGGACACTAAATCTAAGGGGATTATATACCTTCGGGCACGTTTTTATTCGCCCCTTTGAGTGATGGTATAAAATATTTAACACACTTTACCCTATAATTCCGGAGTCGGAAGTCGGACTCATGTATAATTCAGAAGTGTTGCAAAGGACTATGAGACCGTTCATTTGAATCTAAACTTTTAGAAATCTGTCACGCCACCTCTGAGAAAAATTAGTACGAGGGTTGTTACTTATGTATTTAGCCTAAAAATGACCTAACAGTATTAAATTTGATCGGAAATGGTTTTATTTGTTTTTCAAAATATTCTCCTACTTTTGCATACGCATGCATCAACCAATTTTCATAAAAAAAATTTCAGTTTTTTAACTCTTCAACAGCTTCTTCAGGAGTATTGAATCACTCTCCACTCAGTTTATTCTTCACGGAAGTGAACAAATAGCAGTCGTTATGTGCCAAGTCAGGACGGGTGGTACATCAATTCGACGTTTTGGGTGCTCAAATATTCGATTGTTTGAGCCGATGTGTGAGAGCTTGCATTATCGTGATGAAGAATGATTTTACGTCTTGTGTTTGTTTTCCTTATTTCACCAAAAACTTCTGATAAAAAATTGTGGTATACAAATCAGAATTGACGGTTTTACGATCCTCTGAAGCAACGGTAGCGATATGGCCGTTTGTTCCGAAAAAACAAGCTACCTTTTTCTTTGAAGTGCTTCGAGCGTGAACAATTTTTGTTAAATTTGGTTCTTCTTGGAATACCTCTACAGTTTAGTTTCGGGCTCATATGAGTAAATCCATGTTTCGTCACCTCTGTATATGTTAGCACCACGATTGATTTTTTCAGCATTTCATTGCATCAATGCGAGTCTTTTAATATGTTCGAGTGATTGTCAAATTATGTAGGACCCAACGAGAAAAATTTTTTTATAACACACATTTTCACACTATTGCTCAAGGCTACCTCCATTTCACGGTACGTCACATGACGATCTTGCACTATCAGATATTTCTCAGTTTCGATGTTTTCTGGCAGAACAACTGATTTTGCACGACCTTCATTGAATTTATCGCCCAGTGAACTGCGATTACGATTGACTTCGTTATACCAGTTTTTCACAGTCATATAGGATGGTGCTACACTGCCAAAAGTCGAGCTAAGTTAATTGAAGCACTCTTGTCTTGATAATCTACGACGAAAATCGTACCAAATCGTTCACGAAAATTTTCACGATTCAATTCAAATTTTTTTACTATACGTATTAAGAACCTGTTTCTCAGATTACTGTTTAATTAGATTTAATTAGTTTCAGTTCAGCTAGGATTGATATTTTCAGTTTAATTAGTATAAACAATATTAGGGGACGGGTATATCGTGATGGGCCTTTCACGCAGTCCACTTGGGTTCGATTCCCAACTCCACACATAGGGTCAGAAAGTTTTGTTGGTCCAAAGAGGTGAATGGCCTTTAGGTTAAAACTATTAACTATTATTAACTCTATTATCGAAACAAAAATAATAATAATGTATTAAGTATAAGTAAAATGTGTCTTTTGGATGATTGTAATTTGTTGATGCAAAAGATGAGGAGTTTTTATGCCTGTTGGAGGGCAAGTTCGATAGAAACTTACTTCAGTGGGCTTTTATCTGCTCCTAAATAACCAATTTATTAAGATTGATTCGAATAGTTCACAAAAGCATGCTTTAGTATTTCACACAAAGTTATAAACAAGAACATGTAAAATTGTGTGATTTGAAAATGATATGTTATGAAAAACAATGGAATAAAAAACAAAAAATCGGTAGTAACAGCGTGGCTTGAACCGAGAAACATTGTATCTCAAAGCACGTCAATTAAATGACTGAGCTACAGAAGCACATATCTGCTCGTTGAATAATTTATACATATAAATCCAAGATTACACTCAGAGCCTGTAAAATTGAATGGATTGTTGCGTCATTTGAAGTTAACATGAATTGTATCGTTTCTAGAATTATATCACCTGTAATTTTTTTTCCTGTTTATAGTTCCGCTAGTGACTATGATGGAAGTATAGATTTGTAAATTAATTTTTCCCAATAGTTGGATCGAAACATACTTTTGCTTGTTATTACCGAACAGGTCGCTTCTATCTTCGTCTTCATCATAGTTGTACTGCTGGATAGAGCAAGAGTAGCTTCGGGATCTAAAAATGGTTCTAAATATAAATTATTTTCAAGTACTTAAGCCAAAATACCCGGACGTTAAATATGCATGCTATCGAACAATTTCGCATCATATTCCACGGCTCTTTTAATTTGCACGTATAAGTGTGATACGTGTCAGTTCCAGTTAGTAGCAATCAGATCAACAACACTTTTTCGCAAAACTTGTAAACATGTTTGTTTTCTTTCGGTATTGTAGTGTAACCATGGTATTCTTGCGACGCTTTTCTTTGTTTATACAAAGTTAAACGCAAGATTACGAAGGTTCATACAAATCAATAAAATATGTTATATCGACGTCTTTTAAGGTCGCATTGAAATTAATTATACAAAATTTATTGAAATACTTGGCTTTCATTCATTTACTTACTTCATTTAGCTGAGAAGTCAGCACGAGTACGAGAAATCATGAGTTTCATAAAATTATTGATTGCGAAGCATAATGTGAGATGGGTTGGAAGAATTTAGCCAATGGTATCATACAAAAAGCAAGAATACACGTTTTTCTATCCTTTGAACTATTTTTAACGTATTTATCTACTACCATACGTTATTATTATACTGATCTGTCAAATTCGAATGTGCTATCGTGCACCGTTTCTTATATATTTTTATCCTGCCAAGGGCATATGAGTTTCCGTAAAAGTTGTTCTAGCGAGAAATTTCAGTCCCCACCGTCGAGTTAATGAAAGTTGTCAAGCACATTTTATGCTTTAAACCGTAGGACGGACGAGTAATTGCGGTGTATTTTCCCGTAAAGCCTGCCATCATACTGTCACACTTCGCAACATGCCTGCTCTGGAAGCATACACAACTGAATATGACCTTGATGATGATTAAATTATATTTAAATATTTATGCAACAATTTACCACACTCCACCAATTTTGCACTCAACAAGCCCACAGCGTATATGTTTTGCTATGACAACCGTACCGAAAATTATTCCACCCACTTTTTTTCGACCCGCGCGTAAAATGCGTCGTCGTCGTCGTCGTCGTTGTCGTACCCACATATGAGACAGCACAGCATAGCTCCGAGCCACGCAGGATGTTTTCTCCGCCAGTGTGACGTAATAATATGACCCTTATCTCATGTCGAATGTGTTTGTCGGTTTTTCTTATATCCCAAGTATTCCGCTTTCTCTGTGATGCTCAACTCATCCTTCCCGTATTGCATGCTGGTTGGCAGGTTGGTTGGATGGTGTAAAGCATTCGCAGGTGAAACTATTGTCACAGTAGGCGTCCCTAGAGAGTAGAAGTTTACGCAATTAAAGGACATTCGTCGATAAAAGTATTGAGAAAATTTTCCCCTTGGAACTTGAAGCTTGAACTGAAGTGAGCTGAAAGCAGCGCCTTACCCCATGCTTCCCTTGTGATAGACTGCCAAATGAGCGACGTGACGACAGGGGCATGTACAAATATGATAAACAAGGTGACAATCACGCCGACGATGACGGTACCGACGTCAACGATCACATCAAATTGCCATAAACTCAGCTCATGTACTCATGTCCCGGTTGAAATGACGTTAACTGTAGTCTCTCCAAATGTTTGTTTTAAGCTATGAAGCTGTAGTTTGATTTTTGTTTTATGCGAGGCAAAATTGGAAAATATATTGCCCGCTCATGTCCGCTTCCAATTTCATTTTACCTCATACTCGCAGTTTGGTATTCCGATTGGGCTGGTCTAAGCTGTGTCGCAGAAAATCACATTTGCGAACATGTCTAAATCATCGATGGTTGATGGAAAGTCTGCAGACAAACACGGAAGATAGATTGAAGCACTTAGGTCACGTCTCCGATTTGGCATCGTAGGTTTGTCAAGATTTTTCTTCGGTACGAGATAACGTAGATTCATGACCAAGTTGATAGCGTAATTTTTGTTATGTAAACACCAGCGTATCTTAGTGTGACTTTTCCCTTTAAAATTTCCCATTCAAGTTCTAAAGAAGATTCGAAAATATTGTTGCTTATGCTTGTTTTTAGCAAGCTAAACTTTTTCGAAGCTTAAAATCGATATTCAGGGCTTCAAGCCGCTGTAAAAGTAAAAATTAAATAATGGCACTTTCAATTGTTCCTTGGGGCTTCATTGTTACATGACAGGGGACCAATAAAGAATTCAGCTGACAACACCACAGAGAGGTAGTTGACGTCATATGACTTTCATTGAAACTACAATTCTTTGACCCCTTCTAGCTCAACCTGAGAAAACAAGACAAAATCTGTTACTTTATAGTGATTATAATAAAAATAACTATAAGCTCTGCGCCGTTCGAGAATATCAAAACAGACGGCGCATGACGCTGTTTCCATAAATTATCAGCAGCGGATGCGGCGCCATTAGGCGTATGTTATTATTACTAAATGTTGTAATTTTTCAAAAAAAAACGCGGCTGTCTCAGTCTTCTGATAGAAAGGAGTGATGTTTATTTTAGTGCGTTTTATTTCTTTCTGTTTATTTCGACCTTTGATGTAAACTTTTCTTTTCAGAGGAAAATGAAGTCTGTCATTTACAGTCCAGTTTGTCGATATCTGGCGCTACGTTGTCTGGTCAATTTTAGAACAAGAAAATTGACCAAACAATGTAGCGTCAGATATCGACTTTTTGATTATTAAAGATAATTTTCATAGTCCTTCGAAAGCCTACCCCTACCACTACTTCTATAGCTTACCGCTTTTTTCGTCCGTTTTACCATTCACTTGATGTAAGCAAGTCAGAAACACACCTTAAAGCACAGTTTTGACGTGAATACGTCTTAAGGTACGATTACATTAGCCAGTTTATCTGCACAAACTTGTGCAGTTTGACTGTATCATAGTGTAATCGGTTCGCAGTTGTCTGCAAGCAGTCAAAATCGGCTTGACTGTCCATCTGTATGCAGTCAAAGTGTGCAGATTATCTGTGACAATGTAATCACTGTGTGATCATAGTCGACAGACAAACAGTTGATGACTGTACAGACAAATTTGACTGTTTCTGAAACTGTTGTGCAGAAGTTGTCTGCCACAGATTCTATGACAACCAAAAACTTGTTTATTACATCCAAACACAAAGCAAAACGTTCCAGCACTAGTGTGAGAAGTGAGTACACGTGGTTTTCCCCAAGAGGGTTGGTTTCGTGATCAATTATTTTCTAATGTGTAGAAACCAGATAGTAATAAAAAACCTGTTTTAATCCACCTAGTGGTGTATTGATGGCTTTCTCGTATTACTCATACTGTCACATTCTCATATATGTGGTATTCTTCGAAATAATTTTTATTGCTTCTAGAAAGAAAACGAAAAAAATCAATTAGCACAACCAACAACCAACAAAATGAAACAGTTTTGCTATTGCAAGTACTTCTGCAATCGGTGTAAATGAGGTCGGTTCGAATGAGCATCTGTTAACATGACTTACAAACTGTATTGATTTTAGTCAATTTTATAAGATTTTATATGATTCGGCCATCGTACTTTAAACGACGGTTTAAATTTTAAATACTTATAATTTTAGAAATGGCAAAAATGAAATTTTAAACACTTGCATCCGCGCAGAAGTTCAGAAGCTCAGGAGTTTTGGCCTTTTATTTGAACCTAAATTTGTGAATATCGGTCAAGCGACCTCTACGAAATGAGAGTGAGTTCCATTTTTGAGTATATGACCACTATTTCAGGAACACTAACAGGAAGCCGGGAATAGCCCAAGGCTCTTTGTATATGATGCTGTGGCTCTTTAGTTTTATACACAAATATTGTTTATTTTACAAAAAAGTACTTAAAATCGATCGAAATCGATTAACGAGTATTGGACCCCAATTCTATGGCTTAACCACGTGTACTAACTTCTCACCGAACCGCGTTGTCAATGTCGTCATTTCCAGTAGAAATAATGAAGCTTATCGCATATTTCGTAGAATTCTTAATAGAAATTACTATTGAATTTTCCTAGCTCCTCCTTCACGATAAAATGCAATGGATCTCCAGAAGCATAGTACTGGAACGTTTTGCTTTGTACTTGGATGAAATTATTATGAAAAATTAAACAATGAATTAATGAAAAAAGTTAATTATGATTTATGCTCGCATTTGAAGAAAAATACTGCAGAGTCAAATCAAAATCAGTTTCAAAGTTCAGGAAGGATACAAACAAAGCACTTGACTGGGAGCTTCTCCCTCTCCGTCGTATTCATTTATTTCCGAATACTATTTGTATCAAATGACACTAAATCAGTGAACACCAAGATACAGATAGAAAATAAGAAACAGAACAACCAAAGTACTGTAACAAAGATGAAATATTTTGAAATGAAATATGAATTTAAATGAAATGACTACCATTTGTTTTTATCGAATAGTCACGCATTGACATTTTTTTTATGCATAAATATCTGTTTATTAATCTTATTTTTGTGTATTACATCAACATTTTACAGTACAAGTGTTTTGACCCTTTGGCCTTTCATCTTTGTTGTTCATACGATTCGTTATTAATATTAGGTGTTTTAGTTACTCTTGTTTTACATACTAATGTTTAATCATAATATTTATTTTAATTATTTATAAAATGTCTACCTACTTATAACTATCCCTAACCTAATACGTACAAATTTTGAATTATTTGTATTTCAGAGATTGAGCACCTCTCTTCAAATTTCGTGCAGTATTGTTCGAATTTTTGTTCTAGTATATCCAGTGAGGCAATCTCATGTACTTCACTAGTCCTTGTCCAAGGGGGTAGATTTAGAATCATCTTTAAGATCTTACTTTGAATGCGTTGAAGCCTAAGTTTGTGTGTTCGTGCACAACCTCGCCAAACAGGGACTGCGTATTCAATTGCGGGGTAGATGATTTGTTTATAGACAGCCATCTGATTCTTCAGGCACAGTTTAGATGTTCTACAAATCAGCGGATACAGAGACCTAATGAGTATGCTGCATTTTTGAACGATTTTGTCAACATGTGACCTGAATATCAGATGTCTGTCAAAGGTGAGTCCTAGATAGATAACTTCATCGGACCATTAAATGACCTCATCACCGAATCGTATTCTGCATTCGTCTGATGGAACAAGTTTTGGAGATCTTGAATGTGGAAACAAGATGACCTGAGTTTTTGCTGCATTGATCACAATTTTCCAGCTTGTAAAATATTCTGTTAAAGCGTCCAGACCTGTCTGTAGTTTATTTTTCAGAGCATTAATGACACGACCTTTGTAAAGAATGGCAGTATCATCAGCAAATTGTGACAGAACACCACCACCTGGAAGAGGTGGGATGTCTGATGTGAAAATGTTGTATAGAATGGGACCTAGGATACTTCCCTGGGGTACACCAGCAGGAATAGTAAATCTTTCTGAAAGTGCATTATTCAGAGAAACCTGGAATGCTCTATCTGCAAGATAATTTTTGATAATTTTAATAAGATACATGGGAAAATTATACCGATGCAGTTTGAACACCAGTCCATCGTGCCACACATTATCGAATGCCTTTTCAATATCCAATATTGCCATGGCAGTCGTTTTGGACACTGATTTGTTTTGCTGGATGACGTTGTTAACCCTTGTGAGTTGGTGGATGGTGGATCTTCCTTTCCGGAACCCAAACTGTTCTTCCAGAAATATGTCCTGTTCATCTGCGAAAGCAAGAATTCGCCTTTGTATTGACTTTTCAAACAGCTTGGATAGGGCAGAGAGTAAGCTGATGGGCCGATAGCTCTTGGAAAAGGAAGGATCTTTCCCCGGTTTCAAAACTGGGATAACTTTAGCTAACTTCCACATTGAAAGGAAGTAACCAAGCTCCCAGCACCTGTTAAAAATTTCAGCTAAGAAGACAAATGAGCGAATACTCAAATGTTGAATGTGTTGTCGAAACCGGGGGCCTTCATATTTTTGGATTTTTTCACAAAAGCCATCAGCTCATTCGCAGTGACTCTACTTTCCTCAGGAACCAAGCTGTCTGATTGGTCAACCTCAGCTACGCTATCAGCAACGGCTCTTTCATATGGACTAACAATGTTAAGTCCTAAATTGTGAGAACACACAAACTGCTGGCCTAGCGCATTTGCCTTCTCTACTGGTGTGATTAAAGGTATTCCTTCAGCTGCGTCCTGGGGTGACATCAGAGGAGGAATAGGCTTCGGTTTTTTCTTAAGCACCTTCGTTAAGGACCAGAAGGGCTTTGAATGTGGGAGAATTACTCGAAGCTTTTGCTGGAAGTTCCTGTTGCGAAGCTCAGATATCCTTTCCTGGATTATCCTAGTTAAGTTGTTATAAGTAGTCTTCCTATCTAGAATGCCAGTTCGTTGATACTGCCTCCGGTAGATATTCCGAAGTCGGATGAGTTTCTTGGTGACACTGTCGATTTGAAGAGAGGAACTCGGCATATGTTGTACTGGAACCGCCCTATCACGAGCGACTGTGATTGAATGCTGGAAGGAAGATAGGGCCGCATCGATTTCCATCGGGGAATCAAGTGGCAGATCAATATTAATATGTTGGTCGGCGATTTGTTGAAATTGGACCCAATCGGTGCGATAATAGTTCCTCCGAGGTTGAATAGGCACTGTTTCTGGTGAAGATCCCAACGTCAATATTACTGGAAAGTGGTCAGAAGAGAGCTCGTTGAAGACAACCGGAGAGCTGTCTATGGCGATGTTGCTGATGAATATATCCAAAATGGAATGAACTCCCGATCTGGAAAGTCGCGTTGGTTGATCCGGAGCGAAGATGTTGTATTGTCCAGCTTCGTAATCTTCGGCAAGTACGAATCCGTTTCGATTCTGTCTTCTGTTTCCCCACAGCTCATGCCGTGCGTTCAGGTCCCCAGCAATGATGAATTTGTTCTGTCGTCGAGTGAGCATAGCCAGATCTCGCTTCAATGATGCACACGTACCATCTCGAAGATTGGTTTGTTTGGGGCAGTACGCTGCAATGATGATGATGGGTCCCATCGTCGTTGTAATCTCAATTCCGATGGCTTCTATGAGTTGCAATTTAAAGGCTGACAGAAGCCTGTGCTGAATGGATCGTTTAACGGCAATGGCAACTCCCCCTCCTCTGGTAGTTGTCCTGTCGAGCCTGTGAATCCTGTAATTGGAAATAAAAATAGAAATTTCAGGTTTAAGATGAGTTTCAGTTAAAGTAGCAATATCGGCATTTTTCTCTTGAAGAAAGTCGGACAATTCAGCAGTTTTGCTCCTGAGTGAGCAAGCATTCCAATTTACTATAACCAATTCATTATATTGCATATTCGATGATGAATTTGCCTAAGGCGTTGATTTGATCTAACCGCGTTCTGCAGTTTCGTAGTTTTGTTGTCATTGTTTCAAAAATGACGATCAGTTGTTCAGCAGAGAATAAATCACCAGAGTCATCCTTTGCTTGTGGTTGATTATTGCCCCATCCAGGAGGGATTCTTGAGGAAGATTCTTTTTGAGATCCAGCGGCTGATGTCTTTGGATTGCTGCGAGGAAGTGGCGGCAAATTCGGAATATCCCTCTTCGGTGGGAGCCGTGGGAAATTAATTTCATCCTTCTGTGGAACATTTTTGCGCGTTGATTGTTTACGGGATGCCTGTTGTCGAATTTTTGTGAACTCAGCACGTTTGGGACACGATTTGCTAGTAGATGGATGGTCGCCATCACAGTTCACACATTTTACAGCGATGTCATCTAGTAGGCAATCGTTGGTATTGTGTGGTTCGGCACATTTCCCGCACCGACTTTTCATGTGGCAATTCCTCGCTCCATGGCCGTAGTTCATACAGTTTGTGCACTGTGTGACATCCCGATGTACCGGTTTATACTTTTGCCATTCGATGATTATGTGAAATAACGATTTAATCGTTTTCAGTTGACTCATGGTGATGGAGCCCTTCTCCAGATGAATCAGGTACAGTTGATCTCTAAACTTTTTATCCGTATTATGTCGCTTCATTTTGAACACCATCAAAGGCTTTAGTCCAGCCTCCGACAGTGCCTGCTTTAGTTCGGCTTCCATCATGTCGGGTAGTCCTCGAAGTACAACCTTCATAGGTTTGTTGGCGGCAATATCGTGTGTGAAGTATTCCGCTTTTGTCTGCTTCAGATAACATTCCACTCCTTTGTAGTGGTTCAAAGCCGGAACAGTTATTTTGTAGCCTTCAGTACATAAACGGATTGTTGCCTGTAGTCCTTTGCTGATCAGTGTGTTGAAATCCGAGCGTAGAGTTGGTGGGAAGCCCTTCAGGTAGAAAGGCGGCATTTTTTCCTTCTTCTGCAGTTCCTCTTCGACATCTACTGGCAGATCAGCATATTGGTTTTTACTCAGCAAACGATCGTTTACCTGTACATCACTTGGCTTCAGACGCTTAGCATCCTTTGGATCCTTCTCGGATCTATGGCGGTTTTTACCCATAGCTTGGGTAGGTAGACAACTGCGAATAAAAAATAAAACAAAATCGAAATTAGTCGTAGTAGGTTATTCGTCTATCCACATCGAGTGTTAGATGACGAATGTCACGCATTGACTTTGTGCACGGAGCACATATATATATATATATATATATATATATATATATATATATATATATATATATATATATATATATATATATATATATATATATATATATATATATATATATTCCTTCTTTAATTGCTTCGAAACAAACCAAGTAGCAACGCAACGAACTTCCGTTTGTGAGATCAGATCGATATTTTATCATAATGCAATATTCCGTGAAAAGTTCTCTGCCCCACAAAATTTCTTCCAATGTGATCACTTTGTGCAGAAAAACTGCAATAAACAGCCCACTCCCTATATTTAAGTTTGTGACCACTTTGATTTGTCTGATCAATGTAATCACAATGCAGACATGCTCAAAAAGTCTGTCACAGTCAAACATAACAACTGTCAAAGTATTCACTGTCGGCAGTCAAACTTGACTGTTGCAGTCATTTAACTGTGAATAGTGTAATCACATTGCCAGACCAAATATAAACTGCCGAAAAATTACTTGTCTGTGGCAGATAAACTGTGACAGATAAACTGGCTAGTCTGATCGTAGCTTTACTTTACTATGGGCCGCCTTTTCAAAATTAGCTCTGTGAAAGAATGGGTACACTCTTAGAAAAAAATAAATTTACGTTTGCCGTAAATTCAAGCAAGCCGTAATTGCTTCGGAAATGACACAATATTACATCTACTAACATGTAAAAATAAATTTTGCGCCTGGATCGACTTATCTTTACATGCTATGAATTGTGAATGTAAGTGAAACGCGACGCTCCTTCCATGTGCATCTATAAAGATGTAAATTTATCTAAATGTGTATGTTCAAATAATATTTTCATTTTATATGTTTCAGCACTTGAATTTTACACGTTTCAGCATTTGAAATATATCAAAAAAAAATTATAGGTGTTGCCGATATGCTTTCTGAAAGTGAACTTATGGAATGTGTGAAGGATCAGAATGAATCAGTCAACTTGACTGAGTTGAAATTAATCACCTGCTTCAAATCAGTGCGTAACGACATTACGGTATACAATTATATAGTCGAAGTGAATAATGATGCGAACAAAGCTATGTTAAAGTTGGGTCGTGTGAACATTGGCTGGGATATATGTAGAGTGTTTGAATGCTTTGGGATCGTGCGCTGCTTCAAATGTTGTGCTTATGGACATAAGAGCAATGAGTGCAACCACTCTCAAGTATGCTCAAAATGTGCTGGTGACCATTCCACGGCTGTTTGTGTCTCAGAAATACTGTGTTGTGCTAACTGTGCTCAGATGAACAGAAACCGAAAATTGAATCTAGACACAAAACACGAAGCGTACAGTTTGGAATGCCCTGTGTATAAAAAGCTCGTTGAGAAGAAACGTCAGCATATTCTTCGTGCTGGATAGCAATTACTTGGATTTAAATCAACTGACGGACTACTGTCGTCTGCCATCGCAGATACTGACGCTGCCAAGCATATTTCTCCAGATCCTGATGTCGCCATGACTTTTTCTCCAGGTAAAGCTTGGGAGGGTATATGTCCTCTCGAAGCTACACTCGATACTGCACCTCCTGAAAAGAACTCTTGTTTGCAGCCAATGATTGTGAATGACGTCTGCAATCTCGATTCCGTCACTCGCCTGCCGACTGCCATCGCAGATCCAGTTCTTGATGCTGCCATGAATTTATCCCCAGTTCCTGATGCCGCCATAATTTTTTCTCCAGGTAAAGCTTGGGAGGGTATATGTCCTCTCGAAGCTACACTCGATACTGCACCTCCTCAAAAGAACTCCTGTTTGCAGCCAATGACTGAGAATGACGTCTGCAATCCCGATTCCGTCACTCGCCTGCTGACTTACATTGCAGATCCGGATCCTGATGCTACTACTGTACAACTAAAAATATACTATCAAAACGTGCGAGGTTTGCGCACCAAAATCGACGACTTCTTTGTTGCTGTTTATGATGCGGAATTTGATGTGATTGTACTATCGGAGACATGGCTGAACGACGACATCTCCTCGCTGCAGTTGTTTGGTCCTGGTTACACAGTCTACCGGAATGATCGTGACTCAAAAAGTGTTGGTAAAAAAAGAGGCGGTGGTGTACTTATTGCTGTTACTAACCGATTAATGTCAAAAGCAAACACAAACTGTAACAATATTTTAGAACAGCTCTGGGTTCATATAGGTAGTCGCGATTATAATGTCTGCGTGGGTGTGGTCTACATTCCACCTGATATGGCAAGCAACGCAAGCGTGATACAACAGCATATTGACTCTGCATTGAATATTGCAAGTGGACTGGATCCTTCTACTTCTCATTTGCTATTTGGAGATTTCAATCAACCTGGTCTTGTATGGAAGAATACTTCCTACGGTTATGCTACCATCGATCCGACATCTTCCTCTCTTTCGGGAGCAAACTGCACTCTAATAGACGGGATGTCTCTTTTAAATATGTTCCAAATTAGTATGGTGACAAACAGATTGAATCGTACTCTAGATCTTCTGTTCATAAACGAGGAAGCATTAGCGAATTGTCACGTTCGTCAAGCTGTCGAGCCTCTCGTTGGGATTGATCCTCATCATCCACCTCTTCTGGCTGAATTGACATGCTACCAAAAAGTTTGCTTCAACAATACTGTCGAAGACTCGAAATTTAACTTCTCGAAAACTGATTTCACCGGATTGAATAGCTCATTAGAGTCAATTGATTGGGCATCTCTTTTGGATAATGTAACTGATGTCAATGTAGCGGTAGAAAAGCTTACACATGTACTGAAATATTTGTTTAATCTACATGTACCAGCGTCACGACCTCGCCCAAAACCACCTTGGTCAAATCGGCACATTCGTGCACTGAAACGCGTAAGAGCAGCTGCACTTCGGCATTATACAAATCGACGTAACCCTATAACTAAGCACGAATTCACTCTCGCTAGTAACAACTACAAGGTCTATAACCGCATGCTTTATTCTAGACATGTTTTACAAGCACAAGCCGATCTTAAACAACATCCAAAACGTTTCTGATCTTTCGTGAAAAGTAAACGCAAGGAGGTAGGCCTCCCTTCTACTATGACTCTTGGAAATGAATGTTCAAATTCATCTTCTGGAATTTGCAACTTGTTCGCTAAACATTTCTTAAGTGTCTTCGAAACAATTTCATTTGATCCTGCTCAGATGGAATTCGGGCTCAGAGATGTTCCTTGCGATATTATAAGTCTTGGTAACATTCAATTCACATGCGAAGAAATCATTTTTGCGTTGAAAAAACTGAAATCATCAACATCAACTGGCCCAGATGGCATTCCTGCCATCATACTCAAACGATGCGCGAATGCACTGTGTGTTCCTCTAATGATAATCTTCAATAAGTCTCTGTCGCAAGGAATATTTCCACAATGCTGGAAAAAATCGTACATGTTCCCTGTGTTCAAGAAAGGAAATAAGCAAGATGTAGCAAATTACCGCGGTATAACTTCTCTTTGTGCTGGTTCTAAGTTATTCGAAATTCTCGTTAGCAATGTTTTGTTTGAAAAAACCAAATCATACATATCGACCGATCAACATGGTTTTTTCCCCGGTAGATCAACAGCTACGAATTTAGTTCAGTTTACGTCACACTGCATCAGAAACATTGAAGATGGAGCACAGGTTGATACAGTTTATACAGACCTCAAAGCAGCGTTCGATCGTGTTGACCATACTCTGCTACTTGCGAAAATTCGAAAACTAGGTGCATCGGAAACATTCACAGATTGGCTCAAATCGTATCTTGTTGGCCGTTCACTTTCTGTTAAGCTTGGAAATTGTGAATCAAATAGCTTCCCGAATCTGTCGGGGGTGCCTCAAGGTAGCAATCTCGGACCTATGCTATTTTCATTGTTTTACAACGACATCTGTTTTGCCTTGCCAGGGTGTAGGCTTGTTTATGTAGACGATCTCAAGCTATTCCATATCATTAGATCTGAAGAAGACTGCATGGCCTTACAACGACAAGTTGATGTCTTCAGCGACTGGTGTACGCGTAACCGATTGACGCTTAGTACATCGAAATGCTCCGTTATTTCATTCACACGCAAGAAAGAACCTATTCTCTGGAGATACACTATTTTTGGAGAATTCCTTGAGAGAGTATCAATTGTAAGGGACTTAGGTGTAGTACTTGATTCTCAGCTGTCGTTCAGAGACCACTACTCCCATATCATTGCACAAGCTAACCGGAATCTTGGATTTATCTTTAAAATAGCAAAAGAATTCAGTGACCCTTGCTGTCTCAGATCATTGTATTTCACCCTTGTCCGATCTGTTCTTGAAGCTTCATCGGTAATATGGTGTCCTTACGCGGACGTTTGGATTAACCGAATTGAATCAATACAAGCTAAATTCCTCCGCTACGCCCTCAGATCTTTACCTTGGCGCAACCCGACAGAATTACCACCTTATACTGATCGTTGTCGATTACTGGGTATGGACACACTTTCAAAAAGGAGAAATATTTCCAGAGCTGTATTTATAGGGAAACTATTGATGGGACAAATTGACGCTCCTAATATCCTTTCTCAAGTAAATATCAATGTACCACCTAGAACTTTAAGATCACGGAACTTTTTAAGACTTGACTATCAACGTACTGACTATGGACAAAACGAACCCATTAGGGGAATGTGTAATAGTTTTAATAGTGCTTATGAATGTTTTGATTTTTCCATTTCATGTGATGTTTTTAAAAATAGACTAAGAAGATTATTGTAATGTATAAGTGTAAGCCCACAATGTAATATGAAAATGTATGTAGAACTGTATTATTGTCAACCGTCAGAAAAGATGAAGGGGTTTTTACGCCCAATTGGACGATTGAATTATTTTCAATTGGGCTTTTCCCCTTCCAATGCTTCATGGAGACTTTAACAGGTCAGATGAAGGAATAAGAAATAAATAAATAAATAAATAAAATAAATAAAACGCCTAAAACATGTGTCAGATCAACAGTAAATATGAATCGTTTTCGACACTCTCAGAATATCTCCAACTCAGAAGACTCAAATTCATCCAAATTTTCCTAGGACGATATTGACGTGTTTAATCGAGTCCAAAATTCATGTCGAAATATTTTTTACTGTTAAAGCAAACGACGCCAAGATAAAAATAAAACCATCGATTAATTACTCAATTTTGGTTCACTGTCAAATCTAATTACAACTCATGTTCCATTGGTTTTATTCTCAGAAGCATCGTCCGGCTTCCTCGCTTTCACGCTCGGTGCACCTACAGTCAAACCGGTAAATCTGTCGAGGAACGAATTTGATACAGCTGTCAACTACGAGAAATGAAATGAAATAAATTAGGATCGCCTCTCCTAAGGGATCACTCTGAAAAGTAGCTATGCATCAAGCTTGCCCCCCCCCGTACGGGAACAGGTCTTTCGCAAGTAGAAATTGTACCTCATTAGTATAGCATAAATATTTGAGTAAACCTTTGCTGGCGCAGATAATTATAATTATACCGGCGAGTTTTTCTTCCCGCTCCCGCCTGAATGTGCTTTGATTCTTCCCAGATGGTGTTCGATGCAAGGGAAAACGAGTTCCAAATACGAAACTAGGTGCGGGCGGGCAAGTGGCTGCTACACGACGAATGCTATAATAATTCAAATATAGATTAGATAATTGGTGATGATACCGAAAACAAAGCCAGGCTTGTCGGCGTTGTTTATGGGTGGAGAAAATTATGAACGATTATATATTTACGTTGGCAGTGTGGTACCGCGAGAACTCGTGGACGATTTTGAAATTTATTTGTTTGGATTGTGGCGAGCAGCGATTGTAGTCGGAAGTGGCTATCGATTCGTAGTTTAATTTAGCTTCGGTGTACAGTTGAAAGCGCTTTCATTCGCAGGAGGACTGGACTTTCTTGTCCAATGTTTAGCAATTTTAATAAAAATGAATTTTAATAGATATTGACAGCTATCTCCAATACGATTGCCAAAGCAAACCATTTATTTCTTAAATTTTCCGTAGCGATTCATGACTGAGAAAGCCATCTATATCCACAACAGCCATGATTCAATATATAAGAAAAATAAGCATAATGGTTTCCTTTTGTCAAGTTAAGTAAAATCGGGAAACCTGCCACAAGCCACATCAAAAGCCGATATTCAAGACAATAAAATCGACCAGCTGCAGAGCTGCATACGATGCGAATGAAATCAGTGCTGACAGAATCAACCTCCTTTATATATCCGCGGCCAGGTTAGGGGTTCAATGCATGTTGCGCTGGTCTTACAAGCCAGTTGTCGTAGCTCGAGCCCCAACCAGGAAGGATTCTTAGTGTCAGTTGGATCGTACTTCCAGCCAACATTCTGAACGATAAGAATCGGCTGCGATGTCTGTTGAAACAGAAAAGTCAAACTCCACAAAAGAAATATAATGCCAAGACTTTGCTTTGCCTTATATATTCGCGCCATTGCACGTTTACTGTCAATAAGGTGGGGCTAACGAGATGAAAAATTCAAGAAATAATACTTTTCCATTGATTATTCTTTTCTTACATTCACTTTTTTCAATGAAAGAAAATATCAAAATTAGTTTTTTAGAACCGATTTCCGGTCTTCAAATTGTTGGTTCTTTTCCTTGTTAAGCAATGTCGAGTGTTTTTTTAGCATCTACAAATTAAGAACGGCGGACAAAGTAAATCGTCCAAAGAGCCACAATTTATGTTAAAGAGTTTTGCATTTGATTGACGTCGATGGTAATTTTTTCTGGTTGCTATTATCACCAATTTGAAAATTTCATCTCCCGTATGACACGTTTTTTTTCATAAATACGTTTATTTCTTAAGGCAGTTTACATAAGTTTTTCTTCGCCGTAGCATCACTTTTACATAATATTCTTATCCTAATTTAATTCTAACATAGTCACAACGTTTTGAATTTATTAAAACATATTCTCTTATTACTTAAATATCATCTTAGGTAACTCGTCATTAATTATGAAATCTACTCGGAAATATTATTTGACCCAAACGATTAACTTCTATAAATTATAAAATAAGCAGTTATTTTCAGACATTTTGTTGTTAATCTCATAAACTGTTTCGAGTTTGTTTGTATCATTACATTATTTTTATTCTAATTTAGCTATTGGTTGAACTCATGGACGCAGCTGGAATCAGAACTAAGTCTTAAAAGGGGCTTTTATTAAATTGAAACTCCAATTTTCTTTATGAAATGATAAATAAGTTTCATGTATGGAAGGTCACGGCAAGCAAGAATGTCTCGAACTGGGACATTGGATAGTCTACCTTGGGTACGCAAAGAATTTATTAGTTGAGATCTGACATCACGATACTCCACGCATGTCCAAACGACATGGTCAATATCGCGGTAACCTTCGCCACAAGCACAATGATTAGTCTCGGAAAGTCCAATTCGAAGGAGATGTGCATCTAACGTGTAGTGATTGGACATGAGTCTGGACATCACACGAATGAAATCCCTACTCACATCCAGTCCCCTGAACCATGCCTTTGTCGATATTTTCGGAATAATTGAGTGCATCCACCGACCCAGCAAGTGTTCTTTGGCGAGACGAGCTATAGAATTCGTTGAAAGCAATCGGTCTCTCATAAATTTCACCCTCAATAGCACCACATTTGGCTAAAATATCGGCTCTTTCATTGCCAGGAATGGAGCAATGAGCCGGGACCCAGACTATAGTGATTAGATAATTATTGTTCAATATGTCGTTCATGCACTGTTTTATTTTGCCCAGGAAAAACGGTTCAGTCTTGCCAGTCATGTTTGAGCGAATGGCTTCAATTGCACTCAGACTATCTGTGAAGAGGAAATAATGGTTTGGAGATAATGTGACGATTACACTCAAACACAGGAGCAGGTTCTTGAAGCCTCAATGTGGCCGAAACATTATTGTTGAACATACCAAACCCTGTCGCTTCTTCAATTCGCGATCCGTCCGTGTAAAACATTTTCTCAGAGTCAATATGCCTGAACTTACTTGAAAATATTTTTTAAATTTCCGTCGAGCGTAGATGATCCGGGATTCCACGCACTTCGCGCTGCATGGATGTATCGAAAAATAAAGTTGAGTCAGGGGCACTTAGGATGCTGACACGGATAGGAATATATCTTGAAGGATTGATTTCCTGTGACATATGGTTAAAATATAATGTCATGAATTTTGTTTGAGATCGAAGCTCGACTAGTCGTTCGAAATTATTAATTATCATGGAATTCAGCACCTCACATCTTATTAGCAGGCGTGATTAAAGCTCCCAAAATCGATCTTTTAATGGAAGAACTCCCGCCAGAACTTCAAGACTCATTGTATGTGTCGAATGCATGCAGCCTAAGGCAATTCGCAAACAACGGTACTGAATTCGCTCAAGTTTGATAATATGAGAGTTTGCAGCGGAACGAAAACAAACGCATCCATATTCCATCACTGAAAGTATCGTTGTTTGATACAATTTTATTAGATCTTGCGGATGAGCACCCCACCAAGATCCTGTTATTGTTCGAAGAAAATTTACTCTTTGTTGGCATTTCGTTATCAGATACCTAATGTGTCCTCCCCACGTGCATTTGGAATCAAACCAAACCCCGAGGTATTTAAAAGTTAAAACCTGTTGGATCATTCTTCCCATCATATGGAGCTGAAGCTGCGCGGGATCATGCTTTCTTGAAAAGACGACTAACTCTGTTTTCTCCGCAGAGAATTCGATACCAAGATGAACAGCCCAAACGGACAAGTTATCTAAGGTATCTTGCAATGGTTTATGCAGATCAATAGCTTTGGGTCCAGTAACTGAAACCACAATGCCAAGACTTTGCTTCGCTTTATATATTCGCGCCATTGCACGTTTACTGTCAATAAGGTGGGGCTAACGAGATCAAAAATTTCCATTGATTATTCTTTTCATACATTCACTTTTTTCAATTCAAATTGTTGATTCTTTTCAATGTTAAGCAATGTCGAGTGTTTTTTTAGCATCTACAAATTAAGAACGGCGGACAAAGTAAAACGTCCAAAGAGCCACAATTTATGTTACAGAGATTTGCATTTGATTGACGTCGATGGTAATTTTTTCTGGTTGCTATTATCACCAATTTGAAAATTTCATCTCCCGTATGACATGTTTTGGTAAGTAATATTTTGACAAACTTAGATTTAAATGAAAGGTCCCACATCTTGTGAATACGGATATCCTGAATTTTATCCATATCCGTTCCAGAGTACAATTCCAGAGCGTGCCCAGAGCACAATTCCAGAACCCTGAATCCAGGAATTCAGTTCAACAATCGATGGCCACAATCCAGTTTCAGAATCCACTTCCAGAATGCAGTTATAAAGGATCCAGGTCCTTAATTCCGTTTCTCCTAATCCAAATCTAGTATTAAGATTCGGTTCCAGAAACCAGGTCAAGAATTCATGCTCAAATTTTGAATTTAGGTTGGAACTTTAGTTTCTCAATACATTTTCAGAACTCTTGTTCAAAGCACAGATCTGCAATATTCAATTTCAAGATCCAAGTTTAAAAATAAGTTTCAAGAATCAGTTTAAAAGTTTAATTCCAGCATTCATTTTTAGGATTCAGTGTCAAAATGTGATTCCAGATTTTTGTCAAAACATGCGTCTCATCACATAAATAAAACGTGGATCAATAAATTCCTGTATTGATACATAGAAAACGTTGACGACGAAATTTCCGCATTACCTTCAAAACCTTCAAAATGTCATGACATTTTGATGCTAGAACCACGAGTAACACTGATTTAAGTGACGCTAGTTTTGATTTTCTCTAAACAATGGATTTTAAATTTCGTTTGTTTAACTATCATTGGTTTTGTGGAAAAATAACACAGCTATTTAAGCATCGACTTGAAAAGTGCTAAGTGGATTCTGATCCATTAAAAACAATTGAGTTTAAACGGCACTGAAGATGCTAAACGGTCCGTCCAGCGAAATAAGGTAATTACGCCGGAATCTTTTTTAATAATCGTATACGAAAATTGCGGTAGTATGTACACTATTTAGCATGAAGCATTAATTATAGTAACAAAAACAGTAAGCAACTCCGTACAGAATTGTGTGCGTCGAATTATCTGCATTAGCTTTTTTATCACCATCCGAAAAAAAAAACCATTTTAATGCAAACGTTAGTCAAAGTGGGTTTGCTCACAATGGATAAAAAAAGACAACCACAGATTAACTCAATCGATTTGCTGTCGCACAAACCATACTCATCGGATATGACCCCCGACGACTACTACCTGTTTGAAGGCCTCAAAAATGCTATAAGGAAGAAGATTCTACTCCATCGAGAAAGTTCTCTCGGAAACGAATGCTTATTCTGAGACAAAAGATAAATCGTTCCACAAAAATGTTGACATGTTATACAAGCGCTGGACTGATTGTGTTGATATGTTGATGAATGAAGTTGAGTTTTCCAAAAAATATGTTTTTCTTAGTCTTTATTGGTCACTTAGAAGTCAGTTAGACAGTTGATGCACGTGTTATATTATTTTATGATTGGTTTGGTGAGTATACTAAATCTTGTTTGTTTCTTTGTTTGTTTTTCGCTTACACAGAATCTTTACAAAAGTAGTTTTAAACTCAGTTTACATAACCATAATCAATTATGTTAAGTTGATTGGGGAAAATCTCAACGTTTCAGTGTTCAACGTTGAGAAAAAACTGTAGCTTTAAACTCTTCCAGTGTGCTTTTGGCATAGTGACATGAAGCTAAATTCAGCCAAAAGTTGTTTTTGTTTTCCAGAGTGCAGCTACAGAATTCTGTCTGTAAATTCCAATATAAATGTGACAAAAATTTGCTTTTTTTCTTTTTTGAAACGATTGTTTTCTTCGAATTTATCAGTTCAGTCAGTTTTGACACATATTTCGTCATCCATCACACTGCATTTGTAGCTGGCCAGCATCTCAATGGGGAGCTTCCTAGCACGGTTCGTGGCAACAGTTGCTACCGTTCAGCTCGGTTTGGGAATTTGACATTACTGGGTGAAACGGCGACCTTTTCGACAACATCACGTGTTGAAATGTTGGAATTTCGGGTGAAATTTTCCTCATCTTTTCCTTCCGCTTTCCTAGATGTTGCTTCGTTCTTCTTCCTGCTACACACTTGTGATCCAAAGCCAACTGGGCCCTTAAATGTTTCAAGTGCTCTTGTGCCTGTTGAATTGAAGATTTGAAGCATTTTTTTTCTTTTATAACAGGCGAAACAGCCCCGGACTTTCTATAAGAAGATACATTTTTCCCTATGTCTGCCTGCACTTGACTCACTTCCATCTTAGCCGCACCAAATCACACAACGGTTCCATTCACAGGATGTAAGTAATACCTTTCGAAGAGGATCTATGCATAATTTGGTTGGTTTCGATCCAATGGGAGAAAAGTTACCTCCAGGTCAAACTCAAATTCCACATAAATTGACTTAGAAAAATTTCTTTTGGAAGTAATCTTGAAATTATTTCTTTAATTTCCGTAACGCGTTCAAGCCAAATTATAAAAAACTTTCACATTGAACTAAAAATAACCAGCCAAAGCAAAACTTTTCCTTCGTCTATAAATTAACATGTGCTCGGACTTGAGTTTAAATGTTTTCATACTTAATCGTACAACACATAACAGGACTCACCGGAACATACAACTTCTTTGCTTATGAATTCATGACCAGGAATGATACTGGGAATACACCCGAAAAAAGCCTAAATGCGCACGAAGCCTATAATATACCCAGTTAACAACCAGTAAATTATATTATGTTAATACATGCTTCGTTTCACATTCAATATGCCGAAACGCAAGCTGGCAGTCTGCATTCCGAAAATATAAAATGTAACTCAGGCGTGCAGAAACGGAAAGATACCATATTTTGCTGGCATGTTTACTGCCAAACAAAATAAAAGGCCTTGCCGAGGCGGATTTTTTTTTCATTGCGGTTGGAATTTTTCAACAACCTTCTAGCCTCTAGATCCGAAGCCATCGAGAGAAGCTAAAGCCGTTTGAGTTCGATTGCAAAAAATTCCTTTGACCTCAGTGAACCCTTAGCTCGAACGAAGTTTAGGAGGTACTGTGAATGGTGTTCGCTATCAAAATCAAAATTACAATTTTCATCGACCGAAACGACAATCCCGGGTATTAGGTTTACTGCGGTGGAACTTTTGTACCAACCAACAACGAAAAGTTCCATACTGTATAAAAGCGATTCAGTTTAATGTATCGATTTTTGCTTTTTCCATATTGAAAGAATATGCAATCGCTGTGAAAACCGATTTTCCAAGCGATAACTAAATCAATTTTCTTAATTTTCCAAGCGATAGCTAGTCCGACTTTGATCCTGAATTTGAAATAAAATTACTTCATCTAGATCTAATTTACTGCTCCATAATCACCGGGAAACGAAGCAAAATATGAGAAAAAATTGTTGTCCAGTTTGTAGCAATATTGCTTGAAAATCGAAAAAACAACGAATGTCAAATAAGCTTAATTCGCTTAATTTGCTCGATAGTCTCTTTGGTATTCGAACTTGTTCGTTCATTCGGGTGCGAATGAAGCCGACACTACTTGAGTGAATGCCTTTCCCGTACAGTTGAGCTTCGCATTGAACAAACCCCGAACGAATTTACGTGAATGTAGAACAAATTGTCATACAGTTGAAGGAGAGAGACCGGGACTAAACCGGACAAATTGAATATCTTATAATCCAGCAATTATTTTGACCCATGGATTGACTTCGTAAACGTGCTTACAAGTGACAGACAGGCGTCAGAAAGCTGAACGCAACAAACTCATTTCAATTCTGCGTCAATCGTGTTCATGTCAAAGCGTGCACATGTTTGACAGAATATTTTAATGACGTAGAACTACGTCTTTCTTTACTATGCTCATCTGGTGCATTTTCCAAATTTCACAACACGAAAGTGTAACGAAATTACTCCAGAACGAAAAGTAAAAAACGATGGGGAACATTATACAAAATCAGCCGTTCTAATGGTTCTAAATGTTATCTACAGAACTGTTAAAAATGCTTTCCTTGCAAATCAAAGGTAGAAACAATCATTTTAGTGCAAATCTAGAATAATTTGATTAGCTTTGTGCACTTTTCACTGTGCGAAATTCGCACCAAACGAGCGCAAATAGTGTTATCATTTAGCTGCATCGTATTCAAGAGAAATGTTCCGAACAGTGTTTAATATCGTACAGAATTCCACAATTAGGCCCTTCTGGACACCGGAAATAAATCTCGTACATCATTTTGATCTCAAATGGCTTGGCATGGCGCTCTATTTCCTGGAATACAGACGTAATCTTTCGTAACCAAATAGTCTTTTCAGAACCCCGCCCTACTTCCTAGAATTCAAATGCAATCTTTTGAAACCAAATGGTCTTTTTCAGGGATCAGGGTCATTTCGCCGAAAGGGTCATTTCGCCGAATCCTGAAATCGTCTTGAAATCGAAATAATTTAAATTAAAGACAAACGAAAGATGATAGCGTTAACGCCCGTTTTGTTGACCTACCATTGTACTTCTTGAATAATGATTGTTTGTTGTACTCTTGAATAAAGATTGATTCATGAACCTCAGAAAGTAGTTCCCAAGAAAACTTGTTGGCTATTAGCTAGTAAGCATCAAAGCAATTGCATAGGTGTATCTACCAGGCAAATGTAGGTGGTATTTTCCGTTTATTAAGTGAAAATGAAAAAATATCTAATGCGGCTACGCCACATCGTTTTGGTTCATGTGCTGTCCGACCTCGCTACCGCTCGTTCGGACCTAACTAAAGCAAAGAAACCTAGCTTTGAGTAGACCGGGCAAACGAGGCGGTTACAGGTTTGTATGCAAGAGGCCGCCGCTTCCGACGGCGGGTCGGCGGCCGACTCAGCTGGCGTCGGCTCGGCGGCTTTGTGCCGCCGAGCCCTCTTGGCTTCGGTTATGTGGCTGCGCCACATCATTTATACAGGTGACATAACATGCAGGAGACATGACCATTACGGCGAAATGACCCTTTCGGCGAAACGACTTTCGGCGAAATGACCTATTCGGCGAAATGACTTTCGGCGAAATGGCATTCGGCGAAACGACTTTCGGCGAAATGGCTTTCGGCGATATGACCCGCTCCCCTTTTTCAGTACTACAAAACATTAAACGGCCAAACGGTATCAAATCAATTCATATCTATACACATCTCCAGTGCAGTCCTACGTCAATCTCGCGGTTATGTCTCTAATATTAGCTACTACAAGTTTTTTTAATTTTCTGATTTTTTGGTATATTAGATTTCTGTGCATCGTAATGAATAAAATATTCGAATGGTTTGAAAAAGAACCGATTCGTGGAATAAATCCGATGTTTACAACACTTTTTACCATCATTTATTTATCTACACCAGAATTAAAATTCTGGACCAAATTTCAGTAACTGGAACTGAATTCAAGAAATTCGGAATCAGGAACTGGCTCAGAAGTTAGTTGTAAAATTAAGGTTTGGAATCCAGAACTAGAATTCTGGGGTTATTATCAGGCTCATTATCAGAATCCAGGTTCCTTATTCAAACCAAACAGTGACTTTTGGGCATGCATTAGTAGCTCTTGTAATGCTTCTGGCTGCCACAATTTTTCGATAAAAAGGTGGATCTTCCTCCAACTTTGCCAAAGCCCGTTCATGATTAAATCATAAAGCAAACGTGGATTCATGATTAAATTATAGACCAAACTGAACAAGTTTGACAATGACACAAGACATGATTCACGATCTGTCAAAAACAGTGTTGCCAAAAAGATTTCCGTTCCGAAATCTAGTTCCGGAATACATGTTCCCAATTTAGTTGCAGGTTCTGAATTCTGGAAATGAATTTTGAAACTGAATTTAGGAAGTAATTTCTGAAACCGAATTCAGGAACTAAATTCGAGTTCGGAAGTCAGTTCTAACATTCAGGTTCGGAGTTCAGATCTAACATCCAGTCAGATGTATTCTGAAGTTGAAATTCTACACTCTTAGAAAAAATGAAATTTACGCTTGACGTAAATTCAAGTATACGAGGTCTGTTCAAAAAGTACCCGGAATTCTCATTTTTCTAAAAAAATATTTATTTATTCGTCTACATCTCTATGGTCCCCTTCAAAGTAATCCCCCCTAGATATAATACACTTATGCCAGCGTTTTTTCCAGTCTTCGAAACACCCCTGATAGTCACTGTTTTTAATGCTCTGTAGCACTCTCAGCGATTCTGCCTTAATCTTTCATCTTGGACGATTGTGCTTTTGTTTCGACATCATAACCGTACACCCATGTTTCATCACCAGTTATGACCCTTTCAAGTAAATTTGGATCGTCGTTGACGTCGTTTAACAGCTCCTGAGCAATGGTAATGCGTTTGTTTTTTTGATCAAAATTCAGCAGTTTTGGAACGAATTTTGCTGCCACTCGTTTCATGCCCAAAACATTTGAAAAAATATGATGGCATGAGCCAACTGATATGCCAACTTTATCAGCAACTTCTCTGATAGTGATTCGGCGATCATCCATAATCATTTTTTCCACTTTTCCCACATTTTCATCGATTATTGACGTGCTGGGTCGACCGGAGCGTTCGTCGTCTTCAACGTCTTCGCGGCCATCTTGGAAACGCTTATACCACTCGTAAACACTTGTTTTTTTCATAGCAGACTCACCGTAGGCTCTCAGTAACATTTCGCACACTTGGTTACACTTTATTTCATTTTTCACGCAAAATTTAATACAAATTCTTTGACTCTTCAATTCTTCCATTGTTTAAACTAACAAAAATCGCCGAGCTCAAAAAAACACGTCTACACCAGCCGCTACAAGACAGAATGTAAACAATGAATACAGCTGAAAATTTCACCATACATTAGGGACATATATACCAACACAATAAAAAAAAAATTTGCCCCCGGACTCTCCAGACGCGCGCAATTAAAAAATTCCGAGAACTTTTTGAACAGACCTCGTATCGTAATAACTTCGGTGATGACACAATATTACATCTACTAACATGTAAACATAAATTTTGCGTCTGTATCGATGTGAGTTTCAGCTATAACAACTGTGAAGTTAATGATATGACTTATCATTAAATGTTTTGTATTGTGAATGTAAGTGAATCGCGACGCTCCTTTTATGTGCATCTATAAAGATGTAACATTTTTTAAGTGTGTAGTTCAAAATTCTGGGTTCGAGTACCGAACAAAAATTAAGGAACTAAATTGATTTCCAGAGTCATAGTTTTTAGTTGTTAAACCATATTCTAGAAATAAATTCAGAAACAGAGACAAGCGTGATGAGTTTCCCTAATTGTTTCCAAAAATTTTATCATAAATTGCTGATCATAGTTCTGATAGCATGGAAAAAGAATTATGTTGTTGCGTTTAGGTCAACTGGAGATATTCACGATCAAGTTCTACACACTTAGAAAAAATCGTGTAAATTTACATCTCAATAAATGCTCATAAAAGGAGCGTCGCCGTTCGCTTAAATTTACATCTCAAAACAAGTAAAATTGAAGAATATCATTAATTTCATAGCTGGTTCAGCTGTAGTTGACATCGAAACAGACACAATATTTATTTCCTCATGTTAAAAGATGTAATACTTGAAAGGAAATTGTGGCTTGAATTTACGTCAAATGTAAGTTTCATTTTTTCTAAGAGTGCTTTTAATGAAAAGATACACTCTTTAAAAAATTAAAGCTTGACGTACAATATTACATCTACAAACATCTAAATATAAATTTTGCGTCTCTACCAATGTAAGTTTCAGCTAAATTATCTATTAAGCTAATGATATGAGTTCTCTTTACATACTTTGAATTATGAATGTAGTTCACGCAAATTTACGTCCAGGAACATTTAACATTGTGTCTAAAATTCCACGACATGCACACTTGAAATTGTGATTTTACATCTTATTAGATGCAAATAAATGGAGCGTCGTAGTTCACACAAATTCACGTGGAAGAACATTTAATATTGTGTCTATAATAAATAAATAAAAAAAAAAGAACACTTGATTCGTTTAACTGACTTGGCGATCTAATATTTCTCGGTTTGAGCCTCACTATCGAGCTTTTGTTTTGTTTTCAAGGAATATCAACAAACCGGAAGTCGCCATCTTGGAATTCAGAACCACCTCAAACATCGTTTTCCAACATGTACTCATCAAACCCGTTCCGAAAATACCCATGTTGTAGTAATTTCCTTGGAATGTAAATGAGCCGGAAATGAATTTCCTTGTATGCAAAAACCTCTTTTTACGAAGTAGGTTCGTAAAAAAGTTTACGTTATTTGGGATTTTGTTCGTAAAAAAAGATTACACTCTTAGAAAAAATTAAATTTACGCTTGACGTAAATTCAAGTATGCCGTAATTTCTTCGGTGATGACATAATATTACATCTACTAACATGTAAGCATATATTTTGCGTCTGTATCGATGTGAGTTGCAGCTAAAACAACTGTGAAGTTAATGATATGACTTATCTTTAAATGTTTTGTATTGTGAATGTAAGTAAATCGCGACGCTCCTTTTATGTGCATCTATAAAGATGTAACATTTTTTAAGTTTGTACGTTATTTGGGATTTTGTACGTAAAAAGAGTTACGTAAAACCTTTACGTTACTTTTGTAACGTAAAAAAAAATTTACGTAAATGGAGGTTTGGGTGAATCTGTTGAATACACTAAGGTCTTTTTTATGCGAAGTTTCAGAGCTACGCGGATTTCTTTATGCGAGTTTTCAGAGTTATGCGTTTATTATGCGGTACGTAAATTCGCATAAAAAAAGACTTCAGTGTATTCATATTGGAAGTTTGACCAGTTTTTGACGAAAAAACGATCATAACTTTCGAATGGTAGCTTATATTGAAACGCTTAGTTGAACAAAATTCTGCTCAATAATTAGCTCGATAAATCTTCGGGGGTCGATTTTCTCGTAAATCTGTTCACATAAAAGTTAGAACCATAAAATTGATTTTTTGAGAGTCAGCCTACTTTTACTTCTCAAAATTAATGTAACTTGAGCAAATGAATAGATAGGAAGATGGCTTCTCCAGCAAAGTTGCTCAGAATAAAATTTTCTGCAACTTTTTTGTTAGAAAGTTAGAATTCAGATTTAAGTCCAATTATGGACTACCCGAATGATCTTTTACATCAAAAGATGCGCCAGCACGGATAGACCGAATTCAGCATTTTGGCGAAAAAATTAGTTGATTTTCTGATTTTAGTTAGTTATTTTTTGAGACAACTAAAAAAATCTTACTTTTGCTAATTTTGATTTTCTATTTCTGATTCCCTTAATAATAATAAAATATTTGTTGAAATGGCTATTTTTTTAGTTGAATTCACCAATTCAACGTGCTGTCATTTCTTAGCTAAGGCACACTTCATTTCCATTCAACTAATTTTTTAGTTGAATTAGAGAATTAAAACGTTGTTTTCAACCAACATAAATGGTTGAATTGGCTTCTGCAATTTGCAGCTATGTGGCGCACTGTCACCGAAAAAAACGTTAACACCGTAATGACTACTAGCCACTAGATGGCACACTACTACCGAAAAATATTTCAGTCGCGGTAGTCTTTTCTCTATTGGCAGGTATAAATACGATGTTGTATTGGAGAAAAAGAAATAAGCGAAACATAAACTACTTTTTGAAAATTTTTCTTCTAAATCGCTGCTTTCTTCATTCGACTTCGCGAAATCGACTCTCTCACTGAAAACTTTGAGCACTCGGAAAACAAAAACCGAATACAAGTAATACACCGGACGGCGTAGCCCGGAAGGTTGGAAGATTCAAAAAACGTAATTTGACATATACAATTAGAGTGCAAGATTCGAAACTCACTTCACTGTTCCGCGTAAAAACACAATTTGCAAGCAGTTTCAGCAAGACTGTCCTTTTTAGCTTTTTAATGGATTGTTTTGCTTTGACACTTCTCATGGGGTTTTGGCTAATAAACTTGTTAATTAAACCAATTTCATTTTTGTGTTCTTTGTGCTGTCCTTTAGTTATGTTGCTGATAGATAAATAGAAACAAATTTTCTGATTTTAATAACAAATTAGTTGTCAATGAGAATTTCGTGTTGGATTGAAATATTGCTGGTTTTTGTCCAGGATATTCGCCAACTAAACAAATTCTCTAGAAGTAAGAGATTTTTCCAGCAAAGTAAATTCTCAATTTTAACTAATTTCATAGTTATTTTGGAAATTTAGTTGTTAAAATCAACTAATTCAAAAACAGTAATGCGAATTAGGCACAGAGCTAATTTCGGTCGTTCCGTGAGTTAAATACAAACAACTTTTGTGAAGACACCAACTACAAAAAATAAAATTTATAGCCAACACTTTTTTGTCCCGCCTATTTCCCGTTTCTGTGCAATGGTGCTTTTATAACCATCGTTTTTTTTTTGTTATTTGGATTAGATTTGATTATTATTACAATTACAACATTTATGCCTACGAAATAAACGTACAATTATTATTCTCGTTGTATTACTTAATTTATCTACATTTAACGGATTTTCAGAAATCCTTAAGTTTTAGCACTTAAGCAGTGTATCGAAAAGTAGTTAACAACATTGATTATTGAATAAAAAAGCGAAAAAAAAACATATTTTGACATCAGTTTTCGATATATTGTAGAAAAATTACATTTTTATGCATTTCACTGATTATATTGAAGAAAATCCTATTTTTCTGTGAAACGCTCGCACTTTGGACTTAAAAATCTTCATTAAATTCTGCACAGTTACTTTTGTTACTTTCCTGGTGGCAGCTGTCCAGTTTTTTTGAACTCCTGCATGTTTTGGGACACTGTACCTTCCTTCCGAAAGTGCCGCTTGACAATTGCCCAATACCTTTCAATTGGCCAAATATCCGGGCAGTTCGGTGGGTTGATGTCCTTTTCACGAATTGTACACCACGGAGTTGGCGTAGTGGGTTGAAGCCAAATCCAGCCAGAAGGGAGAAGGAGCCTTATGCTTTCTCTACAGTGGCAGCATTCTCTTCTTCAAACATTCTTCCTCGTACACCTTGGCGTTAATTGTGCCCTTCGTGAAGAAAATCGACGACCGCATAATACAGGTACAAATTGCTTGCCAGACCAACACCAAACTTTTCCATCGCCACCGTGGTGTCAGCGTCGTCCAGGTCCTGGTACACCGATTTCGTATAATATTGCGGTTCAAGTTGAACTGTTTAAATTTGCAATAAGCAGTTCAATTTGAACTGCTCTGCACTGACGAGTTCAAGACGAAACGTAAAGAACAGTAAAAACGGTTATGTGCCCTAAGCATAAACATAGGCTAACCCCTAAATGAATTATTTGCTTTCAAACGCAAAAGACACCTTTTAGTCGAAATAGGTATGCGCAGAATCGCGGTAGAAATAATGTTAAAGTAGCATACAAAATTCTTGAATTTGGCTCCCGGTTACGGAATTACTGGTTGATGAGTAATTAAAAAGTCCCAACCGCCATTCAAAGCGACTATGCCAACAGTAAAAACAAATCCAAAACGTGTCATACGAATCGACTTCGGCTCTATTGGTTCTCGGTAATAGAGGTCAAAATGAACTTCAAACCGGAATTTAGCAATCGATGTCGACTCAAATTCTAATCTAGGAACACTTTAACGCTGGTCTCTTAATTATTTAAATTGTGTTATTTTGTGAATCTTGGAAGTTGTTGCCCGAAAGATATCTCACAGTAATACGTGTAAAAATATGAGTAATATTAGAAACGAATCATTACATCCTAGGTGGGTCAAAACATGTTTTCATAACACCAAATATTGGTCTTAAAAATCTTCGCTAGGATCTCAAGCCGAAATTGAAATGACTGTGCCATGTTATGATCGAATGATTGATAAGCTTCGACTGTTAGTATGCCAAAATGTTCCGCGCTTTGAACGGTCAGCTCAGTTCTAGAGCTAAGCTAAATTGTCGTAATTCCGAATATAAATTGCACCTGTCAAGCGTGCATACGAAATGGAAAAGGAATTTAATTTCAACATCCCATTTTGCAATCATTTCGGTCTATGCATGTTGTAAGTGTATCAGTTTGCTGGAGGGTTTCCCAAGTACGTCATTCAGGCACTCTGCTCTGTCTCACTGCGGACGCCAGTTTGCCGGTTCGTGAACAACTGACTGATGGCGACGATTTCCACTCCAGACCCGGTAGTTAGCATAGTTGTTCCTAAAACCACACTACTACCATTGGGATATCTGCGCTTGATGTGGTCGCATGTTCCCCACCCTCACCTTATCCTCGCCCACCTTTCTCACCGTGCTGAGGTAGGCTGGTTCCATCGACTGTCGGATGGTATATCAAAATTTTCCTTCACAAAGCGGAAGCATAAACTGAAATGGCACCGAACAACAATGTACTTCCCCTCCCCCCCGTGAATCCAAGCTTCCCGGGGAAGCATCCACAGAAACATGAACGTGACAAATCGTGGTTTCTGCCGGGAAATGTAATTTGTGGGCCGAAAATGAGAGCACTTGGTTTTTCGTCGCCGTGTCGTCGATGCTTGTTATTGAAAGTATGCACTGATGAATGTGTTCCGGGACGAGTCTTCCTACGCCCGCAGACAATTTGGCTCTCGGCACATTGCGCCAGGACCGCCGATGAGCATTTCACTGCCCTGTTGGTTTGTGGTGCGTTTCTGGTGCACTGTTCGGTCATCGGAAACTTGGCTTTTTGGGGTACAATTCAACGTTAGTAATAACTTAAATTCGCTCTGTCATCTGTATTATAAATGATTGACGAATCGTTTTTTTTCATTTTAGCGAAACCATTATTATCAATATTGCAATATAATTTCAATCGGCATTCCAGTTAGGAAGGGAAATTCCGCCTATACCGATAGAGATAAAATTATTTCGCAGTTTCGATAGTGACGAATTCACACTCCATCAACAACCAATATCAGTTAAATGTAGTTGTTCGGCTGCTCATTTTGCTAAACCAATTGTTGCTTGTCTAACAAAGTGTGATACTTTGATACTGGTTCTGAATTTAAATGCACCGATTATATCTGCAATGCATCAATGTGGGTAGTTGTTTGTGCAGCTCCCGAACGATGGTTTTCTAGTTGTTGATAATATCGAAATGCTGCCAGAGGTCTGATGTCTATCGGAGTGCGAGCTTGTAGGCGTAATTTGAAGCACCCTCCTAACCGCACTCTCTTCATTAAATGAATGAAGTGATAATTGTGGAAATCAGGGGCCAGTTATAAGTTGGGTTTTATGTGAGTGGATTAAGCATATCAAACACTCTCCGGTGTATTCATCAGTTGCTGTGTCGGTAAATTTTATTGAGTTTTTTTTTTTTTTTAATAACGTATTATAAGGCACATTGCGTTAAGCTATAAGATGCCGAGGGCACATGTTTAAACTACTTAAACTAGATTTTTTTTTATATTCACATCATATGAGCTTTGGGAGATCTAGTCTTCAACGGGTGGTCGGCAGTGGCTGGCTGGATCTTGTACGCTGGAGTAAACTGGCACGACGTTGGTACGTATCACTGTTGGTCGCATCTTTTCGTTCGTGTGGGTCCGCGGAAAACACCCCCGACTACGGGGAGGCGGCTGATGGCCCGCATAATCATCGACTTGAGCGGCTCTCCGTGGTGGTGAATTTTGTGGAAGAGAAGGAAAGAAACAGAGAGAAGTTTATGTTGTTGAAAAAGGTGGTAAGGGAGCGAAACTACTTAGGTCAGCGATAAGATCTAATTAGTTGACATCGAGATGGTGAAGAGACGGGGACGGGGGAGCAAAAAATTAGTGACAGCAGAAAGATCTTGTTAGTTTTTCGATGAAGATGGTGGACAGACGACAGTTGGGGAGGTTCGAGCGGATGTTAGGTACGAGGTTGAAGGAGGATGTTGTGGAACCCTTCAGCAGATCAGACTTGTAAGTTAATGTTCTTTATGAACTGATATAATAGCAGCATATAGGGAAGGTCTCGATGGGCCAACACGTCTCGTACTGGGACCATGGGTGATATACCTCGGGCCCGAAGGGAGTCAATTAGCTGTGATCTGGCGCCACAATACTCGGTACATACCCAGACAACATGTTCAATGTCGTGATAACCCTTACCGCAAGTGCAGAGACCGCTCTCCACGAGGCCGATACGCCGGAGGTGTGCATTCAAGATGTGGTGATTAGACATGAGCCGGGACATCACACGAATGAAATCCCGACCCACATTCATCCCTCTGAACCAAGGTTTCGTCGATACCTTTGGGATAATGGAGTGTAACCATCGTCCCAGTTCCCCATTACTCCATGAAGTTTGCCAACTTTCGAGCGTCCTTTGACGAGATACACTGAAAAATTCGTTGAAGCAAATTGGTCTTTCATAAATTTCACCTTCTAATGCGCCCACCTTAGCCAACGCGTCTGCCTCTTCATTGCCTGGAATGGAACAATGTGATGGGACCCAGACTAAGGATATTAAATAAGACCGACCAGATAAAGTTCTCAAATGTTCCCGTATTTTCCCCAGGAAATATGGGGGATACTTTCCTGGCTTCATTGCCCGGAGAGCTTCTATTGAGCTTAGACTGTCCGTCACAATGAAGTAATGGTCTTTGGACAAGGTTTCAATGATCTCGAGGGTGTACTGAATAGCAGCTAATTCTGCGACGTAAACTGAAGCCGGATCACTGAGTTTGTAAGAAGCGGTGATGTTTTGATTGAAGATGCCGAAGCCTGTGGACCTGTTGATGTTTGATCCGTCAGTGTAAAACATCTTTTCACAGTTGACTGTTCTAAATTTATTATAAAAAATATTAGGGACCACTTGAGGGCGTACGTGATCCGGAATTCCACGAATCTCTTCTCTCATGGAAGTGTCGAAAAACACAGTAGAATCAGAAGTATCCAAGAAATGAGCACGGTTGGGAACAAACGAAGAAGGGTTAATATTCTGAGCCATGTAATCAAAATACAAGGACATAAAACGGGTCTGAGAATTGAGCTCGACAAGCCTTTCGAAGTTTTCAATCACCATCGGATTCAAAATATCGCATCGGATTAGCAATCGATATGAGAGATCCCAAAATCGATTTTTCAACGGTAAGACGCCCGCAAGCACTTCGAGACTCATCGTATGAGTCGACTGCATGCAACCTAAGGAAATACGCAAGCAACGATACTGTATTCTTTCCAGCTTAATGAAATGCGTATTCGCGGCGGAGCGAAAGCAGAAACACCCATATTCCATTACGGACAATATCGTTGTTTGGTACAGCCTAATCAGGTCTCCTGGGTGGGCACCCCACCAAGTTCCGGTTATTGTACGAAGAAAGTTGATTCTCTGCTGGCATTTCTGTTTCAGATACCTAACATGACATCCCCAGGTGCCTTTGGAGTCGAACCAGACCCCGAGATATTTAAATGTGAAGACCTGAGCTATGTTTTCACCCCCTAGTTGAAGCTGTAGTTGTGCTGGTTCTCGCTTCCTTGTAAATACAACCAGCTCAGTTTTCTCCGTAGAGAACTCGATACCCATCTGAAGAGCCCATGTTGACAAGTTATCGAGGGTATCTTGTAATGGTCCTTGAAGATCGGCTGCTTTGGGTCCTATAATAGACACAACGCTGTCGTCGGCAAGTTGTCTTAGCGTGCAAGATGGATTGATACATTCATCAATGTTGTTTACGTAAAAATTGTATAAAAGGGGGCTTAAGCATGAGCCCTGAGGAAGACCCATGTAACTGAATCGTATGGTCGACAAATCACCATGCGCGAAATACATGTATTTCTCGGACAATAGATTATACAAAAAGTTATTCAAAATTGGTGAAAGACCATGCTGATGCAACTTCTCAGATAGGATGTTTATTGAAACTGAGTCAAAAGCCCCGTTGATGTCTAAGAAAACTGATGCCATTTGTTCTTTACGAGCAAATGTCATTTGAATTTCTGTTGAGAGCAACGCAAGACAATCGTTCGTTCCTTTGCCCCTGCGGAAACCAAATTGTGTATCTGAAAGTAAGCCATTAGTCTCGACCCAATTGTCTAGACGAAACAGAATCATTTTTTCGAACAATTTCCGGATACAAGAAAGCATGGCAATCGGCCGATACGAATTGTGATCGGAGGCTGGTTTTCCTGGTTTTTGAATGGCGATAACTCTTACTTGTCTCCAGTCATGTGGGACAATATTATCCTCAAGAAGCCTGTTGAATAAATTCAATAAGCGTCTTTTAGCAGAGTCAGGCAAATTTTTCAACAAGTTGAATTTAATTTTGTCTAACCCCGGAGCTTTATTGTTACACGACAAGAGCGCAAGTGAGAACTCTACCATCGAAAAAGGTGTTTCGTTTCTGTTTGATGAGGCGACGATCGTCTGTTCCGGAACAGAGTCAGGACATACTTTTTTAGCGAAATCGAATATCCAGCGGTTAGAATATTCCTCGCTTTCGTTCATGGTGTTTTTGTTGCGCATTCGTCGGGCTGTGTTCCAAAGAGTGCTCATCGATGTTTCTTTTGTTAATCCGTCAACAAACCGTCGCCAGTAACCTAGTTTTTTTGCTTTAACTAAGTTCTTCATTTGCTTTTCTAGCGCCGCGTAATTGCGATAATTATCAGGTGTTCCATATTTTCTGAACTTTTTGAATGCTAAAGATCTTTCCGCGTTCAATGATGAGCACTCTTTGTCCCACCACGGATTGGGAGAACGGATGTTAGTTTTCGCGCCGGGTACACGTTTCGTCTGAGCTTGAATCGCGGAGTCGAGAATCAAGCCAGCCAAAAACGTGTACTCTTCCTCCGGAGGAAGTTCTTGTGTTGTTTTGAGTTTCTCAGACATCGAATTAGCGTATTCTTTCCAATCAATATTTCGTGTGAGGTCATACGAAACATTGATTGTCTCCGATGGTCGTAATCCGCAGGTGATTGAAATTACGATAGGTAGATGATCGCTACCGTGGGGATCAGGGATCACCTTCCACTTGCAATCCAGCCGTAGTGATGTCGAGCAAAGGGATAAATCCAGCGCACTTGGTCTTGCTGGTGGTGCAGGAATCCGTGTCATTTCTCCCGTATTAAGAATTGCCATATTGAAGTTATCGCAAAGATCATAGATCACGGTTGATCTATTGTCATCATGAAGACAACCCCAACCCGTACCATGTGAGTTGAAGTCACCTAAAACTAACGTTGGTGCGGGAAGAAGCTCAATGATATCGCTTAGCCGCCGATGCCCAATCGAGGCCCTCGGAGGAATGTAGATGGAAGCAATGCAAAGGTCTTTGCCTTTAATTCTGACCTGACATGCGACAACTTCAATACCTGGTATCGATGGGAGGTTAATTCGGAAGAAGGAATAGCACTTTTTGATCCCCAAAAGTACTCCTCCGTAGGGATCATCTCGATCCAGGCGAATTATGTTAAAATCGTGGAAGTTGAGGGTTACATTTGAGGTCAGCCAGGTTTCACACAAAGCAAATGCGTCGCATTTCGAACTATTTAAAAGAACTTTGAAGGAATCAATTTTCGGGAGGATACTTCTGCTATTCCACTGTAGTACAGTGATTGCATCCTTAACCTCGTTCGATGTATTAGCCATCAAAGGATACAATCTCTGAAAGGAGGGGCCATTTTGCAGTCAACTGCTTCAAAAATGCTTTAATTGTTGGCATAAATGTCATCAACAGACTCTTGAGAGGATCAGTGACGTTGAAGGTTCTAAGAATCCAGTCCACAATGTTAGAGAATTTCAGTATTCCAGCACTTGATTGATTCTCAGTTTGTATTTTAGGGGTACTCGGGGTTTTTGGTGTACCGGGAAGTGCAGGAAACTCTTGGTCTGATGCTAAGTTCGCTAGACCAGGAGCCTTTTGCTTCGGTTTTTGGGAAGCACTTCGAGTATTTGTAATTTTTTGGTCCCCGCAATGGATATCCTTGGGCCTTTACAAGGCAGTTTAGGAGATGAGATCGTTCTTCTTTTCCTAGAACCGCTAGGCATAGTAAAGGATGATCCCTCTTGAGGGTCATCGGAATCATTCTCGTCGGTAGGCAAACAATCAAAGAGATTCATCGATTCGACAGGTGGCATGGTGTTCTTCAGCATCTCTGCGAAAGTTCGTTTGGAACGTTCTTTAAGAGATTGCTTCAATTTTTCTCCGCGCAGTTTGTACGCGGGACATGAATTCAATTCATGTGGGTTTTCCCCACAGTAAAGACACTTTGAAGCTTTTTTGCCACATGATTCGTCTGCATGTTCCCCTCCACATTTAATGCACCTTTGCTTATTGCCGCAGTAGGTGGCTGTGTGACCCAGCTGCTTGCAATTGGTACAATTCATTACCCGCGGGACAAATAAGCGTACAGGTAAGCGAACCTTGCCCAGAAGGACGTAATTGGGAAGAGCAGATCCAGCGAAAGTTACCCGAAATGAGTCTGATGAAGAATAAGTTTTTGTCTTATCTTCTGCAATTTTTACTGAACTCAATTGCTTGCAGTCCAGTATTTTAACATTCTGAAGAGCAGGATCTCTGAAACAGCCAACCCCACTCTTCAGAAGGTATTCGCAGGTCAAACTCGCCTCACTAACCACGCCGTCAATCTCCACTTCCCGAGCTGGTATGTAAACGCGGTAATTCCTCGTAAAGGCCTCATGGCGAACGATCTGATTTGCCTGCTCGAGGGTTTTCACGACAACTTTCAACTTTTTCGCTCGAACTTTTGCTATCTGGATAACGTCCGAGTAGTACTTAGCCAGCTCACTTGATATTTGCATCAAATTGAGTGATTGTTCTTTTTTGGACCGGAAGTATACCACATAGGGCCCCGCAGAACCGGTTGGCCACACGCGTGTGCGAGAGGGGTTATCAGGGGAAGATAAATTATCCAGGAGTTCTATGCCATCCATTTTTATGGAGAGATTATCATTTGAGGGAGGACGCCCTCCGCCCTCGTTCATAGTAAAGTAAACACAAGCTTTATTGAGATATGTTGAGATAAACGGGTAGAATGATAAAAAGAAAACACTAGGATTATACTTAGCTAGACACCACTAATCCAGTTCAAGGTCAGCAAGATGATTGTCTCTGCTGCTAGTGTGCGGAACCTTCGCACGGGAACAATCACTAGCACCGCAACAAAGAGCTAACCCTCTTGGATACACAATAGAATAACGGCAGTTTTTGATGATAGGCACCGTCTGATCACTATTATACCAGTCTGGTAAACTATCGAATGTGTGAGAAAAAAAACCTTTAGCAAGGAAAAACACACACGGCACTGCTTAAGAGCACGAAATAACGTCCGATCGATCCGAGAGATGCGGTACGAATGATTTTATTGAGTTGTATCGCATTGCTCGTATAAAATGAATCGCGAAAATTTGAAAACATTGAGCTAGAACGGTTTATTATTCGAATTATCATGGTGCCTAATAGACTTTGCAATCGATGCTTGGCATACAGGACAATTGCATGGATATTTTTCTGTTGATATTAGGAGTATTTCTAGATCGAACAATCGAAAACTGGTTTGAATGCCTTTTGCTATGCGTACGAGAACATTAAATACATCAAAGGGAAGGTTGGTTCAGATAGTATTCATTTAAATCAGAAACAAATGAACGATTTAAACCAAAAAATTGCGGAAAATTGACAATATTATAAAGATTTATAAATGCGTTCGCGATACACTGGGAAATCTCCAGTGAGAAGTGCTTGATCATGCAGCTTACTCACCAGGTTTGGCCCAATCCGACTACCACCACTTTGTTTTGTTGGGTGCTAAACTTGCACTTCCTTTATCCTTTCAGCTTATATTCCACAAGGTAGTTATTTTCGATCCCTGATTTTCCTTCTGTACTTCAACGATATGGAGCTTTCTTTGGAAAGTCCAATATTATCTCTCGCTGTTTTAAGCTATTCCAAATAGTTCGAAGCATCAAGGATGCCACTTTATTCTATCAACAACTAGATTTTTTTGAAGGTGGTGTGCGATAAATCGAATGACTCTGAATAATGTTCGATTAAGCTCATTGTGGCGAAGGCATCTCCTTGGTTGGTATTTATAATGAGAATAGCAGAACATTTTACAGATATTCACTGTTTAAAATCGTTACACTGCTCACTCATTCGTACAACGCTCGAGTATTGCTCTACGATTTGAAATCCATATTACCTCAATGGCGTCCACCGAATAGAATCAGTACAGCGCACATTTGCTCGATTCGCTCTTCGAAAGCTACCTTGGAACAACACTGCCCAGCTACGGAAACCGTGGATTATTGACTAGAAAAATTTCCATTTGGAAATTTGGAAGCGTTGTTCCGGAGTTATCCTATTCATGATGGTTTGACAAACAGTACTGAGTAAAGACGTCACTTTACACTGTCAAAACAACTTGCAGACAATAGAGTAATCCCCATTGAAAAAACAAACCTTCTAAAACAAAACATCCGTTAATTATGGATACAACACTGCTATTAGGAAGCTGCAATTGCGCAGCGTAGTTCATCATTTGATCGAAAACATTCTCATTTGGTTGTGATTTCATGATATCTGACTTCAAGATGCATAAAACTTTTGTGCAACCACCAATTGCCGTGATAGAATCATTGATTCTAGTCGTAGCAGAAATTCTGAACAGTTCTTTTAATTGAAATGATTGGGTTCCTGCATATATCTCTTCGATTTGTTGTATACCGTGAGGTAAATCAAATTCTTTTTTAACTACATCGAAGAATGATTCTTGAAGCTCAACGCCAAGAACAGATTGTTGAATCAGCTTACCATCACGCTGAATTCTCAGTGCAATTGGAATTGTGTTGTTCGTACTCTAAAATCACTTGATATAAAGTCTTTAAATTAAACGTGAATACTTTTTTTCAACTCACCATGCCGATAAAAAACAACGTAAAAATAACGTTACAGGAAAACAATTTGTCATAGCTGCCACGTATGCAAATCAGTAAAGTATACACAAACTGTAATTATTACTAATCACGTTGTGACAAAGTGTTTGTTTGATGACAGTCTCCGCTGTTCACACGCACACTAATATACGTTTGTGGTGCAGGCGATTCTATATCTGCACTGTAAATGAAAATCCATTAATTTCACAGCGTAAAACAAATTCTAAATGGCTGAAAATCCGTTGGGAATAAAATCAATTTTTTTTGCCCCTCGATAATTTTGACATGTTTTGAAGGGGGGGGAGACAAAAATTTCGAAAACAATTTGCAATGGCCTTATTTTGCCGGTTTCGACTTCCACATTATGCGTTGCAAATTCAATCCAATTGTGCAAGCATACTTGGAAATAGCAATAGCTATTGATCATTGGGACTACACATTGTCTGTTGATTACATGGAAATGAATGAATAAAAAAATAAATAAATAAATAAATAATCAAATAAATGAATAAATAAATAAATAAATAAATAAATAAATAAATAAATAAATAAATAAATAAACATAAACTTTTGAATAAACAAATAAAAAAACTGTTTTAATCCACCTAGAGGTGTAATGATAACTATTTCGCATGATTCATACTTTCAAATACATTGTGTGTTACAAATATTGTCACTCATTTTTCTCGGAGATGGCTGAACTGATTTTCACAAACTTAGATTCAATTGAAAAGTCTTGCGGTCCCATACAAAGTTCCTGAATTTTATTTAGAACCGACTGCAGGTTCCGGAATTGCCGGATGATATGCACCAAATATGTGAAGATAATGTCACTCACTTTTCTCGGAAATGGCAATGCCGATTTTCACAAACTTACGTTCAAATGAAAGGTCTAATGGTTCCATACAAAGTTCCTGAGTTTCAATTGAATCCGACTTCCGGTTCCTGAGCTACAGGGCGATATGCAACAAAAATGTGAAAATAACGCACCGCAACTGTGAAAATAATGTCACTCATTTTCTTCGGAGATGGATGCATCGATTTTCACAAACTTATTTTAAAATGATAGATCCAGTAGTCCCATACAAAGCTTCTGGATTTCGTTTGGATCCGACTTCCAGTTTCGCAGTTACAGGGTGATGTGCACCAAATATGTGAAAATAATGTCACTCACTTTTCTCGGTGATGGCCGAGCCGTTCTTTACAAACTTATGTCCGAAAGAAAGGTTTTATAGTCCCATACAAAGTTCCCGAATTTCATTAGGATCCAACATCCGGTTCCTGAACTACAGGGTAATATGCATCAAATATGTGAAAATAATGGCAGGTTTTTTACTCTCCGCTCAGTTTTTGCATTTATCATATAGAAAGGCACTGCAATCACTGTGAAAACCGACTTTTGAACGGCGACTCGGAGGGCCGAGTGTCATATACCATTCGACTCAGTTCGTCGAGATCACAAAATGTCTGTGTGTGGAAGCGTGTATGTTTGCATGTTTGCATGTATGTATGTATGTGTGTAAGTGACAAATAATGTCACTCGATTTTCTCAGAGATTCCTGAACCGATTTTCACAAATTTAAATTCAAACGAAAGGTCTTTGATTCCGGAATTACAAGGCAATATGTGTGAGAAAATGCGGAATCAATTTGCTCGGATATTTCTTATCCGATTTTCGCATACCAAGATGCAAATAAAAGGTCTTGAGATTCTTTAAAAAGTTCCCGAAAAATTGATCCAGATCCGACTTTTGGTTCCGGTATTATAGCGCGATAAGTAAAAAAAATTCAATTTCATGAGTATTTTTTGATGGCGAAACGAAGTGCAAATTTCTATAAAACTTACTGGTGAATTCATTTAGTTGGCAGTTAGTGGAAATAGTAATCTATTTTGGTGTTACTCGTCCTCAGTTTTCGCTTCCGAAAGCACCGGCAATAGTAAAGAAAAGCTCCAAAAAAACGGAGCTCACCTCGATTTCTCAGTAACGGTTAAACCGATTTTCACAAATCATGATTCAAATTAAAGCTTTCAGTGTCTTGGAAGATACTGTACAGTTTTATCCGAAATTATAGGGCGATGAGTATCAAAACTTTCTAACTGCCATACATATAGATGCAAAACCGGTACACATCGGTACGTGCTGTACGGAAGAAGAAAACGCCAACGCCCAGCACACAGCGTGCTCTGTTCAGTTTTGTATAGCGTGCAGGTTTGCCTTCTCTGTTATAGTTTTTTTATTTGGCAAGCGATCTACGATGGTTGATAATTCTCATTCGCTCCATCACGAAGAATAAATAGAAAGAAAAAATGAGACAAAAAGTTCTACTTGTTCATGTTCAGGTCATGTTTTGACTTTTATGGATTGAGGCAAACTGCACTTGTAAGTTTTTTGACATAAAAAGAACTGAATATTGGTATTGTAATATTAAAATTTCGATTGAAAAGCAGTATATAATTATTTCTTTTGTAATAACAGTGAATGAACGTTTACAGCCTCAAATCGCAAATGCTTATGCATTGTATAATAAAGCAAAATTGTTATATCAAGCCAAGTATGATGCTAGTTGTTCTATATCGAAACCAATTGTTCCCCAGCAAACTCAAACGAATTGATTGAAATCGGTTTCATGAACAAGTGGAATCGAAATTCATTACAGCTGAGACTCGATACTCTTTGTCTAGGCAGAAATTTGTCCTTTGTCGTCTGAATCAGCCCATTTTTTGTTCTCGGTCTTTGGCAGTGTGTCTTTCTTTTTTCTGCATATACTATAGATATGCACCTTAGGGTAGTTGTCGTTATAGTGACATCGAAAGATGCAGGTATTCATTTGCTGATATGATCGAAAGGAACCGAATGACAACGAAATTCAAAATTTTCAAAAGTCCCAACTGGAGAATTGGGGATGGGAATACGATGGGAACAGGAACTGTTACCCTAGATATTGGGCAGCAAACCATGACGGTTGAGATATTCTTCAAGCCAGAGCTTCAATGGCTTTGTGTTGAAGAATCTCACTGTTATTTATGGTAATGAGCGGAAGGATCAATTTCATGCCAACGTAATTTGGATTCCATTACGAAGAATGCGAGACAAACGATTGAAAGTTGGTGTGAGCATCGATTTTCTACAACTGTGGCATGAAGATTCTGATGAACTGTTGGCCTTCGACAGGAGTGTATAGTACATAAACGAACTTCCGATGAACAAAGTCCGGTGACGAACGTACACGAAATATAAAAAAGTACAAACTAATCCGAGTGATATGCAGATTTTCCCCGTATTTGAAAACCTACTCCGATGAAAGCTAATCCTTCGGGGAACAGGTGACACTCGTTTGACTAGGACAAAAAGTGATTTATTTCCAACATGGTCCCACTTGTCACAGTCTATTGTACAGACGCAGCAGCTGGCAGGATGATATCAAACACCAAAAGACACAACCTCTGTTTGTCGGTCACTCTTCGCTCTACGGATTGGATCGGATCACTTTGAACGCTTTTTTTCCTATGGGAAGTCAATCTCTTTGATGTGTCGATGATAGTACGATAATATTATCCGGATCGGTAAATGAACGCAGAAAACAATTCGGTCGGTGACTTGTCTTTATTGGGCAAAGCCGATTATCCTGTTGATTTTCCATTTTCTGTTTTCCTAACGGTAAAGGACTCGGATTGTCAATAATGCTTGGTTGGTTTTTCGTTGTGGTGGGTGAAAGTGACAGCGTAGGTTCGATGTTTTTACTGATATCAAAATATTGTCCTTTCAGTAAATGATGGTTTAAAAAGTGATGAAACATTCATTGGCAAAGTTTATTCATGCCGTAGATTATAGAACTTTATTTGGAATATGTTATGCTTATTTTATCAGCAATTTGTAGCTGGCTCTTTTTAATGTAACTTTCATAATACCAGACTCAAACCATGGAAACAAAATAAATCCTTAGTAAGCTCCGTTTCACCAACCCATATTTTAATAACTGTTTTGAACTTCCTATAGAAAAAATGAAACCTTTTTTATTAATTTATATGATTGATATTATTTTTCATTACGAAACATAGACAATGACTCGTGCATAAACATAAAATGTTTCGACAACTCAATGTTTGCTAAATTTTTTCTAGGCGTCGTTGAAAGATGAGATAGCTAAGCGCTCACAAGTATCTTATGCCGCACCGTGTGTTCATGATAACATTTGGTCAATAGAATCACGTGCTATCGCCTGCGTTAGTAGCAAAATGAGAAGATGCGAATTGGTTTGTGAGTAATAGTTCATTTGAAATGCGAAAATTATTGACAATCCTTTAAATAGGTTCAGTATTTCGCCTTGACGTTTGATTGCTGAAGAGTATTAAAACCCTTAATGTGACTTTAAATTGTCAACTTATTTTCATGAAAACCGTCTGCAGCATTCTTTGCAGTTCATAAGTTAGCATTTTGCATATCATTCTTCTATAATTTGACGCATAAAGCAAAGTACGTCGTATAAGTAAGAATAACTTTTTATGTATAATTAATAATTCTATTCTTATTATTAGTGTTTTGCACAGGAGCGTCTATAGAAAAAGTATTAAAAAGTGTGCAATATCATACTATGTTTTAAGGGTGTAATTGGCTGGTTCAGAAGACTGAAGGTTTAGAAGGTTTCGATGCGGTAATAAATGAAACATTGAAGGGAAACTCGAGTATTTGTGAGATTAGAAAATGTTATTACTCTACAGAACTAACGAACGTAAACTAAATACGCGTCGATAGCCTGCCAATTAAATGGGATCGAAAGTCTTTTTGTAACATTTGAATCCATTTGATGCATACATTTCATCTAGGCGGGGCTGATCGACGTAACTGTGACCTTGGAACATGATTTGCTTTGTATACGAAATGGGCCATCGGAATTCACCTCCCTGAGTGCTGGACTAAAGTTATTTGCATGTATTAACAAAACATCTTTTTTCCTGTAAGTCACTGCCAGACAGTGGAGCTTGGGATAAGTTCAACATATACACACAACACACACTCTATGTAAAAAAGGCACTTGAATACATTTCCTTGGAAATTGGATAAGTAAATTTATTAGAATATATTTTTCTCACATTTTTATCTCATTTTGTAGAAGATCCAGACCTATATCTACTTGCAAAGTTTTGTGAAGTTTATGATAAATGTTTGTATAAAATGAAGATGTAAGTATTAGAACTATAAAATAGACATGAGGGTGGGTAATGTTATAGACATAACTGGCGGAAGTCAATATGAATAAAACTGGTATGCTTCTTTCACGTTACCGAATATCGACAAACGTTCATATTAGTTGATTGATTGTGTAAATTCGGAAACTTTTGCTGCTTCCCTTTCTGAATCGTAACAGTGCGTAAGTAAAGTATGACATATTAACTACAAACGTATGCTACTACCAGCACGAGAAAATTTCATTTCCGATCGAATATTATTTGATGAAAATGAAATTTATAGCCAAATGAAATTTACTCTCATTCATTTGACTTTTACAGCCATACTCAAACTAAGCTCTCAGAGTTCAACGTCAGTACCGGGTACCTAGTCATTTGACGTTTTGCTAGCTCAGATTCAAGTGGCAAGTAGTCTACCTGCTTCATTGTCTTAGCTATTGGTAGTGAGCAAGTTCGAATGAATATGTATGAAGTCGATAACAAAATTTCTCTGCGCTCAGAATTATACATAGAGGGTTGCGATTCTAATTTGAGTTTTCGATTATCACCGGCAAGTATTTAAAATTACAACTGAAAGAGGAAAGAGGAAGCCACTGTAGCACTTCTCCTCTGTAGTGACAGCTTGCCAACTTGACAGGACCATTGTATCGATTAATGTAGTGATGGGCAAAACCGTTCGTTTTGATAGCACAATTCAGAACTAGAAAGTTTAATAAAAAAAAACTAGTTCTTTGTATGTTTCTGCTAAGACTATACGATAGCTTAGGTTTAGCGAGCGAAAATAACCAGAAAAAAAGGTCACTCTAATGAGGTTTCGTAATGTCTCACTTTTTTAGAGAAATGCCGTTCTTCAACAAAGAACTATTGATCACTCATTTGAACCCTTCGCGCTCATGAATTTAGTTCTAGAATTCTCAAGCTTACAAGCTTTTTTCCGGTTTTTCCGGAACCAGGTACGATGATTCGGTTCATTGAAAGTCAACGTATTTGATCAACCAATATGCAAAATGAACTAAAAACGTGCAATCGAGGTTTTCAGAGACCGCTCATCCAATTTTCACAAGCGTAGGCTCAAATGAAAGGTCTTACGAACCCATCGCCCTACCAAATTTCATCCGGATATTTAAAACTGTCATTTGAAGCGAAAATGAAAAAAAAAACGAACTTGGGTTAAAACTGTTTTAAATTGAAAAGGTTATGCTAATGTATACTCAAACAAACTTTTTTGTTCCCAATCAATATTCATAGAAAAGTTTTTTGAAGAATCCATTAGTAATATTAATGAAAAAATGAGTTATATGAGAAAGGAGTTATACAACCATTAGGTTGATTAAAACAAGTTTTTACGCTTGAAGCTTTTCTCAGGAGAGATGCTTTGTTAACTGCATGTGGACTTTGCGCAGCACTCGTGAAAAAAAATCAGAAAATTCTATTCCATCGTAACTTGTTAGCAGAAAACTGTTCACTGGGTTACGATTGGTTTTCGAGCTTATTTAGGAGGAGTGCTTCTTTAAAATCATACGAACTTTGCGAAGCACTCGTAGAAATTTAAGCAAACAATTAATACCACCGTAACTAATTAGCAACAAATTATCCATGGGATCTCGATTTATTTTCAAACCTAGAAGGGGTGATTCGTAATCTTCATATGAACATTGCGAAACACTTGAGAAAAAAAATGAAAACTGGGGGGTGAGTTCGTATTAGTTGATTATGTGATTTTCAAAACCTGTTACTGTTTCGCTTTCAGAATTGTAACGGTATTTATACTAAAGATTGACTTATTGGAGACAAAGATTTTGTACACACAATTTAATAACGCGGAACAAAAGGGAGTAAAAAACTAGCAACATATAGAATTTTGATGTCGATTACCGATTATCCGAAATTAAGCATTTGCAAATTACAGTAAACTAATTACTAATTCTCTAAGATATTAACCTCTGATCGAAACATTTTTCTAGAACACGATGCGATGATCAAACTATTATAGATTTGCACTAAACTGGTGATTTTTACCTCCGGTTTGTAAAGAAATAATTGTAATAGTTCTTTAGATAATATTTAGAGCCTTTAGAACGGCTGATTTTGTATAATATTCTCCGTCGTTGTCCACTTTTCGTTGTATTTTGCTCCAATGTAAACGACCCGCAGCAGGATGACGCAATCGATCTTCTTTGAAGGAAAATTGGCTCTGCGAACGTTCCGCAATTGATTCAGTACTGAACTGAATTCTTGATGTTTGCTTGATGCCAATTGGTTTCAAGTCTGAGCACTAAGGCGGATGAAAAAAAAATTCACGAAACACTGTCATTTCAACAGCTTTCGACTGAAACTACAGCATGCGACCGTGAGTTGTCGTGATGAAACATTACTGATTCGTGTCTGAATTTCGATTCTGAACATGAAATCCTATACAATTACTGTGAAAACCGACTTTTGAACGCAAGCCCGGAGTTCCGAGTGTCATATACCATTCGACTCAGTTCGTCGAGATCACAAAATGTCTGAGTGTGTATTTGATTTGTGTGTATGTGTGTATGCATGTGTGTTTCTTAGAGATGGCTGAACCAATTTTCACAAACTTAGCTTCAAACGAAAGGTCTTATGGTCCCATAGATTGCAATCATCTTTATCCCACTTTCGGCTTCGAAATTAAAAGGTAATATGTGCAAAGGGTGTAGCCGGGTTTTCATATAAAAACGGCCCCCAAGCAGAACAAATTGATATACGCTATTTGAAAGGGTAAACCCCTATTGGAGATGATTTTCCCAGAATTTTCTGCCATATTGATGGAGTTGGGGTGGTTCTTCTGATTTTCATTTTATTTAAATGTTTCAAACCGTCATACAGAATGACGATGCGAAACCGCTACGTGCTGGTACGGAAGAAGAAAACACCGCCACCGCTCTGCGAACGAAGCACACAGCGTATTTCGTTCGATTTCGTATAGCGTTTGCGGGAGAACAAAAAGCTCGAATTCAACGCAGCTTGAAGTCAACTGCGATTGCATTGTTTCGCAGTGACTCCGGTACCGGTGTCTATTTATTGTTCACAACAGGCACATATTGTTCTATCTTTCTTTCATAAACGGTTTATTTTATCGGCTGATAAAGTACAATAATTAGTTAACCAATTTCCGAGTATTTCATCATAAAAATCGCATCCTTGCGTGTATTTTACCGTGTTTACTGAATAGGAATAAAGTTTGAATATTTGAAGCCCACACGGAACCCCTCGCGATCGTGAAACAACCAAAATATTAGTTGTTTTTCTGAATTTGATTGGTTAAAATTTGGTACAACTAATCGATTGTTGTTTTTTCAAAACTGTCATGTTTGTTTTTCGATCAACAGAAACGTTGGTTGAAATAACAAAATTTTTGGTTGAAAAAAATATGCTGTCAGTTAGTCAAGGTACACACCTTTCAATTTCAATAAAGATTTCAGTTACAACAACCGACCTTGTTTTTGATTTAACAGTTGTGAGTTGAAAAACAAATCGGCTTTAGTTGTTTTAGATATTACGATTAGTTATTTCAACTTAAGCAAAATTATTGATTTTGAATGACAATAAAATATTCTTTATGGATATACGTTCTGATTTTTTTAATGAAAATCCGGTATGTTAAAATATATAAAAAATATGTAATCTATATATATATAAAAATGCAGAGATCATTCTTTGTAATCGCATCACTTTAGAACGGATGGACGGATTTACAAGATTCTTTTTTTGTTTGATTAGTTTCTACCCCCACCGGGTTCGTACATAAAAAAATGGGAAAACTTGCTGGAAAAGTGGGAAAAATCCATAAATGAGTTTTGTATGGACAATGGAATTTTCCGTTGAAAAAGTCGTCAATGATTGCTAGATCATCCATAGGTGTTTGGCGCATAACGAGTTGCATAAATGTTTGGCAGTCGAAGAAAAGAATACTAGATCGTTAGAAAATCTTTTGGCGCGTAACGAGTTGTTTTGTGTGAAGTTTTCTCTTGCATACTTGATTCATGTGATTTGTCATTCCGAGCCACGTGCTTAATTGGGTATCAACATTATTGCTTGCCAAATGATTTAATGATGGAACGCATATGAGTGTTCTAGCTATATCGTAAACAGGATCAAAAGTTCTGATATTGTTTACCAGAAGATGCACTGTGATTAATGTTGGCCATCGTAGGCGTGAGTTGAACAAATCACATTATAGAACGATTTTTGCACGAATTAAAGATAGGATTCTGCTGTTTAAATAATGAGATCAAACAAAGTGGTTTGCCTTGCATTTAGCATGCTGAAGTTCGTTTAATCGCATCGGGTAAATTGTGGTGGATTGAAAACCATTAGTTGTAAGATTTTATGCATTGACTCGAACGATAAGCTGAATACTGGTACAATCACTCCTCATGTTTTCATGTAAAACTTTCTAATATAGATTCTCAGTACCGAACTCCACCATTCGTTAATCGTAGGTGGGGTACTAAAGAAAATGATGTGGTGTCGACAAATGCGACGACTATCGATACAACTATTAAACGAATGCAGTGTTCATGTAAAAGTTAATGGACACAATATTTAAAGAATGTTAACTTGAACTTTTGAATGTCCAAGAATTACTCATTTTATCTTTCGCTTTTTAACAATATCAACTTAACTAGAGAATGTGAGAGGAGAAAGAATATGAAAAATGTAGAACCATAGTACTTAAAGAAGAGTAAGGATTTGAAGATAAAGTTCGGAGAAGTTCGACGTAACAAGGTTCATTTAAGTGAGCAAAAGGTTTCTCGCATATAAACTTTGAACTTCTACCAGAGGAGTTGAACTAAGCGATGCGAATCATCCGAGTCTCTGATATGTCAGTAATTTACTAAATAATTACTGACTGATAAGAAGTTATCAATTAAAAGTAAAAAAAGTTTTATCGCTAAATTGTTAATCGAAAATTGTTCCTGTGATTGTCACGCTACGAACATTCATCAAACACGACTAAATAATATCATTAGACTAGCGAGAAGTGACGAACTACAAGTCGCGAGGGCAGCTTTTATAAATTTGCGGAATCAATTTAAAGTAGTCATCTTAGTTATTTTTGCTCCACTTTTTATTCCATATGTCGAATTTGTCGATTTTAAGAGACATGATGAGGCGATCGGTGCATTCGCTTAATTTTTGCGTAACAAAAGCTTTTAACTTATTCACTATATTTTTTATTAATTCGTCGTAGCCAAGTAATCAGTAAAATAATGGAAAGATACATAAACAGCATACGACGTTCGACAATTCTACTGGCCGAAAACATAAATTCAAAAAATAAATTCGGGCGAAACGAAGTTCGACGGGTCAGGTAGTATTTAATATAAATGATATATTCTATTATGACGGTATAAATAAAAGTTAATGTTGTTGTTGCTTCATAATTAATGAATTATTAAGAGAAACCATTTTTATTTTTATTTTTAATATACTGTCTTTAAGTAGTGCTGATGTCAACAAAACTTTCTAATTGTGACCACTATATTACTTACGAACAAAAAGTCGAACCGAATGCACTGATTTCTATTTTTTGAGCCATTGCAACTTACAGTTTCAACAGATTATATGAATGAATATTAAACATTTTCAATTTAATCACTTTGTTCATACAATTTTTGTACATGACTTGAAGATAACATGATGCTCATTCATTAACATGCATTTCACGATGGAGAATCAAGTTGATTTTGAGACCGAAATTCAAACGCATACAATTCACTGGGTTCTAGTTTTGGTTAAACACGTTTTGTTAATTGCAATATCTCTAACGGCTATCTGTGCATAACACTACTTTATATCAATCGTTTCTTCTTGTAACACCAGAGCAGTAAAGATGTAGATAATTTATCATCACATTAATATTCTGACAACTAGTGTTATGATAAACATTAATTTACTATCATTCAAAAGTTACTCTTCACGAGTTTTACAAACGTATAATAAGCGAATTTCGTTTGCATGAAAATGTTTGGGAAGCGCGTTTGAATTTTAACTAAAGTAATGGTTGATTTTTTATTGCGAATTTTTGTTTTGCTTTGTGCTTTTTTTTGACATTAGACAGCATTAAAAACAACATATTTTTCAACTACTTCAATATGTGTAAATCAAATAGCAAATTGGTTGAATCAACTACCTATTAGTTAAAATAACAACTGCAAAAATAAAAAATTGCGAGATCGTAATTTTTTTATTGGAAGGTTTTCCGTGCAAATGGATGAATTGCTACATGCTCAAAGCTGTCGTATGTGCTTCGAAAACGCAAACATGCGTTTCGAGGAGCTTGTAGAATTGATAATTTGATAGTGGAATTTATAGAACACGTTTATAGTTGGTTATCCGCATATCTAAGGCACATTGAAATGTTGTCGTAATTTACGGTCGAACTATCCGAATCAACGAAGCAAGAAATTGTAACGGTACCCTAGACTAAAGTACGAGCTGAAACAAATGACTTACTTTGCACGCAATAGATACTTCCACTCATAAATATATTTGACATCTTGGCTCATAAGGTCTTTTCACTCCATTATCATTCACTACGTAGAGCTCTGGATACAGATTTTCGTTTTGTTGAGAAATCAGTCATCTGTGAAGGCTCATTAATACAATGTTTGTCACAATCTGTTGGCATCCATATCAATTCCTATATCATTTACAGTTGAACGATTTCATTTGACATGTAACTCAATTCCTCAAAGGAAACGCTATACCAAAGTGCTCTCAACCAATTAATCAATTACGTATCTAATGCTAGGATTAGTGCTGCAACCGAAACGCTTTCAATAACTAGCTCGGTATTCTGCTGCCAAGAAAAGACGTCCCTTATTTACAAAGCTGGTTTTGAAGTAGTGTCTCCAAAACAGATATCCAGATAATCGAGAAATCTACGTTGATGGAAAATGCCATCGATTATTTTGAGTTTCCAAAGGCACAAACATTTATGTTCAACCAAGCCACAGAACTGTAGATAAGCACATGTAGGCACTAGAACAGTCCGTTCAATCTTGTTACAGTCGGTTGCACATTTAGCCATGAGCTAAAAGAGCTCAGCTTCCTGCCAATCTCATCATCCTCGCTTAGCATGGTGTGACTGTAGTTGTTCTCCGGTTTTTCACTATCGGGTGAAGCATACTTCATCTCATCTTCTCAACGAAGTAAAGAGGAATTACTTGGTTGCACACCGAAAACGAAAGAAGAAAGCTACCATCGAACGCCTCGGGATATACTGCGACCCGTAGCAACTATTAATAGACACCCAGGAAGAAACTACATACATACGTATAGCTTACGTTCATCACCATCATCATCATCTTCTTCTTTTGAGCACTACATAACAGGGATGGGATTTGATCTTCGTTTGAACCACCTGCTCTCCAGTCATTTACCGAAGCCTGCACCTTCACTGCACCGGTGATCGAATCCGTTTCATATTACCAACACATCCCATTCGTAGAACATTTATCCTTAGTTCCAAGCACTGCCGTTTCATCCTCCAGCATGCATAAAGTACAATTGATCCCGAGGACATTAAAAATTGATGAAGTTGACTTTGAAAAGACGTTGTTTTGATAATACCTGTCTGCTCTGCTGGCTTTGCTCTACTTCCACAGTTTGTATGTTCATTATGAAAGAGGGTGGCAGCAGAATACCGCGGTTCGGTTCTCCACAAAGACGAGATTCTATCGTTGAACAATCGTGATAACCTGGAGGCCAACAAACTAACATTTACTGAACCACTTCATTTCTGCCACGTGACTTTGATGAAAGTTGTGCATGGATGCTGTGGCATCTTCTCCTCTTTTTTTTCTTTTTGTTACGGATTTCACAGTTGGCACGTTGTTCCGAAACAAGATGAAAACAAAAACTTGAAGTAAAGTTTGGAACACAACAGCATACAATCCACAGCGTGGCAGCTCAATGCAGCTCAAGTCTTGCGGTCGGACGGATTATTCCTGCTCACATTCCATACGTGGGACAGCATTCATTGACGTTATGGGCACAGCATTCCGCCGGTACATCACGGAACGTGACTTTGAGTTTGAGTAGGTGAAACGTGAGTTTGGCCTTTGCATAACTGAACACAACTGCTTTCGGGATTGCTTTGTCAAACTTTTCCATTCAGACCGAAATATTAGCATAAATTTTCATGGAATCAACCAGTTCATATTCTCCGGAGGGTTGCGGTTTCGTACAGCTAACTTTTTAGCAGCATCCGTTTACAATTCATGACATTAGATAATGAAAAACATGTCCTTGCTCAGCTGCCGGCGCAGTCAAACGCTTCGCATTTATGGATTCACAGAGCGCTGCTGGAAGGATTAATTTTGGGTGTTACATGTGAGATTAGATGAATGATAAAATTGGAAAAGATTTTTTTTTCTGAACAAACCTTCGGGTTTTACCGAGAACGAATAAGGGCTGTTTGTAGTATAACGTCGTCATAATCTTAGGTTTATTCAATCTTTAATGAGCCGATTCCCCGCTAGAAAACGATTCTACTTCCGTGGAAAGTTTATTGGTAAATTCCCCAAACAACAGACTCTTCTTTTCAATGTGTTTCTCGTTGAGCTGTGATAAAATGTAAAAGCTCTGAACGGAATTTTCACAGTCAATTTATCAATTCTAATGCCAACAGGTTTTTGTATTGGTCGTTTATCGTAATTCCTAGCGGATGTTTTTCTTAGTCGGATTTACGTGCGACATCAATACGCTTGTTTGACATAATCGTAACTGAATAATGTGTGTAGTAGGACCACGTCATAAGTTTTATACACGTCTTTAGTGTATACTGATAAACGGGTAGAGAGACCGGTTCAACTCAAGATTAATTTAGCTTTACAAAATTGAACAAAGCACGCGAATTACCTTAAATTTAGCTATTGCAACTAACGCTTTTGTTTGTTGAAATCATACATTTTTGTTCGTTTTTAAGAATAAAATGATTTCTTTCAAACTAATTTACAAGGTAATTTTTGATAGTACTTTTATTTCGATTTGTATTCGTTTTAAAATTCCTGAAAAAACATTATTTTTAACATAATTATGAATTTTTCAAAATAATTAGGAGTTTTGTCACTGTACGATCGAATTATTCACATACCATAATCAAGGTTTTTCAATTTTTATAACATCCAACGGTTAGGTGCTCCATCAGTCCGGTCAAGATAGAGATCCTGCTAAAATTTTTTTTTGTGAAGAAAATGTGTTACGTAGTTTAATGCAAATTTCAAAAATATTCTTAACAATCAATACATACATTTGAAATGTTAAAAACCCTCTATGAAATGGGACAAACAGACAAAAGATATAAAACTGTTACGGTTCATTTAAACGGTAAAGTTAGTTGTATCTCAACATCAATAAGATTATAGATAAATCGAACCATTTTTTTTCTTGATTTGAAGAGCTGGATTGAATCAACAAGGACATGGCTGATTACATTACCTCAACTTTGGTTGACATGTAATAAATAGTTATTTTGTTTCAACAATAAACTCAGCCGGAACAAATATATTTTTCGTTTGGTTATACAAAATTTTTTATTCAAATCAAACAGAGATTATTGTTGATGTTGAAGGGAGAAATTGATTCGTAACAATCATGATCCAGCTTGAGATGTTTTGTTATTTTCAACATGCTCAATTTCTCTGCTTGTAGATGAATTTACCAGTAAGTTTGATAAAATTTTGCACCTCGTTTCGCCATCACTTGTGGAAAAATACATATTAAAAATTATCGTGATGTGATACCGGAACCGAAAGTCGAATCTGGATCAATTTTTCGATAATTTTTTTAAAAATTTCAAAACCTTTTATTTGCATCTTAATTTGTAAAAATCGTTTGAGAAATTTTCGGGAAAATTGAGTGCGCATTTTCTCATAAAATTTCACATATAGCCTTGTAATTCCAGAACCGGAAATCGGATACAGATAAAATTCAATAGCAATCTATGGGATCATAAGACATTTCATTTGGATCTGAGTTTGTGATAATCGGCTCAGTCATTTCTGAGAAAATCGAGTGACATTATTTGTCACATACACACAGTCATACGTACACAAACAGACATTTTGTGATCTCGATGAACTGAGTCGAATGGTATATGACACACGTAAAAAAGTCGGTTTTCACAGAGATTGCATAGCCTTTCTATATGAATAAGGCGAACGCATCTTTGCATGCACTTTTTTTTAATCTTTGTAACTAGAAAACCGTTTGAGACTTGTCCGTGACGAAATCTGAACAGATTTAATTTGGAATAAAAAAGATTTTCTGTTAGTTCAATCCAAGGTGCATTTTTTATTCGTTGAATTGTGCTTTATTAGTCATCTTAAAACAGTTACTTGATTAGGCTGCATAAAGAAACTGCGATCTTTTGAGTTTACTCCAGCCATTAGTGTCTGTACAATCTTCGCTTCAACCGTTTTAGTTGCTTTATCCAGGATTTTCGAAGATTTCTATAGTTGTAGCTTGTTGTTTATATCGAGAGAGTTCTTTCTTCACGATAACTCAATAACTTAATCGAGGGAGCGTTATGGCTACGTACACACACAAAAAAAAAGAACTTTACAGGTGACTTAATCGCTCATACGATGTAATTCATAAAGACTTAATTTGTCAAATGACGGAAAATTTTATTTGTAATGGCTGAATGTTAGATGAGCTTGAATTTTACTGGTTTCGACTGTAACTTGCGTTCTGCTAGCAGGTTCGACTGTATAAATTCAAATGCATGCTTCTGTGCCTCAGTCGATTAACAGACGTACTTGCGATCCAATGATTCTCGGTTCAAGTCGCGACGGTTGCTCTCAGTATTCTTTTTTTTTATTTCAATGAATTTCATGTATGGAGTTTTAGACACAATATTAAATATTCTTCCACGTAAATTTCCGTAAGCTGCGACGCTCCATTTATGTGCATCTAATAAGATGTAAAATCACAGTGTTTTTTTTAAGTGTGTAAGAATGGTAACAAACGCTTCTTTAGGTATTCTTTACGGTATATTTCCATGTGTTTAAAATTAATACACTTACCCACCGAATTATCCGCTAAAGAAAATTAGAGCGTAGAGTATACCCTGTTACCCCAGGTAAATTTGTTGATCATACAAGATTGACATTTCCTTCTCACACGTTCGTTGCACAGTACTACTACAGTGATTTACTGCTGAGGTGAAGCAGAAATCTACTAGAATAAACTTATTATAGTTTGACCGTCGAAGATGGCACATCGCAGAAATAAAAGTTTCCAAAATCATTCTATTCATCTTTCTTACCTGTTACGAGTGAAGGTGCGCGATTTTTCACGAATTAATTATACCAGACACAACACCTTATTTACAGTTCCGGTAGCGATGAGGCTTTGGCTTGCGCAACCACAGCTGCATATTACCAGCCAACCCAAATATTTTTAAGGAAGTAAAGCATTTTGCTTCGTTCTGAAATGCTTCTCTATGCTATTCGAACTTCTCAAGTGGAAATGCAGTAACTTTTTTGCGTGCATTCAAAGTACTAATCGATAACTTTTGTGCACTTTTTCAAAGGTCGCTAATATATACATTTTTTACTGCATTCTTAAGAACTACGACCGTTTCACAATGTACAGTTTTAAATACACTTTTTTACTTCAACTTTTCAACTACTTTTATTCAATTTTTTTTAAAGATTAGTGGACTGTTGGCAGTATAAAAGGAAATTACGGAAGTCTTTCGGCATATAAGTTTCATCGTCATATTCTGTGTATCTTTACGGGTTGATACAGTTTTCACCTTGAACACGAATTCATACCGTGCCAGTACTTGGAGGTACGTACGAAAGTTGGAGACATTTTTATTTTTCTAGCTAAAGTACGTAGCGAAAGATCTGGTCTCTTCTGCAAAATTTGCTTCACTTTCGCGTTCTTCTGGTAGTTCCTATGATCCGTTTTTGTTCCGCTACCAGTCTTCCTGGTTGTTGTCAAACGTGTATCGAAAGATTCAAGAAATTTAAGCTTTTAACTGACAAGATTTTTATCTGATAGTTCCGGATTTTCATTGCGACCGCATAAAATTGCTATCGTACTTACTCTTCCTTCAACGTCATCGTGTAGTATCATTTAGATATCTTACACAGTAAACAGACGTAGGTTCAGCAGTCTTCGAAATATTTCACGCGCTGATGAATTATTTCCAGAGTTATGTGTATTTTGGGGGTGTCCAGATTTTGACGCGAACAAGCCTTATTATACAAAAATGTTGTCCAAGAAGTTGTGGATTGCATTTGAATGTTCAATTTACAAATCCTTAACTGAAAAAACAGCAAGCTGTTGTCAAGAATATTTAAAAAATGTGGGTGGGTAATACCAGAGACGTTACTGAAGCTCATGAATACGAATAAAACTGAAATGCTTCTTTCACACTCCCAAATGTCAATAATCAGTTGTATTAGTTGATTGATTGTGTGAATTTTTCATCTTTTACTGCTTAGTTTCGCGAATTGTAACGGTAGCAAAGCAAATTCCTGGCATTACATTCCTTCCGTGGAATTTGGCCTTTCTGTTTTAACAGACTTCGCAGCTGATTCTTAGTGTACAGAATCATTGCATGGCTAGTACTATGGATCCTACTGACACTAAGAATCCTTCCAGGTCGGGGCTCGAACATACGACAACTGGCTTGTAAGACCAGCGCCCTATTCATTGAACCAACAACGCGGGCATAACGGTGCATATATATTTAAAGGATGAGTTATTGATGACAGACATATTTTATCACAGAAATAACGCTGAACAAATGAGAGTGAAGCAATACAACTAACAATGTAATAGATGTTTTTTTTTTGTGTGGATTTAGTACTCTGTAAAGGAAAACTTTTTATAGTTCTTTGGCAGTGCACTGCAGTGGCGTACCGAGGAAATTTAACGCCCGGGCAAAATAAGATTCAGCAAAACAAGGATGACTTGAACGAGCAAAAAAAAAAAAGGTTTATTGGTTTACCGCCCTCCAAAAAACTGCGCACGGAGCGAGTGTCCCACCTCCCTCCCCCCCTTAGGTACTGTGCTGTTCTTTGGGAATATTTTAATGATTCTAAAAGGAACCGAGTTGGGAAATTTATCCGAAATTTAGTACATGAGTTGAGTACTTTTTGTCACAGTTCATTTATCTACATCAGAAACTGAATTCTGGACATTTAGGAACTGAAACTGAATTGAAGAACTAAATTCGGAACCTAGGACCTAGTTCCAAATTCAGTTGCAAAATTCATGTTCGGAAGCCAGATAACGATTTCAGCTCGTGAATTTAATTCTAGGATTCTGGAACTGAACATATTTCTAGGTTCCGAATTGAATTTCCAAATTCTAGTCAGTTTCAAAATCATGTTCTGGAATCCAAGCTCATAATTCAATTTCAGCATGCACGTCCTGAATTTTGAACGAGAATTCTGGAAAAAATCTGAAACTAAATTCAGGAATTTAATTATGGTTCAGAAGCCAGTTCCAAACCTCTCGTTCGGAGTTCGGACCTAAAGTTTTGTTTCAGAATTCTAGAACTCATATTTAGAATTTCCGAATTTCGTTCAGTTCTAAAAATCTAGTCTTAGTTTTAACATTTGAACCTGTGTTCTGGAACTATGTTCTGAAACTGAAACTATATTCTCAACCTTTGAGTTTAGATTTCTAGAGGACTAGAATACACTGAAATCTCTTTTTACACGGGGGATACGTACCACGTAAAAAACCATGTGAAAAAACCGAACAAATTCTGCGGTTTTTAATTTAGGAAATCCTCGAAAAAAACACGTAACTCCGGAAATCCGCAAAACTAATGAAATTTTTATTGGAACCTTAGAATTTTTTTTACTGAGATTACACCAGATCTCGACGTTTCATGCATTTCTAAGACAAAACAAGAAAACTGGATATCATGGAAAATTCGCATAAAAAACCGCGCAACTTCGGAGATCCTCCTGGAAAAAACCGCAGAACTTTAGAAATTCGCGTAAAAACTGCATAAAAAATCTCAGTTTACAGGTTCTGCATTCAGTTCCAAAAGTTTGGATTAGGAATCTAATTCAAATTAGGCTTTACACCACGAAGAAGGTCTGCTTTTATTGCTGATAGTTGGAGACGACTGTTCGACACGACGTCCGAAAAGCGAATGAGAACGCAACATTAGCGTTCGAGGCCTTATACTAGAGATGGGCAATCCTTTCGCGAACGGTTCAAATGAATATAAGTGATTGAATTCTCTAAAACAGTGTTTTAATATCTGCATATTTCGAGACGGTCGTAGTTCTCAAGAATGGAGTAGAAATTTAATCATAAATGTCTGAGCATAATTTTGATGGCATGCAGAAAAACTTGTGTTGTTACGTTAAGTACAACCACTTAAACCACAAGGCAAATCCTGAAAAGGCGCCTCATAGTAAAGTAAGACGTACTCACCGTTGTGAATTTTATTCCTAGATCTCTCAAAGTGTAAAATACGTTACTACGCAATGGTGGCGTTTATCTTATAAAAACACGTTCTTTGGCAACTCTTGACACGAATCAATCAGTGCTATCAAACAGAGACAGATACCATCTCACGAACACAAAGCAGGTATGGTTCATCGAACGAAGAATGAACACCAGTGCGAGAGTAAATATCTCCCTATGACCCGTATTTGCCTCTCGAGTTAGAACGCTGCTGTGGGGATTCGCTCTAAAGCAACACGTGGTCGCTCATTCTCGTTTTGCGATCCGATTCAATACGGGAAGTGGATAATTGTGATAGACTCATGTGACTATTGTATGGCAACACAACCACAGCAGGAACGATATTGGCGCGTTTTTATATATGTTTCAGTATAACTTCAGTGTGATTTAGCGGGTTTTTACCAAACTTGACACAGGTACTTCTTGCTGTTCAGAAGTTTTCAAGAGTATTTTGGAATGGAAATGTGTGTATTCAAGTGTCTCTAACATGGGAATGTAAGAAAAATTAAATAAAGCAAAATTTGGCAAAAATCGTTACTTTTTTGGCGAGTACAGATATTTCTTGCGCAACTTAAGGTAGATCAAAAGAGTAACCATGGAAGAGGTGATTGCCAATGAATGTCGGTTTGTAATGTTAAATTGTTCGAACTTGACTATTTTAATGTTTTGTTCAAGTGTTGATAACATTGGTTATATTTTATCATTAAAATTACATTCAGAATAAAAATTCAATTCACAACGTTCTCAAAAAACATTTTCAACTTGCGTAATGCAAAATCATCTAACAATTGGTGTTGCTCTGACAGATTAAAACGCCTTATTCTGAAATAAAACCATTGATATTTCCCTAATTCAAAATGCAATGGTTCGTTTTCTGAGAAGCCTTCTGAAAAATGTTGATTAAAGATATAAATGATTAAAATATAAGGTAAAGAAAACTCTGTTGAAAAGTTTTTTTTTCTGTTTCACAGTAATTTCTCTTAACAATATTATACCTTACCTCTTATTCTAACTATTTACGTATGCTTTATGGAGGGAACCGTTGCATAAGTTGTGTCTGTAAATATGCTTATGAATGTTACGCACACGGGTCTCGAAATGTTTGAACTTAAGTATTCATCAAGTCGAACCATCGATTTGTTCTTCTGCAAAAATGTTCAACTTGCGATTCTTTCTTGGTAAATTCCACACAGCGCCGATCATTGCAAAACTGTATCTACTTTGGTAAGGGCCGTGGCATACTCAGGTGGACGAACCTCTTGACATCTATGGATTTTGCATTATTTCTCCTGAAATATCCAGATTATATATAAATGGAAAAGAACTAAATATTGATAAATTATCTCCATAAATTTTTGACACAGCCAAGTAGAAAAGTAATAATACATTTATTTCTCACCGATCACTAAGTTTGAGGAGCCTGTATTTATGGTAAGTACACTTGAAACAAAATCTAATGGTTTGATCTCAAAGAAAAGTGGCATCACTGGGTGGAACGAAGAAATGTAGAAAATTTCTCTCGCGGTTCACGCATTAAGAGCCAGTGAGTTCTTCTAGCACCATCTACCTGATTGACGATGTTGTATACAATAAAGAGAAATATTGAGCCGCTCTCAGTGAAATGATCAGCAATCATCAACATTGTTATCACGTATATTATTTTCTTGCTAATCCTTTTATAGAACGAATTATTTTCTGATTCTAATCATGACAAATAATATAGTCGTTTGACGTAGCATGGTCTCAGCCTGCTCTGGATTCTCCAAAAATCGAATAAATCATAAGCAAAACTGAAGTTTTTGGTAGTAACTGTAGTAACATCTGGTTTGTAATTCCAACGCCTACTTAAACCAACACGATTCTCCAGCTTTCGCCCGTTGTTTCATTCGATAATCATGAGGCGCTAATATGCTTTATTGGAAAGTTTTTTGAAACCTACGTTATCAACCCAAATACGGCAGAACTAGGCATACATGCCTAGTTAAATACCTGAAGGCAATTAGGTTAATAGAAGCAATATATTTACCAGCCACAAGAACCCACGCATATCCCCACGGGAGAGGCTCATAGCTTTCCGTCAACGAAAAAGTGAGGAAAATCAATTTTCCCAACACGCTTCCCGATCCAGAATAATTGAAGGTGTACTAGGTTCAACTTTGGCATCTCGGAGCTCGCCCTAAACCCGGTACGGGACCATAACTTAATAAATTAGCATATTTGTTGAAATGAAAAAGTTATCGTCGCAGGAACGCCTACAAGTAAGCGGGAAGAGTGGTAAACGGAGGCGGTGTTGAATATGCCGTGATTTCGTAATCAATTCAAGCCTGAACCTTTATTAACCGCGCCGATGGGAGGCAAAAAAACGATAAAACGCTGAGTTTTGAAAGTCAAAACAGAACAAAGAATTAAACATGCCAGCTAGCTTGATGGTGCCGTAGAAAAGGTTGTTTTCAGATTACAGAAAACACTTCTTAACATTTGAGAAAACTCCATTTATTGATCCTTTCAGAAGAAGTGTTATCTTTTATGTCAATAAAAATTTCTGCGAAACTTGTAATTGATTACCATCTCACCTTCGTAGATCACATTACACAAAAAAAAATACGAATTCTACAGGTGACATAATTCTACAAACGACATGATTCATAACAACCTGGCTTGTCAAATGACGCAATGTTCTATCCGTGCAGAATTTTACAGGCTCCTAGTGTATTTTGCACTCGACTACCTAATGGCGCTGTGTGGGTTTATATATACATCAATTATTCATTAAGCAGACATGTGTTCCTGTGGTTCAGTCGACTAACTGACATGATTTGTGTTCTGATAGTTCTTGGTTCAAGTCGCGCTGATGGTATTGATCTTTATTTTTTTATTTCATTCGAATACAAGCCACGTAATTTTTGAATCACACAATTTTCCATGTCCTTGAATATAAATTTTTGTGCAATCCATTTATGTGCATCTTATAAGATGTCAAATAACAAGATTTCGAACTATGTAGGGTTCATTATTGTTCCAAAGGATCAAAGATTATATCAATAGACCTTCTTAGATTAGATCTTGGACTTCGCTTTGACGGAAACTAAACTCGATCTACTTTATAATCTTCCGTAGTGATCATCTAGTCAACTGATAAGCGGAGGTGGAAAATTCTTCCTGATTAAAATCTTAGAACGTATGGTATTGAAAATCATCAGACTTAGAACTTTTGAAACAAGTTGCTGTACTCTTGTCGCTATTGAATTGCATTGTGCATGTGTTGCATTTATGATCAAATATCGCTCTAGAGCTTTACGATGTTCGTTTCCGGATTATAACAACTTCTAAACGAAGTTGGTGATCTGCACTCGATTAAGATGTTTCTTTTATACAGATATTATGCGGAAATATCATAACACATGGGCTGAAAAGTTCCGGGCCTATCAAAGAGAACACCATTTTTTGGTTTAAAATTAACTTTATTCATCAACGTAATCTCCATTAAGAGCAACTCAATCGTTCCTGCGCTGCTCTAACATTTCAATACGACTTTTGTAGAACGATTCATTTTTTGCCTCAAAATAGGCCCCAGTTTCAGTGAGACCCTCTTCATTCGTGCGATATTTCTTACCGGCCGGCATTTTTTCAGGTCTGCGAACAGCCAGTAGTCGCTGGGAGCCAAATCTGGCGAATATGGTGGATGTGAGCCATGGCCAAACATTGCTCAGGATCATCAACACGTTCTCGTTTTTGGTCAACTGCGAGCAAACGCGGCACCCACTTTGAACAGAGCTTTCTCATAGTCAACTGCTCATACAATATAAAGCCAACAAATTCTTGGATATTTTTACGATGTCAGCTAACTCACGCAGCTTCATTTTTCGATCATTCAAAACGATTCTGTCGGTTTTTTTTTAATGTTTTCTGGTGTTACCGCTTCATTTGTACGACCACTGCGTTATACTTACGCATTTACTTTTTCTCTACCAGAAGATAACATAACGTAATTCGATTTTATGATTACTTTTTATTTCAAAGTCGTTGCTTCTTATTTCGCTTTGAAAAAACGAGTGGGAAAACAATTTCCAAACTATTCTATTTATAGGCTTCGCTGCACAAAAAATATTTATTCTTAAAATTGTTCTTTGCCTTAAATCCGTTTTTGTGGATTCCACATATACTTTTCTGTGTTTTGGCAAACAATTTTGTTCGAAATAAATAAATTCTTTGAGAATGTTAGATACACAGAAAAGGACCGTTAAAATTAAACGCTACAACAATCGAAGTCCTTATGTATATAAAACTGTAGTCTCTGTTAGCGGAAATTGTGATAAAGGCTTAAAAACAGCAAAAATTTTACATTGCTCATTATTAATTAAAATACTCGAATGGATGAGTATAAATTTTCCCAAGCTGGTGGTGTAATGTTATTAAAATGATGATGTTTGGAAGCTGATCATTGTTTGTGCAGTTTAAATGTTTGTATTTTGAAGTCGCAATCCTATATAGAAAACAAAGACGTACCCCTACAAGGATAAAAGTTCATTCCCGGTACCATTATTACAAAATCATGAAACATTCCATCTCATAAAATCATGCCTATTCTTCACTATTTCATGAGTAACATGATTCATATCAAGAAAATTTTCTTGTGAGATGAGTTATGGTTCATACAATGAATAATCAACTGATCTAACGACAAGATAAAGGGTGATTTTTTTGCTAGTATCTTTTTGGCAACACAGTTTTTGACCGATCACGCGTGAGTCGTGTCCTATGTCTTTATCAAACTTGTTCAATTTGGTCTATAATTTTATCATAGAAGCATAGCAAGAGCTACCAATGCATCCCGAAAAAAGTTACTGTTTGGTGTGAATTATGGGCCGGTGGCATCATCGGGCCGTATTTCTTCAAAAGCGACGATGTACCGTTACTCTGAATGGCTTTTGCTATCGTGTGATGATTGACGATTTTTTTTGCCCAAAATGGAAGAATTAGACATTCCTGATACGTGGTTTCAACAAGACGGTGCCACATCTCACACGGCACGCGAACCAATGAACATCTTCAAACATTAAATTATATCGATCGTTCTATCGATTCCAATAAAGATTTCATGAATTTTCTCAATTTTGTTTGTGTTGTTTTTGAAAATCTAATCTTATATTTTATAAAAAATCACCTTTTAGTACCTGAACAAAATTATTAATGGCGGAAACGAAAACAAAAAAAAAACTGTAGAGGAAAGGAATCAACCAGAGGACTCTAATCCACAATCTTTTTCTTACCGAGGAGATATTCCTCTGTGTGACAACTTCAAGTTATTGTTTTTTTGCCCGTCATTCGAAATTAGTCGATATTTGATGCGAACGGCACATCTAAGACACCTTGTTGAAAAAGTTTGTTCGCCTTTAGAAAAATATTTCCCAAGCCAAGAAACAATCAGATCTGATGCATGCTTTCAATAGCCATATCAGGGGCCCAGAAATTTTGAAAATTGCGACTGAAATTTTTCAGAAGTGATTTTCGGACAAACAAAAAATCATCGAACAGAAAACACACTGCAGAAAAGTACAGTACCGATTTTCTGCAAACGCGATTCTCACTGAAACTGATTTCATATAGAAAGAAAATCAGTTGTGAAAAGCCCACTAGCGAACATTCTGTTCGATGATATTTAAAAAGTTCGCACATTGAATATATCGGATATGGTTCTCGAACAGAAGATTTTTGGGAAATGAATTCTCATAGTCGTTCGATCTAAACCCATTGCAGAATACATGATGAATAAACTCAATAGTGGATCAATAGTAGTGATGTATTCGCGATTTACTCAGCTCTACCGTGGTGGTGGAGTAACGTTATCAATAAAGCAGCAAGTTCTGTGATTGATAATAGTTATAATGATAGTAAAAATAATAACAGAGCCTGTTATGCTACTGATTAAAAATATTACCCAATTTAACTTGACTATCGTACGTAAAAGTAACAGGAGCGCAGGTTATCGCTTCGCCAATTCAAACGCGATAGTGTTTCGAGTGTTTCAGTCATACTGACAATGCTGCATTCCTGTTACTTATATGAATCAAATGCATACTAAATAGCGGGATATTGGGTTTATTCTCTAAATACAGGGTCCGCCATGTAACTTTTTTTAAACATGCAATAAAACACAAACGGTTCATCCGATTTCAAAATTTATTTTTTCATATTAAAGTACAATCCGTCCGGGTAATTGTGGAATATAATTTCATTCAAATGGCTGCCTCGGCTGGCCTTGCAGTACGCCATACGGTCGGTCCAGTTTTTTAGTATATTTTTGATTGTATGCAGCTTTATTTCACCTAAGGCTGCACGAATGTTTTGTCCTTCAAGGCTTGAATTGTCTCTGGCTTGTCCAGATGACACTTATCTTTGACAGCCCTCCAAAGATACTAGTCTAATGGTGTCAAATCACAGCTCCGAGGCGGCCAAACGACATCCGAATTTCGACCGATAATTCGATCTTCGAAGACTGTGCGCAGAAGATCTATCGTAGCGTTGGCTGTGTGGCATGGAGCACCGTCTTGTTGGAACCAAATGGTGTCCAAGTCTTCCTCTTCAAGTAACGGGAAGAACCAATCGCTAATCATGGCGGCGGCTCCTGCCTCATTTTCGAAGAAAAATGGCCCAATGATGCTGCCAGACCAAAGTCCGCACCAAACCGTCACTCTCTGAGGATGCATCGGCTTCTCCATGATAACGTGCGGGTTTTCTGTCCCCCAGATGCGACAGTTTTGCTTATTAACATACCCGCCGAAAATGTACCTCATCCGAGAAGATGATTTTTTGGCAAAAAGGTCTTCTTCAAGCTGATCGCAAGTCCAGATAGCGAAGCGATAACGCGTTCCTCAAGCGTATACACAACTATTTTCGTTCAGCGGAAGAATAAAACTAAGTTTCTATCAAATCAGAAGTGGGTTACCAATGTCGAAATAACTGCTAGTTCAAAAAAAAATGTTAGATGGCGGACCCTGTAGTGCAGTATAATGAGTCAGCTGGAGTTAAAACAGCCTTCCATCGCTTTAAGCACTGTTTGAAATGTGGAAAAAATATTGTTGTTCATAGTGTTCAATATGAACAACAACACGTGCACCAAAAATAGTTCAGTCATTATTTCTCAGTTGTGATTCAATTGCGAATTTATTAAGAACAGATTTTTTTACTGATGAAAATATAATAATTAAATCTTGCACGAATCACTTCGGTGTCGAACTGAAGCGTAAAGGAAATTCAGAATCGAAATATCACCGGAGACTCTTCTCCCTTTCGATAATCTCTTTAGCGATAATTCTGTGGGTGAAAATTCATCATTAAGTTTTTTTCTATTAAAAAAGGCGGGTGGGTAATGTCAGAGACATAACTGGATGTCGTGAATACGAAAACAACTGACATGTTCCTTAACACTTCCGAATATCAATTAGTTGATCAATTGTATGAATTATGCAAGCATTCCCCTTTGCACATTTTCCGCAAAAACAAAGAAGGCTTCACTTTTTATTGAGAGGCTTGTTTCTACCTGATTTCGTTTGTAGCTTTTTCACTAATGGGCGGTCCTAACGGCTATAAAAATATCCGCATTCAGAATTTGAATGTTGATTATTTCATTTCGGATTTGCATAATTTATTGAAAGAAACTATCAATATGCTGAAGGGACTCGTTTCTAGCATTCAGAAAGGTCAAATTGCGTAATTCTCTACGACATTGAACTCTGGAACAACAAATCCTAATAGTTCTTTAGAAAACTTTTAGAGCCATTAGAACGGCTGATTTTGTGCAATGCTCTCCACCGTTGTTTTTTCACCAATGCTAATGACTGGCAGCTGTGACGTAATCGCTCTTGTCGAAAGTGAAACTAATTGTGCAGACGACACAAAACACATCTGCTCGCAGTGGCGATAGAATCCAAACTGATTGAATTTTTGTTAAGAGATTTCCTTTTATGTGATTTCGTTTGTAGCTTTTTCACTAATGGGCGGTCCTAACGGCTATAAAAATAGCCGCATATAGAATTTTAATGTCGATTATTTCATTTCGGATTTGCATAATTTATTGAAAGAAACTATCAATATGTTGTAGGGATTCGTTTCTAGCATTCACAAGGACCAAATTGAGGAACTCACTGCGATATTCACCACTTCTCGGAACATTTTTCCCGGACGATTTGTTGTACAGCAGCAGATATTTCGTTCTCTTCCTTAGAACGCGTTCTGATTGGCTGGTATTGACATGGATCAAATGAGACAAGTTTTTCAATAATGTACTATTGAAATACTTCAATGCTTTTGCTATACACGTTTAAGTTGAAAAATTTCGATTCTATTGGTAGTTAGATTATATAAATCCTTTCACAGATCACTGAGCTATGAGCTTAAAAATACGAGAAAGGCAAACGCGCCATATGAATTATCCTCTTCGATACTCGTTTATACCAAACAATTCAGAAAAGTTTAATTTTGAATTATTTGAGACTATGTCACAAAACTGAAAATTTTATCATAAAATTGTGATCATATTTCCGATGGCATGTCGCAAGAATTATGTTGATTCATTAGATACAACAATAGATATTCACGATCAAAAACTTATCACTCTCTCAGAGGGTAAATTTTGAAAAGGCGCCCCATAGTAAAGTAAGTCGTATTCACGACAAAATATTTTATTCAGGCCTATTTTCTTACAAGATTTACGTGGCCGATTGAGCTGAGTTTTTAGATATTTTTTTTGTATTAGATCTCGTTGTCACCCTTTTTCTAGGGGAAGAGGAGCTTCCATTTCCTTCCTGCGAGGATTGAGGGGCAGTTTGTTCGCGGTTCGTCTCGTCATCCATTGTCGCATCGGTGGAATTGTTGTGGATTTCGTTGCTAGTTGCTGTAGATGCGCCTTGTTGTACATTGTTTGCAGTTGCTGGTTGGTTGGATAGTAAGTTGTTAACTGCAGCTGGTGTACTTCGTTCTATAGGGGTTACGTTGGATGGTTTCGTTGAAGGGGATACTTCCCTGTTGTTGGTGACTGTCACAGGTGTACTGGGGTTGCTTGGGGTTGGTGTAAAGGAAACACCGTTGTCTTTTGGTGTAGTTGTCTCCTTGTCCAGTTTATCACATGGCTTACCGTAGTGACTGCTTTTTGGCAATATTGGCATGTGGCTAATTGATTGTCATAGGTAACAAGTGATTTGCACGGGATTCTTGTATCCTGACCGAATGTCACATAAGAAGGTATAGGCCTCCTCAAGCGCATGCGTAACAAACGTACGCCATTTAGAATACCAGGGAAAAAATTCTTCCACTTTTCATTTTCGATAGAGAGAATTTCTCCGTATTGGGGCATAGTTTTGCGAATATAAGAATCGGCGACGCTTGAGGAAAGATCATGCACACGCACTTCTATAGCACTATCTTCCATATATACTGGAATGTTGTACTTGATATTTTCATGCTCCACATAGTGCACATTGTTAATATCTTTTGCGAATTGAATTGCATCCAACTCTTTATAAAACTGGATGTAAATAACATTATTCTTCTTATTACATTGAAGTAAATGCACACGTTTAATGTCAAGATGCAACTGCTCCTTAAGCAAACCTTCAAGTTCTCGTATCGAAGGTCGAATTGTGCACTGCTTGAAGTCAACAATAATTGTATTCTTTCGTGTCGGCGGTAGCTTTCGTTCGTTTGGTTCACTCATTTTCGAGGTCTATTGTTCACTACACAATACTGTACTTGGTTTCTTCCGTCCCGAACGTAAGCGGTTTTGTTTTATCGACTGACTTGGATGAGATGTGAAAGCGAACTGTTTATTAAGTTTTGCCGATACAAAAAGTCACTTGTGAACTTCAAGGTTCTGAGTTTTGTGGACGCTTGTTTCATGAATGAGAATCTCGGAAATAATTTTTTCTGTCACTGAGTTTTTTTTAGAAAGTCACTTGCACTGATTTATTCACGAGTGACACTGAAATGAACTTTTTCTGATCAATAGTTAAATCTCATAAGTGTATGACGACGTTACGTCAGAATAAACGTGTTATTTAAGCTGAATTGATTGAGATTCGCAGTAAAATCGTACGTTCAGTATGTTGAAAATGAATCTAAGTTGACGTAGACTTTGAACGAATTCTCTCTCCCTGCACGGTAATCTAGAATTTACTTTGCCATATAAGGAAAATTAGGAAAAAAAGAACGAATAACTTTCTTGTTTATCTCTTCTACCCATTTCTGACTAAAAAGTATCTCAATAATTTACCTAAACTCTGAGTTTGTGCACTTTTGTTGGATTCTTAGTAGAGTAGGATCAAATAAAAGCGCAAAAATTCAGAATCCTAGTAAATTATTTAAATACTCTTTAACCAGTTATGGGTAAATAAAACAAACGAGATTGTGACTTGCTCGTACTTTTTCAGTAAATTTAAAAAGTTCTCGAATTATTTTATAACCGAAATTCCTGACTATCCACGAAAGTTGTATCAAGGAAGTCCATGAACCTAAACGCGATTAGTGAACCAATTGTCCTAAAGCCTTTGCTTGTTAGTAATGAGAATGTTCCTTCTCGATGAAAAGGAAGGATAGTCTGTAAAAAAAATTATGCGCGACCATTATTTGATATAAAAAGGAGTCGCATGGTTGTTTATTGAGAAGCAAGAGAACAAATAAAAAAAAACCATCTTCTTCAAAGACATAAATCGGCCAGAGGCTTCAACACAGCGCCCAACTGAGGATCTGATTTGATTGTTGAGGTAAGATATTAAGATTTCAATGGTTTGGCATAAAGTACAAGCGACCGACGCAAATGTTTACCATGGAATAAAACTAAAAAAAACCGTTATGACGACAATTAAGTCGAGCGATAATTTCAGCATTCGCTGTCGCTAGGAACAAGCCGCCATGGTATTACATTCTGATGTGGAATTAGACCTTTTGTTCAGGCAGACCTCACCGTCGGTGATGTGCAGTGACATTCGACGAGTGGTTTTGTGGGATCAGCAGCAATTATCCTGAGTCCATAAGGATGATTGCAGGTTAAATTAATTTGGCTCTCTGTTCGCAACCCATCCAATGAAATGTGATTCCGGCAATTCCGAACTGAACCGCGAGTCCGCAACCCGGCTCCGGTAGCAGCTGCTTAAAGCCTCGTATGTTCTAGCAGCCTCCGGGTGGAAAATAATTTAATGCTACTTGAGCTTTTTCCGACACCGGAGCTGTACGGCTCCTAGCCACTCAAGAGCAGCGAGAACAACCGAGCTCGTTGTGCAAATCCACGCCAGCAAGTAGGTTAGGCATATAGCTTCAGCGTCTTTTGCCTGTTGGATGGCGCTGTGCTGTGCTGTGGAATCTGTGGGAACACCACCTCGTCCACTTATGAGCAGAGTCCATTGTCTGAAATGGGAGGAAACTGCATTAAGAAGTAGATTTCAGGATGGAACGAGCATGGATGGAAGAATTTGAAAGCTAGATGATGTCATTGAAAAGATGAGTATGTACACTGCCCACACAATGAAGCAGAACAGAGCCGACCGAATATGGCAGAAGCGAGATGGCTACAAGCGCCTGGTTCGGCTGTACGGCGAGCATTTGCACTACACATTAAACCAAGTGCCTTTGGTTAAAATTAGCGTGAAGTGATGCTCAGGCCAGTGAATCTGATTAGTCGTACGCTTCTCTTCCACACCGGAAACCGCAACCGGGTTTCAGGTTTCAGACCAGTTCTCTCGGTGCAAGTTCTAGAAGACTTGACGCATAAAGTTTTAGTCCAGAGACAATTGTATTAATCCACCTCTAGTTTAATATTATGCATATGTAATTTAGCTGACGTTTTCACCTACAAAGAATTAATCGATAATATAAAGAAAAGTTCGTTAGGGTCGCGATTTTTTTGCTATTACCAAGTTATTACGGTGTTGACCAAAATGTTCGCAAATATTTTCAAAATTCAAAATACAGTAGCTCTAGCGCTTGCTCCAGGGACTAAAATTCATACCCTAAAAATAAATGACTCTAATTCTCAACCACAGAATAATAATCGTGAACATGTTTTTGACCATCACAAACCAATACTTTTTTCATCTAGCTCCAAACTTTTTTTCGCTCTGAATCGGCTTCGTTGGAACCTTCCAAGTTAGCATGACAGATGCAAACTAATTGATTTTGATTTGTTATCTGTCTGTCTCGATGTTAGCAAGGCTACTTCTGTGGCGATCCCCTTCTATCAAGAATAGACTGATCCGAGCTTTTTTAGCTTTTACAAATAGATATCCATCGCCGTAATCTTCGAAAAACTATTATTTTCTTCGGATCGTGTATGTTCTGAATTATTTATGGGTACACCGAAATGTTGTCAAGAAATTGTTCCTAGGGTTATTATCTAATTAGTTTTAGTTTTAGCTATTTTAGAAACATTAAGGAGTGTATCGATAAATAGTTAGCAACATTCAAACAGTTATTACTCTGAAATGGCTTAATTTTTTGCAGCGTGTTTTACGGTTACATGTTTGTTTACATGTCAATAACAGCTGCGCAATCGATTGGTTTCGGTACGGTTTATCGTTTCAATGATGAGTCGAATTGATCCGGAAACGCGAAAGAAAACTCTGCACACTTGGTGTTCAGAAAGTGTGTCACGTACAACGAAATTGCAAAACGGGTGAAAGTGCACCACACTAGTGTCAAAAATACTATCGAGAAGTTCGGTAAGAACCTTTCCATGAAGGATTTGCCCCGATGCGGTAGGAAAACGGGTCCCAGCCAGCCCGGCCGGGACTTAAAAGTGGTTGAGTGCATCAGGAAAAACCCATCGGTGTCCTCGCGGGATTTGGCCAAGCAGTTCAACACCTGCATCGGGATGATTTAACGGATCAAAGTTCGGAACTCCCTGAAAACGTACAAGAAACAGAAGGTGCCGAAAAAGTCCCTGGTACAGCAAGTTCAGGCCAAAACAAGAGCGCGAAAACTGTATAACCGGATTCAACAGAATAAAGACGGATGAAACCTACGCCAAGGAAGACTCTCGAACGCTGCCCGGACCGCAATATTATACGAAATCGGTGTACCAGGACCTGGACGACGTTGACACCACGGTGGAGATGGAAAAGTTTGGGCAGAAGGTGTTGGTCTGACAAACAATTTGTACCTGTGGTTTGCGGTCGTCGATTTTCTTCACGAAGGGCACAATTAACGCCAAGGTGTACGAGGAAGAATGTTTGAAGAAGAGAATGCTGTCACTATACAGAAAGCATAAGGCTCCTCCTCTCTTCTGGCCGGATTTAGCTTCAGTCCACTAAGCCAACTACGTTCTACAGTGGTTGTCAAAAAATAATGTACAATTCGTGGAAAAGGACATCAACCCACCGAACTGCCCGGATCTTCGGCCAATTGAAAGGTATTGGGCAATTGTCAAGCGGCACTTTCGGAAGGAAGGTACAGTGTCCCAAAACATGCATGAGTTCAAAATAAACTGGACAGCTGCCACCAGGAAAGTCACAAAAGTAACTGTGCAGAATTTAATGAAGAATGTCAAGTCCAAAGTGCGAGCGTTTCACAGAAACTAGGATTTTCTTCAATATAATCAGTGAAATGGAAGAAGAAGAAGAGGATATTTTACGCCTGTTGTAGAGCAAGTTTAATAGAAACTAACTTCACCGAGCTCTTCCCTACTCCAAATAAACAATAAACAAAATTATTTAATATGTATTATACGATACAATGAAAATGGATAAAATGCATCACTGTGAAAACCGACTTTTGAACCGAGGCTCTAAAGAGCCGAATATCATATACTATTCGACTCAGTTCGACGAACTGAGAAAATGTCTGTGTGTGGGGGCTACCACGTTTGGCATAACGACATTTGGCATAATGGTTATTTTGCATTATGTTTATTTGGCATAACGGTTATTTGGCATAATGGTCATTTGCTATAACAGTCATTTGGCATAACAGCTGAACATGCTGCTTAATAGAAATTGTTCTAATTTACTGCAATTTTGAAAGGTCTAATGCAGCTACGCCTTATCGTTTTTAATGACCTGCTGTCCGACCTCGCTGCCGCTTGTTCGGACTTAACTAAGAGATAGCTCCTAGCTTTGGGTTATCCGGGCAATCGTCCGCAACTAGACAGTGGCCGGCGCTTCCGACGGCGGGTCGCCAGCGCACTCGTGGCCTTCGGCCGTCTCGACCTGAATCATCTATGACGAACAGAATATTGTGCTAGCACTAAGCGAGTTGCTTGTACAAAATGATATTGTGCTATTTACTACAGAATTTTAAATATAAAAAATATGTAATAATGCTATTTCACCTAATATTATCGAAATATTTGGACCGAATATGAAATTCACATATTTCGTTCGAATTTTCCTTGCACAACATAACTCGATCGAAACGCAAACAAAAATTTATAAATCCAATTATTATTATGACAAATGACCAAATAGCGTTATGCCAAACGGTATTATGCCAAATGACCTTATGCCAAACGGGCCGCCCCCCTGTGTGTGTGCATGTGACAAATAATGTCACTCGATTTTCTCAGAGACTACTGAACCGATTTTCAGAAACTCAAATTCAAATGAAGGTCTTAGGGTCCCATAGATCACAATTGAATTTTATCCCGATCCGACTTCCGGTTCCGGAATTACAAGACAATATGTGCAAATTCATCAGATAATGCGCCTTCAATTTTCTCGGAAATTTCTCAACCGATTTTTACAAACTAAGATGGAAATGAAAGGTCTTGAAATTGTTTCAAAAGTTCCTGAGAAGTTGATCCGGATCCGACTTCCGGTTTCGGTATTACAGTGCGATTAGTGAAAATTTTCAATTTCATATGTATTTTTTCACAAGCGATGGCGATACGAGGTGCAAATTTGTATAAAACTTACTGGTAAATTAATCTAGTTGGATATATAAATCAACTTTGGGACTACTAGTCCCCGGTTTCCGCTGCTGAACGCACCGGTAATAGTGAATAAAAGCTCCAAAAACTAAACTGATTTTCACAAATCATAATTCAAATTGAAGCGCTCATTATCTGGGAAATTTCATCTAGACCCGACTTCCGGTTCCGAAATTATTGGGCAATGAGTATCAAAATTTTAAACTGTCATACAAAATGATGCAAAAGAAGAAGAAGAAGAAGAAGAAAAAAACGCACCCATCTAGCACACAGTGTGCTTAGTTCAATTTTGTATAGCGTACAGGGTTGCCACATTTAAATCTATATTAACTTGACAACTGTTTACAAATTGAAAAGGTCATGGTAGTTTACACCAAAGAAATTGTTTGATTTTATCAAAGTTTGAAAAAAATATCTTGACTGAATCTTCTAGTCATGTTTTTTGAAATAAGTAAGTAATATGAGTAACATGAGAAAGGCTCCATTGCACCACTAGGTGGATAAAAAAAGGTTTTTTAAAACCTCATCTGACAAAGAAAATAATTTTTGTCCTTTTTCGATCCAACTCCATATGCGTAACTTTAAAAATCGGGCTAGGAAAAACGGCAACAAAATTTTTCAGATACCTCAAAAACAATTTTTTTAAAGTCTGTTTTAAAATTGATTTAAAAAAATTTCGGGATAACACCAGATCTCGACGTTTCATGTATTTCTAAGACACAGCAAGAAAACCGGAATCAACAAACGCTTCAGTCTCCGAAATAACCTCATCATCATATAAAAATATTTTTTCGGTAAGATTCTTTTTCAAATATGAGCAAATAGCAAATAGTCGCTGTGAGTTAATTCCGACGTATATGGTGGATGCGGTAGCAATTCTACTTTCGATTCACTGGAATTCAGCAATCGTTTTTTAAGGAATATCGTCAAACCGGAAGTCGTCATCTTGGATTTCCGAACCACCTCAAACATAGTTTTCCGTCATCCACTCATCAATCCCGTTCCGAAAATACCCATATTGTAGTAATTTCCATGGACCCGGAAATTGTTCTCATTGGATGTAAAAACCTCTTTTTACGAAGTTGGTTCTTAAAAAAAGTTTACGTTATTTGGGATTTGGTTCGTAGAAAGAGTTGCGTAAAAAGAGGTAACGTAAAAAAAACGTTCGTGAAATGTCATAAGGTTTCATACGTAGTTTCTGATTTTTTTTATGGATACTACATCGGGTTTCAGGGTTTTGATTTATAACCAAATGGCAGAAAATTTTGACAGATGACTTTTGAAGGTTAACAGTGTCGTGTTCTAGTCTTGCTCTTAATGCTGATCAGTATTAGATCACACTAGACACTTCTCCTTCAAAGCAGCTTAAATTTCCGAGCATTTCAATCATGCAAATTCAATAGCATTATTAAGCACAAACTTCTATCTAACTTCATTAACTATGCACAAATCCGATTCCAATTTGCATTTGCATTTTGAATCGCTTTTTCTTTGCGTCACTTGTCGCCTGCGGAGGTTTTTATTCCTTGATAGCATTCGAATGAAATGGCCGTCATAAAATTTTCACATAATTATCATTATAATTCCGTTTGATATAATGGTTTCCAATCACCTAATTTTCTCATCCTATGTTTTTCATCTAAACGGACACCTTTCCTGTCTGTTCCATGCTTATTGTTTTATCGAGCATACAGTATTATAAGCTTTAACCAACTCCAAAACCGAGAAGGATTTATGGGTTTTAATTTTCCTAGTCTGAGTAAAGTCTTCATTGAAGCGTGTTTGTTTTGTGTTTCTTAGCGGGTGGAGAAAAAATGGCCAGCAAGTTGTTGCTCAAGATGTTTCAGGCGTTTTTTTCCTGTTTCTTTCTATCCAACGTCTGTTTGTATAACTTCGTACTGCAGGGATAAAGAGTTCCCGAAATCCTCCGACTCGCTGGTAAGACTTTTTAATTCGCCAGGTACACTGAAACTTTCTTTTTTTTTTCTGTTGAAAAGTTGTTTGCTATGGAAATTAATGAAATTAAAATGGAAGAATGATAAATGAAACCTATCGCAGCCGTCGTTGAAACGAGCTAATGGGATTCGTTTCTAGACTGGAAAATGAAACTGTTTCATATGATTCACGGGAAAATTGTAGTTGACATTACCATGAAACAGAAAAAAACGATTAAAATTTCAACAAAATTTCAACTAATGGAAAAGCAGGCTGAATTTGGCTGTACTGTACCGGAAAGAGACGATAACTCTTCCGTAATGTTGGCAACAGCTCAAAAAATTTCATTGGCAATTATTTTCAATTTGACAGGTTGTTTTCGCGTTTGGAATGGCATTGACAACAAAAAATAGCTTTTCTATTTTCACGACAGTCACTCTAACGGATAGCCTTGAGCAAAGTTTACCTCGATTATCGGATTGTTTTTGACAACGGAAAAAAAGTGTGAACTGTCAGAATCCAACTAAACAATTCTTTCAACTTAACAGTCAAAACCGATATGAATTAGTTTCCCTCCAGTTATTGACACTCCACAATTTTCTATTAAAGTAGGCTCTCTTTCAATGTAAAGTACCATTTTTTACTTCTCATTTTAACATTTTAAATTTGGTACGGCAAGAATATGAATAACTTTAACTTAATATTACTGATGTAGGAACAATAAGATGAAGATAAAGGGCGGAAAGGAGAACTAGCAGAAGACTTCATTACTTTTTTTCCCTACTAGAGAAGTAGAAGTCAAGCATCTCATTAAGGCGTTCCGTTCGAGCGTTTGGTATGCCGACTTATACGATATACATTATACATTTGCGATCTGCTTCAGCTCTTCTAGCTCAAAAAAACGGCACGATTAGCGATTTTTCGAACTGCTGATGTGGAACACATTCGACAAAAACCTGGCTGTATCAAGTTTCAAATATTTAAACTCATCTTATTTCACTTGGCTTCTTCAAATTTCAATCAATAGTCGATTTCATGCAAGTATGTGTAGTAATAATACATCATAATTGTATTCTTCTGCTCGAGAATGTAATGTCAAAGACGAATTTCGTGCTAAATCGTATTCAGAATTGGCAGCACCCTCTCAGATTTTAATGAAACTTGTTGTACTTGAAGGCTTCCCGCATGGCCTTTTGGCTACCTGGGCAGCCATGGCCACCAGACGGCGACCAAAATTGATTCAGTGACGGTTGTCAAATCCAATTTGGGAAAACCAAAGTCGCCTGTATCTAAGTTAGCCAAGGGTTTTCATCTTTTCACCTTCGCTGAAAATGTCAAAGATTGCAATGTGGAAAAATCCTGGTGGATGTGAGGCAGTCGATCATCAGAATGGCTGCCAGCCATATTTTGCTTGCTGGCAGCGTTTTGTCAGCCGTCTGGCAGCCATGCGTATGCGGGTTTGTCACATAATAAAAAAATCTTTTGGATACTTTGCTTTTCCAATAACGATCTAGACTGTCTTTTGAAAAGAGCCAAACTTTTTTCGCCATATTTTTTTTTGAATTTCTGTAGTCGAAAAATGACATAACCTGAAAAAAGGTTGTATGAGTGGTGTTTACAGAATCGAGTTGTATGAGTGGTACTAGTACTCAGAATTTTCGGCTAGACCTGCACGATGGCGCAATATTAAAATTAGCAATTTTCAAAAACACGAAAAAATACCATTCTCAAATTTTCACATAGCCTTCTCAAAGGTTGGGGGAAGAAATCTGCGTACTCAGAATTTTTGGCTAGACCTGCACGATGGCGCAATATTAAAATTAGCAATTTTCAAAAACACGAAAAAATACCATTCTCAAATTTTCACATAGCCTTCTCAAAGGTTGGGGGAAGAAATCTGCGTACTCAGAATTTTTGGTCTAGACCTGCACGATGGCGCAATATTAAAATTAGCAATTTTCAAAAACACGAAAAAATACCATTCTCAAATTTTCACATAGCCTTCTCAAAGGTTGGGGGAAGAAATCTGCGTACTCAGAATTTTCGGCTTTAAAAAAAAAACATTTTTGATTTGGATGAAATTTTGTTCCAAGACGTATCCTACCTACAGTAAAAGTATCAGTATGTAACATATTAATGAGCTGACTTAGATTCAAAGGTAAGGTCTTAAAATTCCATAAAAAAATTTGAACTTTATCTGGGTTTGACTCTCGGTTCCAGAATTACAGGTTGATTAGCGTAGAAATAACAATTTTAAGTGCAAAAGTATTGCTATGCGAACAGAAGCGGAATCTTTAAAACTGGTTTCTCATTGGCAGGTCTTGTTAGTTAAGTTCCGGTACTTACTTCGACTTTTAGGAGAGGGTTCGACTGTATTTAACAAATTTAGATTCAAAAACAAAGCCTATGTTTTCAGAAATTGCTATGACCTTTTATTCGATTTCTTAGGGATAGTTAAACCAATTTTTACAAGCTTAGGCTAAAAATAAACTCGATCAACCGATCCATAACAAGATGCTATCAACATTAAATCTGATTGCCCTCTTTTGCACAATTGAAGATACCCTATGAAAACATATAAAATGGTATTTGATTATGAAATGACGGCCCACATTTAGAATTTGAAAACGTTCCTGAGTAATTATTACTTTCATTGTATATAGTTATTATTCAAAGACGAAAACCTCCATTTTATTAAAAGTAGGGTGGATAATGTCAGAGACATAAGTGAATTGACGAGAATACGAATTATATTTACTCGCTAGGGTACCAGGTTTTGTTAGTCGTAATCTTTCAAATATACAGATATTTATTTTTAAAATTTAGCATCCCTGTTCCGGTCCCAAATAAAGACATTGTCAAAGATTTTAGCATCGATTGATTACGCAATTGGTCATGTCATGTGGACGCCTGTCTGCATCTTCAAAAGCTTCTGGACGAATTCGTTCCCTGGGGTCGAATGAACTGGCTTATCGTCAGCATAGCAAAATGTCAGGTCATAACATTCCACCGAATTTTGAATCCATTACTTTTTTACTATAAAATTGACGGACAAACGCTTCAAAGAGTGGTGACCTTGGTGTTATGTTGGACTCCAAACTCACTTTTAATTTACATCGTTCCACATTAACTACAAAAGCGACTCGACAATTAGGTTTTATTGCTAAAATCGGACGTGATTTTAAGGATCCACATTGCTTGAAGGCATTATACTGCTCGCTAGTTCGGCCTATACTTGAAAATGCTAGCATAGTTTGGAGTCCGTATCAACTAGCCTGAAGTTTACGAATTGACCGAGTGCAGAAAAGATTTGATACGACGAACTAAATCCTTGCAAATTCGACGTCGTAGCACTGCAGGAGCTTTGTTGGACGAGACAGAAGGTGTGGAAAAGTGGCCATCGAGCTGCTACCTTCTATAAAAGTTGTGGCACAACGAACGAGCTCAGAACTGGCTTTATAGGGCTGGGCAAGATGCGTGATTGGGTGGCAGCCGATCAACGCTAGGATGTGTAAATTGAGAATTAAAGGCCGTTTTTTTTCAATTGCAGCATCATTAACGTGCACTTCCCAGACGGAAGGAGACCCGATGACGAGAAAGAAGTGTTCTACGTGCAGCTGGAAAAAAACCTATGACGACTGGCTCACGCACTATTTCGATTGAACCGGGAGTTGTGCTCAAGCATTCCAAAATGGAACTCCTAAAAAAAATAATTTCTCTTATAAACAATAATTCGAAAGGCATCATTGTTTATTGTGAAGCAAGGAAAAGCCCACTACAGCTAGTTTACTTTAACTTTCTCTCCAACAGGCATAAAACCTCCTCTTCTTTTGCATCAACAGATTACAGAGATCCAAATGATGCATAACACATAATAACTCAAAACTAAAAACTTAGAAATTATACAATGATTACTAAATAGACTATTCTAGTACCTATAATTTATCGAGACAGATAACTGATAACTACGCGGTTGGAGTTCGATCTAGAGCGATCCCAGGTGGCTGAAACAAACACATCAAAAGTTGTTTGGGCAACTCTGGGTCAGCTCTCGGGCTATTCTGATCAATAAACGAAAACGGTATAAGTGTAATAATTGTAGAAGATCTGAATAGTACGATTTTGTAGTAAATCAGCGACAAAAATGACTTTACTGACGTCACGTCGAACAGAGAGCAAATCTAGCTCAATCAGCTTGCAACGATCTTCGCAGCTTAAGGAGGGTTTAACGGAAGACGACGAAGTGCAAAACGGACGATTTGGCGTTGGATTGATTATATGCCTTGAATATCTCGAAGGTGAATAGGTGACCAAACGACAGATTCAATCTGTCTAGAATCGAGCGTATGAAGCTACAGTAGAGTGCTTTCAGATAGTCAATATCTGAAATAGAATACGAAATACGAAAAATGAACGAGAAATACGAAAAATGAAACCAAGAAGTCTTGAAGCTTTAGACATAATGCATTCTCTGTGCTTGGTCAACTAGATGACAAACTCGTTTACAAGAATCGGTTATTGTAACAAAACACAATTGAAACATTCTCACTGTAGAAATGCTCTACCAACTCAGCTACTCTGAAACGCAATCCGATGAAATAGTGCTGAACACGTACATGTTACTTTGTAGTTAATTTTACATCAATGTTGACTTTGACACTTTTCTCATATGCGACTCCATTTTAGAAGGCCCATGCGTCACCGGCACCACACCAAATAGTATCTTCTTTGGGATGCATCTTGATGGTAGCTCTTGCAGTGCTTCTGGGTAGTCTTCACTCCAGATTCGGCATATGACGAATCCATTCAACCAGAAATAAGCTTCGTCACTGAACACAATTTTTCGATAAAAAAAGTGAATCTTCCTTAAACTTTTCCAGCACCCATTCTTGAATAAATTATAGATCCAACCACGATTCATGATTAAATTATAGACCAAACTGGACAAGTTCCACAATGATACAAGACACGATTCACGCGTGATCTGTCAAAAACATTGTTGCCAGAAAGGTAAAGGCAAAAAAATCATCCTTTACTTTCAAGTAACGCAATTCTATAATTTCGATATCATATTTGACACGGTGATTCCATGCAACTTAGACTAAGTATCAAGTGACAGCTGACAGTTGAACAAGCTTTATTAAAAATCGATAAAAGAGGAAGTTAGTTTGAGGATAAATAATGCCGTAAAAAATGGATGGAGGAAATGAATTTGCATGAAATTGCTTTTGGCGGGTCATTATTTTCCCATTCGATACCATTTATTCTCTGAACATCACACTGAAACTAACGGAAAAATAACACGATGTTTGGAATTTATTTCAAATGTTTATCTCATAGCACATAGCAGTTTCAGCTTGATGATAATGTGCTCAAGTTGTTCCAACCGGTAGTTGAATTTCCACTGTGCTATTGTTTTGTTTTCGGGTTAAAGAGAATTTATGTGAAAAGTATACTTCAATGACAAGAATATAATTGTTTTGTGCGGTGTACACATCCGTAAGAACCAAGCAGAAGCACACAAACGTGCGCGCAAACATGAAACATGCGAATAAAATTGGAATTGTTTGTTGTTTGACCACCCACTTTTCGCTGGAATTGAGCTTTCGCCTTTCGAGTTCATGATACAACTTTCCCCAAACCAGAGAAACGAAAAACTCACATCGGCACACGTTTTCCCACCACAGTCATTTATAGGAAACTTCGTAATTCATCGTTACTGGCCGCCGTTACGTTTGCCGACCAATTGCGAGGGTAATTTATTTTGTTCGCACATAAAAAGGATCCAAGTGTGCGACGTTCCGTTGCTGCCCATTAGAAGCCATCGTATTTTCTTTTGTTTTTATTTAATTTTCTGTGCGGTTTGTATAATGTTTATCCGGTCGCAAGGGGATTGATGAGCGGATACAGTACGGTAGTTAATCAAGAATTTGACAGTGCCTTCATCCTGTCTTCTATGGTATGGAATTTCGGTACGCTTTCCGGGCGACTCCATTTAGAATTTACGATGTTGTTATCTTTATTCGCTTTACAAGGCTTGCTTGAATACATGGTTCGTGATTAGAACATCGGTTTTCCGGTCATTAAATTCAGTTTTGTTTCTGGTTTGTTTCATTGATTCGCGTTTCGAAACACGCTCGCTAGAATATCATTTTATCATTTTTGACATTTGACTGGAATAATAAATTCATTCGATAACACAGTTTACTAATAGCAAACGTTTCTCCTCTTTTTTTGCCGTTGTAATAAAATCTCCACCGCAGTCAAGAAATTCCTAATAATAATATGCTGTTGAATTTCGCAAACAGAGCTGAATTAATATTTACTTAAATCCACTAAGCATTTGTTTTCTTGGTTTTGATCTCTATGGAAAAGATGCCAACCACAGAAAAATGACCGCCCCTAGCAGTGGTAGCAGCAGCAGCAGGCCGGTTCGCAGTCGAGTAAATCAATCTGCACCGTCCTCCGTTACCAGCAAAGTAGCCTTTGATTTTTGTAGCAAGGCGAGAGCTATCCCCCATCAAACGGCCACTGCACCGAGCACGGTTTGCGAATAAGTCCAGCCGAGGACATCAAAAAATTTAAAAAAAACTCCTAATGCTGATGATGATTGCTGTCTGTCCGCGATGAGTGAAATTTCACGAATTGTTTCTGGCAGATTATTCCTACCGTCAATGTGCAAACGCAATCAGTGCTGAGTGACGTTGAGTTGTTTAGCTTTCTCTTTCCTCCCCGAACGGCGAGGTTTCGGTGTTCGGTCTTTGGAGATTTTTCATTAAAATTAAGATTCAGTCTAAGCATTATCGTTAACAATTCCAATGAACAAAGTCAGAAACAAAATCAAATTTAATCTTTATTGAAATGAGTAAAAATTGGCATAAATGTGAATCGGAGCATAATCTCAATTTTATTAACTCCAATCAGATAAACTTGCGTTACCATAAAATAATCATGTGTAAACACCTATAAAAAATATAAACTTAGTTGGAGAGTTCATTCCATATACAATGCAAATTCATTGAAACCTAACTAGTTCAATGACGAACAATTCAATTCATAAAGGTTTGATGTAGCATTTGAATGAATTTGACATGCTCAGACTGTGAATTGCATTCGGTTAGCAAATACCACTGTATAAATTTTATGTATCAAGTAGATATGGGCTTCTGTGACTCAGTCGATTAACGGACGTGTTTTGTGACTCAATGACTCTGGGTTCAAGTCGCAGTCGTTACAAATTCATAATTTTCTATTTCATTGTACGACAAACCATGCAATTATATATTCTTGCAGATAAATTTAAGGGTTGGCAAGGGTTTAATGGATGAAAAAAATTAGAGGGTTGTATTCAAGACACGACCGAGCACAATAACATTAAAAATGGAACGTTTCTAGGGTCTTCATAATATATACAAAAATAAAGAGATGATGATACACTAAACTAAAAACTTTTTCAATTGACTAATTACAAACTTGCTCTAGTTTAAGCGCTTAGATTATTGGCGAATGATAAAATTGACAATTAGATTCTTTCTTGATAATTAATTATATTCAATTTTGATCCCTTTCCACAATTTTTTACATTGTTAAGATTTTGAATAACGTCCTTTAACTAGAATTCAAAGTAACTTGAAAGCTCAATTTTAGATACAAACAACCTAAAGATTTAATCCTGAACAAATGAAACTGATTTATTTTATGACAATAATCTTCGAGAAACGTACAAACTTATTAATTTTATAAACAGTTAATCGATCCAAGAGAAGATTTTATTTATTTTAACGAAAAATGTTGTACCAGTAAGCTCAGTAATAATCATTCCCACCGTATCTGTCGACGCGATCGGATGTGTATTCGCTTTAATCCAGTCCAGTACAGTCCGCATTAATCCGCTTTCAAGGTCGTTCTTTTGTTTTCGCAGTGTCGATTGTGATCGGACACTCGGGTGTGCGAGTGAGTTGAGTTTTTTTTTGCACCGAGTTAGATATCGTGATTTGTGCTTTTTCTTCGTGGAGGTTTTTTCACCGTCACACAGCCATAGATAGACAATTGTGATTGTGCTTTTTTCCTCACGGAGTTTTAGGCATCTATTGAAGAGGCAATCGACCAAGACCAGGTCTTGGTGGCCGTTTGTTTTTGCAGCCGAACAAGCTAAGTATTGTTTGTATTTTGTTGCTATCCTCTGATTATTTCACTTACACCATACATAATCAAATCTGTGCGGAGATAGCTCCGTGTAATAATAATGGTTCCCCCCCCTCCGGATGAAAAAATGGAGACAGATCCAAAACCACCCCCACTTGTCCCTACCCCTTCAGCTGACAATAAGATTCCGAGGGTAAAGAAGTATCCCGATGATCCTTTGCTTTCGACCGGTTCCTGTGTGGTCTATTTCCGGACCAAGAACAACAACAAATTTAACCTTATAAAAATATCTCACGAATTGACTTCACGATACTCTACTATTACACGTATTGATAAAGTACGCCCAGGGAAGCCTAGGGTCTTGTTAACCAGCTCAAAGCAGGCTAACGAGATCGTTCAAAGTGATCTTTTTGCGCGGGAGTATTGTGTCTACGTGCCAGCCCGCGAAGTAGAAATAGACGGCGTAGTCACAGATGCGAGCCTGACATGCGAAGATCTTCTTAAGTACGGGGCCGGCGGTTTCAAAGACCCCGTACTTAAGAATGTAAAGATACTGGATTGCAAACGGCTGCATTCAGTGTCGATCGCCGGGGATGATACAAAATCCTATCCCCAATCAGACTCTTATCGAGTGACCTTCGCCGGCTCGGCATTACCCAACTACGTTCTCCTGGACCGGGTTCGTCTGCCTGTTCGTCTCTATGTGCCGCGGGTCATGAATTGCTCCAATTGCAAACAATTGGGGCATACAGCCTCTCATTGTGGTAATAAGTATCGTTGTGCTAACTGTGGAGGGGCTCACGCGGATGGCTCTTGCGGGAAGAGCATCGAAAAGTGGACCATCATGACCTCGCGGCATGCCCTGCGTACAAACTGCGAGGAGATAAATTGAAACAGTCTCTCCAGTCTCGTTCCAAACGGTCTTTTGCAGAAATGCTCAAGAGTGCTACGCCACCTAAACTCACCGGAAACCTTTACGCTTGCTTGTCAACTGACGAGTGTGATTCTGACGATCCCCAAGAAGGTACATCTTCGGCAGTCCCTCACAGCTATAGGAAGAGGATAAATATTTCCTCTCACAAGCTCCCTAGCAAGGGTTCGAAGGTATCTTCTGAGGGTCCCCCAAAAGTAACAGCAATGGGAAGTGCTGGTAAAATGAAAAAACCAAAGCAAACAGCTCCTGATCTTGAGAAACTCAGATCTAAAAAGGAATTCCCGGCACTTCCTGGGTCATCAAAATCCCCAAGTATCCCAGAAAACCAACCAGAAAATCGACCGAGTGCTGGATTCATAAAATTCTCGGATATTGTGGACTGGATTTTCACAACTTTCAATATTTCCGACCCCCTGAAACAGCTTATGATGAGTTTTATACCCACAGTCAAAACATTTCTGAAGCAGTCAACTGCAAAATGGCCCCTCATTTCAGCGATTGTATCCTTCGATGGCTGATTTATTGAACGAGGTAATGGATCCGATCACTGTTTTACAGTGGAACTGTAGAAGTATCATACCGAAAATAGACCCCTTCAAAGTATTAATAAACATCTTGGAGTGTGACGCATTTGCCTTATGCGAAACATGGCTAACTTCTGAAATACCAATTACCTTCCATGATTTTAATATAATCCGCTTGGATCGAGAAAACCCCTACGGAGGAGTACTTTTAGGGATCAAAAAGTGCTATCCCTTCTACCGGATAAACCTCCCTTCGATACCAGGTGTTGAAGTTATTGCATGTCAAATCACAATGAAAGGCAAGGACCTTTGCATTGCTTCCGTATACATTCCCCCAAGAGCTTCGATTGGGCACCAACGGCTTTGTGACATCATGGAGCTCCTTCCTACACCTACGTTAGTTTTAGGAGACTTCAACTCTCATGGTACGGGATGGGGCTGTCTTCAGGATGACAACAGATCAACTCTGATCTATGACCTTTGCGATAACTTCAATATGACAATTTTAAATACGGGAGAAATGACACGGATTCCTGCACCACCAGCAAGACCAAGTGCGCTGGATCTTTCCATTTGCTCGACATCGCTACGGTTGGATTGCACGTGGAAGGTAATCCCTGATCCCCACGGTAGCGATCACTTGCCTATCGTCATCTCAATTGTCACCGGATTAAGACCATCGAAGACAATCAATGTTTTGTATGACCTCACACGAAATATTGATTGGAAAAGATATGCAAACTCTATATCTGAGAAAATAGAATCAACACAAGAACTTCCTCCGGAGGAAGAGTACACGTTTTTGGCTGACTTGATTCTCGGAACCGCGATTCAAGTTCAGACGAAACGTGTACCGGGCGCGAAAACTAACATCCGTCCTCCCAACCCGTGGTGGGACAAAGAGTGCTCAGAGTTAAACGCTAAAAAATCTGCAGCGTATATCATTTTTAGAAAAAACGGAACACCTGATAATTATCGGAATTACGCGGCGTTAGACATGCAAATGAAGAACCTAATTAAAGCAAAGAAACGCGGATACTGGCGCCGTTTCGTTGACGGATTAACAAAAGAAACATCGATGAGCACTCTTTGGAACACAGCCCGACGAATGCGCAATCGAAACACCACGATCGAAAGCGAGGAATATTCTAACCGCTGGATATTCGATTTCGCTAAAAAAGTGTGTCCCGACTCTGTTCCGGACCAGAAGATCTCCCGCGTCGCGACAGCGAATACAAACGAAACACCGTTTTCGATGGTAGAGTTTTCTCTTGCACTCTTGTCGTGTAACAATAAAGCCCCGGGGCTAGACAGAATCAAATTCAACTTGTTGAAAAATCTGCCTGACCCTGCCAAAAGGCGCTTGTTGAATCTATTCAACAAGTTTCTTGAGGGTAATATTGTCCCTCATGACTGGAGACAAGTGAGGGTTATCGCCATTAAAAAACCAGAGAAACCTGCCTCCGACCACAATTCGTATCGGCCGATTGCTATGCTTTCCTGTATCCGGAAATTGTTTGAAAAAATGATTCTCTTCCGCCTAGACAATTGGGTCGAGACCAATGGCTTGCTTTCAGATACACAATTTGGTTTTCGCCGGGGCAAAGGAACGAACGATTGTCTTGCGTTGCTCTCAACCGAAATTCAAATGGCATTTGCCCGTAAAGAACAAATGGCATCAGTCTTCCTAGATATCAAGGGGGCTTTCGACTCAGTTTCAATACATATCCTATCTGAGAAGTTGCATAAGCATGGTCTTTCACCAGTTTTGAATAACTTTTTGTATAATCTATTGTCCGAGAAACATATGCATTTTGCGCAGAATGATTTGTCGACAATACGATTCAGTTACATGGGTCTTCCTCAGGGCTCATGTTTAAGCCCCCTTTTATACAATTTTTACTTAAACGACATCGACAAATGTATAAACACATCTTGCACGCTAAGACAACTTGCCGACGACAGCGTTGTGTCCATTATAGGACCCAAAGCTGCCGATCTCCAAGGACCATTACAAGATACCCTCGACAACTTGTCGACATGGGCTCTTCAAATGGGTATCGAGTTCTCTACGGAGAAAACTGAGCTGGTTGTATTTTCAAGGAAGCGAGAACCAGCACAATTACAGCTTCAACTAAGGGGTGAAACCATAGCTCAGGCCTTCACATTTAAATATCTCGGGGTCTGGTTCGACTCCAAAGGCACGTGGGGATGTCAAATTAGGTATCTGAAACAAAAATGCCAGCAGAGAATTAATTTTCTTCGCACAATAACCGGAACTTGGTGGGGTGCTCACCCAGGAGACTTGATCAGGCTGTACCAAACAACGATATTGTCCGTGATGGAATACGGATGCTTTTGCTTCCGATCCGCGGCGAACACCCATTTCATCAAGCTGGAAAGAATTCAGTATCGTTGCTTGCGTATAGCCTTGGGTTGCATGCAGTCGACTCATACGATGAGTCTCGAAGTGCTGGCGGGCGTTATACCACTTAAAAACCGATTCTGGGATCTCTCATATCGATTGCTGATTCGATGCAATGTCTTGAATCCGACGGTGATTGAAAACTTCGAAAGGCTTGTCGAGCTCAATTCTCAGACCCGTTTTATGTCCTTGTATTTTGATTACATGGCTCAGAATATTAATCCTTCTTCGTTTGTTTCCAACCGTGCTCATTTCTTGGATACTTCTGATTCTACTGTGTTTTTCGACACATCCATGAGAGAAGAGATTCGTGGGATTCCGGATCACGTACGCCCTCAAGTGATCCCTAATATTTTTTATTATAAATTCAGAGCAGTTGACTGTGAAAGGATGTTTTACTCTGATGGGTCAAATCTCAACGGATCCACAGGCTTTGGTATCTTCAATAAAAACATCACCGCTTCGTACAAACTCAGTGATCCGGCTTCAGTCTACGTCGCAGAATTAGCTGCTATTCAGTATACTCTTGAGATCATTGAAAATTTACCCAAAGACCATTACTTCATTGTCACGGATAGTTTAAGTTCAATAGAAGCTCTCCGTTCAATGAAGCCAGGAAAGTATCCCCCATATTTTCTGGGGAAAATACGGGAACACTTGAGAACTTTATCTGGTCGGTCTTATTTAATATCCTTAGTCTGGGTCCCTTCGCATTGTTCCATTCCGGGAAATGAAAAGGCAGACTCATTAGCTAAGGTGGGTGCATTAGAAGGTGAAATTTATGAAAGACCAATCTGCTTCAATGAATTTTTTAGCATTTCTCGTCAGAGGACACTCGAAAGTTGGCAAACTTCATGGAGCAATGACGAACTGGGAAGATGGCTATACTCCATTGTTCCCAAAATATCGACGAAACCTTGGTTCAGGGGGATGAACGTGAGTCGCGATTTCATTCGTGTGATGTCTCGACTCATGTCAAACCACTACACATTCAACGCACATCTCCGGCGTATTGGGCTCACGGAGAGCGGTCTCTGCACCTGTGGCGAGGGTTATCAGGACATCGAGCATGTCGTGTGGTCGTGCGTAGAGTATCGCCACGCCAGATCGAAGCTACTGGAATCCCTTAGGGCCCGAGGTAGACCACCTGAGGTTCCGGTCCGAGATGTGATGGCGAGTCGGGATAGTTCATATATGTTTCTCATATATCAGTACCTTAAACACATTAATATCCAAGTGTAATCTGATATACCTCGCTCAGAAAGTATAATCTCCACCTACAGGTTCGACACTAATATCCGCCCGATTCTCTCGATCCCCGTCCCTGTCCACCATCTTCATTGGAACTAACAAGATCTTTTTTTTTTGTCACTAACTATTCGTTCCCCCTTTCTCCGTCTCTTCACCATCTCGATGGCAACTAATTAGATCTTTGTAGTTTTCAGACATTTTGTTTCCATACCCCCTATTTACCTCGGTTTCCACAATATTTACTTTTTTTTTCATTCTCTTCCGTAACATCACCATCACCGTCTACGGTTCTACGCTCCAGTCGATGACCAGCATGCGGGCCACCCGCCGGGCCTTCGTAGCCTGGGGGTGTTTCCCGCGGACCCACACGAACCGAAAGGAATCGGCCATAGATAGCGCCATCTGGAAGACCCATGCAACATACAATGGATTCTAGAAAATCTAAGACGACATAATCTAACGATACTATTCTAGTTTTAAGTTAGTCGTTAATTAAGATTAGAAAATACCCTTGGCATCTTAGAGCTTAAGCAGTGTGCCTAAAAATATATTATATTGTTGAATAAAAAAAAAAAAAAGCTCAGTAATAGTGTAATTTTATTAATCCTTCTTCAAAATCGTCGATAATCTTCGGAAAGTGTCAGTAAATAATATGGCAACAATACGAGGAAGAAAAATGTGAAACAGTCCGCATAAAATATTTAGTTACTTACATTGATTTTCGCTTTGGCATATTAGGAATATACCAAATGGATACGCAACAAAATTCAGAAATATTGTTCATATTGTAACTTGATGTTATTAACACATGAATGAACATTGTCATAGTTACAACGCGTGTTTTGAAGCAAATAATAATTGAACTGAAACTGGCGGTTAACCAAATTCTACGAGGGTTGCTATTCAAACGATACATGTAAAATCGCAAGTAAACTTATCTTTAGTTTATCTTTGATACTCTATGATATTGCATCTAATTGTACTGTATATGTGAGCCTGTGGAACTCATTTATACTACCAAACCGAGGAGGCCGCTTTTAGAAGTTTCAGAATTTATTTTTTGAATCTTTTGAAGCGTTTAATACCTGGTGGGACAACAACTTGTTCAGTCACATATAATGAAGAAGAAGTTTCTATGATTATCATAATAACACAACTTTATACTGAATCCATTTTCGCGCCACCGTTTTGTTTGTATGGGAATGGAGATTTAAGTATGCAAACCGATCCGTTGACAAATTAAAACATTTTTAAGCTTACAATATTGAAGCTTTGGAATCATTTAAATGAGGAAAATCCATTAACAAATCATCGAGGAACAAGCACTGCAAATTAGATCCGAATTAGATCTATTGCCGATAATACTAAATTAGCCTGATAGTTACCAGAGAACCAAAATAAAATACTCAATTCAAATGAATTTTTAAATGGAATGCAATTGAAATATTCAAATGACGTTTTCTCATAAGTTTAAGTTAAATGTTTCCGAATCGATTGGTTGTTGAATTATATAAATCCATCAACAAATGACTGAGGTATGAGCGTTCAAAATTATGGCAGAAAAATGTTACGCGATTAGTTTTGCATGTTTTAATTTGACACCCAGCCTCGGGAAGCGAAGTGTAAGGCATTTTTAATGGCAAAATCGACCAACAATTTGCTAAATACATGGGATGTTTCAAAAGAACCGATAACCACGCTGATTCGGTTCTTCAATAGCCAGATGATATATAAGATATTCAAGCGAACACGAAGCGGTGTTGTGCAGACAGCAGGAAGTTTCACCAACGCATAATACAAAAGCGACAATCCAGCAAGTGAACGCATATACAATTAAATCATCAGCTCACTGGACGCGCTACTTGTTTCATTCACAGTCAAACATCAACTAGGCAAAGAAATATTGTGCAACCTATATTTATAGATTTCTCTTCATACTACGCAGAACGATGCGGTGTTTTTTATGCATGACGCAAAGCCTCCTATGCCGAACAAGAAGTTGACGTCATTTTGTAAAGCAGGGATTGGTGGATGAAAACATAGGTCGATTCCAACCATTTTTTCAATAGTATGCTATTGAAATACTGAAACGACGTCGTCATACATGTTTAAGTTAAAAGTTTCCGAATCGATTGGTTGTTAAATTATAACAATCCATCAACAAATGACCGAGTTATTAACGTTCAAAATTATGACACAAAAAGGTTACGCGGCTATTTTTGAAACTTTTAATTGACACCCGGCCCCGTATAGTGAAGAGTAAGGCATTTTTAATGCCAAAAAAAACGGTAGGATAATGTCAGAGTCATATCTGGATGACGTGAATACGAATACATGACATGCTACTTTCACACATCCGAATATCGATAATCGCCCGTACAAGCTGATATCTTGTGTGAATTTAACAAATTTTCAATTCATCCCTTGCATAATTGTAACGGTACAAATATAAGGCGGAACACACTAGAGCAAAAAAAAAACGGTGTTGTGTAGAGGACAAGACCGATTCAATAAATAATGCAATGTTTAGATTCATTCATAAATTGAAAAATCTACAACAAATCGTTTTCAGTGATCTAGAATTCCTAAACCTAAGTTAGGAATTATTTTGAAATTAATTCCAATAACTAACTAGTCAAACCTGTCTCGAAAATGTAAATTATATAGCGATTTAAAAGAAAAAACATGATTGTGATATATGAATTATTGAGATCCCCTGGCCAATCATGAACAAAGCTATCTATGATTCTTAACCAACATGGGAAATGTTCAATAATTAGGCCCTTATACACTGATATACTCTTCACAAACTCGATATTTCTAGTTTTCCAAAGGTTTTTATATATAACTAAGAATGAAATTTTCCGCAATAGACGAGAAAATTAATATAAGAGCATTTTGATTATAAATTTAATGACTAAATTGACCATCTTTAAACAACAAGCACAAATATGTTTCTCTAATATTAGTCAATTACTCATGGTTTACTACCATCCGTAGTTAGTGTCTGTTTCACTAGCGAGTAAAGCATGTCGTAAGTCCCATTCCACTCAACCACTGAAAATATCTCGCATTTCTAGGTGCCGGTGTAGGGTGATGATTCGATGTTGGAACTTTGCGCGCCATTTTTTTTGTACTGAATTTCACCTTAATGCTCGTTCATACCAAACACTTCAGAAAACTTCAATTTTGAATTAGTGGTTATCTCATACTTTTGAAAATTTTATCATAAATTGCTGACCATTTTTTCCGATGATATGGAGAGGAAATTATGTTACTGCGTTAAATTCAACAGTAGATAATCGCGATTAAGTTCTACTCATTTTTGTACAGAGTAAATTTTGAAAAGGTGCCCCATAGTAAAGTAAGTCGTATTCACGACAAAATTACAGTGATAATAATAATAATAATAATAATAATAATAATAATAATAATAATAATAATAATAATAATAATAATAATAATAATAATAATAATAATAATAATTATAATAATAATAATAATAATAATAATAATAATAATAATAATAATAATAATAATAATAATTCTTATATGATTGACGACTTTTCAATTATATTATCTAGTGGATTTAGTTAAGACCACTAAGCAATAATTTTCTTCCGCGATACTGTGATTTTTGTTGGTAGGAAAAAATCTAAACCTACTTTTTTTTTGGTCGGGAATTAGGGTACGCACAATTTTACTAATTTTATAAACAGTGAATCGATTCAATTGAAGATTGTATATAATGTGACCTAATTCTACTTATAATACTACGTGAAATTAGATCAAAAGATTCTGTATTTTTCTGTGAGTCTGAGCAAATCATTTATATTGAACCTGGGAGGCCGCTTTAAGAGAAAACTCTTAATAATCTGATTTACTTTTATGTGATGCTCGAAAGAAATTTTTGGAACAAACACTCGACCAAAACATTTCACTTGATCAGACCATGTCAATTATAATAGTGCTTATGCAAAAAGTTAGTGTATTGTGTTTTTGTCAATTTAAATTAAAAAAAAAACAAAAAGTGTTATCTTGAAAAAAAATTTTTTTCGAAAATTCGACTTTCCTGGAACATAGTCCCATAGATTTTTTCAAAAAAAATTATTTTTCTGAGGTGGCACTAAATATTGACGTTTCATGCAATTCTAAGATGTTTGACCTCAAAAAAAAAAATTCAATTTCGGAAAACTCATGTACCCACCCCTCACCTATGACCGACTTGGCTCAAATTTTGCATAGGGACTTTTTTCGAGGTGTTTAAACTTTTGAACAATAGCGCTTAACAAAATTAGAGGTGATCCCAAAATATTGGCACCCTTATATACATGAGAGCGATTAAAAACAACGTGTTTTGTCGGTTACGTCACTTATACAATCATATCTCCGGAACCGAAAGTCACAGCCATTTGAATTTGATCAATGGCCCGACAGAAGTTTTCAAACCAGTATAAGTTTGTTAAAATCGGTTCAGCCATCTCTGAGAAAAAAGGGCACACACATACACACACAGACATTTTCCGATCTCGTCGAACTGAGTCGAATGGTATATAACATTATAGGTCTCCATTCGAAAGTCGGGCCCGAAAAATCTATCGCTGGTAGTTTTGAATTGGCCTGTTAGTTACTGGAGAATCAAAACTGAACAGCTAATTGGTATTCAATATACTCAAGTGAACACGGTGTACAGTAAACGAAAAATGGAACCACACACCACATACATTTCAAATGCGACTATCCAGTGAGTGAATGGATGTAACTCAGTTTTGTCATCCACTCATTAAAGAGGCTACCTGTTTGGTTCAACAATTTTGACTAAAGTGGAAACTGTGACATAGCATATATTTATAGATTCCGTTTTGTGCAAAGGTTCATACTCAGGGTGGTCATATTCAAATCTGTATGTTGCACGAGAAAAAAATCTGTATCGGGATATTAGTATTCTGTAATAAGAGTCTGTCAATAAAATTGAAGAAAAACGGAGTGAAAAAGTCATTAGTAACCAAAATTACTAACTGTACTGTCTGACTTTTATAATGTCGTAGATAAAAATACTTTTGACTTTAGCTTGTGAGCGTCTCAGAATGATGATTTGATGGTAAACCTCAATAATTCAATTATAAATTGATAATATAAGCTGATTGACAGATTTATTTTTTGACAGAGTATAATGAAGAGTAAGTTATCTTTAATCCCAAAAAACCGATCTTGTCCAATGATTGAAAATTTCATTCTCAATGATTTTATGTCGGATTGTAATAAATTTAACAAGCTCCCACTGTAATTTGCATTCCGCAAACAAGCGCAACTGTATGTGTTTCTGTGGGTTGATTGAATGACGGACGTACTTTGTGCCTCAATTTATCTCGGTTAAAGTCCAGTCGCCCTGATTTTTTTTTTCATTTCGTTGAATTTTTTGCCACGTGATTTCACATGCCCTCTCAAGTAAATTTGCGTGAACTGTGCCGCTCTACTTATATGCATCTTTTTGGATGTAAAATCACAAGGTATTTTTGAACTATATGGATCTGAATTTGAGATCAGGATCTAGATTTTAGTTTTGGATTCTGCACCCGAATTCTGAACTTGACGCTGGTTCCGAGTTCAAGACCTGGATTCTGATTGTGGGCTCCGAATTCTGGACATCGGTAATACGATGACAAGCCAAACCATTTGCTCAACGTGATAGCACCCAGTCTATGCAGTTCTTTTGATCAAATGTCATCATGGACATACAGAAAAGCATGAGTAAGGAACCTATGTGATACAGAAAAATCAGAGAATTTTCATTGTGTGGCTTTCAATTATTTTAGAAAGAATGTATTCTACTGAAACCGAATATGTGTCTTTGTTGACAGTTAAATATGAAATAAGATTCTCACTAATATTTTCTACGCATCAGGTGATGATAAGATAGTCTTCACTAAAGGAAATGCAGGGAAATTCGAACCTTTCGTTTTATCTGTTGTTATTTGACATTAGTCTATACGTCACTTCTGTCATCGTTTTACTTTTAATTCAATTTTTACTTAACAGTCAACCGATTAGGCGAAAATCAATAGATTTTTGAGATTCCAAAAGAGATTTTGTGTTTTGGAACTATGCTTGTTTCCCAACATTTTTGCGTAAACCAAACTAGTTCATATTTTTAAATTTATTGTTTGCGAATATTATGCACATCTTAAAAAGTTAGTTTTTATGTGAATTTTTTCTTTGATTCATGGACGGCTATTTTGAAGAACTTAGTTTGTGAGGAATATCGAATCACTATGTATTTTTCTACTCCGTAATATATTTTTTACACTACTAAATAATAAATTATCATGGAAAAATTTTGTTAAGTGTTTTTTGAAAACTTTTTTTTTGTAATTTACCAAAAGTAAGTTGCGCGGAAACTGCGTTTCCGAAAAAAACAACATAGATTTCTCATCAATATATTCCTTCAGAATCTTAGGTTGTTTTCATTACGAAATTATTCGAAGTTACAATATTTGTTGAAATTGTCTGAATTTCCAAAGTGGTTCGAAATCTCCCAGGATTTTTCAAAATAACGAAAAAGAATATTTTGTTTCATAAAGCTTATAACTTTAAAACTTTTTTGTATTTTCAAATTGTTGCTGTAATTTTAAAAAGGTTAAATTTTGCTTCTAGTTTATCGATCATTTTTCCAGCCTTGAAAAATTACGTGTTTTAGGTTTTGTTAATCATTCAGAAACAAAGCGAAATTTCCCACTTGCTATTTTTGTATCTGTCGTTTAAATGTTTCTTGATGTTTTCATACCAATCTATTGAGACAAGATAGTTCTTTCACTGAAAAATTCGTCGTATTATTAAAACTGACGTAATACTCGAAACCACACAGGTAGTAAAAAATTATGCCATTTTTGAACATTATTTCAACTCTAATTGAATAATCAGTGATGACGAAGTGAATCATCACTGTGAATAGTGTCGGGGAAAATAATGATCAGACAAAGTTACTCGTGAAAAAATCAGTTCATGAGATTTTCTAAAAAAAACTCAGAGGCTGAAAAAATCACTTCCAAGATTTTTATTCATGAAACAAGCGTACACAAAACTCTGAACTTTCGAAGTTCATAAGTGATTTTTTGTGCCCGCAAAAGTTGATGACGAATTTTTAACCACGAATTATCGCTAAGGAGATAATGGAAAGAGTCTCCGATGATAATTCGATGCTGAATTTCCACTAGGCTTAAGTTAGACACCGAAGTGATTGGATTTAAATATTATGTTTTCATCACTGATGAAATCTCTACTGAATAAATTCGCATATGAGAAATATTGACGGCGATATTTTTGATGCACGTATGCCAGTACGAACATTTTTTTTTCTACATTCTGATTATAGCGATGCTTTAGATTAAACCCAGTAAAACATTCTTTGCATGAATTTGATTTATAGAAGTAACAGGAGTGCAGTATTGTACATGTCTCAAACACACAGCAGGCGCAGCGTTTGCATAGCGCGTTTGAATTGGTGTAGCGATTGCCTGCACTCCTGTTACTTCTGCGTATGATATTCAAGAAAAATTTGCTAATGTTTCTTAATCAACTGCATATAACATGAATTGTGATGGGTTTTTATTAATGTTTGTATTATCATTATATCAATTATTAATCACAGCACTTGTTGCTTCTATTGTTGATATTACTCCACCATTTAAGAAATTGGCTATGGAAATTCATTTCCCAAAAATCTTCTGTTCAAGAATAGTATCAGATATATTGAATGTGCGAACTGTTTTCTTAAACATCATCGAACAAAATGTTCACTAGTAAACTTTTTAAAACTGATTTTTTGCCATGTGAAATCAGCTTAAGTGAGAATCGCGTTCGCCAAAAAAACAGTACTGAACTTTTCTGCAGTGCGTTTTGTGATTGATATTTTTTTTGTCTGAAAATCTCTTATGAAAAATTTCAGTCAAGATTTTCCAAATTTTATTTTTTTCTCAAAACTGGCTGTGATAATAGTCTACTATTTTCTTCTGATCGGATTCTTAGGATCTAGTCAAACAACTTCCATGTCCAAATTTTGCGTCTTATAAAGTTTCTATTCGTGTACGAATTAGTAATACTTCGCGACTTAATAAATAATTAGATAGTAGTTACTGAAATGCCGCCGTTTGGGAGGAAAACTTTCGAATTGATTTTCGCAGTACTTAACGGATCGTGATGAGGCAAAGAGTTTTTTACCAGCGATACCTGTCAGTGAGCTTTGGTATGCCTCAAGGCTGCCATCACGGACCTTTTATTTTATTTTTTATTAATTTTTTTTTCGAAATTCAAAGCTTTTTGCTGTAGACTCAATACTATCGTTATCCAGTTCTATGGATTTTTTAAATAAATATCTAATACTACAATTACGTTATGTATAACTTTTTCATTTGTTGTGCTAATGTTTTCGAATTTTATTTGTCTGGTTGTAGTGTTAGAAGGGTTTAGTTTCTGAAATTCTTTTTTTTTTGCAAAAGTTCTTATATTTTTAGGGTATTCAAGTGTTTAGTCATGTTGTTTTTTTTTGTATTGTTCTATTATTAGGAGATATCAGTGATAATTGTATTACGGATCATGTTATTTGAATTGCGTGTTTGTAATCTGTTAATACAAATGGTCGGCTTTCTCTTGCTTCATTTGAAATAATGAAAACACAATAAAACAAAACTGTATGACCTAAGCTAGAACATAGTAATTTAATTTTTTTTTTATATTGTTCACCAACTTTTGTGTGCTTCAAAAATTTCCGCTATGAATCATGCCGAGTGGACGTGTTACGAGATGATTCCGTAATAATATTATGGCAAAGCCATGGGGACTGGAGCTGTTGGAACGTGTTGTAAGTCATCTGTTGATTCTCTAACTTTCAGGTGAAAATGAAGTTTGGCCTATGCACGTTGCAGTCCTTTGCCGTCGTGGTGTAACGTGAAACGGCACCGTTCTGGAGCAGCCATCAATTTCTGAATGCAGGGTTATAGCAGCTGTGACATTTTCAACATTTGCTTTGCCAAAGGAGAGCCAATTATCAAGTCTTGATGATTTCACCGAACCTGATGGCTGACGATGATTTCCTGGCTTGCTCGTATATCAGCGTCAAATTTTTAAACGAAAAACCCTGCAAACGAGGCTGACAAATCACTTCGTTTCGCAGTAGTTTTCTTCGAAGCCCGCTGCCAAGCACCATAATCAAATTTTCATTTAATTTCCTGAATGCTTAATGAACCTCGTTTCATCAGTACGGAACGATTGCTGTGAAAATGCTGTAGTTTCGGGCTGAGTGATGTAGATGTGAATGTGCCTGATTTTAGTCACGTTCGCGATTTCGTTAGCGGCCATAGTTTTCCTCCACAGAGAACAGACGTGATTGGTGTGGAAAAGTATCTACCGAGAGACATGAAGCGTCCGATTGTTTTGGATTGAGTATTAATTCTAATACACGTTTTTGGAGCTGCTTCAAATAAGTGATCAATTATTTAAAGTGATGTATAAATCGTTTTTTAAATGACTAGTGAATTAACTTGAATGTCTGACGAAAGAGAATTTCTTTCTTCGTCGTACACTGCTATGAGAAAATTTTCCACGATCACAAAATCTTTCGGAAATCATTTTCCTATAGTAGTAGTATATCGAATAAAATTTGAATATCTAACACTGAATTATTTACAGCGAAATCGAAGTGCGTCCATACTTTCTGGGACAGTCTTTATGTCAGTTTTAAAATTTGAATCCTGAAATTATAACAAAAGAAACTGGCAGCCACAGCAGCGTTATACTCGTGTTTCAAATATAGAAAAAATAGAACGGCAACGTATACCAGTTTTAAATTTGACAGTAGAACTGTTCGAATAAAACTAAAGCGGCCGGCAAAGGATACATTTGTTTTAGTTTTAGTTCTATTATTGTTCGCCTATATAGAACTTCTAGCTGCTGAATTTGTCTAAGGCTTGTTGATATGGCTACGTAATCCAATCAAGTATTTGAGTTTCAAATGAGGAATGATGTAACTATTGCACCTCCATCCTACGAGACATAACCTCAGACGATGGATGATGCAGTTGGGATTTCACACCAGCCGTTGAAAATTCGGATGCTGTAAATTGTCAGTCAACTATCTCGGATGAGCTGGCTGAAGCTTGTATCACGAATGAAAGATCCAGACTTATCACTGCCAACTTGTTGGAGAAGGCAAGATTCGTTCTTGGGCTGCATCCAAACATGTCAGCTACTGGTACAGCTCGCAAACTTGCGCTCAGACAACAGCACGTTTACCGGATTTCAATCTGAAAATGTTAAAATGTCTATTGCATTTTTACAAGTTTCACTGCAGGATTCTGATCTGAGCTCTGACTGGTTATTGCAAACTCAACCATGCTTACTGAATATTATTTTTGTGATTTGTGTGAGTACGATTACGGTACTTCATATCATCTGGTATGTAACTTTTTGGTTTTTGGTTCTACATACATGGTTGAATATGTGTATGGTGAGCTAAAATTAAAGGATATTCTATCGTTTCTCACCCAATGTGGTAAGGAGTTATAGTCAGAGGGGGTTCATAGCTCTTCCTGGAGTGAATGAATCTTTTCCAATGTTTTTACCCTGATAGGTCCTAGCAGATTGTTTAGCACGCCTCTAAACAAAAAATAGCTGTCATTTTCAGATTCGATTTAATGACTTTTTCTTTCCTTGCGCTTTAATTGCTTACCATGTTCATATACAGATTTTTATTACAGAATTTTGATCTCCCAGTACAGATTTGCAGATTTTTCTACTAAAGTATATTGATTCCAATGTGGCAACTCTGCACGATATACGAAATTGAACAAAGCACGCTATGTGTTTCATTCGCAAGGGCGGTGGTATTTTTTTTTCTTCCGTGCCAACACGTAACGTTGCGTACCGGTTTTGCATCGTCATTTTGTATGGCGGTTTGAAAGTTTTGACACGATATAATTTCGGAACCGAAAATTGGAATCGGATGAAATTGCGCAGTAACTTTCAAGACAACGAGAGCGTTAATTTGAATTGAGATTTGTGAAAATCGGTTTAACCATTGCTGAGAAATCGAAGTAAGTTCTGTTTTTTGGAACTTTTTTTCTCATTATTATCGGTGATTTCGTAACCGAAAACCGGGGACAGATACAAAGCTCACTGGAAGCTTTTTCAGAACAGTAAATGAGAAGATTTTTTTATTTTATTTGGTATAAAAGTCAATATTTGATTAGTCCATCATTCGCCTGTAATTCATCCTCAAAAGTGATATTGACAGATGATGGATTTCAATGTATTAATATTCATAGTGAATTTTATTTTGGAAACTCATATTAACAAGGCTCGTATCATAAACACCTGATTCAAACAAAACAAACGGTATGAAACTGAAGAAAATAACAAGCTATGTTATTAAAATGGGTTTTTTTTGTTGTTGCTGGGATTCCCAAAGTCATTATTCATATGGGAGTAGTTCACATCCAATTCGAATCCAATTGGAATCGCATATAAATCAGATCGATTTCGTTCCGCGAAATTGCTATCGAATTTGTATGCATTTCGCAATTTCTATGCAGTAGCAGCAGGTGCAGTTTCGGTTGAATTTAATGCCGAGATAATTGTGCAAGATGAAAAAATATATAGAAATCATGCTTGTGTGGGATGTACACTAGGAAAGGGAAAGGCATACTTTTTTTCATTTTAGTAGACTTTCCTTCATTGCATAACAAGGTCCGGAAAGTAAAATAGAAAAAGTTGCTGATGAAATTACGCATTCGCAACGTTTCCACCAGACGTTGAAGTTCACGGAATGACGAACTTATAACAAGTGGAAAAAACGGAAGCAAAAATCACCTCAAAAGCGTAAAAGAAACTGAAACAATGACAACGTACTGGGAAACTTGACAACATTCTGTCAAAAATGTACCTCTGAGAAAACTTTGGTAATAACTCGTAGGAAATTGTGCGGTGCGCTATGGAATTTACGTGATCCATTCAAGAGACAGTAATGGAAATTATGCCAAAGTGCAAAATAGAAACGAAATTTGTACATTGCGAGAGTAGCCGCCAACTAGGCTAAGAGTGATGGTAATATTGGTCATTATAAAAACACGCTAACGAAATTATTATTTTCGACACCAACCAAAACCGTTTCTTCCAAAGGTCGCAAACTAAACGACCGAAACCATACGTGGCATGAAACTGTTTTTTTTCGGTCTAAGTGACTCCGAACAGCAACATCGCATTTCACTCAGTGCGTAAAAATTTATTTCGCTCATCACCTCTCGATGAGATGCGATTTTGTGAATGATTGATGATATTTTCGCTGGTTTTATTATGCGGAGGTGCGTCCGCAACGTCAAACGAAGTTTGGCTGAAATTAATTTCCTCCCCCTAAAATGGCCCTGACGAATGGCGTCTAGATGTTTGCTTGAAACTCCACAAAATTGTATACAATTTTCTTATTGAATTTACTGGTATAATCATGCTATTCCTGTTGTCTCTATTCCGTTCCAGATAGATGTGGGGGTGACATCGAGATGGGCCAGGGGCTCGAACCGCTAACCGCAGATCTTTGTCTGTCCTCCCGGTCGCAGCCCCCCCAGCTTCCGTCTCGCACTGATTTCTTCGAGCAATCGAAGAAGAAGAACGTGTCCAAAGCAACAGCAGCAACTAGCACATCAGCTGAAGCAGCAGCAGCACCATTAGCACTACAACTACCGTTACCCAGTGGAAGACGAAGCGATCGATACAAGCGGACGCCTTGGCAGCTGTCCGCGGTGGGCAGCTCGAAGTCGAAAACACAAGGCATCCGTTCAACTCAGCTTTCAATGCTACTAGGTGAATAACTCGAAACAACTGGCTAGTCAGTCAGTCTGTGTGATTGATTATACTTTTGTTTCTCTCCCTTCGTCGTCGTCGGATAGATTTTCCTTCTAACACACACATGATGGAGTTTGGCTAGGCCTTCCTACTAAGTATGCAGAAGCCAAGCTCAACTTAGTGCCTCTTGCGGGACGGCACTAATAAAATCAAACAACAACAACAACAAAAAAACAAGAAACACTAATTGACAGTAACTGGTACTGTCGAACCAAAACAGGGAGTAGCTACCGCCAGGCCGCAACCATACCATCCACGGCCTAGTATTCGAACAGCCACAAAGTGTTGCCCCTGTTGGCCATGGAACCACCTGGCGTGCTGCCACCGGACCGAGATGGAGGCAAGCTTCTACAGCAGCAGCACAGCCTACAGCAGCAACATCATCCGCAGTCACCTCCACCGACACTGGCACTGGCGGCCACAACAACATCGCTACTACAAACGCAAGCTCAACAACCTACGCAACAGTTACAACTGCAACCGTACCGCAACAACAATCAACTACAGCTAGTGCCATCTCTGTCGGTAACGAATCATCAGCAGCTACTCGCAACAGCAGCAGGAGCAACGACCACATCGACGGGGTCAACGACCACCATCAACCAAAGTGGGAGTGGAGTCCAGACGGGGATCGAGAAACTGTCGCGACCGATGGCATTTGATAAGGTAGGTGGATTCGGCAGTAATTTCAAACGCATATTCCTTTTCATATATATATTTTTGAAAAAATTAGAAGGTTCTGTACAAGACACGACCGATCCGGATGGCCTTAAAAATGCATCACACATGTATTTATATTTGAAACTAGGCTGCAAATCACAAATTTCCATCTAGTGTTGAAAAGTTAAAATTATATTGATTGATGATATGCGATGTTTGATGTTCGTTCAATGCGTTTAATAACGGTCATAAATAAAGGTACACATGTCTAAGACCTTCTGAATATTTATACAGCACAACAACCCACAAGACATGTGATGATACCATATTTGTTGAGATCATTTACATTCCTAGATTAAATGACGACAATTCATTGCATAGATTAGCACAGCCGATTCGTGGAGAACGGAAAACATCTTCTAATTTTGTAGGTCATATTAGTAGATGGTCGTACAAATTTACTTTAGCTATACTGGTTTCGGATTCAGGTTCCGGAAATGACGATCTCAGAAAACTGACATTGTGATCCTTCCGGTCCATTGAGACGCCCTTCGAGGCACTCGTGCTGACTTCTGTCTATTGTCGGGTAATCATTCTGTTCTCTGACGTATAATAATGGATTCAGCCAAACATGTACTCGAAGTGCGCTTGCGTTCGTTTTTCTAGCTTTAAATAAGTATGTGCGGGATCCAACGGCCGGATATCTTTCTCATCTGCAGAATCTTGTGTTGATCCATGTCAACACCAGCCAATTAGAACGCGTTCTGAGGAAGAGAACAAAATATCTGCTGCTGTACAACAAATCGTTCGGGGAAAATGTTCCGAAAAGTGGTGAATATCGCAGTGAGTTTCTAAATTTGGTCCTTCTGAATGCTACAAACGAATCCCTACAGCATATTGATAGTTTCTTTCAATAAATTATGCAAATCCGAAATGAAATAATCGACATTAAAATTCTATATGCGGCTATTTTTATAGCCGTTAGGACCGCCCATTAGTGAAAAAGCTACAAACGAAATCAGGTAAAAACAAACCTCTCAACAAAATTGGATTAGTTTTGATTCTATCGCCACTGCGAGCAGATGTATTTTGTGTCGTTTGCAAAGCTAGTTTCGCTTCCGACAAGAGCGATTATGTCACAGCTGCCAGTCATTTGCATTGGTGGAAAAGCAACGGTGGAGAGCATTACACAAAATCAGCCATTCTAATGGCTTTAAAAGTTTTCTATAGAACTTTTAGGATTTCTTGCTTGCAAATCGAAGGTAAATATCCTCAGTTTAGTGCAAATTTAGAACTGTTTGATTTGATTTTTGCACTTTTCGCTGTGTGAAATTCACAGTAATCTAGATCAAGTAAAACCTTCTTTGTTTTTGCGAAAAATGTGGAAAAGGGGAATGCTTGCATAATTCATACAATTGATCAACTAATTGATGTTCGGAAGTGTTAAGGAACATGTCAGTTGTTCTCGTATTCACGACATCCAGTTATGTCTCTGACATTACCCACCCGCCTTTTTTCGTTTCTGTTTCTGATTTCGGGAAGGACCAAGGCCTTTTCCCTCCCTCTGGGTACGTGGCTGTCGGTAACATTGAAAATATTGAAGCCGTTAAATCACGTGAAATAATATTTCAATTTACTGAATACTCTCTTATCAAGCAAAGAGCTAATGATTCCTTCATGGATAGAATAGAACAATTAATTCTCTTGAATAATATTTATGCTCATTTTTCTACAAAATTAGATACAAATTTTCGTTTCGATAAGATATGCCATCGTACTAATTTTGATCTGTGTATTCCATGTCGTTGTACGATCGTTATTAATCATTTCATGATTTACACATTTGCAGTAAATTTAGCAAATAAGTGACTCTTCAATATGTAGAAAATTGGGATGCCAAAACTCTTGTAACGCTTTTTAGCACCTATAACTTACGAAAAGCAACACATATAACGCTTCCTAACACACAAAACAAAAGAGTAACGAATGTAACGTTTCGTAACGCTTGTACTCTTGAAAATGTAACACATGTAACGTTTTGTTACAACTAAACCTTACAAAAAAAGTTACGCATGTAACGATTTGTAACACCTATAATTTAAAAATGAGTAACGCATGTAATGCTTCATAACGTCTAAAACTTATTTAAAGTAACGCCTCTAACTTACACTCACAAAACACACGCATGTAACGCTTCATAATGCCAAAATCTTATACAAAGTAACATATGTCACCTGCAACTTACAAAAAGTAACGCTTCCTAACGCCTAAAACTTACTAAAAAGTCACGTTTGTAACCCTTCGTAACGCCTTAAACTGACAAATAGAGTAACGAATGTAACGTTTCGTAACGCCCATGACTCACAAAAAAGCAAAGCATGTTACGCTTTTTAACGCGTAGGATTCACAGTAAACTAACACATGTAATGCTTCTTAACACCTATAATTTACTAAAACGTAAGGCATGAAACGCTTCATAACACCTAAAGCTTACAAATAATAACGCTTCATAAAGCCCAAACTTGTAAAATGTAACACATGCATCTCTTCAAACTTACAAATGAGTAACGCTTGTAACGCATTTGACGCTTTGTAGTGATTATCACTCATAAAAAGTAACACATGTAACGCTTTGTAACTCACAAAAAATGTAGCGCATATAACGCCTGTAAGTTACAAAAAAGTAACACATGTAACGCTTCGTAACACCTATGATTTACAAAAAAGTAACGCTTGTAACGCTTCGTAACGTCTATAACTTATGATAACTAACGCATATAACGATTCGTAACGCCTATTATTACAAAACAGTAACGCGTTCAATGCTTCGTAATGATTATAACTTACTACAAAGTAACGTATGTAACGCTCCATAACACCTATAACTTACAAAAAAGTAACGCACATAACGCCCACAACTCACAAAAACTAACGCATGTAGTGCTTCATAAACTTATACAGAGTAACACATATCACGTTTCACAACACCTGTAACTTACAAAAAGTAACACTTCATAACGTCTCTAACTTACAAACGAAAACATCTCGTAACGCTTAAAACTTGCTAAGAAGAAACGCTTGTAACTTACAACCGAGTAACACATGTAATGCTTCGCCACATCTATAACTTTGTAAAGCCTATGTTTCACAAAAAAAGTAATGCATGTAACGCTTCGTAAAGCCCAAAATTAAAAAAAGTAACATATAGGCGCCTTCAAATTACAAAAAAAAGTAACGCACGCAACGCTTCGTGACTCCTGTGACTCACAAAAGGCGGGTGGGTAATGTCAGAGACATAACTGGATGTCGTGAATACGAAAACAACTGACATGTTCCTTAACACTTCCGAATATCAATTAGTTGATCAATTGTATGAATTATGCAAGCATTCTCCTTTTCCACATTTTTCGCAAAAACAAAGAAGGCTTCACTTGATCTCGATTACTGTGAATTTCACACAGCGAAAAGTGCACAAATCTAACCAAACTGTTCTAGATTTACACTAAACTGAGGATATTTCCTTTCGATTTGCGAACAACGAATCCTAATAGTTCTTCAGAAAACTTTTAGAGCCATTAGAACGGCTGATTTTTTGTAATGCTCTCCACCGTTGCTTTTTTATTCATGCAAATGACTGGCAGCTGTGACGTAATCGTTCTGCTCGCATTGGCGATGGAATCCAAACTGATTCAATTTTTGTTAGGAGCTTTCTTTTACGTGATTTCGTTTGTAGCTTTTTCACTAATGGGTGGTCCTAACGTCGATGTTTAATGTCAATTATTTCATTTCGGATTTGCATAATTTATTGAAAGAAACTATCAATATGCTGTAGGGATTCGTTTTTAGCATTCAGAAGGACCAAATTGAGGAACTCACTACGATTTTCAACACTTTTTGGAACATTTTTCTCGAACGATTTGTTGTACAGCAGCAGATATTTTGTTCTCTTCCTCAGAACGCGTTCTGATTGGCTGGTGTTGACATAAGTCAAATAAGATAGGTTTTTCAATAGTGTACTATTGAAATACTTCAATGCTTTTGCTATACACTTTTAAGTTGAAAAATTTCGATTCTATTGGTAGTTAGATTGTATAAATCCTTCCACAGATCACTGAGCAAAAATTTTGAAATAACGCGATGTTTTATTCAATTTACGCGAAATTTAATTTACGCACCCTCGACTTTGAGCGTAAATTGAGGGTCCAGTGTATTAACTTCCAAAAGATTGTGTGAAATTTGATGATATTTCGAATATTCAGAAAAAAGTGAAGTGGCAATGGATGAAACATGGATCACTTCACTACGGAATCAAAACGATCATCATTTGTGTGGACTGCAGCCGGCGAACTACGTCCGAAATGTCCAAGGCACAATGGTCATCTGGGAAGGTTATTACTTCAGTATTTCGGGATACACATGGTATAATCTAACTCGAGAAAAGAAAAACAATCAAAAGCAAATACTAAAGCGTTGTACGATGGTTTGAATGTAAAAGTCAAAAAAAAAATCGCTGCTTCAACAAGACAATGCACCGATTCAAAAATCGATGGCAATTATGATTAAATTGAACGAATTACACTTTGAATTGCTTCTTCATGCACTGTATAGCCTATATCTGGTCCTCAGTGACTACTGGTCGCTCGCTGATCTAAAAACAAGCGTTGGAATGATTGTATTGCTCTTAAAAAGATTACATTGATGAATAAAATCAATTCCTGGCAACAAACAATGAGTTTCTCGTAGGACTGTCCCAGAAAGTATGGACGCACTTTGATTTCGCTGTAAATAATTCACAAGTGTTAGATGTTCAAATTTTATTAGATATACTAATAATATTAGACTACAACAACAGAATATTATTCTTAACATTTGCTACTTAGCCATTGTAGACTAGCTGGCGCACCTTCTTGCGAACGTTCCTCATTAAATTCCGTACAGACTTCTTGGCGAAAAGTTTTGACACTTTTTTCCAATCTTTTTCGAACTGTTGAATGATTTCGGCTGCCGAGACATGTTTCCTAAGATGCGTCTTCGTTAATGGCCAAAATTCCTCAATTGGTCGAAGTTGTGGGCAATTTGGTGGATTCATGTCTTTTGGGACGAAAGTGACATTTTTGGTAGTATACCATTTTACCGTTGATTTCGAGTAGTGGCAAGAAGCAAGATCTGGCCAGAAGACAACCGGATCCTTGTGGCTTCGAATCATGGGTAGAAGTCGTTTTTGTAAACATTCCTTGATGTATATTTCGCTGTTCATTGAAGCAGTGGGGATGAAGGGTTTCGAAATCTTACCGCAGCTACAAATTGCTCACCAGACCATAGTTTTTTTACCAAATTTTTCGACTTCAATCGATGCCTCGGACTGGTTTAACACTTGCCCTTCTCGCACCGTATAATATTGTGGTCCCGGCAAGGATTTGTAATCAAGTTTCACGTAGGTTTCGTCGTCCTTGATTATGCGGTTTAAATTTCCAGCAAGAATCGTATTGTACAGCTTTCGAACCCTCGGCCTGATCGATGCTTCTTGTTTCGGACAACGTTTTGGTTGTTTCTGCTTCTTATAAGTTCGAAGATTCAAACGTTCTTTAACGCGAAGAACATTTGACTTCGAAGTGCCCACTTTTTTGGCCACATCCCGAACTGAACCCTCTTTCTTTTGCTCGAACGTCTTCAGTATACGTTTATCCAACTGAGGGTTGGCAAGATCTTTTTTTCGACTCGTTTTCGGTTAATCCTCAAAGGTGTTATCCTCACCGAACTTCCTGATTGCATTTCGCACGGCTTTTTCATTTACTCCTTCCATTTTTGCTATCTTTCTCAGTGACAGTCCGCGTTCTGTGCACCTTTTGTACACAATTTGTCGACGTTGTTCTACTGAAAGTTCACGCATTTTGAAACAAACTAATGAAAACGAATAAACAACTGCACAAGTACTTAGAGAAAAGTGTAAACAACTGGACGCAGCCATAAAAATTGACAGATTCTGAACCATTGCGAAATGGCAGCGGTTTTTGGTTGCGTCCATACTTTCTGAGACAGTCTTTAGTTAGTCACACGGCTTATTGAGTGATGGGTTCATAATTTGAAAGAGCCAAACCAGGTAAATAAGGTGTGTCGGGAAACAATTGAAACCGTAGATTTTTGTCAAGGTAACAACAATCTGACAATTCGGGTCCCATCGGCGGCAGTCGAAACCACTATTTGACAATGTAATTTGACGGAGAACTAGCACCGTAATGTTAGTCCAATTTTTCTATGGTTTCCTTCATCGTTTACCGTTTAATAAAAAACGTTTTCTGGAAGGACGAAAACAAAACATTTGGCTGTGCCGTGCAGAACATTTGACATTGGCAAGACTGTGTTAATATCAATGTATGAACGAATGGAGTTTTCAGTCTTCTTCAACTGAATATTTAAAGCTTTTCGATGAAAGCTCAGCATTTCTTAACCAATCTGCGTTATTTTTGGTACAGTAGACAAAAAAACCAAGCAAGGGTTTTCGCAATCTGAATATTTGAATTGTCGATGGAAAAAGTTGATGCAGCGAAATTTCGAATGAGTAGCTCGAAGCTACGAACAAGATAAGATCCTTGTACCAAATATTCTCTTTCTTCTTATGAAAAATCTAATCGTCATTGTTTCCACTGCTTGAACTGTGATTAGTTTAATTCATAGCAAACAACTTCCCACCAACGTGTGCCCGAGGGGAGTGTAATAAATTGAATATGATTTATATTCTGCATCTTAAACTTTGCATGCTTGCGGTACATTAGCATACCAAACAGAAGAGCTAATTAACAATTCAATGAAACATTCAACCACGCACGGAACACATCCGGCCCGGCCGTCCTCCGCTCCGATTCGCCGACTTCACAACTCTGGTAGCACCGTTTATCATCATTGCTCCCGGAATGGGCCCCAGTGAAGCCGTATCCTGTGCAGCAATCAACGAGGTTCGCGCCACACAATAGCGCTAATAATCGAATTAATCTCCGGTGGCGCTGCCGACCAGACCAGAAGGTCAGCAGTCTGCCAGGAAAGATGCTCACCGGTGATGCCCGGAGAACACCCATTGCCCCCGTCTGCATCGTCATCATTTACCGCATTTGCCGGAACCGCACTGTTTTGATGTATGTATGTGTGCGTGTGAGTGTGTGTTTGAATATGTGGGAACGAACTTCTTCCGGAGCGGCTATCTCTCACCCAGGATAACTGAAAGCTTAGTCCGCATCGTGTCACAGTCACAGGAGCGAGAAGGGGCCACTGCGGTGTCAGCAAAATATAATTGATTATCTCATTGAAAAGATTGCTGATTTTCATATGTACGGTTATGATACCCTTTTTCCGTGTGGATAACGGTCGTGTTATTGAATTTGATATACATACTACTATCTAGCTTGCTTTGATGTAAAACCGAACTTCCGGAGTACGACAGCACTTGAATTATTCCGACTGGTTGCACTTTATCATTTTGCTGAAAATGTTCGCATCTTTTATGACACATTTTCAACGAATGTTAGGTTCTATTCGTGCTTACATTCCTGTTCTTCGCAGGTACATCAGCAAATCTATCTATGAGGACAAACGTTAGAAGTCGTCTTTCAATTGAGTTTTAGCCGATTTTCAGCTTCACAATATTCTTTAGAGTAAAATTGCTGAAATTCAAATAGAATATTGCCGTATAAATTCCATAGTTAAATGATTGAATGTTACAAATCAATGGAATCATTCTGCTGAACAAAATTATAAGAAACCCAACTTCCAGCAGAGCCATTTCCTCGAAAACTTTGTTAGCTTCTAATACGAAAATATTTTTCGACTACTTTCCATTTAGTTTTGAGCCATTTTCAATCCTTTCTTTCGTTTATTCTTTCCGTTGTTGTCAAAACACGAAGAGCAGAACCTCCCAACAGCGAAAGTCTTGTTCAATCATCTAAAATTACTTGAACCGCATTGAACATAACTTATCATTGAGTGGATATAACTTATCTTTCAGTGTGTGTGTGTTTTTTTTGCACGGGCCTTATGGAAACTACACGCAGAAAAATGGAGCTTATTTGAAAGAACAAAACAATTAGTAGATTCTTAAATTTGATTTTTGTTAATTTCTATCTAGAATATGATTGTTTCAAACAAATTTCCTCCTTCAACACCAACAGTAATCTTTGTTTGATGTGAATTAACATTTTGGTTTAACCCAACGAAAAAAAATGCTGTTCCAGCTGATTTTATTGTTGAAATAAACTACCAGTTTTTTGCTTATCAACAAAAGTTGAGTTGATTTTATTGGCAAAATGTTTGTTGATTTAATTCAAATTTATCTTTATGTTAATAAAAAAATTGATTCCTTTCATCTATGATCTAATTTGTATACCCAAGTAGCATGTTAAGTTGCTGTCCTGTATTTTTCTACTGATTGTGCAATTTATCAAGTTAGTTTATATTACTGTTGTGTTATGGAAAAAGCGCAATTTATCTGTGTTGTGCAACATATCTTCAAGTTAATCCGTTATTACGAACATTTATTCACAACTTAGTAAGCGACTTTTCGCCATGTTTCGGATCAAAGTGAAACATGATTTTCAATACTCATTAATGCAATTGTTTCTTAGCACCTAAACGACTATGCACAGCACCCTTTTTCGTGACTTTCTCAAAATCGGTTACGCCATCTCTGAGAAAAGTGAGTAATTTGAAATTGGAGTTTGTACACTAATCAGCCTGTAATTCTGAAAAAAAAACATTTTTGTCTGGATTACACCGGACTCGGTCTTTTTAAGGATTTTTAAGATATCTTTTATCAATCATTGTTTGCTTAGTTTTGCGGTTTTTTTATGCGAATTCTTAAAGATGGGCGGTTTTATTACTCCTCATAAATTTCATTGCATTCTAGGATGATTTTGAAGTTTGAAGTTTAGTTTGTTTTTGATAAAAAGAGACTAGTATAAAAATCAGTTTTGACAGGAAAAAGTTTTTCTTAGAAAAACATTTTATTTGCTTAAAGATGTCCATGCCATGCCTTACCATTGTTTGAAGGGTTTGTAGGGAACAAAATCATATGTATTGTAAATCGACATTAAGCTTTTAAAACCGATTTTTTGCAGTGTCGGATGCGATTCGTAATTTTTCCTGTATATTGATTAGGAAATTTTATATTGATTTGTCATCTTTCGACTATAATAATCAGAAAAAAAATGGTTAAAAAATAGTTAGACTCTTTTCAAAAGATAGTTTAGATCAATTTTGGAAAAAGAATGCATGTCTTTTTTTTTGGCGATGCCTACAGGTCCAGAAAATTTTATTAAAATCTGTGACGGTGCTGCCAACATTTTTCCGAGTCGGCGCTGAGTTCGCAATATTAAAATATATACGATTATCTACCTGAACTGCTGTGAGAATTCGGGAATTTCTGATTGCTGATTGATATTTATATACATAAGCAGTCATCAGTAAGATAATTTTTTTATCGGAATCCTCCCCGCCAAACCGAACCCTGGAAAACGGGTCTGGCATTCAGCTATTTCAGCTTGACAAATGCCCCAAACGGCGGGTTCGATTTGGAAACCGATATATGCCAAAGGCTCAAAACGGTTTCCTTTTTCGGACACACTATCTGAGGTGGGGATCTGTAAACCGGAATGCGGCGGCGGTATTCACAGGAAGCTCGTTTCTGTATGTATTACCATTATCGACAGAGGAAATCGTGACAGTGAAACTGTTTCCATTTCACTTTACGCACACCCCCCCAGCGCGTGGTGACACACATCCAGGCTTATTCGCTCTTCGATTTTCTTCCTTTTTTGCTACTGTCGGTGCGGTAGGTTGTGAAGTAGATTGGTATCATAACCGGTGGTTGGAACCTAAGTGCTGTCCCACATCGCAGGCACAGATACGGCTGTTTTTCTTTTTGCACGAGGTGAATTTGATTATCTTTATGGCACCAATCAAGGCAGAGTGGTTTAAATTTGGAGCTTATTCATTAGATCGGTAGTCGGACAGGATATTGCTTAGTAAAACGAGTTTCGTTTTGGTTAAATAACGCAAAAAAATGCTATTGGACAAAATATTGACTAAAGGCCAGATAGAAAACGTAATATCCAATCACACTTCGCTTCTACCATATAAAATTCACTAACGCATCCGGGTAACGTTCGGCAACTTCCCATCATCTGGTGCCAATAATAAAAGTTCTCGAACGGAGGGACAAACTTTTCTTGATACTCGAACTATTTCAGCAAATTCGAGCCGAGCTATATTTGCCATGTGTGTGTGTGTGTCTTTCGTTGAGGCAGCTCCCTTCCCGAACAAGAACATTCCCATTGTTCCAATCGTACAAAAAGGAAAAGATGTCAATGCTTCTGCCAGAGGGTCGTTTCCGTCGTCGTTCGTTTCACAATACAAAATTTATGTGATGATTTTCTCACCTAACTTTTTTGCTCTCTTCAGGTAGGCAACGAAGGCATTGTAGGTGTTGGTTGCATCACGCAAAAAAAAAATCATTGAAAAACATCACGTAATCCGAAAAAGGAAAAAGTTCGTTACACGTTACAAGCTAGCTTTCAACTTTATTTATTCAAGATTTTGCGCGAATTTTGACTGTATATATATACAGTTTACATCCTCCAAGAAAAGTAAAGAGCTGAGAAATACTCGAAGCTTGTTTTAAATTACTAATTACAAGACTTTCACATTAATTGCCAAAGTTTCATTTTTCGATTCGAGGTTATTAAGTTGGTCAAAATGGTAAAATTGTAAAATTGTAACCGTAGAACCGGACGAATATTAAAAAGAACAGAATCAATGTCAAATATCAATATTACAAAGTGTTCTTGAATTAATAACTAAAAAATTGACATAATTCCGAACGAATAATATAATAGATTTTTTTTTCGTTTTTTGCCGAATCCGGACAAAATTCCACATCAACTTATAACAATTTTCATTTAAATCTAAATTTTTGGAAAATTGTTCAACCTTTTCTGAGGAAATGGAATGATTTCCGCACGGAAAAACCGAAATCAGCATTTTGGCGAAAAAATTAGTTGATTTCCAGATTTTAGTACATCATTTGACATATACAATTAGAGTGGCAACATTCGAAACTCACTTCACTGTTCCGCGTAGAACCATTATTACGCACAATCTCTTCAAATGCGCACAAATTTTGAATAGATACACTTTCCACTAAGAGTTAGCGTCATTTTTAAATATCGGTTTAGAAATTTATATATGGATATATCGTAAGACATGCGAAAAACATCTAAACAATTGCAAACACTTTCAACAAGACTGTCCTTTGTAGCTTTTTAATGGATTGTTTGGCTTTGACACTTCTCATGAGTTTTTGTATAATACACTTGTTAATAAAACCAATTTCATTTTTGTTTTCTGTGCTGTCCCTCAGTAATAACGGTAATAGATAAATAGAAACATATTTTCGGTTTTAATAACAAAATTAGTTGTCAATGAGAATTTCGTGTTGGATTGAAATATTGCGGGTTTTTGCCCAGGATATTCGCCAACTAAACACATTCTCTAAAAATAAGAGTTTTTTTCAGCAAAGTAAATTCTCAATTTTAACAAATTTTATAGTTATTTTGGAAATTTTACGATTTAGGCGCAGTGCTAATTTCGGTCGTTCCGTGCGGTTTGGAGTATGCGATCACTTTTTACAATACTTCCCGGTTCCGGGAGATCCTGTATGCCCGATATCAATGTATTTGGTCATTGACTAACCAAATCTGTCCGGTTGGGGAAATATATGGCTAGTTTGAAATATTTTGATTTTTTTCAGTGCCCTGTAAACAAACACGCTGCTGAAAATAAAAGGTTTATACTTATCAATCTGTAATTTCGGAATAGAAGGTCATATCCGGACCAATTTCGATACAGTTTTATGCGATTGTAAGACCTTTCATTTAAATTCATAATTCAAAGCATTCATTTAAATTCATAATTCAAAGCATGTGAAAATGAATCATATCAGAAACTTCACAATTTAATTATCAAACATTCCATCATTACCAGGAGCCTTCATGTTGTTAAGTTTCCTAATAATTGACCTAATTTCATCAAAATTCGTCGCAGTAATGTCATCTTGTAACAACACTTGAGTTAAGCATGATCAGATTTCAGAGAGATTCCAATTTCAAATTAAAATTGTGGACACTCTCGAACTGCTGAGCACGTTTTTGAGCTTTTTCGTAATTTGTAAGGCGTATTTGATTTCCTGCCTTGAGAGCAGGAATTGGTTTCTGTGGTTTAGAATATGGTTTAATTTGTTCAACTTCTTTAGCGAAATTTTCATTTCGCAAAAGAGTAAATCTATGTTTAATTTCTTTTTGTAAATCCTTAACTATGTTTTTCATAGCAGGATCACGAGAACGTTGATATTGACGTCGACGAACATTCTTCATCCGAATGAGCAGTTGAAGATTGTCATCGATGATAGGAGATTTTAATTTAGTTTGAGCTTCGGGAACTGAAAGGTTTCTAGCTTCGATAATGTAATGATTCAAATTATCTATTGCTGTGTCGATGTCCGCAGAATTTTCTAAAATAATTTCATGATCCACATGATTTTCAATGTGGGATCTGTATTCAAATCAATTAGCTCTATGACTATGGGATGGGATGCCAGGTCATTTTTTCAAAAATCTGTGATCAAGCCAAAAACCTGTCTGTGAAAATCTGAGTCTATTTCTCGTACATTAATAGCAGATCAAAATCAATTTGGTGAGCAAAAAAAGAAAAACAAGGTCTCACTACCAACACGCTCTGTACCTTTTTCTTGAAACGCTCTGTACTTTTTGTGCTAAACTGTGCTCTATTTCCAAAATCTGTGAAAATCTGTGATTTATTCCAAAATCTGTGAGCATTTTCAGAAATCTGTGAAAATCTGTGTCATTTTTAAAATCAGGGCAGAAAATTGAAAATCTGTGAAACACAGATTAATCTGTGAACCTGGCATCCCTGTCTATGACAGTTAAATATACTACCTTGATCAAAAAGTTCCCGGAATCACCACCGTGTGGCGCTCTCAGTCACCCGATAATGTTTTTTACTTTTCTAGGTTTTTTTGGTTGATATTTCATCATATTTTCAGCTTGATGTCTGGACATTTTTAAAAGTTTTTAGCATTTCTGCACCCTTTCAGATAAGATTATGGAAAAATCACAGATGGCTCTGATGGCCATACCGTAAACTGAATATAAAAAATGTTTTAAGGAATGGATCAAGCGCTGGCATAAGTGTGCAACTGTCGATGGGGAGTACTTTGACGACATTGATTTCGATGAATAATTTGGTGTTTTTAATTTTCTGAATAAATACCGGGAACTTTTTGATCAAGGTAGTAGAACTAATTGAATTAATTATAGCTTCGTTGGGAAGTCTGAATATTTCAGGAAGATGATCTGAGTCAAAGTCAGCATGTCGTAATCAGTTCACTACAAATGTGACTTTTATCTGTTAGAACCAGATCAATTGAAGAGGGGGTTTTCACGGAAGAGAAACAAGTCGGATTACTGGTATAAAGAAATGTAAAATGACCAGCAGAGAGTTGATGATGAAGTATTTTTTACCATTACTGTTATTTTGCCTACAATTCCCCTGGACATGCTTTGCATATTACGAAAAATTTCGGTCGATATCTTGGGAGTTTTTGCAAATGTTCACCGGTGCATTGGAATGGCAAATATGCTCCAGCGATGAAATAAATTCCATGAATGGTTTCAACTTCGATTCCCAAGCTTTCAATAACTTTAGTATTGAAAGAAGGTAAAATTCGATGTTTAATTTGCCGTTGGAGAAAAATGGCAACTCCACCACCCATTCCAGTAAACCTGTCAAATCGATGAACCACATAATGTGGATTGTTTTTTAATTTGACATTTGGTTTAAGAAAGGTTTCTGTAAAAGTAGCAATATGAGTTTTTTGATGTGGAACACATCTTTATTTTCTATATAGGGGTGCAAATCAGAAACTCAAGGAAAAATACACGTAGAAATGTGGTCAGGTTTTAAACACCTACAGTTCAGTATATTTTGTATCAATTATTAATATTATTTCTTCTTTTGATTGGAAATATTTCCACGTTTCGATCTGAATGTATCAAGCCACGTATTTTCAATTTATTTATTTATTTATTTATTTATTTAATTATAATTTAAGAGTTATAATTGCATACATATGGGATATTGGTGTAATTTCATCGGCTACAAAACAAATACAAATCAAGACAAACAGAGTCTATATTCTGGGTTCGCGTGTTCGGTGTTGGATCCTAATAAAAATTAATCTAAGCAGACTCTCGTGCAATTGCGGATTCAAAAGTGTGACGATTGATTGAACTGTTTGATTGAAAATAATTAGAAATTTTGGTTGCCTTGTTCCACATCAACAACTCGAACAACCCCATGGGGCTGATCCTAGTAATTTTTAACCCGATTGTTGATTTTAGCGGTGTTAAGAAATACTATCTTTTTCCACATTTAAATCTGTGTTTTTCATGAGAAGAAATAATATACAGATTAATCTGGACATGTGGCAACCCTGTTTCGCACGGGACATTTCGAAACGGCACTCATACTACTTTAAAGATGTGTTCTATATCAATACTTTCATTTTCGCATTGCGTGAGAGCGTTGTCCACCGTAACTAAAAGTGTTACTGAGGGTGCAAAACTTATTTCAACTTCCATTTTGATAAATCTGATGCTTTTGGTAGTAAATGAAGAAAATTCAAATAATTCTTAATGGTCTGTGGGACTGAAAAAGTGTAGTAGAATCGTAGCACCAGCCATGCAATGATTCTGTACACTCTGAATCGGCTGCGAAGTCTGTTGAAACAGAAGGTCAAATTTCGCTACAGAATTTTAATAACAAGGCTTTGCTTTTGGGTCTGAAAAATGCCTTGAAATGTAACGACCAACAGGATCTGCATTTAGATCTGAGGTGACTCTTGGTGTGTACACTCGGTAAACTCGTCCGAAATTTGATTCGGAATTCATTGTGATTTCCAATAGGATTCCAAAGAAGATAAATCAATCCATTCCGAGTGGAATCAGTAGGTGCATATGGAACTCACAATGAATTCCGATTCGAATTCCGGAAAACTTAACTGAAGAGCGTTCCCATGACGACTGACAACTTCTCCTGGCAGGCTTTCGTTGTGGTTTTGCTATGCGCCTGGCTGCGACTGTTCTTCGGCACAATTCTGCTGTGCGGCTCTCGTTTTATACCAAAAGCATGAGGTCTCCGATGTTGCTCTCTCGTCGACAACCGTTGCTCAGGAAATGATGGAATAAAGAGGAATGTTCATCGTTTATGCCGTTGCAACTGTACAGCAGCAGATATTTTGTACTATTGAGACACTTCAATGTTGTTGCAATACACGTTCAAGTTGAAAAATTTTGAATCTATTGGTAGTTAGATTGTATAAATCCTTCGACAGATCACTGAGCTATGAGCTCCCAAAATACGAGAAAGGCAAACACGCGTAATGAGTTTTCCTCCTTTTTTTATTTGAAAGATATTTTTATTCAGTCCTATTTGCGTATTTTTTGTATTGGATCTCGTTGTCACTCTTTTTTCTAGGGGGAGAGGAGCTTCCATTTCTCTCCTGCGAAGATTGGGGGGCACTTTGTTCGGGGCTCATCTCGTCATCCATTGCCTCATCGGTTGTATTGTTGTTGGTGTCCATCTTCGTTTCGTTTTCCTTGTTGTTCGTAGTCTTGAGCTCGTTGCTAGTTGCTGTAGATGAGCCTTGTTGTACATTGGTTGCAGTTGTCGGTTGGTTTGATGGTGAAACAGCAGTACTGCGCTCACTAGTTTCCGTTGTTGAACGGTTTACCTAGTCTTTGATTGAAGATGTCCTTTTCGCAGTTTTAGTGCAAGGTTTGCCGTAGTGTACAGGTTGTTCACAAAACTGATATATAATCAGCTGATTTTCATAGGTAATCAGCGTTTTACACGGATGTATCCCATATCACGATGTATGATGGAATTGCTTTACGTAGTTGCATACGTACCACTCGCACGCCATTCCGGATACCGGGGAAAAAATTCCGCCATACTTCTCTTTCGATGGAAAGAACTTCACCGTACTGCGACATGTTTTCCCGAACGAACCCATCGCTGGTCTGCGGGGGAAGGTCATGCACGCGTACTTCTATTGCATTGTCCACCATGTACACAGGGATTTTATATTTAACATTATCATGATCAACACTATGCACCTCGTTGTTAACCGAAGCGAATGCAATTGCATCACTTTCACGTTTAAACATAATGTACACACAGTTAGAAGCCTTGTTAAATTGAATCTCATTCACATTATTAGCGTCTAGATGCATTCGTTCTTCAAGTAAGATCTCAATTTCATTTGCTGCTGGTCTAACTTTGCAACGCTTGAAATCGATTCAAATTGAATTCGGTCTTGTAGGCCAAGTTTCAGGCTTTGTTAAATCGTATTTGCCCATTTCTTATATTCTATACGCTTATACGCCCTTTTGAAAAATTAACCGAGATATAGCAAAAATGATATCGATACGTTAGATACAACAAGAGATACTCACGATGAAAAAAAAAATTTATTCTCTCTCTCAGAGGGTAAATATTGAATAGGTGCCCCATAGTAAAGTAAGTTGTATTCACGACAAAAGAATAGCCAGTTATGTTATCAGAAATTGGTGAACAACCATAAAGACACTTTTATTCGAAAGTACCTGATTATTTCAGGCGCGTAATTTTTTTTTGTTCACTAATAAATGAACTAACATTTCAATGATTTGCATTATCATTTATTGAACAGTGAAATGAGCGGTTCTTCTATAAATCAGATATGAAACTTATTCATTAGAAATTATGTTTGTTAAGATTTTGTAAACATCAATCCAATTTTTGTTTACATGACATAGTAATTTCCTTGAGTTTAACAATCGGTTTTTTGTTGTTTTTATTGCTGCGTTTGTAATAGAAGAGATGGATGAGATTCTGTTAGTGCTGAACAATCTCCCGATAACCAATAAGCACATACTAATGCTGACTTAAGGTCAACTTTGGCAAAATATACGGCTATTCATAGATAATGCTTATTTATGGCTGGTGTGCATTTTGAAAGCTGAATTCTGATTGATTTACAACAAATGAGCTTTCAGATAGCAGGAATGCTTATATAGAGCTATAAGCATTTTTGGTGCTTATAAAAGGCTATTTTAATGCCATTATTAGTGCTTACTTGTTACCTGGGTGCTGCGTTCGCTTTATTTTTGCATGACAAAATTATTTTAATATTTTCACATTAAATTTTAGTGTTATTCCTTCTTCGGGCCGGACTGAACGAGTTGGCGCTGAATGTGTTTTGCAATCCGTTTATTGTAGACCAAGTAATCAGTAAAATAATATAGAGAAACGTTATCAGCATAATTCGTTTGACAATTCTGCCGTCCGGAAAAATAAATTTAATGTTGGGTGGGACGAAATTTTACGGGTCAGCTAGCAGCTTGAACATATAGATCACAGTTTCAATAGACCTAACTAAATTCAACACTCCTATTGGAAACGAAATTAAACCCTCTGTAAACTTTGAAGGATTCTTAGGAATCCAATTCTCGAAAAAGAAGACCAAACGACTAGAAAGTTCAAAAACTGACTGGTGCTCCGGTAACAGCTAGTTGTGTTTTACACGGACTTGCAAACATAGTGCTAGGAGCAAGCTTTGATAAAACTTTGTTTTTGTGTTGTACTTTTCTGTTTTCACTTGACAAATATGTTCAACAATTTCCCCTACGACAGCATCGTAGGAAAGTTGAGGAAGCAAACGATATCTTGATGATAACGGCTAAATCATGTAGACAACTTGGACTTTCGGGCTTCAAGCAAAAGAATCCATTCAGCTATGCTTATGTCCTATTTTATTTGCGGTACGAAGTAGGTTACAAGCAGTAAATGCGCTCTAGAAGAACAGTTCTACCAGTTCACACCTAGGCGGATTAGTCTTATCAATTTTGCCAATTCATTCCATGGCGCCATTCTCCGCAAACGCAAAAACTGAGCCGAGCCGAGTACTGCGAAGGCTTCCAATCTGATCAGCATTGAGGTCACGTTTCTCGGTAGTAATTTATAGGTACAATTTTGTGTAAGTAGTCCCCAAATCCAACGATGTCAGGTGTTTGGCTGGTTGGTCTAGACAGACAGCCAAAGCCAGAGCGAACTGGCAGATTTACGGTGGGGTTTGATTGAAAGTAATGAATATGGGCGGCATTTCTATGAAGGTTCTACGGTTTTGCTGGGGAATTTAATTGCTTCTGTTGTGATATTACTTAACGTTCGACTGAAATCATTTCGTTTAAAGTAACTTAAATTTTCTGCAACCATTCAATCTTATTTCAGATGGAGTGTCTGGTGCGGGAAATGCAGGATCAAGAGGCTGGGGTGCCGGTTCGCAGTCAGAAACTTTTTCTCACCTCTATCCCTTCGGCATTTATGGGTATGAAGTTTTACCGCTTGAAAAAATCGGAATAATTATTCTCATTTTTGTTGTTGTTTGCCCTTTCAGGTTACGATTTGATCGAATGGCTGATGGAACGGTTGGGCATCGAGGAATCGGAAGCGTTGAACATCAGCAATCAGCTTTGCATGCATGGCTACTTTTTTCCGGTGTCGGACTCCAAAACACTGGTGGTGAAGGATGACTCGTCGCTGTACCGTTTCCAGACACCGTACTATTGGCCCTGGCAGCAGAAAGCTCCCGACAACATCGAGTATGCGATCTATCTGGCAAAACGTTCGTTGCGGAACAAGCAGCGCCATGGGTTGGAGGATTACGAAGCGGAAGCGTTGGGTAGTTTGCACAAAAATCTCAAAGGAAAGTGGGACTTCATCACGATGCAGGCCGAGGAACAGGTTCGGTTGGCCAAGGAACGTAAGAAAGGCGACAAGATCGTGGGAGACTCGCAGGAGCGAGCCTACTGGAGAGTGCATCGTCCTCCACCGGGGCAGTTCACACCGATGGAATCCTGTCCGATTCCGTCCCGTGATCGACAGGGAAAGCCTCGGAAACGTACGGTTGATGATTGGCAACGAGAGGTGGAGATTTTGAAGGCTTCGCTTGGGCGCAACCGCGTCAAAATGTCACAGGCGTGCGAGAGTCTGGTGTCCTATTTTGAAACCTTCAGCGAATATGATCCTATGATGCAACCACCATTGCCATCGAATCCGTGGGTTACCGAAGATGTCAGCTTCTGGCAGATGAACAATCCAGTCGTCGAAGTGCCAACCGAGAAACGTGTCAAACGTTGGGGAATCTCCATCGAGGAGGTAGTGTCCGATCCGACCGGACTGCAAGAGTTTACTGCTTATCTGAAAAAGGAATATTCCCACGAAAACATTCGGTTCTGGATGGCGGTCAATGATTTGCGACGGTCGTCACATTCGCAGATTTGCAGGAAGGTTAAGGAGATTTACGAGTAAGTTCAGGGGGATTTGAGCTAGAGGAATAGATGTTTAATCGTACATTTGTAATTTTAGGGAGTTTCTTGAGCCGGGTGCTCCTTGCGAAATCAATATCGACGGTAAAACGATGGAAAAAGTACAACTCGGCCTGAGGAATCCGTCTAGGTTTGCGTTTGATTTGGCAGCTGAACATATCTACATGTTGCTGTTGAAAAAGGACTGCTACCCACGTTTTATTCGATCGGAACACTACAAATCGTTGATGGCCAACGCAATCCAGCCTTCACACAAGAAACGTTTCTTTGGCTTCGGGGGTGGAGCTAAAAAGAAAGGATCTACGACAGCTACTCCGAATCCATCGCTTCTAACGCAGGTGATTAAAACAATGCTGTCAAATTTCATAGAAAACTACAATTGGAATTCGTTTTAGCCCTCCGGTCAAGGAACAGGAATTGTCAACAGTTTGTCGAAAAGACGTGGAAGTGACCGCAGCTTGTCGGGGTCTGCCCACGAGTTGGCTGTGTGTGGGGTTAAGGACAACACTAAGGTGCCACATTCTCATAGCCAAAGCAATCTCAGCGATATTCCTTACAGGTGAGTGAGTGCGGATGCAACTCTGTTTTAGGATTTGTTTTGGGTTTCTTGTTTTTTCTGTCCAACATCACCACACCCCCGGGTTCGCAGTTTTGCGATTCGATTGAGCGCCGGGGTCGTGCTCAACCAACAGCGTGGTACAGTGTTGCCAGCTAGTTCTGAAATGGTTTCTTTTTATTTACCTTATACTTTACATTCAGTGTCTCAATCTACAGAGGTGACATGCCATCCGGCAGCTATGTAGGACAGTCGGCCCTCCTAGTGGGAATCACCGAACAGAAAAACGGAAAGCAGTAAGACATCCCACCACATCTGCCTACAAGTTTTTTGTTTTTTGGGAGAACGCTGTTCCTGCTCCTCTGTACTAGGGACTCGACCCAGTTCGATTGGGCTGCGGAATTGCCAGCATTTCTGTCCAGCCACAGTTTCTTTCGCCTCCTTCCTTTCGCACACTTGCTCACAAGACACATTCGCTCTCACTGAACTTTGGTGTTGGACCGCTCACATAATTTTGTTTCCTATATATACATGTTTAGCTATGGTATTTTCAGTGTTTTTAATTATCTTTCCTTTGTCTAGTACTACTAAACTTGTTGCTCACGACGGTTAGATCCAAGTGTAGTAAATGTTTTTTTTCTGTGATTATCTAACTATTATTTTGTGAAAGCTTTTTCTATAACTTTGCGCTATTTTGTTTTTTTTGGATTTACTTGCGGTTCACAAACATCATTAAGAAATGAAATATGAAATTTTCGGGTCATACAAGTTTTATTTTAAAATAACATTGCCTTATTTGAAATCACATATAATATTTCTGTTTTTATTTCTTCCATTCACGCGTGATCTGTCAAAAACAGTGTTGCCAAAAAGATACCAGAAAAAAATCATCCTTTACCATTTATTCTTATGTTCTTCTGTATAATTGCCCTTACATGAAACGGCAACTACGTAACTGACATAAATGGCGTTCAATGGCCATGTAACGCATCATGAAACGTTTCTAGTCAAAAGAAGAGGATTTTTGTTTTGCATTTTACTGTCTTCTTTCTCAGCATTCGAAAACAGCAATTTCGTTTACTTGAATGGTAAAATTAACAGATTTGTTCGTTAAATCTATAGCATTTTTGTTGAAACATCCAACATTCACAGACATGTTTCGAAATCGTCGGAATGAGTCGAATAGTATATAACACTAGGGGTCACTGGAACTCTACTCAATAATTCTCAATTATTTATTCTTTCTGGAGAGAAAAGCAACAATTTTCTTCCGGTCAAATTACCGGTTATGGTAAAAATCAGTATTCGTCAAGTGTCAATCGAAATATACATATCACAAAATGATAAAAAGTGAAGTATTAACTATAGTCATAAAATAAAATTCGAAAAAATAATTAGATGATACGTCACCGGTGACCGGTCAGGGTATCTTTAGTGTTTATAGAATGGCTGGTCTTCTTTGTAGAGCTTCAAGAACAGAAAGTTGAATAGTTTTTTTCTAGAAATCACGTGCCAATTTAAAAGTTCCATCTTTTGGAAATATTCTCGAGGCAACATAAAAGTATAGATCAACATAAAACATATTCCTGAAATGCTCCTTTGCCCTGTTTGGCTATGAACATGTCGTTATACGAGACGACTTTTATTGTAGCTCTTATTGTAATTCTATTGTAGCACCAATTGTTACTTCAATTGTCCTTGATACCTTCGCATGCAATTGGATAATCGTAGCGTCATCTTAGGGGACTTAATGGTTGTTCGAATTTCTGTGATCCTTACGAGCAATAGTTTTGTGCTTATTTAAACGGTTGGAGAAAATGAACTAGGTAAATTTTGGACGTAGGACTACGTCTTTCTGTACTTTGTTTACCTGGACGGATTTTCAAAATTTCACGTGAAGACAATAGAATTACATATGGATATGAGCTTCCGTACACGGAAAGAAATCCATTACTGCGGTCATGATTAGAAAATCACGAAACCAATTATTTTAACTTCTCATGAAACCATGAGCAAAAATCTTCTCCCATGAAAATTAATCATGGTCCGAAAATGCGTTACTTGAGGAATGTATTTCTTTTAGAGCTCGTAACTCCAATTTTCTATCCGGATATCACTTTGAACCCTTTGCCTCAAATGATGTGATGGATTGTTTAATAGATTAATGGTAAGACAAAAAGTAGACATTGAAAATCATGAACTACTGAAAATTTTTACTTAATCCTGAGGCATATTCATTTTATAATTGTGTTGGTTTACTCACCGGCTGACAGAGAATTGACAACATAAAGATAATGAACCGAAAATTGACATCATAAGTTTTACATTTTGTATGAATATATCTGAATGTATTCTTACATATTCGATGTGACTGTTGTTGTTAAAATAATACTCCGAGAGATAACGTAAACCGAAAAATAATTTCGATGTTTTGAAAACAAAAATAGGAAAAATCGATCCGCGGTATTTGCAAGAATTCAACATAGAGTATCTTTTTAAGAGGTTTGATTCACCCGTGTAGTTTCATGCAGTTCGTTTATGTTTTCCAAATTCTGAAACAAAAAATCAAATCTGGAGCAACGAACGCAAGTAAACACATTATTTCAGGTGTCGTGGTTGTTCAAAAACATATTTAAATTGTTGATGCGTCAGATTAAAAGAAATTCGTTGTGTTTTTCACAGTTTTGCTATTCAAATGTACATTATTTGAGACATTAGTTTAAATCGTATAAACAATACGCCACACACTTTCACACCATTCCATTTAATTCATATTTAAAATCTACATATTTTAAAACATAACGCCTGAATTTACGTTGCAAAGACTACCATCGTTGCAGAAACACGCCTGAAGTTATACCCAATAACGTCAAATGCGTTACGCTAAATTTCAACCATGATCCGAGAACTTTTAATCATGGTGTATTATCATAACATGAAAATATATTATTTTCCCCAAATCATGACCTTTTTAGTCATTTCTTGAATCGGAATTTTGCCCGTGTACCTTAAGCCTAAACGCAAAAAATAACAACTAGTTCTTCTATGAGCATATCTGCTGTTGGATGTTCACAGTCTGAGTTTCGCTTCAAACAAGAGCGACTGCGTCATCCGGCTGCTGGTCTTTTGCATTGGAGAACAAGAAAACAAAAATAAAACAATTTAATATCGTAGACAATTTCACAATTTGGCTCTTCTGCATGCACGAAATGAGTCCCGTACAGCATATTGATAGTTGCTTTCAACGAAAAATACAAATGTTGCTATTTTTGTAGCCGTTGGGACTGCTCATTTGCGAAAAAGTTACAAAAGAAATCACGTAAAAAGAAAGCTCTTAACCCCTTCACGCTCAAGGGAGATATTTTTCCCTTTTATAATAATCGGTATCGATTCTCAATTATTATTAAATCGATGTTTTTTAACTGAAAGTTGAATAAACTTATTTCCGACACATCCGGCGACAAATGTGTTTCTGAATGAATAAAAAAAAGAACTGTCAATCTTTATTGCACTAACAAAGTTTGTGTAAAACGACGTATAAGAAATAGAACACAAAATAAATGTGTTATGTGCAACGTCCACTTGTGCTAAACAAGTACACGAAATCGTTTCGTAGAATACCATATTCAACTATTCTGATAATTAAAGCAATAAATTAAATTATGATATAATGAACCCAGCTCTTCGTTTATTTATTTTTGAGGATCATAGGGAGAAATATTTCACATGGAATTAAAGGAAACTTATGCACCCTGGTATGTTTTTCTCTTACTTTACACCCACGATTGCTAAAATATTGTGCTGTACTGACATATTTCACCCTGGACATCTCATGGTCGTGAAATGGTTAACCAAAATTAGTTTAGTATTGTATCAATCGACATTGCGAGCAGTTCGTGCGATTGCATAATCCAGCTGCTGATCGTTTGCATAAAAATGAAATGATAAAATGATTAAAATAAAATGATGGAGAACATTATACCAAATCAGTCGTTCTAATGGCTTCAGATGTCTCCTAAAGAACTATTATGATTAGATTCAAGAGATTTACTTTGCAAATCGAAGGTAAAAATCGTCAATTTAGTGCAAATCCAGAAAAATTTGATTAGTTTTGTGCACTTTTTGAAGTGCGAAATTCGCGCCAAATGAGCGCAAATAAAGTTAGCATATGGCTGCTTCGCTTTCGAAGTGTTTAATATCGTATAGAATTCCACAATTTGGCCCTTCTGAAAGTCGGAAATGAATCTCGTGATAGTTTTTTCCACTTAAATATCGAAATGTATGAAATATTGAAATATATGAGCGATTGCACGGGTTGTGTTACGATTATATTTGTGTAATGATTTCTTATAGGTCAAAATTTAAACTTACTAACGACTTTGACTGGCACCCTTCTTCCGTAACAGAATAGTCCTTTCCAGGGCTCCCAAGCCACTAATGGTCCTTTTCAGGACTCTAAAAGTAACGTACACAACTTTTTTAGAAAACTGTTTTAATCTGCTGCTCTAATTCTTAGAATACAAAAACAATCTTACAGAACCCAATTGGTACTTTTCAACACTACAAAATCTTAAACGTTCAAACGATATCAAATCAGTTAATATCTATACCCATTTGGAATACAGTCCTGCGTCAATTTCGCGGATATGTCTCTGATATACCTACTCAAAGTTTTTGTTTTAAAATTGTTTCGTACTTTTAATGATATAGAAAAGTAGACTAGAATATCTATCAAAACGCTTAAAAAAAAACGCTTCATAATTTAAAAAAGTGTATGGTATGATGTCACTAGTTTAATATTCTTCTAGCGTTCAATAGTGACATCTCTCTGGTGTCATTTGTTTATGAATTATGTTTATGAATTCTCAGTGACACTATTTTAGGGAAATTAGGAATAAAGTACAATTTCGTGTGTTGATAAAACTTGATAATTTTAAAGAAACAATGTATAGTGCAAACAAAGAAACAGTTTGACAGTCATTATTGACTAATATACTGAATTTAAATGAGACCAAATGTTCCAGAAATCGACTCATAAGATCATTCCATCATAATGGGAAATCGAAAAGCAAGGTTACAGTGGTTAGCTGTTAATGATTGCAAAGAGGGTGCAGAGGGTTTTATCACAGCTGATCGAAATCAACTTATGGTTCCGATTTGCTACCATATCCTCCACTTTCGCCAGATTTTGCCCCCTCGACTATTTTCTAATTGCACTGTGCATATAGCGGGATCCATACGGTATCAAAACTCTTAAATAACAACTGACTTCTAACACAGAGAGCAGACATCCATGTAAAAATGTTCAATGTGTATAAGAAAGTGGCAATGAGGTAAAAACAGGTTGAGCAAACATGGCTCTCTTCTGTAACATAAGTCAAATCAACTTTACTTCAGCGAGTCAAGTAGAACTAAAAATTACGTGCTTGAAATCCAAGCATGTTTGTTTTACTTGTATGTTTACAAAGTTTTGGTTATCAACGCAAGCAAGCCATGTTTATATAACGTTGATAGTAATCCACCTATAGATGCGCTGTGAACAGACAAGCAATCGCTTATGGATTTCATAGAATGGCAATTGAAACAATTTTTTTTCACTTCGTTGTACATAGCTTTTTTGAAGAAAATTTCTTGCTTTGAAGTCTGTTCTCTGAGCTAATAATATAGAAATTGAAGCAACTAGAATTCAGAAATGACTGATCCTCGAGAAAATAGACTTGAAAATTCGGGATTGCTGAAACCAAGCTATACTTTAAAGCGTTATTATTTTTCTGTTATAGCTAACATTTACGCTTTCGATTGTTTTGCTTTCAGACTAACTCAAGATATTAACAGATTCGATTACTTATTACATATTTTACGCGTTTCAACACACTCTTTTCATTATATGTTCAGTAGCTGACAAATGTTTGTTTGCTGTTCTTTAACACATCTTGTTTCTTCTGTTGGCTGTATCTAAATTTCCACTACTGTTCATCAGCGCCTTCTGTGTTTTTCTCCATCGCAAATATCCAGTAATGTCAATCGCTCCACCTGATGTTCCGTTCTAACAATGCTCCTTGGTGATTGCGCAGAAAAAAAAACAAACAAACGTGTTTTGTCATATTTACCGCCATTGTTGTTTCCGCTCACTGCTGACTACATACTATTATCTAGCTCCCCCCTACTAACACACAAACACACTTACGTACCTCGTGATGGTGTAAACATTCTCAGAAAGTTCATCTGTATTGGTATTGTTCCTCGCTATGGTTTAGCCGTGTTTTGAGAAAGGTTTCTCATTGTAGCACATTTATTCTCTCCAAACAGGGAAGTCGGAGGTGGTAAATCTTTGGGCACTACCCTCGAGGTAACCTTGGAGGCGACTGGTGCCTGTGCGGTGTGTCCCTGGGATACGCCATCGACTACGAAAGCGCCTACCGCTGGCAAGGAGCCATCCGTTCCCGTATCCGTGTCGGTATGCCCATGGGATGACGGTGATGTCCAGTTACCTATCAACAGGTTAGTGTGAACATCCCTAGCTCGCTAACTGATAGTGTCTATAGGAGATTGTCAAATTTCAGCAAAACAAAAGCGGCGGATGTTATCCGCCCAGCAGATATCAGTGACGTATCGGAGCGGATGAAACGATCCTGTGGACTCCGTCAGAACACGCTGGATAGTGATTTCCATAGTTCCAAACGGCTGGCACCTGTGGTAACTGAGCAACGGAGGGCCTCCATGACCATGGCACCGAGGTGAGTAACAATCGTACAACTCGAATCGTGAAGATACGGAACGGATCTTTTTTCGCAGACTCTCGGATCTGCAGTTTGCACTTCGTGCTAATTCGACCGGCGGAGATTCTGCCGAACCGGTTTGTACTCTGCAACAGCAACGGTCTGTGGACTATCCACGCAATGTCTCACAAGGATCGCTGTCGACAAGCTTCGAGGACCGTGAGGATTCTACTGTATCACCTACCATTTCGAACGAAAATCTGAGCAAACAGAAAAAGGAGAGCATTTCCGAGCAGGGTGCTGAACAGCTCGGTGTAAAAAGTGTTGTTGTTGAAGAGAAAACTAGTGAAACAGAATCGAACTATGAACGTATCGGTGAGTGTACATGTGCGACAACACAAACAAACATTGTCACTGGTTTTACTGTGAGAAAAGACGAGGTTAAACCTATGGAAGTAACTGACGGCCAAGGAGATGAACGATCAGTTCTGAGTGTTTCTGAAGCTGGAGCTCAACAATGGGAAAGTGTTTCGGATAAGCTACCGCCTACGATTAGTGTTTACTTAGCGAACTCGTCGGAGGACGAGGTACAGCAGCGGAAGCAGTCGTTGGTGGTTTGCGAGAGTTCACTGACTGAGGACCGCCAGGAAGCCGAAGAGGTACGATCGTTTGTGTCTGAGTTGGACTTTACTGTATTGCGTATTTTGTCCGAGCAGGTTTACTTTACCGGAGAAGAAAACGACGAGGATATCGGAACGGCTGCTATGGATCGCACAATTTCCAACCCTCCCCAAGATATGTCCCCACTGGTGGAGGACGACAATTTCTCCGAATCACTTTCACACCCGAATCAATCGTCACTGGAACAGGTGGACTACGATCTAATGATGGAGGGCGAAGTCATGGCACCCGGTTGTGTCGCCCCGGCTCCAACACCAGCCCCTTCGATTGCCCCGCTGGCGGAAGTGGAGATGGATCCGGCCGATGATGAACCCGAAGCGGAAGCGGAAGCGGAAACGGAAACGGAACGCACCGAGACGGTGACGGTTCACGTGACAACGCGAGAAAAGCAGGAACTGGAACCGGAAGCGTCGGCCGGAGCCACGGTTGTGATAATCGAGGATCAAATCAAACGAAAGAAACGACGGGATCGGAAAGAACGGGACAAGGATTCTCTGCAGCAGCAGAGAAGTGAGGACGACAACAGCGAGAAGAAAGGAAACGCCGTTTGCCCGTGGGATGATGAGTGAGTTGTGGTTTTAGGGTTTATTTTTTTAAAATTAGTCCTGGGTTATCCCTTGACTTACATCTTGGTTTCGTTGCAGAGATGAGTCGGCCGCTGATGACGCCCCGTATGTGAAGACGTACTCGACGCTGGGTTATCTATAAGAACGATTGTTAAGGGGTCTGAACTGGCGAAGGACAAATGGACATTGTGGAGTGAAACAAGAACGCTGGCAGCATTGTTTTTCAACTGTTGAAATTATTTTCTAAAGCAAGGTTGATGATTGAAGTATGATTACAGAAATGAAGATTCTCACTGAACTAAATTTCAAACAGAATTTCGATTCAAGCCCTAGAATCAATTCTGTTGCGAAATTTAGTAACTTTTTTTTCACTCAAAGCAAGCAGTGACAGTTCACCAGAAAGAAACCAGTAGAAGGATTTTGAATGGAAAAGGGATCGAGAAGAATAAGGACCTTGCTAAGGGTAAGGTTCGGTGGAGTCTATTACTACTGTTTGGTGCATCCAAGAGCCCCACTTAACAACAAAATATAAAAACTAGAATGCATCCAGCATGGCTATTGGTACTAAATTCTTCAGGATTCTATTCGATCTCTTTCGGTTGACGAGGTTCAGTGCAAAAAAAAACACTGACAACGGCAATAAGATGTTCACGCTGGTTTTTCAAAACAATTATAAAATCGGTGTAAATTACCTATAAAATTGGACGATATCTCAAAATGTGCGTTTTTGATATAAATGAAAATGGTGTATGAACATACAAGTGCACGTGGCGACAGCTGGTGCTTTCAATTCACAATAGTTCAAGGCTAACTAGTCCGTAGGGGGGGAATGATTTCTCCATCAAAATACCTTAAGTCTACGACGATTCAAATATATCGGAAGGCAAGGAAAGCGAAAACCTAGAATGGTTCATATGACAGTAACTAGAAATGTTTGATAATGGATTCGATAGATGTTTAGAGATAAGTGCGAAACAGCAAAACCAGTAAAACAAGCAAGAGTCACAAAATAGTATTGCATCGATACCCTGCACGGCCTTGCCGTCAGGCATTGTAAAAGTTGCAATTTGGTTACTATAATCAATTGGTTAAAAACACATTAAACGCAAACTTTACATCCATCTTATAAATTTATACTTCATCCCTTAACAACGTGAGCATATTGAGGTACTCTATACCTCAGTGAATGACCGTAAGGTTAAAACCGAGGGTAAATAAAGCAACATAATAATAATAATGAGGTACTCTATATTCTAACTGAACCAGTGTTTTGTGCAACAACAAAAATTAGCGTGTAATATTCAAATCAAACATAATTCAGCAAAAAATGGCAAATGTCAACAATACTTCATTGGAATGTGGTTGAATATGGCATCTTAAGTAGGCTAAGAGAATATATGAAATAATTGAAAAAGTAAAAAAAATTAGTCTTAAAGCATAAACAAACACACAAATGAAATATATTGAAAGTGTCTGAATGCCATATTGAACGTCGCGTCTAATTCATCGTATCATATAAACTTATTAACCATACGAAAAACCAGCGGAATGTTTTTAATTGACCTGGGATGTATGCAGCTGGAATTGAATTAGTCGATATGCACGGAATAAGAAACATGGCTCGAACTGTCACTGCTGAGCTGCTACCTGATTGGGGCGGAAATATTTCAAGCGAACTCAAGTGTTAGCGATTTTATAGCGAAAATTGACATTTTACAGTGATTTTATAGCGAAAATTGACAATTGTTCATTGTTTAGCTGATTTAAAACTTGAATTACGACCATTGGCTTTATTTTCATGGAATTATGCTGTTCATTTCATATCGCATTTCGCTTAAGTTATAAACCGGAATCACGATAAGAACATTTAACGTCAAGATTATTTAAAAATACATGAACTTGGAAGTTTATTTCATATTGTGATTTAGTCTCAACAGACGTGTACAGAAATAATTATCGCTTGAAAACTTTCGAACCCGATTTAATATGGGAATGTCGTTAGAAAAATTTTTGGCAGCCTTCCAATAGAAGCTAGGTTTGACAGTTGGAAAAACAAAATCAGAGGATGTCATGATTTCGAATTCGAGAATGATTCGTCAAGTAAAGGAAGCAAATTGATCAGTCAGTCATGGATACAACCAGCAGCATAATTAAGGGTTAATATTTACAAAGAATCAAACAGTAATTCGTTGAAAAATTCAGTGATTTTTATCGTCAGATAAAAGTGAAGAAAATATTCATGTACATGGTTGTTATTTAAGCTGTACAACAACATATATATATTCTCTCTCTATTTAGGAAATAACGTAATACAAATTTGAACAAATCTTAATCTATTATCGAAACGCAACACTTTCAAAACGTGCAGCCCTCTACTGTCCATTGCATAAACCAAAACAAAAAACTCAATGGAGGCAGAAGAGAGTGATGAATTATTATCAAAATAAAACGAAAGCCACCGGTTATTAACTGAAACAACACTTATTTTAACCTTACTACTCTTGGAAAAAACAAAATTCCTTAGATCAAAATTCAAGAACACATATAGGGACAAACACTAATCAACTAATCTTTGAACGGGTATAACCAGATAAGCGCATATTTGAAATCAATTTAGGAAGGCTAAACAAATGAATTTCTATTCGTTCTACAAATTCTGCAAAATTTATCATGCATTGTTGAGAAAAAAAATAGGGGTGCATATCCGGAACCGAAGAGATCACCATTGTTAACCTGAAAACGTACGCTATTCTCCTTGCCACAGGCTGGATCTGGTTGTGGCGAGCTTGTTTTTGAATTTCTCAATTACTTAATGAAACTTGTAGTACTTTAAATTTGTTTTCTAATCTAATCTAAAAGCTGTGCTAAAATTTAGAGTTTGTCGAATAATTTTTGCGTTTCTTAGTTAATCGAGGAATCGAGATTTGACTTTCCATTATGGATGATACATCAATGGCAGCATTGGCTTCATTTTATAGCGAGCTAGCTAGTAAATATCAATTTTTCGAACAGCTCACTTGCAATCTCAAATGTGAAATAGCTTCATAGAAATTTTCATCACAAAATGACATAAGCCTAAACTAATTTTACCCAGCTTCATATTCATCAACAAATATTTGACGTTTTTAGTGACTTACCAACGGGGTCTGGAAATTCTAATAGTAGAAAGCCTACTGCCCTGGTGACAAATCATTGAAAACGAGAGAGATGTCAAAATCGTACGTTGTTTCACTGATGAAAACAAACGTCAAAGAGATTTCCGATCGGACCGTAATAATCGAAACAGAAAGTAAACTAATGTCGTTTTCGCTTGATGTTAAACCTAACCCAGTTTCCACTCTAACTGCTGTCAAACCGCCAGTTTCGAACCTAGTTTTGACGTTTGTTGAACTGAAAATCGAGTCAGTTTCGACCCTGGTTTTTATATCAGGCTTGCTGAAGCCCACGTTGCAAAACCAACACAGTTTCGTTAAAAGTGTTTGTTTGGTGAAACCACCCTGGGTCAGTTTCAATTTTCTCGAGCAAAAACGACATAAGAGAAACTGTCATTTGCAATTAGGACTTTCTGTAATGTTTATCGAGATATGTTATTCGTCTAATGAACGATTCCTATGTTCCGTCAGTGGGTGACCGTTAGCGTCAAGGAATGACAATCAGAGATGCCAGGTAAAAATTTCAAATATCTTCAAAAATCTTCAATCTTGTTTCGCAAAAGTCAGTAAAAATGTCTGCAGGCTTCAATTTCACGAGCAAACAAAAAAAACGTGGGGACAATTTCAAAAGTCTGTAAATTTTTAAGAAATTCTGCGAAAAAATCAATTTTCAAAAGTCTGCCTAAAAAAGTCTGCAAACTTGACATATCTGATGACAGTGGAACGGAATTGCATGAAATCAGACAATCAGAGGTGTCAGATATATTTATACAAAAAAATCTGTATTTATCTGTATTCACTATAAAATCGATATTTTTATTGCCAGTGTTAAGACTCTAGCGCTAAAAATAAATTTTGACAGGAACTTTTTGCTTACTCATTAATATAAGTATAAATGCCATGTGCCGAGCACATCAGAGATGCCAGGTTAAATTTTTAAGCAGGACTTGAAAAGTTTGTGTAATCAAATTGTTGCAGTGACATTGGAAAAAATATCGCATTTTATCATGCAAAAGTGAAAGTTAAATGCTCTAAAGATGTAAATTTCAAACAAGTCCATTTAACATTTGATATTAAGTACAATCCACAAATATCTGTTAATCAGAAATCTGTGAATTCAGGTATAATTCTGCTTAAGTGGCATCACTAGTTTTCATATACTGGACTCATTTGTATGTGTGTACTGCGGCAAATGGACTGTGTAAATATTTTTTTCGCAGGTGTCTAATCAAGTTTAAAATTCGCAATATAGTGAGAATATTTTTATCTCAATCTTCAATTACGAAATTGAATGTTTGCAATTTTCATCACCAATCGGAATCAAAAAAAATACAATTCCAATATCATATACTTTCAAAATGTTAATTTAATGCTCAACTTCAAATACCAACACTGTTTTCAGATTTTCAAATCAATTTTTGATTCGTCCAATGATTACGAAACTTTTATCTCGTCACTGCTACCAAAGAGAGCTCAAACGAAAGAATATCGATTTGTTTTTTTCCAATTCTTTTTGTGAAATCTGTATTGAGTTTAGGAAATCTGTATATAAAATCTTCAATCTGTATAAAATGGTTTTTGCGCATGTAAAATTTGTATAATACAGATAAATCTGTATAGATGACATCTCTGCATTCAATACGTATATTTGCCCGATGTGTCATTATTACAGAACACTTTTTGACGTCTGGTACGTGTGAACAATTCGAGAATAAAATCATTTAATTAATGTTGACGGACGGTGACGCCTGGTTAACGTTGACGGAAACTGACTGGTCCTCTGAATCGTACTTAAAACTGGTTGATGTTAGATATTTTGTGATGAAAACAAACTACTTACAAAATGGCAACGATGCATTTGTGGTTGTAAATGAGCTGTCAGATTGTCAAATAATCGATTACAGCAGAATGCATCCGGTTTTCTGGTTTGACGAACGAGTTTGCCGTATCCAGAATCCTTGAAGTAAACCTATCACGAAATAATCTGCCAGTGTAATCGGCAAACAGCTAACCTTATGTACATATTTGGAATTCGTGCCATCATTTACTACAGTACACCGGCGACTGTCACTTGATTGTCACTGAAAGATGGAACCACTGTTAGTCAATAGTAGTAGGTGGAGCGTTGAACGTTGAACAACAAAACCCATAAGTTTACAACAAAACAATAGGAGAAAGAACAAATGGATGAAAAATAAACGCGAAAGTTTATTGAATTTTATCGCCAACATACTAAGAAGATAACTAAAACAACAAACCAATTGAGATTAACTCATCGGTGAAATTTGGCTAGTCGTTTTGAAAATCCTCTCCTTCAAAAAAAAGTACTAACAGTAAGTGAAATTAATAGTGAACTGTAGGTTGGAAAGGTAAACAAAAAAATAAGTCAGTCAGTGTGCCGCTATATTAGAGACTATGTTTCACCACAAACAGAGATTTAGACTACTGCAACGCAAATGGCTAGCAACTGGCAGAATCTTCGAGCTGGCTCCAGCTGATCTCAGATTTGCCTTTTATTGTTGGTTTGTCGTGTTGATGTCAGAGACGGCATCCGGCAGGGTGAAGAATCTTAGTTTATTAGCCAATAACAAAGAAAAAAAAACAAACAAACAAAAAAGAAAACTTGCTGCAAAACATAACAACATAACCTTGAAGTGAGATGACAGTTAATACTTATCGCTAACAAAAAAGAACACACACACCCACGCAGATGCAAAACATAGGCAAAATATGTTGTAGTAAGAATCGAATAAAAGTACAATAATTATAAAGAACATGTGAAAGGTATGAGTCAGAGAATAAATAAGGAAAAATGTTGAAATTTGTGCCGTTTATTTTTTCACATAATGTGATTGCCGAAAATTTGACAGAAGCTGCTATATTGGTATCTATATTGTATACAACATTTTCAATCCGATACAAGATGCTACAAGAACTCGAGTCTCTCAATGCATGAACCGTGAGAGAATTTTGCTACATTTCTTCACTCTACTTCATGCTCTGAGTATTTCACGGCCGTTTAAAAAAAACTACAGTTTGATAATTATCGGTGCTGTGTGGAATTTACCAAGAGAGAATCGCAAGTTGACAATTATCGCAGAAAATCGAATCGGTGATTCGGCTTTATGATTCTCATACTAGGTTGCAATATTTCAAAACCTTGGTGTGAAGCATTCACAGACATTTTCATAGATACAACTTATACAAAGGTTATATGCGCATAGTTAGAATAAGCGGCAATAGTAAAATGATTCTATCGCAATTATCAACTGCCTGTATAGAATCGGATCGCGAATTGAGAATAAGCGACCGTTTGTTGCTTCAGAGAGGATCCCCACAGCAGCGTGCTAACCTTTGATTCTCAGAAATGTCATCGAGAGAAATTCGCTCTCGCACTGGTGTCGATTCTATGTTAGATGAGCCATGCCGGGTTTTTGTTGTTGCGATGATATCTGTCTCTCTTTGATGGCACTGATTCAATCGTGTGAAGAGTTGCCAGTGAGCGTTTTTTGATACGATAAAAATCATTCTTGGTGATATATTTCTGTATGGGATTGACTTCGAAAAGGTAAGTACTGTTACGGCTATTATGATAACAACAACGAAAGGATTCCGAACTAGTGAATTATGTCTTTTGGAAGTCGTTCTTGTGACAGAAATGACAGAAACGCCGGTTCTCCCTGTGTTTCAAACTTGACTCTACGTAAAAGTGCTGTAAAATTGAGTGCAAAGGAGTTGACAGATTATATGAAAAATGTTGGAAACCGCGTGTAACTTGGATCGTGTTTGGACCATTTTCTGGCATCGAACTCGTCATTACACTGCTTGAATGGACTGCTAAGCATCGAGTCTAAATCCATATTTAAACTGCTATTAAAAAAATCAGAAACAGAAATAAAAAAATGGTTTTAAGAGTTACGTAATGATCAAAACTACACTACATGAAGCAAAACAGGGTCAAAATCACGTAAATTTGAGGATGTTTCGATTATTGAGGTTTTAACCGTAAGGTCACTCGCCTCTTCGGTCTAGAAAAACTTTCTGATCCTATGTGCGAGGTTGTGAATCGAACCCATGTGGGTTACATGAAAGGCATCGACTTACCCTGCACGCTATACCCGTTTCCAATATGAAAAAATGATCCATTTGACGAAGCGTATCACTCGATATTATCGTGAGATGGGAAGCGTTACGTTAAGTTAAAGAAGCTAGATATCGTTGCATACGATGATTTTCTTAAATTCAGAGTATCAAATCATATGAGTTTTTTGGTGGAAATTATGAATAATAAATCCATTATAAGGATTAGATTCCTACGGTAAACGAGTTACGATGCGTTACTTTTATGGAAGTTATAGGTGTTACGAAGTGTTACTTGCGTTACTTTGTAGTAAGTTATAGACGTTGCGAAGCGTTACAAGCGTTTTTTTGTGTTACTTATTCGTGAGTCATTGGTGCGACAAAGCGTTACATTTGTTACTTTTTATGTAAGTTATAGGCGTTACATGCGTTATTTTTTGGGAATCATAGACGTCATGAAGCGTTACATGCGTTTCTTTTTTGTAAGTAATTGGCGTTACGAAGCGTTATATGCGTTACTTTTTTTAAAGTTGTAGATGTAACGAATTTTTACATGAATTACCTGTGTTACGTAGCGTAACATGCGTTATTTTTTGTAAGTTACAGGCGTTACGAAAAATGTGTTATAGGCGTCATGAAGCGTTACATGCGATACTTTTTGAAAGTTGTAATAAGCATTGCGAAGCGCTTCATGTGTTATTTTTTGTTAGTTATAGACGTCACGAAGCGTTACATACATTACTTTTTTGTAAGTTAATAAGCGTTACGAAGAGTTACATGTGTTACTTTTTCGTGTGTTCTAGGTGCTATGAAGCGTTACATGTGTTACTTTTTATGTAAATTATAGGCGTTACATGCGTTATTTTTTGTGAATCATAGATGTAACGAAGCGTTACATGCGTTACTTTTTTGAAAGTGGTAGACATTACGAAGCGTTACATGTGTTTTTTGTAAGTTTTTCGTGAGTTATAGGCGTTACGAAGCGTTACATGCGTTCCTTTTTTGTATGTTATAAATGTAACGGAGCGTTACGAAGCGTAACATGCATTACTTTTTTGTAAGTAATAGTCATTACGAAGCGTTACATGTGTTACTATTTTGTAAGAAATAGGTGTTACGAAGCGTTACATGCATTACTTTTTTGTAAGTAATTGGCGTTACGAAGCGTTAGATGCGTTACTTTTTTGAAAGTTGTAGACGTTACGAAACGTTACATGTGTTTTGTAAGTTATAAGCGTTACGAAGCGTTAAATGTGTTACACTTTTGTTAATTATAGACGTTACTTTGTGTTACATATGTAATCTTTTGCAAGTTATAAACGTTACGGAGTTATAACAGTAACAAAACGTTACACGCGTTACTTTTTTTTAATTATAGGCGCTACGAATCGTTACTTTTTTAGATTAATAGGCGTTACGAAGCATTATATGCGTTACTTTGTGGTAAGTTGTAGGCGTTACGAAGCGTTACGAAGCTTTACATGTGTTGCTTTTTCGTAAATCATACGCGTTACGAAGCGCTACATGCGTTACTTTTTTGAAAGCTATAGATGTTATTTTTTTGAAAGCTATAGATGTTACTTTTTTGTTAGTTATAAGCTTTACGTAGCATATCATGTGTTAATATTTCGTGAGTTATAGGCGTTACGAAGCGTTTCATGCGTTCTTTTTTTTGTATGTTATAAGTGTTACGGAGCATTACGAAGCGTTACATGCGTTACTTTTTTATTAGTAATTGGTTTTACATGTGTTACTTCTTTGAAAGCTGCATATGTTACGAAGCGTTACATGCGGTAGTTTTCTGTAATAGGCGTTATGAAGCGTTACATGCGTTACTTTTTTGCAAGTCAAAGTCGGTACGGAGTGTTGTGTGCGTTACGTCACATTGGTCGACTATCCGAAGAATTTTTACCCGTCGGCTATCCGAAGAACTTTTATCCTAAACTCCAAAAATTTTAAATTTTACAGGTGACTTAATATTAGATGAGCTTGAACTGGTTTCGACTGTAACTTGCGTTCTGTTAGCAGGTTCGACTGTATAAATTTAAATGCACCTTTTACCAGCCAATCAGATGCATGCTTCTGTGGCTCAGTCGATTAACAGACGTACATGCGATCCAATGATTCTCGGTTCAAGTCGCGGTGGTTGCTATCAGTATTATTTTTTTTCAATGAATTTAATGTCATGGAGTTTTAGACACAATATTAAATGTTCTTCGACGTAAATTTGCGTGAACTGTGACTGTTTAAACTGCGAAGTATATCTATTTGATATTTTACTATTTTGGTAAGGGAGTGCATATCGACATAACTTAAAGCGTAGCTGTTCGTTTGATGGTTCGATCGGCTAATATCTTGCCATTACAATGGTGATATATTTAAAGAAACCAACGAGAAAGAGTAAACTTCCGCTGGCTGCCTGGAGTTTTACGAGCTTCGAAAAATAATCACTTCGTGCACCGAGTATTTAAAAATACATATTAATACAAAACATGACAAAATTTCAACGCATTCTCGGTAGATGGGTGCCCAGAGCGAAAACTCATGACAATATTATCAGGACATTCTGTTCTACATATGGAAATGAGGAGAGTTTTTCGGTTTCTAGCAGCAACATGCATCGAACTAGCACTCCTTCCCTTCTCAAGCAGATCTGCATGCGGGCGTGGCCGGCGTTGGTATTGATCAGCATTCAGGGATCAATGCAGTTTACAAAATGTGAAACCATGTGTTACTCTCAAGCACATTGTTTGAGGCTCTACTTATAATCCTAGAAAAACAGCCATTGTTGAAAAACGCAGAAGAAGTTTTCTCCGCTACTGCATGATTAATCTTCCAGAACAAAATGTTAGTTTATTGAAAAGAATATGCCTAAACAAACTCATATTTCTCTTGTGAATTTCTGCTCAACGACAGTAGAGAAAATTGCTCTTGCACAATGGCCATTTTCCTTAGAATGAAAATTATCCCTTAAGAAAAAATAATTTTGAAGGCACAATTGGTCCTGATCAATAAAAGAGTAGCAACACACGAGCAGTCTCTAATGCTGAATGCTAATGCAATAATCTTATCAAACGCATCAATTGTCATCTTCATCGAGTAACGTCATCAAATCTTCATCTTCGATCCTGTTTAGTTTACCAGAACATTTGTTATCATCCAACCAGATTCTGCAGAGTTTGCTCAGCGAGGGCAAATTCATCGTGTACTTCTGCCAAAATACAATGATTTTTCGAGACACCTTTATTCATGCTACATTAATGAGGTACAACAAAAAAAATTTCTGGCCCAAACATCGACAATGCCACACAATAACGTGATATCATATACTAGTAAAGATGCGTTATGTCAACAGAATATTTTCGCTTGCATTAGCAACTATAAACAGGTGGCTAACACCATTTTCCGTAGAACGCAGCTAATTACTTACTACAATCGAAAAAAGAAGTATGGAGTACCTTTGTTATAGTTCAAAGAACGCCATACCCTCCTATGTAATTTTTCGCCTGAACACAAGTCTTCCATGTGAATCGATGGTCATCTACGACAATCATCTAGCCACTCGTCAATATCACCCGTAACCAGTTCAATGCGATAAGCACTGCGAGAAACTGGACAATTAGAGATCTATATCCAATGACAAACATGCTACTTTGCTATGGGTCCCAAGTAACCGTGGATTTTTTGACACAGAACTTTAATCAATCTCATCTAAAAAATCACCGTATGTAATCAATATACACAGAAGACAGACGTATGCTACAGCTAAAAACGAGCATGCAACCTGAAATTAACCTGGAATAACAGCAGTATCACAACGATTATTCCACCAACACTAGCGACGACGATCCGCTGGATGTGCTTGTGAATAGTCACACTCTCATCTAATTGGTTGCGCTCAGGCGCGTACCCAGAAAAAAATCGGGGGGTGTTTTCATAATTTTAGGGAATCATCTCCAAACGCGTTCACAAAGTCAATCCATGAATCGTAATAATAGCAGGTTTATAAGATATTTAAGTCGTCCGGTTTAACTACGTGCCCGGTCTAGCCCCTGTCTTTCCTAATAATCTCTTGAGTTTCGGGAGGGGTTTGAGCCCCCAAAACCCCTTCCTGTTAACGCGCCAGAGTGCGCTCCTTTCCTAAGCTAAACGAATAAATTAAGTTAAGATGAAAAGTCGTTTATTCATCGATACGCTGACGGAAGCTAAATTTTTATGGAAAACAATCCTCACCACTCATGTATTGAACTGGATAGTCTTATAGATTTTGGCATTGATTCGATTCTTAGATGAAAGTTTAGAAAGCAGCCTTAATCACAAATTACACGAGATAATATTTCATTGTTAGTCAATTTTTTTCGTTATTCTAAATTATATAATTTTACATCCAAACATTTCGGTTTTTGATCTTCTTCAGTATAAATTAGGATTGACTAATTTTCGATATCACTTTGTAATTATAGGGCTCGAACTTTTCATAACTGTATAGCTAATAATACTTCGTATGAGCACGAATCACAGAATTTTGACAACCCGTCATTTAGACGATAAATTCAGAATGAAAATCTCACAGGACATAACATGGAACTTTATCCGAACTGAAAAAAACTATCGTTTACACATGCCGTTTATAAGCCAAACATGTGATAAATTGTGGAATAGAAGAATAAAAAAATCGATAGCGCCTGCTGTTAAACTAGACGAATGGTAATCGAAGTGGATAGGTCCTGGAGAAGGCACAGACACGATCAATACAGTGACAACGGAGGTTAAAGAATCAAATCCTGCTATAGAGTTTGCGCGTTTCGTACATAAGCTACCAACATTCAACAGTTGAAGTTTCCATTTCAAACTATCGGCTTGATTTGAGCGGTTTGAACGAAATTCATATTCCAGGCTGACTCAACAACTCTCGAATGGCTTGATCAAACCACGTATCCTTTATATTTAAAAGTGAACAAATTGTTTAAAGCAACTTTCATTCGTTATATGCGCTAGATTTTGGGTGCAATCAACTACTCGGTAACCTAAAAAATATTGATGTGGCTTGTTTTATTCTGTGATGACAGCCGATAATGATGAGTTGTCGGTAAAATACCGATACGATCGGTCAATACCATACGAGACGCTGATCATCAACAAGTTTGTTTCGATTGGAAGATTTTGCGAACTATTTACGATGTTGTACAGAAAGGAAACATTTTCAACCGTTACAGTGCACACTGATGCCCAGGTGACAGAAACCCATTTATTTTATTATTCATATGATTGTAAATGCTTTCGAATTTTTCGAATCAGAAATAAAAATTTTGGATTTTTTTGCAGTTCGGGTGCTGTGAGAATTATTTTATTTCTTTCATATGAAATATATGGCGCAAAGATGATGTTCAATTCACGGTGCACTTTTTTTTATTTAATTGTGCAGTACCAGTAATCTTAAAACTAATTACAGTTACTCAATCTTACATCTTACATATTTAACGGCTTTGTCCAAGATTTTCAAAATTCTATAGTTGCAGCAAGTTATTTATATTGAGAGAGTTTTCTCTTCATGAGAGCTCCACACCGCTCGATAGGTCGTAATTTCGGATAGTTAGGTGTATTCGCCTCTTACGGTACAACATGGACTTCAGTTCAAAATACCAAATCAGACAAGATGCCAAATTAGACCAGAATAGCGAGGGAACGTCATGGTTGTGTAGGAATGGTAACAATCACTCGTTTAGGTACTCTTTAAAGTATATTTCTTTGTCTACCGTTCCGGTAGTGATAGTTTTGCATTGTTCGATCACAACTGCGTACTGCCTGCCAAACCAAACTGACAGATTCGGCTTTTCATTGCGAGCGTACGCAATTGCCTTTCACATTTGTTCTTCTTTTGACACCATCTTCGATCTATAATACTATAAAAACTAATTTTACAAAATGAAAAGATATAGTTCTTCTGTCTGCGAAATGTTTCACGCGTTGTTGGCATATTTCCAGCAATACACGTATTAAGGGATGTTCAGTTTTTATCACGAACAAGTCCTACCTAAAAATTCTATCGCTAAACTCTAAACGTTATGCAGTGGACGTCCAAATAAGGCGGTAACATCAGAAAACATAAAAAAATCCACAAAATCATTTTGAATGTTTGAAAAGTGCAGTTGCGTGAGCTAGCTGACATCGTAAAGATAGCAAAAGAATGTGTTGGCTTCATATTGCATGAGCATTTGACTGTGAGAAAGCATAGTGGATGCCGCGCTCACTGTTGACCAGCAACGATAACGTGTTGATGATTCTGAGCAGTGTTTTGCCATGTACAAACGTAACAAACCGGAATTTTTGCATCGATATGTGACAATGGATGAAACATGGATTTACCACTCCTGGTTCAAAACAGCGGACAGCGACTAGTGAACCTCGTCTAAAGCACAACAATCGGCTGGAAAGGTTATGGCCGCAGTATTTTGGGATGCGCGTGGTGTAGTATTTATAGGAAGCGGGTCATTTCGCCGAAAACCATTTCGCCAAAAGTCATTTGGTCAAATGTCGTTTCGCCGAAAGCCTTTTCACCGAATAGGTTATTTCGCCGAAAGTCGTTTCGCCAAAAGGGCCATTTCGCCGAAAGAGTCATTGTTTCATCAAGACAACGAATCGTGTCACAAGTCTTTCAAAACAATGGAAAAACTACATGAATTGATCTTCGAGTTTCTCACGCATCCACCGCAGAGCTGAAAAAAGGCTCGCCGGTAAGACGAATGAAGAGGTTATCGCTGAAGCTAAGGCTTACTTTGAGGCAAAAGATAAATCATTATACAAAAGTGGTATTGAAATATTAGAGTTAATTCTTAACTAAAAAAAATCGTGTTCTCTTTGTTAGGCCCGGTGTCTTTTCAGCCCATGTGTTATATGAAAGATAGTGCCATAGAAGCGTTTCCGATCCTTTTATTCGCAAAACTATGTCCCAGTAAGGAGAGATTCCTTCCATCTAAGTGTGGAAGAAATTTTTCCCCGGTATTTTAAATGGCGTACGTTTGTTACGCATAAGCTTGAAGAAGGCTATACTTTCTTATGTTATTTTTCGGCCAAGATACAAGGGTTCCGAGCAAATCACTTGTTACATATGCCAAAAAGCTGTTCACTATGGTAAGCCATGTGAAAAACTGGACAAGAAGACATCTGCACCAAAGGACAATAGCGCTTCCTCCGCACGAATCCCAAAAAATACCAGTACATCGGAGACAGCCATCATTTTAAAAAACGGCCACGTGAAGCCAAATCGCAAATGAGCCGAAATACAAAATATCAATGAAAAAAAAACTAAAAAAAATTACGATGAACAATGATTTCAAAATATTTTTCTTAGTTTTTGTTCTTCATATTGCGAATGTTATGAATTTTGAGACTTCAGGCGCTAAAAATTTTGACACACACTTTTTGCTTACACACTAATGTTAGTAAAAACGCCACATGCCGTTCACATCAGGGATGTCAGGTTAATTTTTCAGTCAAATTTTAACGACCTATTCTAATTTTTGAACGTTGCATGCAACGCTATTTTGATGCAGAAACTGGAACAAGCCCTGATGATTGTTATTGTATGTAATACTTATCAGATGTATTCTTTGAGAATCTTTAATGTGTCAAGTCAAAAATACTATACCCATGTCTGCTTGATATTAGTCAAGAACATTTGATTTCCAAGTCCACGAGACAGCAACAATCAGGGCCGGTGAAACATGTTAAACCCAGGTGGGTAATGTTTTAATACTACGGAGAACGACCCACTATTTCGAAGTATTTCTCTATTCTAATGGAAATGATTTTTATCCCTAAAAGTGCAGACGTTTTTTTTAATAAAATATTGATTCTATAAAATTTTTCATGAAACGCGTAAATTAGAAGTTTGAAGAGTTTTCGGTACTAAGTTTTGAAACAAAATTTCGCATCTAAGGTTTAACCTTGTTTAAAAATCACTGCCAATATTTGTTTTCAATTCAAAGTGCCAACCTGCAAAGAACATTTAACATCAATAGCACCACGAGCACTGAATCTATCGATATATAAGTGACGTTACTAATTTATTTATGAAAAATGGAAATAACGAATTCCGTGTGTTGCTAAAACATTGCTTTTTAAAGGGAAAAAACGCGCAAGCCCAGCTATAGCTTGAGAAGTGTTTTCCCCACTAGGATCCATTAAAAATAAAGGTTTGTGGTATTCTGATTTTGAACGCGGCTAAATGAAGCAGTCAACCGGAAAAAAATTAAGCAAGTTTGGATAATCGTGATATATGAACGCAAAATCAAAGTTCGTGAGATTAGATATGCAGAGATCGTTAGTACATGAACTGAAAGTTCTTTCACGATCTTGTACGGAAATCTGAGCATAAAACAATCGTCACCAAACGGATCTCGAACACGGCCGCTCATAATCAACAAAAGTCTGCTGCAATAAAATGGAATGCGTTGGTATGGAACAGAGGATGAAACATGGATCCACTATTTTTATCCGGAGTCATACCAGCATTGAGACTGGGAAAGCCATCTGAAAACGTACAGGTAGCTGTAACAACCATGGCATAAGTTTTTAGATGTTCGAGGTATAATTAGCATCGACTATCTTGAACAGGAAAGTACCATCAAAAGTGAGTCACTGTTAACCAAGACTATGCACCGTGCCATAAGTCAATGAAAACAATGAAAAAATTAAACGAATTGGGCTGCGATCTGTTTCCTCATCCACCTTGTTCACAATTACCTAGCCCCAGCGATTGCTTGTCCTTTGCGGATCAGAAAAAGACACGCCAGCGAAAAATTTTTGGCTCGAATAAGACAGTCATCGCCGCAAAGGAAGCCGATGTTTAGACCAGTGACAAATCATTCTATAAGGATGGTATTGGAAAATTATGAAAAGTGCTAGAACGATTGTATGTCATTTGAAGATGATAATGTTGATGAATAAAAAATATGCCTGCACACGAAATTATGTTTTTCTGGTTAGTACCTGGACTGTTTGAACGATGTTTTAGCAACTTTTACTTCTTTTCTGAACCACACAGAGTTCAAGTTTATTCGATACAGAATCACTCATTGAAATGCAGAAATTTAATGGAAACCGTGAACTTGTATGTATTTGTTAGAGGAAACCATGACAAAGATTTTCGTTACTAACTGAAGTTTCACCAATCACCAATTATCTGAAATATGATATAGATATGGAAAATAAAATAAAAATGATTGAGATAAAGATGGACAAAACCTGAACACTGTTTGTACGGTTCTCAGTATTTTGAATTTGCACACCGGTATAGAAAGCAAAAACGTAGTCATCCGCCCGATTCTCTCGATCCCCGTCCCAGTCTACCATCTTTATTGGAACTAACAAGATCTTTTTTTTTGTCACTAACTTGTTCGTTCTCCTTTCCCCCGTCTCTACACATCTCGATGACAACTAATTAGATATCTGTCGAACATGCTGTTCCCACGTCCCCGTTTACCTCATTTTCCACAATATTTACTTCTCTTTCATTATCTTCAGTAACATCACCATCACCGACAACGGAGAACCGCTCCAGTCGATGACCAGGCTGCGGGCCACCCGCCGAGTCTTCGTAGCCTCATGATTTTTCCCGCGGACTCACACGGACTGAATGTTGCGGCCAATATAGATATTTACCAACGCCATCTGGAAGACTCTCATGCTATATTCAATTCACCGGCCACTGGTGATCGCCACCAGAAATTTGAATTTTCGAGAATCCGTGACCTCGATACGATATTTCCTAATGATACTATTCTAGTTTGAAGTTATGTCGTTTTCGGTTTTAAATTGCACTACACCGGTGTAGCAAGAGCTGCACTGAAACCGTTCGTTTTTGCCAATTGCACTACACCAGTGCTACACTTTTTCTGCGCCGATACCACTGGTGTAGCACTCATCAAAAGTTTGGTGTAGCTCTGTGCAATGGAATTGTTTATTGTAGTCAATGGTCACTGTTTATGTTTTCGTTATTTTCGTTCGTTTATTAATGCCTCAGTGTAGCACTGCACCGGTGCAGTGCAAATTAGAAAAGAAAACGCCATCTGTCCTTAATTAAGATTAGGAAAGACCCTTGGCATCTTAGAGCTTAAGCAGTGTGCCTTAAAATTATATTATATTATTGAATAAAAAAACGTAGTCCTACGTCAAAGAATTTTGAGTGATTTTCTTCATGTGAAGATATCGAAGGTGAGATGTGACAAGGTTCATTTCATCATGCAGAAATCTTTTAGTAACTTAACTTTCACTTTTTACAAGAGGAGTCGACCTTAAATATCTGCCGGAAAATTCCGATGAAGGTCTTCTACTATTTACTATTCCGGCAAAGCTAATAAAAGCTGTTACTTTTTACTTGCCACTGCATTCTTCTTTTGCCGGTTCGGAATATAAAGAGTAAAAGACCTTTATCGGTATTTTCCGCTATCTCACAGACCCGAGTGATTCGCATTGATGAGATGCTTAAGCTCGGCTCCTTTGCTGGAAGGAAAAAATTAAGTTACTAAAAGATTTCTGCCTGCTGAAATGACCCTTGTCACGTCTCACCTTTCTGCGGTATATCTTCACACCCTTGCTCTACCTTGAGAACTAGCATTCTATAATTTTGATTTTATTTATTATTCCGAATTACAATAAAAATATTCTTATTATTATGAATAATGCTAATATTTCCTTTGTTTTTTGTTCGAAATTCCAGGTGGGTAATTACCCACCTTTGGAATTTTCGGGTGGGTAGTGCTACCCTCCGTACCCACCTCTTTTACCGGCCCTGGCAACAATGCAATTATTTCCCTTGTTTAGTCTATTTTACCTTCGTCTCCTCTACGAAACACATATGGACAATTCGGTACCAACAATTACGAACCAAGCAAGTGTCGTAACGGCGAAGCACCTGGTAATTCCTGAACATCCCCCGTACCCCGTAGAAAGAGCATAACTGTCTCATCGATAGCGACCAGGTTTCAGTTCGGTTTTTACTTTCATTACGATCGGTTTCATACTAATTGGCGAGTCATTGTTCGTGTTCGAGACGCAAAAGTTCCTAATTTGTGTTCTGCAGAAAAAATGAGTAATGGCGGTCGTTCAGAGCTCGCGGATTCCGTCGAGCTGGAATGGTGAATTTGAGTGGTGATGTTTTTTCCGTAACTTTCCTAATAACCAATATGAAGCCGAAACTTCGTAAATGGAAAAACTTTCCGTCGAAATGTAGCTCGAGCAGCAGAAGTAACTAGTTCATATCATTTTTTTTTCGGGGATGCTCCGTTGTTACAAGGATTAATTACGCCTTCGACGTTGTACAAGCCGTGTCAGGTGACACGGATTAGTGAATTGACAACTCTCAGTGGATAACCTAAAAGTGCACACGCAACGGTGCTGATTCTGCATTTGGGTAATTAACGGCAGCCGCAGTGCAGTGTATTTATGCTATTTCGTGTTACCTTGTATGTAAGTCTGGTCATTGCAGGCATCGGGAGATCTTTGAGATGTGGCATGCTGGATAGGTCAGAGCCAGTGAATGATTCGTGACCAATATCATCATGAGCGGACGGTGGATCTTCGTTCTGATTCCACTACTTAGTCAAATACAGGGAATACTTGGAGGAAAAACCTATATGTGAGTTGAGAGGGGCTTTTCTCTGGTACAGTGGGAGGCCATCTTGTTTTACTAATTTGCTAGACCATGGGAACGTTTCAATTGCTAACATTGAAAGTAGACTATAGATATAAGAAGTAAAGATGAATGGTCTGAATGGTTCAGGAAATTATGCAAGTTATCAGCGGAGCTCAACTATTGACAGTTCGTGTTAGCTGTTTCAACACTCCACCAAGGACGAATCGACGAAATCCAGTAAATATGAAACACAAGGAATATGAGTTTTTATTTTGTCGTTGTGATTCCATACTTAAATTCCCGTTAGAAATGGAAGCCTCCTACATGTTTGTGTTCAGTTCAGTCGCGCGTTTGCTTTCTATGTTAGTTTTCTCGTGCTACGTTATGCCTCCTTATAATCATGTCAAGGGTATGTGATACCAAACGACATTGTATAACTTGGTCGTACTTCGAATGGTTCGAACACTAGCCTTGATTTGTTTAGTCGGTTTCGAGTCGAGTTTATAAAAATTAATCTAAATGACGTTAATACTGAGAAGAAATTTTCACCGCTAGGCGTTTCATGTTCAATTCCAAGAAATCGATTTGCAGATTTGAAAATTCGGATTTTGGTAGTTCAGTAAAGCTGTCAAGAAGTTTGCGGAAATATGCGTGAGAAACAAAGTCAAAGTAATAAGGAATAAATCACAGCTTGTACATTACATGTTATGAAGATTTGAATCCACACATCAAATTATATTTTCTATCGATCGTATCTTCAAATCTCCTGTACCAGGTGTGCCATTTAATAATTTACGGGATTTTTTCGAAAGATGTCTTTACAAACAGGGATTAGTTCACCGCTAAAACTATTGCGTCATTTCTTCGTTTAAAAAAAACTTGTATTGCGATTTGGTCAGATGCAGGTTAGTGAATTGTTTGATTCGCAAAACAAGTAATGCTGAATTCCAACGAATTCTTGTTGAAGCTTACAGTGAACATGGTTATCAAAAAAAAAATGAAAATGCTGAATTGCAAGGATTGTAGAACGAAGACAATACCCCAAAGTCAAAAAAAAAAAGATTCAGAAAAACTTCTAATAGGTAATGTCAAAGACATAACCGCGAGAATGACGTAGGATTGTTGAATTTCGAATTTTCTGGCCCTAGAATGAACAGAATTTATTAATTTTCTTCGACATTGAGCACTATAAATGATGGCTTTATTTGCACTTGTTTAATGAAGAGTTCCTAAATCAAGAGTGACAACAACTCATCCACAATGTTGGCAACAATTAAAAACATTCGATCCGAATTTTTTGGAACGATACTATCAAATATGCGTCTGTCGTCACTCTAGTTTTAGGCACTCTAGTTTAATGCTGTCCGAACGATGCACGAAGCTGAACATTATGTTTCGGATTTGCTCTAAACTAATTATGTTATTTCTGGTTTGGCCATTTCAACTGAAAAATGACTTTTATAGTTCTTTGTGAATGTTTTGTGGTCCTCAGAAGGGCCGATTCATTGAATTTTTCTCGTTGTTCACATTGAAGAAAATCGAACAGCCTTAACACATTAAAAATTTAGATTTTTATGAAATGCTTTGGATTCTGGAAAGAACCGAAGGTTATTCTTTCTCCGGCTTTCAACACAGTTGATAATTGTTTTCCCAAACAAAATTGCGAACAAATCGATTACCTTTCGTGTGTTGGACGGCGCACAAGGTAAATCTGTCACTTGTTTGTGTGCCTTCCCCTACAGTGCTAAAGTACCGCATCGAGTGCAAATCGCGGCACTCATACTGAAGTTGGATGTTGTATTTATTAGTAGCGATACTTATTACCATGATCAAAAAGTTCCCGGAATTTATTCAGAAAATTTAAAACACAAGAATATTTATCAAATTCGATATTGTCTCCTTCAAAGTACTCCCCGTCGACTGCAACACACTTATGCGAGCGCTTGATCCAATCCTCGAAATATTTTTTATATTCAGTTTTCGGTTTGGCCATCAGAGCCATCTGCGATTTTCCCATAATCTCATTCCTGGTGCAGTCGACCGAATAGGAAAAAGTCGCAGGAAGCTAAATCAGGGGAATTTGGTAATTGCTGAATCGTATTCGTTTCGTTTTTAGCCATATGCCACGGACAACGATGGCGATCCACGGGTTGTTTGCCCACAAATCTGTTCTATTTCAGTGAATTGCTTCACGTAAACGTCTCATAACTCCTCTGCCATCTCTTAAGGTCTGAGGACAGAGGGTCGCGTGTTGAGTTTTAAATCGACCACGTGGCTATTCAACTTTAACAAAGATTGAATGTCTGTGTGTCAGCCTTGTCGAACGAATTTTATTTCTCTCTCCTTATTCAGAATGCTATCAGGAAACCAAAGCGAAAAAATGGCGGATGCATTGAAACTGACTTTGTTTCACAGAAAAATACAAGACTTAATTTTTATCGCGATAACATATATGTTTTTACGTAATAATCGCATCTAAACTAAATTATCTAGACTTTGTCACGATAGATTTATGATACAAGCCTTCAAAGCCGAGATATTCGATGAACAAGTAGAGGTATGCATTTCCGAGCGTTCCATTTTTCAGCAGTTCTTCAGTCAGAAAAAAATACAACACGACCGCTAAACTGAATGAATCATTCGGGAAATTTCACAGAACATTCTCAACTACATTTCGAAGACATTGTCAGGTGGGTTTTTCTACAGTCTGCACCGTTTTCAAGAAAATTTAATTTGAAACGGGAAAATAGCAAAAAACCTACCACTTTACGGTACTGTCCTCAGCCCTTAATAGTCAATTTTAGGTCTACGGTCATCCATTCCGTGATTCAATTCTTCAGATTGAAAATTGTGCAAAATCGAGGACACGCAAGATCGCAGATGTACTCAATACAGCGTAACCACAGAAAACAGATCACATATGAACTGCGTGTAAAATTTGCTCAATCCGCTCGATGCCGCTTTCACATGATACACAATTTTGGGTGCAACATTCAGTTCACGCTAGATTTTTGTTTGGCTGTTGGTTAAAATGACAAGTTTGTTTTTGTTTTATTCCGATCGAATTCTCGTGTGATTTATGCGACATGGAAAAAAGTTGCCTTTAACACTTTGGAAAATCGTGTGACAAGTGTTAAAACTGTTGTAGTTGGAATATTTCTATAACAGACAGTAGGATTTTGGTATCATTCCGGAACGTAGTGGAACGTTTTGAAAGTTCGCGGCGAATAGACGAGTACGTGGCAGTAGTGTTTCCAACGTATAACAAATTTGAAATTTACACAGGATTTTGAAAGATTTAGTTCGAGCCTGTATATCTGTTATTGTGACGTAACTTTTATAAATGTCCAGGTATACAGCTGAAAATTTAATAGAAAATAAATGACAGATGTGGTAACCTGAAAAAATCTAATCGGGTAACTGAGAGCGCCACACGACACAAATTTATCAATAAGAAGAAAACGAATGCACTCTTCGTTTGATGAGAAGCCACCGAAGATGTTCTGGAACTAATTGATTTGATCGTAATTGCGGATTATATCACTCTTATTTGTATATTCTCTCCATAGTGTTCATACTTTGATATATTTTTCGCATTTTTTTTTTTCATAAATACGTTTATTTCTTAAGGCAGTTTACATAAGTTTTTCTTCGCCGTAGCATCACTTTTACATAATATTCTTATCCTAATTTAATTCTAACATAGTCACAACGTTTTGAATTTATTAAAACATATTCTCTTATAGCTTAAATATCATCTTAGGTAACTCGTCATTAATTATGAAATCTACTCGGAAATATTATTTGAACCAAACGATTACCTTCTATAAATTATAAAATAAGCTGTTTTTTTTACATTTTGTTGATAATTTCATAAACCGTTTCGAGTTTGTTTGTATCATTACATAATTTTTATTCTAATTTAGCTATTGGATGAACTCATGGACGCAGCTGGGATCAGAGCTAAGTCTTAAAAGGGGCCTTTATTAAATTGAAACTCCAATTTTCTTTATGAAATGATAAATAAGTTTCATGTATGAAAGGTCACGACAAGCAAGAATGTCTCGAACTGGGATATTGGATAGTCTACCTTGGGTACGCAAAGAATTTATTAGTTGAGATCTGACATCACGATACTCCACGCATGTCCAAACGACATGATCAATATCCCGATAACCTTCTCCGCAAGCACAATGATTAGTCTCGGAGAGCCCAATTCGAAGGAGATGTGCATCTAACGTGTAGTGATTGGACATTGTTCTTTGGCGAGACGAGCTATAGAATTTGTTGAAAGCAATCGGTCGCTCATAAATTTCACCCTCAATAGCACCACGTTTGGCTAAAATATCGGCTCTTTCATTGCCAGGAATGGAGCAATGAGCCGGGACCCAGACTATAGTGATTAGATAATTATTGTTCAATATGTCGTTCAGGCACTGTTTTATTTTGCCCAGGTAAAACGGTTCAGTCTTGCCAGTCATGTTTGAGCGAATGGCTTCAATTGCACTCAGACTATCTGTGAAGAGGAAATAATGGTTTGGAGATAATGTGACGATTACACTCAAACTATAATGAACTGCTGCTAGCTCTGCTATATAAACAGATGCAGGTTCTTGAAGCCTAAATGAGGCCGAAACATTATTGTTGAACATACCAAACCCTGTCGCTTCTTCAATTCGCGATCCGTCCGTGTAAAACATTTTCTCAGAGTCAATATGCCTGAACTTACTTGAAAATATTTTTGGGATTTCCGTCGAGCGTAGGTGATCCGGGATTCCACGCACTTCGCGCTGCATGGATGTGTCGAAAAATAAAGTTGAGTCAGGGACATTTAGGAGGCTGACATGGATAGGAATATATCTTGAAGGGTTGATTTCCTGTGACATATGGTTAAAATATACTGTCATGAATTTTGTTTGAGATCGAAGCTCGACTAGTCGTTCGAAATTATTAATTACCATGGGATTCAGCACCTCACATCTTATTAGCAGGCGTGATGAAAGCTCCCAAAATCGATCTTTTAATGGAAGAACTCCCGCCAGAACTTCAAGACTCATTGTATGTGTTGAATGCATGCAGCCTAAGGCAATTCGCAAACAACGGTACTGAATTCGCTCAAGTTTGATAATATGAGAGTTTGCAGCGGAACGAAAACAAACGCATCCATATTCCATCACTGAAAGTATCGTTGTTTGATACAATTTTATTAGATCTTGCGGATGAGCACCCCACCAAGATCCTGTTATTGTTCGAAGAAAATTTACTCTTTGTTGGCATTTCGTTATCAGATACCTAATGTGTCCTCCCCACGTGCATTTGGAATCGAACCACACCCCGAGGTATTTAAAAGTTAAAACCTGTTGGATCATTCTTCCCATCATATGGAGCTGAAGCTGCGCGGGATCATGCTTTCTTGAAAAGACGACTAACTCTGTTTTCTCCGCAGAGAATTCGATACCAAGATGAACAGCCCAAACGGACAAGTTATCTAAGGTATCTTGCAATGGTTTATGCAGATCAATAGCTTTGGGTCCAGTAACTGAAACCACGCCATCATCTGCCAATTGTCTTAGTGTACATGGGGTTACAAGACAGCTGTCAATGTCATTCACGTAAAAATTATAAAGGAGCGGACTGAGGCATGAGCCTTGCGGTAGACCCATGTAGCTAATTCTGAATGTTGTCAAATCGCCATATGAAAAATACATGCGTTTCTCTGACAAAAGGTTGTGCAAATAATTATTTATAACCGCTGGGAGTCCATTTTGGTGAAGCTTGTCTGAAAGAACATCAATGGAAACTGAATCAAATGCTCCTTTAATGTCTAAAAATACAGATGCCATTTGTTGCTTTTGAGCGAAGGCAATTTGGATGTCAGACGAAAGTAATGCAAGGCAATCATTCGTCCCTTTATTTCTACGGAAGCCAAACTGAGTATCTGACAACAAACCGTTCGTCTCGACCCAAGTGTCGAGACGTCGTAGAATAATTTTTTCGAACAATTTTCTGATGCAGGACAACATCGCAATGGGTCTATATGAGTTGTGATTGGAAGCTGGTTTCCCCGGCTTTTGAATGGCGATAACTTTCACTTGTCTCCAGTCAGGTGGAACAATATTTTGCTCAAGAAACTTGTTGAACAATTCCAACAAACGTCTTTTTGCGAGGTCGGGCAGATTCTTCACCAAGTTGAATTTAATTCTGTCCAACCCAGGAGCGTTATTGTTACAAGACAAGAGTGCTATAGAAAATTCCATCATTGAAAATGGGTTATTAATAAAACCATTATTTGGAGGAGATTCCCTTATAATGCTCTGCGTAGGAACAGAATCCGGGCAAACTTTCCTAGCAAAGTCAAATATCCATCGGTTCGAGTATTCATCACTCTCATTGCCCACGTTACGATTCCTCATTCGTCTGGCCGTGTTCCAAAGAGTGCTCATTGAGGTTTCTTTTGACAAACCTTCGACAAAATGTCTCCAATAGCTACACGGAAGGACCGAAATCAGCATTTTGGCGAAAAAATTAGCTGATTTTCTGATTTTAGTTAGTTATTATTTGAGACAACTAACAAAATCTTACTTTTGCTAATTTAGGTTTTTTATTTCTGATTCCCTTAATAATAATAAAATATTTGTTGAAATGACTATTTTTTTAGTTGATTTCACCAATTCAACGTGCTGTCATTTTTTAGCTAAGGCACACTTCATTTCCATTCAACTAATTTTTTAGTTGAATTAGAGAAATAAAACGTTGTTTTCAACCAACATAAATGGTTGAATTGGCTTCTGCAATTTGCAGCTATATGGCGCTCTGTCACCGAAATAACGTTAACACCGTAATTACTACTAGCCACTAGATGGCACACTACTACCGAAAAATATTTCAGTCGCCGTAGTCTTTTCTATATTGGCAGGTATAAATACGATGTTGTATTGGAGAAAAAGACATAAGCGAAACATAAACTTCTTTTTGAAAATTTTTCTTCTAAATCGCAGCTTTCTTCATTCGACTTCGCGAAATCGACTCTCTCACTGAAAACTTTGAGCACTCCGAAAACACAAACCGAATACAAGTAATACACCGCATGGCGTAGCCCGGAAGGTTGGAAGACACAAAAAAACATCATTTGACATATACAATTAGAGTGCAACATTCGAAACTCACTTCACTGTTCCGCGTAAAAACATTATTTCGCACAATCGCTTCTAATGCGCACAAACTCTGAATAAATACACTTTCCACTAACAGTTTACGGCATTTTTACAAATCGAATCAGAAATTTATATATGGATATATCGTAACACATGCGAAAAACATCAAAACAATTTGCAAGCAGTTTCAACAAGACTGTCTTTTTTAGCTTTTTAATGGATTGTTTTGCTTTGACACTTCTCATGGGTTTTTGGCTAATAAACTTGTTAATTAAACCAATTTCATTTTTGTGTTCTTTGTGCTGTCCTTCAGTAATGATGGTGATAGATAAATAGAAACAAATTTTCTGATTTTAATAACAAATTAGTTGTCAATGAGAATTCCGTGTTGGATTAAAATATTGCTGGTTTTTGTCCAGGATATTCGCCAACTAAACAAATTCTCTAAAAATAAGAGGTTTTTCCAGCAAAGTAAATTCTCAATTTTAACTAATTTCATAGTTATTTTGAAAATTTTGTTGTTAAAATCAACTAATTCAAAAACAGTAATACGAATTAGGCGCAGAGCTAATTTCGGTCGTTCCGTGTACATTTTTTGGCTCGAAGTATGCTCTTGTACTTGGTTTCTAAAGCCATAAGTTTTTCAAAATTCTGAGGAGTTCCTCCTCCCCGTTTTAGAAACGTCTTGCAAGCATTTTGTTTTGCGAGTTTAGCCTCTGAGCACTCTTTGTCCCACCAGGGGTTGGGAGGCCTTCTGTTAGTCGTTGGCCCAGGAAAGCGTTTAGTTTGGGATTGTTCTGCTGCCTCCAGAATCGAACAAATGAGGAAGTCATATTCTTCAAGTGGAGGGAGCTCTTCCATTGAATTCAAAATACTAGAGATACTACTTTGGTATTTAACCCAGTCGATATTTTTTGTCAAATCATATGGAATACTAGCTGAAGTAGCAATGCAATTGCTATTGCTAATTGAGATGATGATTGGTAAATGATCGCTACCGTGTAAATCAGGCAATATTTTCCAGGTGCAATCTAGTCGAATTGATGTTGAGCAAAGAGATAGATCTAATGCACTTGGGGGTGCAGGAGGTCTTGGGATCCGTGTCATGCTACCCATATTTAATACCGTCATGCTAAAATTGTCACAAATGTTTTGTATTAAAGATGATCTGCTATCATTGTAAACGGAACCCCACATCATTCCGTGCGAATTTAAATCCCCCAGAATCAATCGTGGAGCAGGAAGGGCTTCAACCATTTCATTAAGCTGTCGCTGTCCAACTTGTGCTTTTGGAGGAATATAAACCGAAGCTATGCAAATATCTTTGCCTTTAATGTTTATTTGGCAAGCAATAACTTCTATACTAGAAGTTGAAGGGATGTTTAATCTATAAAAGGAATAGCATTTCTTAATTCCCAAAAGCACTCCACCATACGGAGAGTCTCTATCGAGACGTATAATGTTAAAATCATTAAAATTTAAAGCTATGTTTGAAGTAAGCCATGTTTCGCATAAAGCAAATACATCACATTTTTGGCTATGCAATAAAATTTTAAATGAATCAAGTTTTGGCATGATGCTTCGACAATTCCACTGCAGGACAGTGATTGTATCATTTGCGGCGGGTGATAAATTATCCATCAAAAGATACAAAACCTGAGACAATTGGCCATTGAGCTGATAACTGCTTCAAAAAATTTCTAGCTATTGGAAGGAATGCCATTATGAGGGTCTTTAAGGGTTCAGATATATTGAATGCTGAGAAAATCCATTCAACAATTTCCGAAAACTTGAGTAATCCTGTTGGTGACTGTGAAATAGAGCCCACAGGATTATTACCTTTTTCTGTGCTAGATCCTGGATTGGTTTGTAAATTTGACAAACCAGGAGGCACAGTCTTTGGTTTTGACTTTTTTTGTTTAACACGGGGATCTTTTTTTGAAGATGAAATTTTAGGTGTCTTTTTTGGTAATTTGGAAGAAGACTTCTTTCTCTTAACTGACCCTTGGGTAGTGATAAACGAATTACCTTCACTATTTTCGTCAGAGTCAGAGTCCTCTGGTTCCTCTAGATTTGAAAACCCGTTTTCGGTTTCCAAAGGGGGGACATCAATGACCGTTTTAAGCATTTCTGCATATGTGCGCTTAGACCGTGCTTTTAAAGAAAGCTTAATTTTGTCTTTGTGTACTTTAAATGCAGTGCATACTGAAATATCCTCATGAGGACTTTCTCCACAATAAATACATTTTTCAATATCCTTGTTGCAATCATTATCTTTATGAGGCCCTTCACACTTAATACATTTTGGTTTATTACTACAGTAAGTAGCTGTGTGGCCGAATTTTTTGCAGTTCGTACAATTCATTACATTTGGAACAAAAAGCCGAACAGGGAGGCGAATTTTATCGACATAGACATGGGACGGCAACGCAGACCCGGCAAATGTCACTCGAAACGAGTCTGATGGGCGATAAACTTTCTTTCCCTCTTCATGAACTACTGAGTACAGTTGTTTGCACTCCAGTATTTTCACACCCTCAAGCATAGAGTTCTTGAAACGACCAACACCATGCTTGAGTAAATCATCTACCGAAAGACTCGCTTCGGTAACAACACCGTCAATTTCGACATCTTTGGAGGGTATGTAAACTTTATACTCTTTATTGAAATGTTCCGAAGAGACAATATCATTCGCGTGTTTCAAATTATTTACTACAACACGAATTTTATCGTTATTCACTTTTATGATCTCTTTGATTGAAGAGTATCGTGATGTCAAACCTTTATTAATTTGTAAAATGTTTAATGGCTTTGATATACGTCTAAAAAAGACTATCCAAGGCCCAGAAGAGCTCTCCTGATATTTTTTCGTTCGTGGGGGTATCGGATTCATGCTAGGATTTACGTCCATGGATTCATCCATCACATTAAAATTTTTAATCAAACTTTAAATAAAAAATGAAACCAACACTACACAGTACTCAATCAAAAGGAAAAGAAAAAACTTCTACCTTGAAATTGTTGTCTATCTCCGTTGCACTGCCGTGTAGATCCTCGTTGCTCTAGATGTTCTTGTTGGATGCTGATTGTTGGATGTGATGCTACTGCTACCTGACATCAAGCACCACTCGATTTCCGATTTACTTTTGTCTTCGCCAGCTGTAACCAGCGCAGGTCACCGGTGTATACCTGCGTGTTGTATGGCAGTGGAAAGACCGAGTTGTCTTGTCTCCTTCTTCCTTGTGCTCCGCACCGATATGCTTGCCAGACCATAGCTTTCTTACCAAATTTTTCGACTTCAATCGATATCTCGGACTGGTTTAACACTTGCCCTTCTCGCACGGCTTAAAATTGTGGTCTGTGGATTTGTAATCGAGTTTCACGTAGGTTTCGTCGTCCATGATTATGCAGTTCAAATTTCCAGCAAGAATCGTATTATTACAGCTTTCGAACCGTCGGCCTGATCGATTATATATTAAAAATAACAAACGATCGAGGTTAATTTAAAATAGTCTGTTTAACAATCTAAAACGGTTAAAAATGTGCTCATATTATAATCATTATAAATCAATGGAGGCGCATAGTCGTTACAAAAATGACTTGAAATTTTCAAAAAAATTTAACTTAGAAAACAATAATATGTTTTAGTTTACAGCACACCGTGTTGATTTGTGCGGGTGCGCACTGCACTGCAATTCGCTATTCCATTTGTTTTACCGGTAAACGACGGGGTTGCATACAACGCTGCCCTAACAGACCAGGCTTAAAATTACCGTAATTTTAAACGCTTGTAACTAGGTGATTTCAAGATGAGTTTATATTATTCGTGATGAACATTAGATTAAGTTCTAATAGCAAATGCATTGAAGAGAATATTGAAAATCACTGGAATATTTCGTAATAATTTTAAGAAAAAGTAAACAAAAAGAAACTGTAATTTGCAGGACTTAATCTAATGATCATCTATATTTAACAACCAGTACGTTCGAACACATCTAACTCAAACAAGCATAGCAAAAGTATTAGCTATTTATAACAAGTGCTTATGAAAAATTGAATTGAGCTGACTGGATGTTTGAACGTGTCAATCAGAGCACGTCAACCAGCATGATGAGTGGATGTCAATGATTAATGTTGTCGATACTGTTTCAAGTATCTACGTATGGATATTTTGAAATGGGTTCAAACATTTATGTTTCAAGTCACTATTAAACCCAAATTGGCCATTTCCACTTCATAGAGGTTATTGCAAATTTGCACAATATTATTATTTTTGGTACGGGTATAACACATTGATGTCAAAACTTGATATTTTGAGCTATTTTAAAATCTAAGATGGCGACTTTCTGTGTTGTCAAGTAGGATTTGAAAATTGATGTTTTAAGTTGTTTTAACTACAATGCTGAAAATAATCTGTATCACTAAGTTTCTTTAGCATGTGCTAGTAGCAATACTATATACAAGCCATTGTGTATCCACGTCGACCCTGCATTATTGTTTCTGACACTACCCACCGTTAGTTTTGCTATTAAAAGTCAATGAGAAGAATGAAACGACTCGTTATATCGTTCGTTCAAACCAATCAGAGTAGCTTAAACATCGCTTTATACTACGAATATCGTAGAAAATCAGTAATTCCAGTTTTCCCTGAGGTTGTTCTGTATTGAATCGAAATATACCCATCAGATAATGGTTCGTCATGATCTAGTAATTTACTACTATTGATTTACTCAACGATACTCATACCGTTTTCGTTTATTGATCAGAGCAGACCGAAAGCTGACCCAAAGTCGCCAAAACAACGTTTGATATGTTTGTTTTAGCAACCTGTGGTCGCTCCAGCCGAGTTTGTTTATTTTTTCTTTTTTTTCATGAGTTGTTGTTTAGGGCGCGTACCACGTGTTCGTTTTACTCGGAGTCAGAGTAGCCCGCGTCTAGGTTCAAAAACGAAAACGGTATCAGTAACATGCATCAAACTAGAGTGACTATAATCAGAGTGGCGACAGCTGTTCGTTTGGAATGACAGCTCCCAGTTCCAAACGAGCAAACGACCTGTCAATTCAATGTAAAGCTAATGGAATGTTTTGAATTGTTGCCAAAATTACGGATGAGATGTCGTCACTCTGGTTATAGGCACTCTACATCAAACCATAAATCAAATAAACATAAACATAGATTTCCCATTGTACGGTGACACTAACAGCACCTCTAGTGATAAACAGGTGTACTTTTTTCCATTAGCTACTGTGGTTGTGTTAAATGCACAGGCAACTTTATGCATGCATTTTAGGAGCATTTACGCATCCATTCTCCACCATACGGCGCTTTTGGTGTCACGGATTGCTCAACTACATTACTATTATACTGGGAAATCTATGTTTATTTGATTTATGATCAAACATAGCAAACAAATCACCGATGGCGCTTGTCGTGAACATAAAAACATAGCGGGTCTATCGGTCTGTAGAATAAGGCAACTTATCCAGTATTATTGTTTAGGTGTTGATATACCATGGCAACCAAGAATCTACATCATCTTTTCCATTTCAGAAACAATTACGCAAACTATTCCGATATCGGGGAGCTTTCTACGAAGCACCCGGCTGTCAGTTTATCGCTGACGGACATACTCCCGTTGCACCATAAAACCTACGACAAGAACCGTGCGCCAAAGTTGCTTGGTCAGCCCACGGTCGTCTACTTCCACGTGACGGTTCTCTCGATAGATTCAATCAACGAAGAATCGATGGTAAGCAAATTTTGTTGACCTTTATTTTAATTTGAAGGGAATTTTCACTGTAATCACCGTGCATTGCAGACCTACGTAGCGGACATATTTTTGGCACAAAGCTGGCGCGATCCCCGGCTGCGGCTACCGGAGAACATGAGCGAGGAGTACCGCATACTGGACGTCGACTGGCTGCACAGCATCTGGCGGCCGGATTGCTTCTTCAAGAATGCCAAGAAGGTGACGTTTCACGAGATGAGCATACCGAATCACTATCTGTGGCTGTACCACGACAAAACGCTGCTCTACATGTCCAAACTGACGCTGGTCCTGTCCTGTGCGATGAAGTTCGAATCGTACCCGCACGATACCCAAATCTGTTCGATGATGATCGAAAGTTGTAAGTATAGTGGTAGAAAAGACGCTAGAATTTGGAAACGTTGTCGTTGGTTGCCAATGTCGTGACTGAACTGGTAAGGATGTGGATGGAGGCAGAGTTGAATTGATTGCAACTAATCGATGTTATTTGGAGTTTATTTTTCAGCTTGAAGATAGCATTTTGGTGGTTACGAAGGGTGCTGTAGTCACGTCAATATTCTGTATAATCCAAACTTAACTTTTATAGGCATATTTCTGAAATACTATTCTAGGAACAGATGTTGACCGATTGTGCCACTTCCATGGATTTCATCATCATCAGCCACAGATGAGTGTTTCTGTCTTCAACACTATTTTATAGAAAGAAGTGATTTGAATGACTTAGCAATGTGTTGGTTAATAAGTACAGAAGTTTTTTTGCGGATAGACTGTAAAATGCTGATGCAGACCTTTTATTTTACTTTCTTGAAGCCTTTGGAATAAATTTATCTAGAAATCATCGGGTGAGGACTTTCACAATGCAAGACAACAAAATTGGCTTCCAGTTTGAAGTGAAATGGTTTTTATGTAAAATGTAATTGTAAGTGCATTACTGCTCTGTAATTTTTTGATTGCAATGGAAAAATAAAACTGTTTTCTTACTTCTTACTTTCGTACTTATTTATTTGACCCCGTCAATTTTCTTTTATATTGGATTCAAAATTACGATTCTGTACGCTACAAATCGGCTTCGAAGTCTTTTGAAGCAGAAAGGTCAAATTCCACAAAGGAATGTGTCGTACCAACCCAGGTAATCCGTAAACACATAATGGCATTAAAATAGCCTTTTATGAGCACCAAAAATGCTTTTAGCTCTATATCTGCAATCTGAAAGCTCGTCTGTTGTTAACCAATCTGATTTCAGCTTTCAGAATGCACATCAGCCATAAATAAGCATTATCTATGAATAGCCGTATATTGAGTCGGTTCCGAATGAAGATATTGAGTTCAGTTAAAGTACCTGAATGTCTAGAATTCAGATTCTTTTGGTGGCAAAAAGTGTTCAATAGTTATAGACATCAGGTAAATTCACAAATCGGTTCTGTTTATAACCAGTGAAATATTCCCATAGAACTGTGTGAAGTTTTCCTCCACTGAGTATGTAAATACAATTACAATATGGTTCTGCATTATATGCGTGGTAAAACATGCTTGTCGTCAAAGGATCATACTTTAGTATAGATGCACCGTCACAGTTGTAGAAGCGAAGCAGTAAAAGATGCACAATTCACACAATCTACTAATACGAAACATAATCTATATTTGGAAAGAAGTGTGAAAGACGCATGTCAGTTTTGTTCCTATTCACGGCCCTCGGTTATGTCTCTGACATCACCCATCCGCCTTTTTGAATTTAAATGACATGATTTTTAAATTGCATGAAATCATCTTCAAACTTTTAATTATATTGATCGTTCTATCGATTTCAATAAAGATTTCATAAATTTTCTGAAATTTGTTGTTTTTTATTTGAAAATCAAATCCTGTACCACTTAAAAAATCACCCTTTATCTGAACATAGTAAGCGAGATAAATAAAAAGAATATTGCAAGTAACAAATATTGTTGAACAATGGCATTGTTTTATCTTGTATGTAGAAGAAGCTCTTTAATTGAAAAAAAAAAAAAAACAGTAGAGTGACAGTATTTATGAGTGAAGTTAATTACGAAAATAATCCTTGACTCTAGGGACAATAGTGGCTTCAAACCGAAGGGCAGTGCACTTTTGATTTATTGGATATATTTACAAAATTATGTGGCATGAACTCTGAATTATGATTCACTTCTCGCATCCGCCCTCGCCACCGTCAACGTCCATTTTGATGACGAACTATTAGCATTCGGGAATTATTTTAACACCGGACGAAAACACACATTTTTTCGTTTTCTTTTACTATTATTAACTCTCAGCAAGTACTAAGTCACTTCTTGGGTGTAATAAAAGAAGCGTGAGTTTTTTAGTTTTCATCATCATTTTCATTTACACTATCCGTAAGAGTATGCCTCGGAACATCTAATCAGGATCTCCTATGAATAGCGGTAATCTAGCGCCACCATGGTCTTATGAAAAATTGCTAGTAACATTGCACACAAGTAATTGCACGCCAGTGATGAAATATTTCATCTGTCCTCATAAAAATTCTTACCAAAAATTGCAAGCAAGTTGATAATGGCTTGTTCGGCAGTAAGGTTTTCGATGAATTACCTTTACCATTTTGCTGGATTAATTGAACCAGAATAGGTGTGGGATGCTGCCGCTATTGCAGCCGGTTTAATATGATCCGGTTAACTCTGATTCCTACTTAGTGGTAATTGTTTGGCAGCACCAATCAGATCCGTCAGCCACAAGCGAAATTGGCGTGGTTTACTTTCGATCAACGTCAGGAAATCCGAGAGAACAACTTGACTGGAGACGGGCGGTCGATGCCTTCGACAGACACACCTCTTATTTTCGTTTTGCGAGCAATTGTCAACGTCTAGGAAACATTAAGCGCCATCGTGTCTGCGACCTCGTAACTTAGCATAACCTACGTATCAATGATTCGAAATGCATTACCATCAACGATGGGTGGTCCAAAGTCGGCCGTGGTGGATTCCAGCCGTACTAAATTACCATTTATTATCATTGCTCATGATTATAGTTATGAGTATGGATTTCTCGGTGTACCTGATATGCAGCAGGGTGCGGCTTAAGAAACGAGAACAGGCTTTCCAAACGCTGCACCGTCCCTTCCCGAAGAATCTCCAAGGTAAATTGTAATGATTGCTTTCATTATAATACTCGAAATGGCATGACAATGTGATTTGAATTGAGAGATTTTAAGTCTCAATTTGAATAATGATACCTTTTGTGAGTTGCGCGAGTTATTAAAAAGTAATTGAAAACAATTATTTGAAAGTTAGTTAAATGAAAATCGAAATCTAGTTCATTCGGCAAATTAGGGAAATTCCTTCGGGACTTTCGTAATAGTAATGAACTAACAAAAAATAAATACCAATGCATATTTCACCAGACATTGAATATTCGAAATTCGGACTACCGGGCCTACGTTCAGAAGATGGGTTTCAAATAGTCTTTATTTATGAGAAAGGCCAAAATGTACTGATCGATTTTATGCTAAATGCTACCGTTTCCGAGCTACAGCGGTTTTGAAATAAACTTTACTGAAAAATTGATTTTTCTGTAAGTAAAAGTCTGTTACTACTAGAATTGTGCTCTATGAATAACAATCGTTTAATGAATATTGTTCATTAAACTGTTGCTTAGTATTTTCAAACCCTGTTAATAAGCAGCAGTCATTTGGACAAATGTTATCTGTTAATACAAAAGTTGAGAAGGTTTTATGCCTGCTGGAGAAGGAGAACAAAAATCTCAGCTCCAGTGGGCTTCTCCCTTGCTCCTAAATAAATAAAATTTGTTAAATAAAATCTGTTATAATTTTATTCTAAAATAGCAGTATCTCAGGAGTAAATATATGAAAAGCGTTTTTTTAATTAAAAATTGGATCAAAAACTCGTGATAATAATATTTCAACAATTCTAAAAATTCTATCTTATTTTTACAGATTGTAAATTTTTTTCTCCATTATTTATCAATCCAGATCATTAAATATAAAGATTTGTTCAACCATCGGTTAAAACGCATGAAACACTATACAAAATCGAAAGTACTTCTGTTAGATAATTGATTTTAAATGTCAGTTTGGAAATAAAATAATTCAAAAACTTTTTTTCAAGTGCCGGAAAAAACCCAATTGATCGAACAAACCATATTTTGAACATTTTCAAGGAATTTCGCAAAGACCCAAAAAAGTAAAGTAAGAAGGCTAGGATAAATATTGGGAATTGTTAATACAAGTTGTCCTTCGTTTTAAATGAACTTGCTCATTTGGGTTATATAGTAATTTTTATTGACTCAAAATAGATTCCACTCTCAGCTCCGTTTACAAAGTATGAGAGCGAGATCCATGTCCAGTCAACGACATAAGCGGATCAGTAGTTTCGAGATCATATTTTTCTCTTTCATTTACACTTTCACTCATTTTCGGTTTTCAGTGAAAACCGTATACTGTTGAGTGACGATATTCAACCGAAGCTTCGAGAATCGGTAATGACAAAAAATGATTCATAATGATTTTCACCTGTTGGTGCTCGTATCGATAGTAGTTTTGGAGTCCCAAGAGGTTCTGGAATGTAATTACTTCGATTTATAATGTTTTAGACTCAAGAATGAGAATTTAAATTCGACTAATTCCCTCTGCAGACGTTGTTTTGGTTTCGTGTTGTCGTAAGGGAATGAGTGACGTTGGAATTGATACTCTCTTTCGTTGCAATGAGAAACGAAAATGATTCGTCTCTCTTCGTTTGTTTTGGAGGCGATCATTTTGGAATGAGACGTCGAAAACACGAATCTGGCTGTTGGATTGGAATCTTTCATTGAGGATGCGTGATATCCACTTCTCATCACTTGTATCCGATGAAACAGATTTCGCTCTAGTGGGGAGTAAAAATTAACACTGAGGGAGAGCAAAGCAATAGTGAACGAAGAAAAAGGAGTAAGATTCTTTTTTTTAACAAGTACAATTATTACAGAATGAGCTATTACAAACCTTAATATGGTTAAATATATTATATATCAATATTGATCTCTCTAAAGAATTCAATACAAATCGAAAAATATATCACAACTACACTACCTCGTGACGAAAAAGGTTACGAGATCAACATTGTTCAAAAGTTTTTGTTTAACACCAGAAACTGAAATGTCAAAAACAATGGAACATGATGTTTACTTAGAGGTGTGAACTCTTCGATATTTTAAGTGTAGTTTCCTTTCTAATTAAATAAAATAACGTCTATAAACAATACAACAATCAAAATAATAAAGGATTCAAAGTTCTGTGTAGAATTAGAATTAAACTTATTGTCTTCACATTCAAAAGTTATGAAGTTCAACTTCGCTGAAATTAAAACAACCTGATATTTTGTATTTATACCACTGGAATCGGAAAGCATCATCATAGTAGTAATCTGATTTTATTTTTAAAATCAAGAAATTATAACACTTAATTCGGAAATATTGTCGAAATTCTGGAATTAGCATTTAAATGAATTCTTTCAGTTCTGCGTTCACATTTAGAGTTTTACATAGATTGAAAGTTCATTTCACATACACTTATTTCAAAGGGGATTTGATTAAATTATATTATTAATAAAACACTTTTATTTATTTTCATTTCGATTATAATTTATTTTGGTTCAAGGGGATATGTTACAGTTATTTTTTGAAAATGACATCGGCCACCTTTGGCTTTGAGTACAAAATGTGCCCTTTTTCGGCGTTTTCCATCGTTTTGGGCAATGTCGTATGTTGTCTTTGAGTTGAGCTATGGCTCTTGGCTTATCAGGGTATACTTTGGATTTGGAATAGCCCCACAAAAACAAGTCTGGTGGCGTCAAATCGTTTTTCGATACGACTCGTCCGGGGAACAATGGTCGTAACAAATCGATTGTAAGTTGAGCTGTATGGCATGTGGCACCGTCCTGTTGAAACCAGTAGCGAAGTATTTCACGAACATTGGGTATTACAAAACCAAACTGTAACTTTTTGCTCGTAAAGATGCTGTTCCTCAATTAATTGAGGGTTTTCAATAGACAATTTTGCTTATTAACGCATCCTTTTAATTTGAAATATTGGATTTTATTTTATTTATTTATTTGGAGCAGGAAAAGCCCAATGGAGCTAAAATATTAATCTCTCACTCCAGCAGGCATAAAACCTCCTCATCGTTTATATCAACAGATTACAACAATCCAATTCATCTCACATCCCTGATTCATCCCACACTCACAACACGTCTTTTACTAACCCTGTTTGCATCCTTTACTTTCGTTTTTGGTCTTTTCGGTTTCCCGCTTCATCATGGTCCAATAAATGGTGTACCGTTTTTAGTCCCCACACACTAAAATTAATTTTACTTCTGATCCTTTGGGTAAAACTAATTGACATTTTTGTAGAAATAGTTTAATGTGTACTGTTCATCCTCTTTGATCAAGTTCACTGAAATTCTCTTTTGTGTGAGCAAGACTTTTGTTCAGAACACGAAGCAAAAACTTGAGCTAGAATTCGTACGTTTAAGGTTCGAAAGTCCGCAAACCGCGACTAGAAACTTAATACGGTCACATAAAAGCTGTACCCGGATGTACGACCAGAATTTAACGATACCATACTTCTGCGTAAAGGATGATGAGACACATGTAACTTCAACCAGACTCCAGGAAACCTGTATGTGACTACCAAGGATAAGTTCAACGTTCCCGAGAACCTTCGGCACAGAGAATGTCGAAGTTCGTCAAAAATTCCTTATTTGGCAAGCGATTTATACTTGTCGAAAGCGGAGCACCCCTTACGTTAACGCAAGCACCATGAATGAACAGATGTATTTGAAAGAGTGACTTCCCCCTCTCCTGAGGCTTCACGACGCACGGTGGGACAAAATCAAAAAAGTAGGGCATTTATATTTACGAAAATAGTATTGGATGTAGCCGTTTGATTACTTCTAGAAAGTTGCATAATTTTGAAATCGGCTCATATTGGAGCAAAATTTTTTCTCTAAAGGAGTACGCTCAAAATGAAAAAAAAAAAAAACATTTTTATTTCTTGATAAAATTAATTACTGTCTATGTGAACATTATAGATTAGAGCATTTTGAGAAACTTTGCTAAACTTAGAAAATTTATATCTCTAGTGTGAATGGAGTTATAAGGTTGAGTTTTAGTGCACTCCCTTAAAAAGCGTTTTTATATCACAACTTTTTTGGTCTAATTTTTATGTTATCATAATGTTTTACAAAGTTGTAAGCCCTTTAAAAGTGAATGCTTTTTTTGCATAACATTTTTAGTTTTTTAATTAAAAGACTTATGAACACTTTAGTAATTTTTTATACTTTCTTTAAGGGGGTACATCTTACAACTTTCAACTTCATAGAAAAATGTAAAAATTCTAACAGAAAGTTTTGATAAAAATTGCTTTTTAAGGGGGTGCACTCAAACTCAACCTTATAACTCCATTCACACTAGAGATATAAATTTTCTAAGTTCAGCAATGTTTCTCATAATGCTCTAATCTAGAATGTTTACATAGATAGTAATAAATTTGATCAAGAAATGAAAATGTTATTTTTTCGTTTTGAGACCCCACTTAAGAATTATGGAACTTTCTAGAATTAATCAGAAGGCGACATCCAACAGTTTCGTCGTAAATATGAATATACCACTTTTCATTATTTGGTCCCACTGTGTGACGCGATGGTCCTAAGATGTTCTGGGTGGATTTGACCCCATGCCACCACACAATGGACGTGCTAGACTTGTATAGGGCTAAAGATGTCGATTTCGTGTCGAAAGATCTGAGTTTCCCAAACACTCCGGAACTTTTTACTGGCCGTTTTAAAAGCGCGTTCTAAAACAACTTAAAGTAGTAAACAATGTAGAAGAAATGAAGAAAGCTTGAGTTAATATACCAAAAGCTGTCGATTCTTAGGTCGTGTCAAACCTTATGGCAGGGGTTAAGGCTAAGATTTGTGCATTTGGATATAAAGGCGAAATTAATTGAATGAATATTCCTGAAACTAACACTTATTGTTTCGTTTCACCATTTGAAAATTTGATGACCTTCCGATAAAAATCAAATTTTGAGAATAAATTATTTGTGTGGTCGGATTTTAAACAGTACTTTCTTTAAGTTTTGATTGCACGTAAGGCCAGTTCCGTGAACTCGGGTTCTTGAAGACTAAATGCACCGAAAAATATCGTACAATTTCATCAATTTTTTTGAACAGTGATATGAAACGAAATTTAGTGGCTTACCCAAAATAATTTTTTTTTTTGCCGAAAGATGAGGTTTGTTAATACAAAATAGTATGAAAGAGCCTAATCGAGCGATTAAGGTAGATTAAGAAGCCATTGGAGCCCTAATCGTAGATCGTAGTGTAGTATGCCGTCGTATTGTCTTGAACAAACAAACTTACTTTTCTTTTAAGGCCATTTCGCTGCAATGTGGGTATTCAATTGTTCCAATAATGCACAGTTATACTGGCACTGATGTACACATCCATGATAAGTATTTCACGATAATTTCAGACAACTAACGTCATGACCTTTCCGATTCTTTGATCATCCCCTAGCTACTTTGCAGCTCTCGTGCCGGATTCTGTCCACTTTCGGGCACTCATTATCTCTGCTGGTGTGTAATAGTGGATCCAGATTTCAGTAACAAATATCAATCAATGCCAAAACACCTCTCTATGCCGCGTCAATACAGCCAAACACGCTTCCGAAGTGCGCTAGCGTTCATGTTTCTGGTTCTAAAATCAGTATGCGCGGAACCATGGAACTATGAAAAGCCTAATACATTATAGGTTTTTTTACCGTCACTGCTAACCTCAATCGGATGAACACATTTTAACAGCAGCAGCACATTTCAGCAGTACTGTTTTTAAACAGAGATTTTTTTGTTAGTCTGTTAACAAATTGGATGAGACCATTTACGGTCCATATCGCCTAAATCGAGTTTTAAAACATTTGTTCACAATTACGGCTTGTTTTTTTAGATTTATTATATAAAAGTGACTAGTTGCAAAGTGTAAAGATGATTGTTTAAGATGTAATCTTCGATTTTTGTTTACCCTTGTTTGTAAACAAGTCAAGGATGAATGCTTCTTAATTCGTGACGTCACGATAAAAAATCTAATAGAGGATAATTTTTAAAGTTCATTCAATAAGATCAATAGGAGCAATAAGCCAGCATCTGTCAAAATATGTATTGAACCAGGAATAGTATCAAGTTATAACAATAACATTTGTTACTTCTTTTAATTTAATAGAATTAACATTCGGCTAAGGCATTTTGGGATAACCAAATCAAATTTATTTTAATTTATTGAATTTGTTGACGACGCATATTTGATTCCTTCCACATAAACACTTGTTCCGGCGTAATTGAATCCTGTCTCGCGGGGAAGACGACCGAAGGAACTGTACGGAGAACTTTTCAAAAATAATTAGCATTGTAAAAAATTAGCTTTCTTGGCGATTTACCTGAAATCAGAGCAAGCAGAGCAGAGCACAGCACGCGTGGTGATCCGCAAAGGAAAACGTCGACTGAATTCTAAATGAGTTTCAGTTGATATCTCACCAGCAGTGTAGAGCAGTGTAGAGAGCTTCATCCGGAAGGACCTGTCTCGCAGCGTGGGGGCAGACAGAGCTGTCGCTGTGGGTGGTTCCTGCTGAGTTAGTACAGGAAAGATACAAACCAACCGTAGCTTTGGAAAGCAGCAAAAGTAGAAAGCTGAATATATTTTCCTGGTGTTGCTGCTGCTGCTGCTCCCTACTAAGCCGAGAAGCCGAGAAATAAGCTTTGGCCCCACAGCCGGCGGGGTCGGAGAAATGCCAGTCAGTGGCCGGAAAATTGAAAATGCTTATGGGCACAGTTTTGTGCTATTGGATTTCCAGCTGCGGTGAAAGGTAGCAAAGTTTCACCGAAAACACCGACTGTGGTAGGAGAACTGCTTATCATTCAACACGTTTTTTCGCTAGGTAAAATTAAATTACACTCTTGCCTGACTAATTCATTTTTGACTGGTTGCCGAAAGGAACGTGCCGGTCTTAACGGAAATCGCAAATAGATACAGACACATTCTGGAACACCTGGCAATCGGATTATAATATCGACCGGAATTTATCGGCTCCAGCTTTGGTGGGGGGAACTTTGTTTCGTCATCAGCAAAAGATAGAAACTTTCGGTTGCCGCCTTGAATGAAGTTTCCTGGTAACTTCCGGTTCAGTCGTTAAGAATAACTTTGGATCAGCTGAATGAAATCAGCTTGATTCATACGGATCACAATTACCGTGACGGAGAGCGCGTGACACATTGTACTCGACTCGGTATTTATTTATCAGTCAACGAGCTCCCTCCGGTTCGGATTCTCCGGAGGGCTGTGCTTTACAAAGAAGATCACCCGTCCATTGAAGTAACGCCCCGGTTGATTTATGGGGTCTCGCATGTTTATGACTTGGCATAAATTTCACTCCTAAGTGGTGTGGTATTTTCTTAGTTTGCAAAGATCCACAGAATGTGAGGATCATTCTTGTCCGTAGGAGCGACAACCGCCGTTTCACGGCCCATTCGCCCGTGACTTCCAGCGGTCGTAGGGTGACCGTTTGGGTGATATTTTACTGGCAAGGTACGAATACAACTTATGTTTTTTTTATTGGCTTGTTTCTTTACGCTTAGCGAGGCCGACTTTATAAATAAAAACCTCCTTTATTCACCAAGTGGTGTAATGATACCTTTCTCATTAACGTTCATACGAGAAATTGATACAAACTCGGATCGAGAAATTTACCATTACTTTCTCTGTCTCCGGAACTAGATCAATGGGCAAGTGTATTTCCATTAACTACTGTATCGTAGTAGTACTCAAGAATTTATACTCTTTTGCATCGTCATAACAAACGGAATTTTTATTATACATCAACCTATAATACTAGAACAATTTTCAGACATTGAGTTGGTTGTTATTTGGAACACCAGTTCTTTGTTGAGCATTAGTTACAAATAATGGTTTCGTGACTAGGACGTTTCGTAGCTGTTGAACTCTGAGGCTAGAGTAATAGAAGCAGCGGCAGCAGCTTTCAGGGTAGGTACCTTTTGCCTTTCTTAGGCTATTTGCAACGCTGTGATGGATATCTGTTCTAAAATGACAGGCTGTCGTAAAATTTAAAACTGTCAAAAATGAATCTGAAGATTGATGATCTCAACGCGAAGTTTTAAAATCTGTTCTACATTTGTCTGTTAATGTATTGATGTTATGACAACTCACTGTGATGTTTCAAATCAGAAACAAACCAACAAAATAAAATAATTTCGAAAGAAAGTTTTGTCAAGAACTTCTAGAGAAAATTTCTTGCTGTGCTTTTAAATGATACCGTAATATTCAGTGCAAAACATTTCCTGCTTATACTGACAATTTCTGATATGTCATTCGACGCTTTCACTTTTCGCCTGTCATATCTCGCTAACCACACTAACGTAAGAAATTTGAAACAATGTTCTATTCGTGTTTCAAACTTCCATTAATTTGAAACCAATTCGTCAAGCAGCTTTAAATCTGTTTCAAATTTGTGCTCGAAAACTAGAACTAGATCTCAGCGTTGTGGTTGACATGGTTTAGTCGTAGATCTAAAGTAGATCAACCAGTACTTAATAAAACAGCGTTGCGAACAATATGAGAAATTTTGTAATTTAATAATTTGATTTCCATAATATTCCTTCCATATTTTTTAATTAATTCACTGTCATTTTGAAGTTCTAAATATTCAAATTGACTCTCCTTTCCCACATACATTTGAATAAGTACACGCAAAAGCCAACGAACGCAAAACAACTAAAATGTTAGTTGTTTTTCTGAATTTGATTGGTTAAAATTTGGTACAACTAATCGATTGTTGTTTTAACTAAACTGTCATTTTTTATTTATCGTGCTGGCAGTTTAGCAATGCTAGCCAGCAAAGACACGCACCACAAAAGAGTAATGAAACGTTACTGTTGAGCAATGACATACACCCTAAGCGGAAAATGAAACGTTTCAATGAGGTGTCACTCGTGCAACTGACCAATGACACAATCCCAGCAAAGTTACCTGTATGCATGAAAGCAAAAAATGTCTCAGTTGTTTTAACCAATTATTCAGTTATTTGAACCACAGAAGACGCCTATTGCAGGGGCAGCTAATCGTTTACCGCTTGAAGTTCAAGCCTTGAACAACGAAATTTTGCCTAAGTAGCTGCTTACAGTAGCTAAAGTGAATTTAAGTGGTCTTCAAGTAACATGATCGGTAAACAAGGATAGTATTGTGACTAGCTTCGACCATTTTGTATTGAAGAACGTCGTTACTTGCAAGCCACGGATTAAATTCATTTACACTTCCGGATTCATTCATGTATGGAAACAAAATATCTTTATTTGCCAATTAAAATGGATGTAAAATGTTTCAATAACATTTTGAATAATTTATGAAATCGAAGAGTTCTGATGCTTTCGGAATCCGAGGATCGATATAACCGTAATATAGCGGCGGCCTCTTGCATACAAACCTGTAACCGCCTCGTTTGCCCGGTCTACTCAAAGCTAGGATTCTTTGCTTTAGTTAGGTCCGAACGAGCGGTAGCGAAGTCAGACAGCACATGAACCAAAACGATGTGGTGTAGCCGCATTAGATATTTTTTCATTTTCACTTAATAAACGGAAAATATCACATACATTTGCCTGGTAGATACACCTATGCAAATGCTTTGATGCTTAGTAGGTAAAAGTCAACAAGTTTTCTTGGGAAATTCGTTCTGAGGTTCATGAATCAAACTTTATTCAAGAAGTACAATTGTAAGTCAACAAAACATTTGTCTTTATTTTAAATGAATTACAATTACGACTTTAAGACGATTTCAGGATTCGGCGAAATGACCTTTTCGGTGAAATGGTCCATTCGGCGAAATAAACCTTTCGGCAAAATGGCTTTCGGCGAAATGACCCTGATCCGGGTTTAACCGATAGGATTCGACATTTAGTGTTCAAATTATTGCGTGTGGCCAGTTTCACCCCGATTTCCCCTACAATAAGTTTAGGTTTATTGTATTATCTACGATCTGTGAAAGTTTCAATGAAATATGTTTATTTGTTAAAGAATAACATGACTTTGCTAAAAATTTGTCTAAAATATTTCATTTTACAACAACTTTCTGAAAAATACTTGGAGTAGATAATGTCAGGAACATAGCCACGAGATTGACATACACACTTAAAAAAATCCCTGTGATTTCACATCATATTAGATGCACATAAATGGAGCGTCGCAGTTCACGCAAATTTACGTGGAAGAACATTTCATATTGTGTCTAAAACTCCATGACATGAAATTCGTTGAAATAAGAAAAAACTGATAGCAACCGCCGCGACTTGAACCGAGAATCATTGAATCGCAAGTACGTCTGTTAATCGACTGAGCCACAGAAGCACACATCTGCATGGCTGGTAAAAGGAGCATTTAAATGCATACCTGCTAGCAGAATGCAAGTTACAGTCGAAACCAGTAAAATTCAAGCTAATCTAACATTAGGTCATTACAAATAATATTTTAGGTCTTTATGAATTACATCGTATGAGGGATTAAGTCACCTGTAAAATTCAAATTTTTTTAGAGTGTAGATATTAATAGATTTGATATCGTTTGACCGTTTAAGATTTTGTAGTCCTGATAAGGACCATTCGGTTTCGGAAGCATATTCTAGGAGTTAGAGCGGCAGTTTAAGTCAATTTTCTAAATCAATTCTTTACGTTACTTTTAGGGTACTGAAAAGGACCGTTAGTGGCTTTGGAGTCGTGGAAGAACTTTTTTGTTATGTTTGTATTCCAGAAAGAAAGATGCCAGTCCAAATCATTTGTAAGTTTGATCCTTAACCTAAAAGAAATCATTACATAAATATAATCGTAACACAAATCGTACAATCGTTCATACATTTCAATCTTTGAGTGAAATAAACTATCAAAATTCTGTACGGGATTCATTTCTGGCATTCAGAAGGGCTAAGTTGTGGAATTCTATACGATATTAAACACTGTTCGGAACATTTTCCTCGAACGCGTTGCAGTGAAATGTTAGCTTTATTTAGCCATGAAATGAAGAGCTGTGAAGTCTGTTGGAACAGATGATAAAATTGCACAAAAGGAACGTAAAACCAAGGCTGTTTGGGGGATCAAACTAGGGTCGTGAACACTGATTCAACCGTTTCTAAAAAAATTTTGTCACGTACATACAAGCATACAGACATCTGATCTCGATGAATACCATTTTTCCGTTCAATAGTCTGTTTTCAGAGTGATGATCCCTTGTAGTAGCTCGTTCGCATGTTATTTTTTAAAAAATCATGGAAAAATATTTCAAATGATTTTTTTTTATGCGTAGATATCTATATTTGAAATTGGTTTCTTCGTTTTCAGGACCGGATAAAGGCATAAGCGAAATAAGCGAGGGAGCGCTGGAATAAAAAAAACGAAAAGCATTTCTTTTATTTTTCTTAAATTCTTTGGATGCGAAAAATGAAGCGCGTGACTCTGAGTAAAGGATTCAAACCCTAAAGGATCATAGATTGCGAATGATTCACAACGAATTTTAGCTACACTAAAAACAAACTTTGAGTCGGTCCTGTCCGTTTTGCACTGTGAAATACTTGATTGGTGTACTCGTGCATCATATTGTAGTCATGATCAGCCGCCCCTCTGTAGCATAGTTGGACGTCAGTATCGAAACACTTTCTGAGCCCTTCTACGCGGCCAGCAACGAGTTCTGTTTCAGTTTACTCGACAGCTTCTATGTATACGGATTAAAATAATCGTCCAGGAAATTATTGGAATTAATTACGATGTGTTGATGAGGTGTCACGCAGCCGAATGATTCATGGCGAACTTGCACTCGGGCAAAGGGTGCCCCTTCACCGTCTGATGGAATGCAGAGCAAATTACTGATTGAAAATTCAAAATGTGGTTCCTCTTCCAGGTTATCATTGTTACTGACATCAATCACACACACACACACACACGCACATAAAATGTCGCCTTCGCCATTCCGGGCTACCACAAGGGATCATTATTAGCCTCTGTTCGTTTGAGGGAAACAAACATGTCGGCCGTTTGTCCACCTCATATGTGGAAGCATAATATTGGCATGACAGATGTCTCCAATCAGTCACACACAGAACGCGACCGTTATTGGATTGGATTGCGTTTGTGTTCAGCCACCATACGGGACATCGACCGACTGTCCGTCCACAAAGGACACAAAGCTCCGCACAGTGGCAGGAATATGAACAACGCAATCTAATCAGACGAACAACAAGACAAATTTACTCCAATTACGCAACATCTCCGGTTGCAGGTTGTGTTTCTGTTTCTTTCGGTTCCCTGTTTCAGCTCTTTGTTTTCGGAAAAGGAAACTGACATTGAATCGATACCGGCAAAAGGAATTGATATACATTTAGTGAATCGATCGCATTAGCATATTGGAGCAGGTTGCTGTATTTTAGTTAAATATATATATATATATATATATATATATATATATATATATATATATATATATATATATATATATATATATATATATATATATATATATATATATATATATATATATATATATATATATATATATATATATATATATATATATATATATATATATATATATATATATATATATATATATATATATATATATATATATATATATATATATATATATATATATATATATATATATATATATATATATATATATATAGTGATTTATGAGGCTCGTGGTAGTTGGAAAACAAAATATTTTCGAAGTTCTTTGAAAGTATCATTAAAGATTTATTTTGATGATTCAAGTGTAAGTCCTTTTGAGCTTAGTGAAATAAATAAAATTTCTGATTATAAAAAAGCCGTGGCATGAGTAATGAGAAACTTCGTATTTGTGACTTACCTTCTATCAAAATTGATCTGGACTGCTTCATTTAAACCACGCGCGTAAATCCAATCTGTAGAACTGAATTTTTTTGCATGATTGTAACTGATTGTTTGGCCAAAAACGAAACGAAAGTCATCGCTCAGCCACCGTATTCGCCAGATTTGGCCCCCTGTGACTTTTTCCTATTTCCAAAACCAAAATATCCACTCCGGAAAAAGCACCATGACTTGATCGAATACCTGTATTGGTTCAAAAAGAGCCAAAGGAAAGTAGATATTATATTTACAGAAATATTAGAATATTAGAGATGTTGCACTTTTCAGGAATGCTTTGCAAACAACTCAGTACATTTGGATTCTCATCGATTGATTTCGATACAAGCTATGATTAACAGAAGAAAATTATTTCATACCTACTAAAAATTTAGAAAAAAAAATTATCTAACAGATCCGATTTTGTCTGTTTCCCACATCGTCGCTCTTTAACGACTGTTTGAAAGTTTGAGAATATACCACCTTGTAATTCCGAAACGAAAGTCGGATACACATAATGTTCATAAGTATCGTATAAATTATAATACATTTCAGTTTATGAAGATCAACCCATTCATCAATGAGAAATTTCCACTGCGAAAGATTCACTATTTTCCGGTACTTATGGAACCAGAAACTGGGGACAGTGAGATTATTTGGATTATTTGATTTGTCAGCAAGATCCAGTAACTAGAGAAATTTATAATCAATTTTCAAGCGAATCGCAGCTCTCTACACGGTCACTTATGAAAAGCAACCTTATAATAAAAATTTGTGCACTTGTCTCTATGTAACTCCGTAGCCGGAATTCGGATTCAACTAAAATTCTTGAGCATTGTATGTATAGGATAAGAAGACCTTTCATATGAATTTAAGTTGAAATGGAAAGTACAGTTAATATTTATCATGATATTAGTTTAGAAGATTTTAATGCACGGTATAATAATAACAATATAAAATGTTTGAGAATAATTCAATGCAATATACGGGAATGAACGAACTGGAAAAAAATGATAAAATAAAATACTTTTTGACCCAATGCGATTCAACTGTTGATATAATCGTCATTGGCGAAACTTGGCTCAAAGACGGCACTCTACCACTCTAACTGCTGTCAAACCGTTTGTTTAAAATCAGTTTCGAACCTAGTTTCAAGGTTGTTGAACTGAAAATCGAGTCAGTTTCGAACCTGGTTTTAAAATCAGTTTTACTCAAACCTCTGTTGCTAAGTGCGAAATCAACAACGTTTCGTGAAAAGTTTTTGATTGATGAAACTACCCTGGGTCAGTTTCAGTTTTATCAAGCGAAAACGACATAACAATCGGATGCCATGGCCTTGTGTTGAAGCTACCGACTTCCACTTCAAAAAGCGTAAGTTCGAAGCTGGGTTTCATCTTTAACAAACATGTTCAATATATAATTCATAACTAAATTTTTAGCCTTCAAGTATGCAATTAAGCTCTCCCCGTCAATTATTTTTTATGGCAAATTTCATGGCAAGTTGGCTATAAATACATTAATTTCGTGATTCTATTTTTAGATCAGCACGACTAAATCGTAGTAATTAGAATTTGGTACAAACAGACATCAGGAAAGAAATGGGGTGTGAAGTAATATTCTTGTGGTATTGTTTTGGTATCTTAAATAGCTCAATTTGTTATGAATCTGGTATGAATGGTGTCGGAGCTGGCTGAACCGATTTTCACAAACTTAGATTCAAATGAAAGGTCTTGTGGTCCCATACAAAATTCCTGACTATTATTTGATCCGACTTCCGGTTCTGAAGTTATGAGGTAAAATGTGCAAAAAAATGATAATATGTGTTCCAACTTTTCTCATAACATAGATGGCATGACCGATTTTCTTAAACTTAGGTTCAAATGAAAGGTCCTGAGAAAGGCATCATTACACCACTAGGTGAATTAGAACAGGTTTTTATGAAGTACGCTCGTTAAAAAGGTTACGTTATTTGGGATTTGATTAGTAAAAAGACATACATAAGAAGAGGTAACGTAAAAAAGTGTTCTTTAACGGAGATTCAATAAGCTCCCGGAATTTATTCAGATAATTAAAAATACAAGATTATTCATCAAAATCTATATCGTCCCCTTCAAAGTACTCCCCATCGACTGCAATAGACTTATGCCAGCGCTTGATCCAATCCACGAAACATTATTTATATCAGTTTTCGGTATGGCCATCAGAACCATCTCTGCGATTTTTCCATAATCTCATCTCCACAAGTTGCCCACTGTTTGCCCACAAATCTGGCCTTTTTCGACGAATTGCTTCACAAAGATATCTCATAACGCACAAATAATACTCCTTGTTGACGGTCTGGCCTTCTGGAAGGAATCTGTTAGATCTAGTTTTAATCGCAACTACCAATTTGAATTCAAACAGTGGAAATAAGATCCACAATTTCATCACGCTGAGGGATTGCGTATTGATAACGCATAATTGAACTTCCCACTTTTTTCTTTGTTATCTCTCTCAGTTGTTATCTCGTTCTCTTTTACCAACGGTAGCCGGACGATATAGTCGCCCAATTTCAGTTTAGTTCCGCATAATAAATGATCGCTCCCTTAACCGTACGAAAAATAAAGTTTTGAATTAGCAATAAAGTGAAGTGTTTAACTCCAACCAATAAACGCTCCTCCAACAATAACTAGACGAATCATTTGGTGCCGTAACCAGGATCACGGGCGTTTTTTGGAGTCTCGCCAAAGTCATACTGCACGTGCTAGGAAGGTTATAGCAGTGACTGTCCAAGTACAACGTCTTATTAAGACAGATTACATGTGAGTATCTGTCCAATCAATATAGTTCCCCTGAAAGGTACTTCCTGGGTTCTTTCGAACATTATAGAATTATCACCAGTAACACTGCTGCACAACGCTTCAATTGCCTACAGAGAGTACATTGACTAGCTCATAATTCTATACACCGGCATACTAAAACAAATTCGTAACGAACAGTTCCTGAATTAAACTATAATACAAGGCCCGTATTGGACGGGCACAGGTGAGTGTCTGTCCAAATTCTCTGTACCCATCGAAAGGTGCTTCTTTTGTTTCACGTTTCTTCCAGCCGCATACAGCATCAAATTCATTTACCATCATGGCGGAGAAAAGGCTACGAACGAAGAAACTGAAGCTAAAAAATATACGTGATTCTATTCAACGCATTGAGGATTTTTTAAATAATTTCGATGCAACTCGAGACACGAAAGAGGTAGCGATACGAATGAGTAGATTAGATGCGTTAATGGAAACCTTTGAATCAATCCAGAGCGAATACGAGACATTAGGTGAGGGTATAGAGTTTGAAAAGGTAAACGCGAAAGTAAGAGCGAAGGTGGAAGAGCAATATTTTCGAGTAAAAGGTGGTCTTGTGATGAAGGTCCCTCCCCCTCCTCCAATCCCAGTGGAATCTCAGATGCAACAATTGACTCCAGCCATTTCCAACGTGACCAGTGTAAAGCTTCCCACTATTCAACTACCAATATTTGACGGTGATCTGAATGAATGGCTAACATTCCATGACTCATTTTCGTCGTTGATCCATGCATCCACAGAAATTCCGTGTATCCAAAAATTTCAATATTTGCGTTCGGCTTTGAGAGGTGATGCCTTAAAATTAATTGAGACACTAACGATTACTACGAATAATTATGCAGTTGCTTGGGAAGCACTGCTTAATCGTTATTCCAACGTATATTTGCTGACGAAAAGGCACCTGCAGTCATTGCTGGTTCAAACAAAGGTTTCAGGAAAGTCCTCTATAGCACTTCGGACTGCAGTAGAAGATTTTGAACGGCATGTAAAAATATTAAATCAACTAGGAGAGCCCACAGCACATTGGAGTAGCCTTCTTGTTCAACTATTATGTTCTCGGATTGACGACCAGACTCTGAAGGAATGGGAAGAAGTTGTGGCCATGAGCGAGAACTCAACTTATCGTAACCTAATAGAGTTTCTAACGCGCAAAATTCGAACTCTTGAATCGTTGAATATTTCTGCAGAGCAGCCGAGTTCCCCGAGTGGAAGATATTTGACCCCAATCAGACAAATGAAACCTCAAACCCAAATCTCACACAGAATTAATTCTTACGCAGCATCAGAGGTGTATCAACCCGGATGCTTGGCTTGCGATGATCAGCATCCATTAGTTAAATGTCCAGCATTTGATCAAATGTGCTTGAGTGATCGTTTGAAATTGGTTAATTTGAAACGTATTTGTAGTAATTGCTTCCGAAGCAACCATTTTGCACGGGAATGTCCATCGAATTTTTCTTGTCGGCATTGCCAAAGACGACATCACACTTTATTGCATCCAGGATTTGAAGCACTATACACCAATTTTGATAATGGACAAACAACTCGTTCGAATTCTAACCCTCCAAGGTCATATATTACTTTTGGTGAGCAAACAAGTCCAACTTCTGACAGGTCCAGCACAATTGTGTCTGATTCTGCAGTCGAAACCCGTAGCGCAAATGTATTTCTATCAACAGTCGTGCTCAAGGTGGTAGACGTGTATGGGGATGAACATTTGACTCGAGCTCTCCTAGATAGTGGATCACAATGTAATCTCATGAGCGACCGCCTTTGTCAACAACTGCGATTAGTTCGACATGGTATTGATCAGCCCATCCATGGTATTGGTGAATCTCAAATTCGTGCATCTTGTTCAGTAACTACAGAAATTAGATCGAGAGTGAGAGAATTTTCAATTCCTCTCACTTGTCTGGTAATAAAAAAGATGACTACTGCTCTTCCAGCTGTCAGCATCCCTACTACGAACTGGAATATACCTGAACACATAAAACTAGCAGACCCACAGTTTAATATCTCACAAAGGGTCGACCTAATCATAGGAGCAGAATATTTCTACTCATTTCTAAACGGTGGCCGGCTCGACATTGGCCCACAAGCACCTATGCTAATTGAAAGCAAGTTTGGATGGGTCGTGTCTGGTAAGATGATAGGTGGTTCAACTCCAACAGCGCTATTATGCTGTACATCTTCAGTAAACTTGCTTAATCAGAACATTGAAAAATTTTGGAAACTGGAGGAATTAGACACTGTTGTACCCTCGCCTACTGAACAATATTGCGAACAATATTACAAAGAAACAGTTTCAAGAGATTTTACTGGACGATACACAGTTAGATACCCCAAAAGGGAGAGTTTTCAAGTCATGCTAGGTGAATCGTTTCTTCAGGCTAAGCGCAGATTGGAAAATTTGGAACATAAATTGTACAAGAATCCCCAACTAAAGGAAAGTTATCATAATGTTTTATCAGAATTCATTCAGCTGGGGCACATGCGGCAGATACGCAATGATAATCCGGATCCACCTACGGTTTGTTACATTCCTCACCACGCTGTTATAAAGGAATCTAGCACTACAACCAAGGTGCGAAGCGTTTTCGACGCATCTGCGAAAACTAGCACAGGATATTCCCTTAACGATTGCCTCTTAGTCGGTCCCGTTATTCAGGACGATCTGTTGAACATAATTCTACGATTTCGTAAATGCAAAATTGTGATGATCGCCGATATAGAAAAAATGTACCGGCAGATTAAAATTCACCCCGAAGATCGTCCTCTTCAACGTGTGCTGTGGCGATTCAACAAAGGTGATCCGATAACTAAATATGAGATGACTACAGTGACCTACGGGCTGGCTTCTTCCTCGTTTTTAGCAACACGAACACTACATCAGCTTGCTAACGATGAAGGAGCGCATTTCTCTCTTGCTGCGCATGCTTTAAAGGAAGATTTCTATATGGATGACTTCGTACGAGGTGAAGATAATATAGAGACAGCACTTCAACTGCGCAAAGAAATGGATGAGTTACTGAGTCGTGGAGGTTTCCGTCTGCGAAAGTGGTGTTCAAATTTCCCTGAGGTTTTGAAAGATGTTCTACCAGAAAACTTAGCTATTCCGCTAAATCGAGCCGACGTATCGAAAGGCAGTGTCAAAAGTTTAGGAATTGATTGGGACCCGGAGTCTGATCAACTTTGTTTCAATTTGGGCCCTTTTTTGACGAACGAACCAGTCACTAAAAATCGGATCTTATCTGTCATTGCCCAGTTATATGACCCATTGGGATTAATTGCACCTATCGTGGTACGCGCAAAAATTCTAATGCAACGTCTATGGACGATGGCCATTGGTTGGAACGAGGTGGTACCGGAAGAAATTCGAATCATTTGGGAACGTTTTTTGGAGGATTTGCCACTAATGTCAAACTTCCGAATACCTCGATTTGCATTTGATGAAGGAGAAGTACAACTGCATTGTTTTACAGATGCATCGGAAACCGCATATGGAGTTTGTATATACGCACGGACTCGGAAGGTTAATAAACAAGTAAAGTTAATAATACTGGCATCGAAATCAAGAGTGGCACCTCTGAAAAAACGTAGTATCCCTAGATTAGAGCTATGTGCAGCTCAGCTTGGCGCTCGGTTAGTCTCAAGAGTAGTACTCGCATTAAGGATGAAGGAAGTGCCAATCTTCTATTGGACGGATTCCATGGTAGTTGTTTACTGGCTCCGTACACCACCACATGCTTGGAAAACTTTCATCTCAAATCGTGTCGCAGAAATCCAAACTCTGACACACAATGCAACCTGGCGGCATGTGCCAGGAATGGAGAACCCAGCCGATCTAGTATCGAGAGGAACGACCGTTCGGCAGATTTTGAATAATGAGAGATGGATATATGGACCCGATTGGCTGCGAGGGGGAGAGGAAAACTGGCCAAAACAATCCGCTTCAAGTGTCCCACTAGTTGATGCGGAAACTGAGAGAAAGAGTACCACATTGTTAACACACAACCTAACACAATCTCATGATATATTCACGCGATCATCTTCCTATAATCGTCTATTGCACACGATGGCCTACTGCCTACGATTTATTAGGCGTGCAAAGAGGGAATCAGTACAATTCACTATCTCTCTTACCCCAAGCGAGCTGGATGCTGCTAGAGAATGTTTATTAAAAACTGTTCAAGCCGAATGTTTTCGAACTGAAATTGATCGTCTAAAAAATGGAAAACCCGTTCAAAAAAATTCAAATTTAAGATTGCTCAATCCTTTCATAGACCCATCAGGTATAATTCGTGTCGGTGGTCGGCTAAAACTGTCTATGGAGTCATACACCACCAGACACCAAATATTACTGCTGGGATTTCATCGATTTACTAAATTACTTTTGATGTCATATCATGTGAAGTTGGTTCACGGAGGAATTTCACAAACACTCGGAGTAGTTCGCAACGAATACTGGCCAATAAACGGTAGAAGGGCTATGCGTAGTGTGGTACGAACATGTTTTCGTTGTATTCGTTCCAATCCCCGTGCAATTAAACAACCTATGGGACAGCTACCTCTTGCCCGTATCACACCAAGTCGTCCATTTGCATCCACCGGTATTGATTATTGCGGGCCGGTGTTCATTAAATCCGCCTATCGTAAATCTGCTCCCACCAAGGCGTATATTGCTATTTTTGTATGCTTCAGTTCAAAGGCTGTGCATATTGAACTGGTTGGAGATTTATCAACGCCTTCGTTTCTATCCGCTCTTCAACGATTTATAGCCAGACGTGGCAAGCCCAACGATATTTATTCGGACAATGCTACGAACTTTGTTGGGGCAAAAAATGAACTAAATGCTCTTTATCGTATGCTATCGAGTACCACGGAGGTCGATCGCATCGCTACTAATCTCGCAGTCGATGGAATACAGTGGCATATGATACCCCCTCGCGCCCCAAACTTCGGAGGTCTATGGGAAGCGGCTGTGAAGGTGGCAAAAAAACACCTAATTCGTCAATTGGGCAGCACCACACTGTTTTATGAAGACCTGGTGACAATACTGACACAAATTGAGGCAGCCATGAATTCTAGGCCATTAGCACCATTGTCAGAAGACCCCAATGATGTTCAAGCTATCACTCCTGGCCACCTTCTGATTGGGACGTCACTTTATTCGCTTCCTCAACCGGATTTAAGGGATGTATCAGCGAACCGGCTTAGGAATAGGTATCAGCTGATTCAACAGAAGCAGCAGCTATTTTGGTACCATTGGAAAAATGAATATCTCAAAGAAGTACAAAGACAGGCTACCACCAACTTCAGGAAGGTCAATATTCGAATTGGTGAATTGATGATTCTTAAGGATGATCTCCTGCCCCCTGTGCGTTGGCCATTAGTTCGCGTTGTAAAATTACACCCTGGAGAAGACGGTGTGATACGTGTAGTAACTGTACGTACGGCGAATGGTTCGACACTGACACGAGCAGTAATAAGGCTTTGCCCTTTACCCAAAACAGATGAAGAAGAAGATGAAGTAATGTAAAATAAGATAAATTGAATTGTTATGAATTAGTTTAGTTAGGTTTAGTGAAATGGTCTATTTCAGGTGGCCGGCTTATGTTAGATCTAGTTTTAATCGCAACTACCAATTTGAATTCAAACAGTGGAAATAAGATCCACAATTTCATCACGCTGAGGGATTGCGTATTGATAACGCATAATTGAACTTCCCACTTTTTTCTTTGTTATCTCTCTCAGTTGTTATCTCGTTCTCTTTTACCAACGGTAGCCGGACGATATAGTCGCCCAATTTCAGTTTAGTTCCGCATAATAAATGATCGCTCCCTTAACCGTACGAAAAATAAAGTTTTGAATTAGCAATAAAGTGAAGTGTTTAACTCCAACCGGAGTGAAGTGATGAATCCATGTTTCATCCATTGTCACATATCGACGCACAAATTCCGGTTTGTTACGTTTAAACATGGCCAAACACTGCTCAGAATCATCAACATGTTCTCGTTTTGGGTTAGCTGTGAGCAAACGTGGCACCCGCTTTGAACAGAGATTTCTCATAGTCAAATGTTAATGAAACATAAAGTCAACACGTTCTTTTGATATCTTTATGATGTCAGCTCACGTAATTTCATTTTTCGGTCATTCAAAACGATTTTGTGAATTTTTTTATGTTTCTGGTGTTACTGGCCTTATTTGGACGTTCACTGCGTTCTGCATCATCGGTGTCTCTACGACCACGTTTGAAGTCAGCAAACCAACGTTTTTTTGCTGTTTCTAATGGAGCGGAGTCTCCATAACACTTTTCAAGCCATTGCTTCTTTTGAACGGTATTTTTCCTACCAAAAAGCAGTGTGAAATTAAAACACTAAATTGTTTTTTATCTATTGTTCTAAACATCAGCTTCACTTTCAGCACAATAACTCACAAACTAATGAATAGAATATCATGAAATTTTAACAGCTGTTTTCTAAAGGTTAGTATTAACTGGAAAAAAGGTGACCGCAATGAAACCAACACCATCTAGGTGTTAGGCCCGGGACTTTTCAACCCATGGCAGACAATATTAGTGTGCCCACTTTTCATGATACCCTTGGTTGTCCGGGTTGGCGGTTCAATGCATAAGGCGCAGGTCTTACAAACCAGTTGTTGTATGTTCGAGTCCCGATCTGGAACGAATTCTTAGTGCCACCTAGGATCGTAGTACTAGCCTTGCAATGATTCTGTACGCTTTGAATCGGCTGCGGAGTCTGTTGAAAACAAAAAGCTAAATTTTTTCACAAAACGAATGTAATGTAATTGCTTTGCTTCAAGGATGGCTTTTATCGTATCAAAGAACGCTCGCTCGCAACTCTTCCACGATTGAATCAGTGCCATCAAAGAGAAACGGAAATCATCGCAACAATGAAAAACCGGCATGGTACATTTAACATAGAATAGACACCAGTGCGAGAGCGAATTTCTCTCGATGAACCGTCTGAGAATCAATGGCTAGCACGCTGCTGCGGGGATTCTCTCTGAAGCAACAAACGGTCGCTTATTCTCGTTTCGCGATCCGATTCTGTATGGGCAGTGGATAATTCCGATAGAATCATTTTACTATTGCCGCTTATTCTAACTATGTGCATATAACCTTTGTATAATTTGTGTCTATGAAAATGTATGTGAATGCTCCACACAAGGGTTTTTAAATATTGCAACCTAGTATGAGAATCATCAAGTCGAATCATCGATTCGATTTTCTGCGATAATTGTCAACTTGCGATTCTCTCTTGGGAAATTCCACACAGCGGCGATCATTATCAGACTGAATTTTTTTTAAGGGCCATGAAATACTCAGAGTATGAAGTGGAGCGAAGAAATGTAGAAAAATTCTCTCGAGGTTCATGCATTGAGAGACTCGAATTCTTGTAGCATCTTCTACCGGATTGAAAATGTTGTATACAATATATGTAGATAAAAATCGAGCAGCTTCTGTCAAATTTTCAGCAATCACCAACACTGCTTTGCTTTTGGTAGTTCGCATAACTTTTTAGCCTCTTGGTATTCGGAGTGTTAAACCAAATTCCAGTTTCCGAAGGTACCGAGAGTAGTGGTCAAAATCTTCATAACGTGAGGAGACATTACCGGTTCAATTTAACCTGCTTCGCACTGATAAATCGCAGACGAACATACGGATGAAATTCCATGTTATGTCGTTTCGCCTGAGAAATTGACAACCACCCCAGAGTAAATTTTGAGTGCTTAGGATTAATTTCTAATTTATATAAGATGAACTCGATTGATAATGAGAAAAAGTTTATCGTTTCAACAGAAATCGAAGAATGGTAGAGAAGCTTAACGCTATAAAAATAATACAAAACTTGATCACAAGCTTGGCGAAGAGAAGCTCAAGTATCGAAATCCGTATAGCAAGTATGTACAAAGATATAATTGCATACATTTGGGATAAGCAATGTTCGGTGTTGGTTCCTAATCAAGATCAAGCTAAGCAGGCTCTCGTGCAGTTGCGGATTCAAAAGTGTGACGATTTTTTGAACTGTTTGATTATAGATCATTAGAAATTTTTGTTGCCTTGTTCCACATCAATGGCTCGAACAACCCCGTGGGGCTGATCCTTGAAGTTTTTTTTACAAGAGCTGAAGCTATCTATTCAAATGGAAAGTTTTTTGGTCCTATGCGTAAGAAATCTTCAAAACTGATTCTTAAACTGTTTTGATAACTGTCGCTGTAATATATATGAGATAATGGATAGTATGAGAAAGGTATTATTGTACCACTAAGAGAATTAAAACTGGTTTTATTTATTTTTACTTTTTAGGTATGCGGTCTAATTTCTTAAAAACTTCAAATTTTACGAAAATTTTTTTTTTTCAAATTGTAGATACACTGGAAAAGACAGTTTAGTTTGTTGGTAAAAAGTGCTGATCACGATCATCCAGCACTCCATGATCGAGGTCATCCTGCGCTTTTCTCAGCTGCGAAGAAGCAACAAATTTTCGATCAAACAGAAAACAAACTTGCTGATGGGAACAACAACCTTCCTTACGGCATTATCGAACGGCACAGGATGCAAGTCGGTTCGATACCAATACTTATTTTATGAGGGAATTTCTTAAATGCGAACACATTTAAGATCTAAATTCGAATAACAATCTCTAGCTTATCTATACGAAATTGTTGTTTCTGTTAGGGGAAACCATGATAATTGTTTAAATAACAGGAATTGCTCGTTTTTAATTGTAATTGTGACCACCAATTATTTAAAATATATAGTTTTATGAACTCCAATCGACGCATAGAAATATTTCCAAACATATAATGAGGATGTAATAATAAGCCTATACAAAAATAAGACGTAGTCCTGCGGCAATAGTAGTAGCAATACAGTACGGATTGTGAGGCGAACCAGAGTTTTTATGCGCATCCCGCGAAACTGTTTGACTGAAATCCAAACAGCGATTTCGGCAATCGTCATGAAAAATACGAGGCCTATTCCAGTGTATCCAGATCCAGGAATCGTTTCTTATTCCCACTCCGAAAAGCGGTTTTCGTGGTACTCACACCATCAGTAATTTAATGGTTACATTTTCCCACTAGGGAAAATCAAACCGAAAGCCAGTTTATCAGCGAAATCTATTGACATCGGGACAAGGCGGAATTCGCTTACCGAATCCCTCGAGAACAATGGCAACCCTTGTCGTATACATAGCAGTTACACATGAATCTGGAAGACGTTCGAAAGTAGTAAAACAGTGGAAGAAAAGGAAATCGAACCTCCCGAAGAACCAGCCGAAGCTTTTTCGGTCAGATAAAATAAACGCACATGTCTGCGAACAGTTTTCTGCCATCTTTCTCCTCGACTACACTCTGTAAAGTTGCAAGTTGACTACAGGCCAAGCACTTTGTAATCCTTCCTTCTACGTGCGGTCGCCCTATTTATGTAATTCCGAAATTTATTATGTCTGGCATACCGTTCCTATACATAAAATATAAACTACTTTTCTATCAGCCGTGCGGTGGGACGATTGCCGAAGTATCCGAAAGTTGCTTCTAAAAGCGGAACAGGTCCCTGGCATTTATCGCCATAATTTACGGATGGTTGGACCAAGCCAGCCTTGGCAAAAGGAAACTTGTGCCTGTCGTACTGGGCAACGGAACTAATTATTCCTGGTAACACGCACTTCAGTCCAGGCGAGGTGGAATGAATTTATTAGTTGATAATGTGGCGTGTCGAAGGATCTCGAACCCGGCAAGATGGATGAGTTCTCTAAGAGTGATTGGTGATTTTCAGGGAAAAGTGAATGTTTGAAGGATTTGCAACCCTTAATTAGTATGTAAAAGTCGAACAAGATATATCGGCTAATGGAAGAATTAAATTCAGTGAAATTCTTCTGCTAAATAAAATAAATTATTTTTGTATGACCAAAGTAGTCAAATTATGAACTTTATAAAGCATCAAAAAACTGTGCAAGAAAATAAAAAAAAATGCTTTATAAACGTTTGCTTTGTGTAAATCACGCATTATGTCATGCCTTCATGTAAATCACTGGTGTTTTTCAAATCCTAATGAGAATGTTGTTCCTGGAATCGTTTCAAAAGTTCATTTCATGATTATCGAAAATGTAAATTTTCACAGCTGACCGAAAACAAATTATTCTTGCTGAATTACATGAATTTCTACCGCATCCACCATATTCACCTGAATGAGCCCTTACCGACTACTTTCTGTTCTCAAATTAAAAAAAAATCAGGCTTTCTGTAAAGAAGTTTGTATCGAATTATTTCTATCTAGAAATTCTTCGGAAAACTGACTCCTGTAGACGACGTAAAAAGCTAACCATACTTTACAAACTTTGTAACTGATTAGTAAGTGTGCAGGCAATAATATTTTCGCTGTTAAATTGTTTTTTCAAGTCGTTTGGACAAGCGTGGAGTATCGTGATGTCAGATCTCAACTAACAAATTCCCTGCGAACCCAAGGTAGACTATCCAATGTTCCAGTTCGAGACATTCTTGCTGGTGAGCTTCCATACATAAAACTTCTCTATCATTTCATAAAGACAATTGGAGTTTTAATTTCATAATTGAACCTTTTAACACTTTGTTCTGACTTTAACTGCGTACATTACTCTAACCAATAACTAAATTTGAATAGAAATTATTTAATGATACAAACAAACTCGAAATAGTTTATGAAATTATCAACAAAATGTATAAAAATGACAGCTTATTCTATAATTTATAGCAGTTAAACGTTTTGTTCAAATAATACTCTTAAGTAGATTTAATAATAAATGTTGAAATACCTAAAATTATATTTAAAATATAAGAGGAATATGTTTTATTAAATTCGAATCGTTGTGACTATATTGGAATTATATCAGGATAAGAATTATACGTAAAAGTGATGCTACAGAGAAGAAAAACTTATGTGAACTGCTTTAAGAAATAATTGTTTGTAATCAACTGGCGCATTTTTGTATGTAAAAATTCATTGTAGTGGTCCATGTTTAGATTGAAATCTGGATCAAACTTCCTTATTGAATTTAAAAATTATTGCACTTTACAGCAAATTTCTTGTCTTTTTGGCTTCTTGTATAGCTTGTCTTCTTGCCTTCTTGTCTTCTTGTCTTCTTGTCTTCTTGTCTTCTTGTCTTCTTGTCTTCTTGTCTTCTTGTCTTCTTGTCTTCTTGTCTTCTTGTCTTCTTGTCTTCTTGTCTTCTTGTCTTCTTGTCTTCTTGTCTTCTTGTCTTCTTGTCTTCTTGTCTTCTTGTCTTCTTGTCTTCTTGTCTTCTTGTCTTCTTGTCTTCTTGTCTTCTTGTCTTCTTGTCTTCTTGTCTTCTTGTCTTCTTGTCTTCTTGTCTTCTTGTCTTCTTGTCTTCTTGTCTTCTTGTCTTCTTGTCTTCTTGTCTTCTTGTCTTCTTGTCTTCTTGTCTTCTTGTCTTCTTGTCTTCTTGTCTTCTTGTCTTCTTGTCTTCTTGTCTTCTTGTCTTCTTGTCTTCTTGTCTTCTTGTCTTCTTGTCTTCTTGTCTTCTTGTCTTCTTGTCTTCTTATCTTTTTATGATCGTAAATTTAGAGTTTCAGGTTATTTACCAAAATTTTTAAAATTTTCAGTGAAATCCAAGTTTCAGTTTTTTTGTAAATTTTGTTCATAATAAATTTCCAACTAAAATAATAAAAAAATATATGCCATAAAATTTAAAAGTTTTGATTTGATTTTGTTTTGCAAAGTTTTCGGAATAATAGAAATTCTCTGTATTCGTACCAAATTTCTTGAGATTCTGTGAACGGATATATAATTTTGATCATCAATACATTGTTTCTGGTAATGATTCCAATATTTTGAATCAAAAAAATGTACATGTCATCGCTTTAATTTTTGAGTTATATACAAACATGTGAAAAAATAAATGAAAAATTCATATATATTCATAAATTCATCGATTTTTAATGTTTTCTTTTGATTGTGCAGGAATGGTAGTTGAGCGAAAATTGTAGCTGGTATCACTAGCAATCGAATGATGTGTAAAAATATATAGGTCATCGCTTTGAATTTCGAGATATTTACGATCATTGTAAAAAGTCTCATCTTTTCTTAGGTCATCTATCTACAGTTTTCATTATAACTTTGGGTAGACAACCCTATTTTTAGTGTTTTTCAGTGCATTTTATTTCTGGAAGTAGTACCTTTCCAATGGTGAACAAATTTTGAAGATCGGTTGACTAACAACAAAGTTAGTCAACCGATCTTCAAGTTGAAGTTTTCAATATTTTCTATGCGACGTTTATGCCAAAGGAAAGAAAACTGGAAAGCAGATAGGGCATATTGGGCGCGTGAAAAAAACTTGGAATGGAAAACATCAAATTTTCATTGGTTTTTCTTTACCAATCATCTCCTACAAAGATTTTGAATCAATCTACGAACTTTACAAAATTCGAGGGTGTTAAGTTTATTTATATTCGTTGAAAAACAGCTGAGCTATGACAGCTCAAAGTTACCGTTCCAACTTTTTTTGAGGCTTGGTATTTGGAGTGTTAAGGGTACTTGAAAATAATTTACCAAAAAATTATGAAGTATCAAATAAATTATGAAATATCAACTAAATTCACGGACCTCTCGCTGGTGATTTTTATTATCGATCCAACTTAATCAAAACCTGTTAGTAAATAACGAAATGTTTCACTACTAGTAACTATAAATAACTTGGCATGCACCTGGACTCGTACACAATTTGCATCCGTTATTCCATTCCTTATCGTGATAATGATTTTAAAACACGAATGTCACATAGAAGACCTTCAAGATTTGCTTATCACAAAACTAATATAATAAATATTGATAATGTTCGAATAAAACAATCGGTTATCATTACCCTACAAACATGAAACCTATCTTTCATTCATAAAAACCCCACCGAAGAGTGAGATCGCCGGATCTGCGCCTTTGCCAAAATTTCTATACTGCTCTCTTTCTGTCGATCGTTGCAATCCAAAATGCATCACAATTCACAGCAAACAGTGAGTCGTGAGCTACCGACTGGATGAGATGAGTACAGTGTGAGAGATTAACCAGATTCACCCTTAACACAATTATTCTCACTCCGCAGCTCAGCTATCTGACGTGAGCAAACGCAGAGAGAGAGAGAGTGAGTGCCCGAGGTTTTATGCTATTCTGCTTTTGCCATCACAGACTCCGAACCAACTCTGCTAAACGATTTGCCGTCACCGTAGCCGTCGTCGTCGTCGTCGTCGTTGCTGAGGACCTATGCTGAGATTGGTTCCTTTCTCGCGGCTCAGTTCCGACGGTGCATCGATAGTGGGAAGTGCTCTCTCCCCGGGAAAAATTCGTGTTCGCTTCGTTCGGTAGGTCCATTTTTTCGTCCGCTTCTTTTTTTTGGTCGGTGACTATTTGTAAGCTAGGCACACTTGCTGGCGGCTGGTTCGGGCTTCCATCCTTGCCGCGTGCTCGGTCGGTCAGGATCACACTGGTGTGTGGGGTGTGAGATGGTTATTGATTCAAAGCAGCAGTAGGAAAAAAAATACTCGAAAAGGAAGCGGAATAATAAAAGGATAATTTGGCTCGCGACGGTCGTACGTTTTCGCGGAAGGATTGGTGCGGCGGATGCGAGATCTGAGATTTTTGTTTTATTTTTTTTATACTGAATTCACTCACTGTGGTCAGTGGTTTCGGGGGAGGCTTTCTTGTCCACCCACAACACTGTGAGGTGGATTTCGGGTGAGTTTTGAAGCAGGACACGAGCTGGTTTTTTGGTTAAGGAAGCAACAAAGTGATTACGGGGTGCCAAGTGATTATGCGTTTTACTGTTGCTTTGTTTGAGGGCGGAGGAATCAACTTCGGAATCTGATTTATTACAAGTAGGATTCAATTTACCCTCCCGTTCTTAACGACTTTGGCTTCTGGCCGACATCAACAGCAGCGATAAAGATCTAGGCATAGGAAGATTTCAATCGAAGAAGTAGGAGCGAATGCAGTGGTAGTGGAAGAAAATAGCTGTGTGAAAACGACGGTTCCTATATTTATAGCGTAATTCTCGTTTGTTTTCCTTTCCTGTGACCGATCTGGCCAAATTGCTGTTTAGATTTGTTCTTTTTTTTATTTCTTGCTGACAAGGGAGAGTGGCGTGGCGTGCCCCTAGTGTATAATTTCATTAAGTGTTGTTGTTTTTTTTCTCATTCGTCTCGTTCTGGTTTTATAATTAGAAGTCGCTGAGCACTTCTTTCCTCGCATTTTTATTTATTTTTAATTACCCTCAGTTTTATTATGTAAACAAAGTTGTATTTTCGGTTGTTTGACAAACCTCCTGAGAAGAGCCCGAGCATGTTGCGTCAATTCTAGGGGAAAGTGAAGGGAAGCGGTGATACAGTGCAGTGTTATAAAGAAGAAAAAAAAGCCCGTCGAAGAACGGGAGAAAGTCTCTTCCAGAAGGAAGAGTTTAACAAACATCGAAACACGCGCGTGATAAAAAAAATTTAGTTCTTGAGAATGTGAAGCGTCTGAGTTCCGAGAAGAAGAGATCGTTAACCAGAAGAGCAATGATGCAGTTCAAAATTCGTTTCTTTCTCCTGTGCGTGTTCCTGTCGGAAACCATCGGTCACCGGGCTTACCTGAGAAGCTTCCAGACGCAAACCGTCATCGATCCGTGCTACGACGAGGACCGTCCCAGGCGATGCATGCCGGATTTCGTGAATGCCGCCTTCGGTGTTCCAATCGATGCGTCCTCCATCTGTGGCAAAGATAAACCCACTCGGTATTGTGATTACAAAGACCAACTGGCACGGAATGAATCCGTTTGTGACATTTGTGACGATTCCGATCCCACTAAACGATTCTCATCACTTTCGCTGACCGATGTGCACAATTCGAACAATGTAACGTGCTGGCGCTCGGAACCACGTGTTGGTTCCGTTGATCCCGGATCTCAACCGGACAACGTCACGCTAACCCTTTCGTTGGGTAAGAAATTCGAGCTCACCTACGTTAGTTTGATGTTCTGCCCGTACGCCATTCGACCGGATTCGATGGCAATTTTCAAGAGTGCAGATTACGGCAAAACTTGGCAGCCGTTCCAATTTTACAGTTCTCAGTGCCGTAAACTGTACGGACGGCCGATTCGTGCCACCATATCGAAAACCAACGAACAGGAAGCTCGTTGTATTGACCACAATCGTTACAATGCCGACGGTGTTCAAGGTTCACGGATCGCTTTCAGCACCCTGGAAGGACGCCCATCGGCTCAGGACTTTGATTCGTCACCTGTTCTGCAGGACTGGGTAACGGCCACCGATATTCGGGTCGTCTTTCATCGTCTACAGCCTCCCACTACGACCACCATTCTGAAGACTCAATCATCGGAGCAGATCAAGTACAAGAAGAGTGAGTATATCTCGAAGGAAATCTTCACACCACCATCGGCCGGAGTTTCCACCTACGCTCTGTCCGACTTTGCCGTCGGCGGGCGCTGCAAGTGCAACGGGCATGCCTCCAAGTGCATCAAAGGAGTGGACGGCAAATTGGAGTGTGATTGCAAGCACAACACGGCCGGACGTGACTGTGAACGTTGCAAGCCATTCTACTTCGACCGCCCGTGGGGACGCGGCACCGTGCGGGATGCGAACGAGTGCAAAGGTAAGTGGAAGTCGCTCTCGGAAGGGTTTTTTTTATTATTTGCCAAATCCGGGAATGCGGCTACTTTTCCGGACTTGGGGAATGTTTGGTTATTTATTGGGAGTACAAATTAGTGCGGTTCGCTTTTTTTGAGTGCATTTTTTTAAATAAAAAAATAATTTAAAGATCAATCAAAATGTCCATTGCTAGTTACTACTCTTTCCCACTTTAGACAATTTTCAAAATTCATCTCGAAAAAATGTCTTTTTCTCGATTTCTGCGAAAGAAGTAAACCGAACGAACTGCCAGGTCGTGTTGCATCCGTCGGAACAACCAGAGTAATCATAAGAAGCAATGTCAGGAGAATACGGCGGGTGTAGCAACATGTTCCATTGGAGCGTTTCCGAATATTTTTTCACGACAGATGCACAACATGACCTTCGAACCATGAATATTCAGCTTTGGTGTTGATTCGAAGGTCGATGGCAACATTTGACCAGAAATAGCGTAGTATTTTTTCTTCTTGGTGTTATCGTGGAATATTAATTTTTCATCCCCAGTAATAATGTGATGTAAAAACACCTTTTTGGTTGCCTTTGAATCAGCTGCTCGCAAGTGAAATATCACTTTTCATTGTCTCTCAGTTTCAGTTTATAAGGCACCCAACTCTCTTGCTTTTGAATTATTTTCATGAATTTTAATCGTACAGAAACTGCTTGATGAGTCACTTCCAATGGTTCTGTAAGTTCCTCTTGCGTTTGACTCGGATCTTCATTGAGTAATGCCTCAAACTGTTTGTCTTCGAGTTTTTCTGGTTGTCCTGTCTTCAACGCTGAAATCTCTATTATTGATTCATCAAAACCATTCCCTACATGATTTATCAGTTGGAGCATTATTACCATAAACATTTCACAATCATTTGATGTGCTTTAGTTGCACTGTTCTTCCAATTCGAACAGAAAACTAAAATTCCTCGTAAATGCTGCTTAGTTAACACAAAATTGCTCATAATTAACACAGTGAAAAACAAGGTTTCAAAAACAAAAAAAAAACGGTTCTGCATTAACAGGGCGATGGGGGACAAAGCTTTCAAACCGCCATATAAAATAACGATACAAAACCGGTATGCATCGGTACGTACTGGCACGGAAGAAGAAAACACAACACGACTTTACAAACAACGCACACAACGTGTTTTGTTTAATTTCGTATACGCTATAAAGAAAACGAAAACCATCACCGAAGCTGTTAGTTTACTCGCTTTCCTCAGATATAGCGTTACCGATTTTCACAAACTTAGGCTCAAACTAAAGATCCTATGGTTCCATACAATGCTTTAGAATTTCATCCGAATACAACTTTCAATTCCGAAACTACGGGGTAAAGAGTATTAAAAAATATATAGCGTCACTGTAAGCGGCGAAGCCAATAACGTGAAAAAAAATCTAAACAGGGCTCGAAACTGTTCCAAACATTAGTCATTGTTGGTAGACGGCCTACCAAACTAATTCCGGCTATCCTGGTTTCCGTTTTCGGATTCCGGAAACATCGGAAATCGTGTTTAAATACTCCAAAATGGAACTCAAAGATAGTTTGACAGATTTTCACGAACTTAGGTGCAAGTAGAAGGTATTATAATCCCAAATAAAACTCCCAAATTTCATCTGGATCCGACTTCCGGCTCCGGAATTACTGGGCTAAGCGTTAAAAATTTTACCGCTTCCTAAAACGACGAAGCAAAAGAGGGAAAATTACCTTTCAATTAGGTTCAAAACTGTTACAATTTGTTGGTCATATTTGTTACTGGTGATACAAACCGTTGTTTTTAGAACTCTTCAATAGTATCTATTCACTAATATTTTTGGGTTCCGAAGCTTAATGGCGTATAGCAATTTAATTTGATCATTTTCCGGACACTTTTTATGATCAAATTTGACAGACTATCAAATGACAACGAGAAGATCAAGAAGGAACATTGGAAAGTAAAGTGCTGGAGGAAAGTCAGGATTGTTTCGCCGTAAACCATTTCACCAACACCATAAATAATTCTTGAAATTTGTTTTGGTGTGTCAACTCGGAAAATTGTTCATATCAAATCTGTTTTAGTCCACCTAGTATTGATACCTTTCTCATATAACTCATATTATCATGAATACTAATGTGTGCAAAGTTTTGGTATTACATTCCTTTTATGGAATTCGGTCTTACTGTTTCAACAGACTTCGCAGCTGATTCACAGTGTACAGAATCATTGCATTGGTTAGTATTACAATCTTACTGGCATCAATAAACCTGTGTACTGTGGTACTTTTAAATAGATTTTTACCGAATCTTGAATTAAAACCTAAATATTAATAAAAATTTAGAAGAGTTCTTCCCTTTTTAGCAACATTGCTCTGTAAGACGCCCTGTAATTCCGGAACCGTAAGTTAGACTCGATTGAAATTCAATAGCAGTCTATGGGGATATAGGACCATTTTTTTAGGCCTAAGTTTGTAATAACTACACAGAAAAAAATTATGAGTTTTACAGGTGACATAATTCTACAAACGATACAATTTATAACTACTTAACTTCTCAAATGACGCAATATTCCATTCGTACAGAAATTTACTGGTTCCGAGTGTAATGTGCACTCGGTTAGCAAGTAGAGACTGTATGAATTTATATGCACGATTTACCAGCCAAGCAGATATGTGCTTCTGTGGTTCAGTCGACTAACTGGTGTGCTTCGTGAACTAATGTTTTTCGGTTCAAGTCGCGTTGTTGCTATTGATCTTTCGATTTTTATTCCTTTTGTTTTAAAGCCATGTAATTTTCAAATCACACAATTTTACATGTTCTTGGATATAAATTTGTGTGAAATATGACGCTCCATTTATGTGCATCTGATAAGATGTAAAATCACAAAAATATATCCTCACGCTCTGGAATTTTTTCCCGAACCATGGAAGAAATCATTCATCTTCCCCGTATTTAAAAAGGGCAATAAATGTGATATATCTAATTACAGAGGAATTGCCGCTTTGTGTGCTGTATCTAAGCTCTTTGAATTAGTCGTTTTGGATTTCATCATACACAATTGCTCTAATTATAAAGGGTGATTTTTTAAGAGCTTGAGAACTTTTTTAAACAATAAAACGCATAAAATTTGCAAAATCTCATCGGTTCTTTATTTTAAACGTTAGATTGGTACATGACATTTACTTTTTGAAGATAATTTCATTTAAATGTTGACCGCGGCTGCGTCTTAGGTGGTCCATTCGGAAAGTCCAATTTTGGGCAACTTTTTCGAGCATTTCGGCCGGAATAGCCCGAATTTCTTCGGAAATGTTGTCTTCCAAAGCTGGAATAGTTACTGGCTTATTTCTGTAGACTTTAGACTTGACGTAGCCCCACAAAAAATAGTCTAAAGGCGTCAAATCGCATGATCTTGGTGGCCAACTTACCGGTCCATTTCTTGAGATGAATTGTTCTCCGAAGTTTTCCCTCAAAATGGCCATAGAATCGCGAGCTGTGTGGCATGTAGCGCCATCTTGTTGAAACCACATGTCAACCAAGTTCAGTTCTTCCTTTTTTGGCAACAAAAAGTTTGTTAGCATCGAACGATAGCGATCGCCATTCACTGTAACGTTGCGTCCAACAGCATCTTTGAAAAAATACGGTCCAATGATTCCACCAGCGTACAAACCACACCAAACAGTGCATTTTTCGGGATGCATGGGCAGTTCTTGAACGGCTTCTGGTTGCTCTTCACTCCAAATGCGGCAATTTTGCTTATTTACGTAGCCATTCAACCAGAAATGAGCCTCATCGCTGAACAAAATTTGTCGATAAAAAAGCGGATTTTCCGAATGGACCACCTAAGACGCAGCCGCGGTCAACATTTAAATGAAATTATCTTCAAAAAGTAAATGTCATGTACCAATCTAACGTTTAAAATAAAGAACCGATGAGATTTTGCAAATTTTATGCGTTTTATTGTTTAAAAAAGTTCTCAAGCTCTTAAAAAATCACCCTTTACTTCTTCAACTCAGCACGGTTTCATGCCAAAACGATCTACATCTACGAATCTTGTGTGTTATACTTCCTATGTCATTCAGTCGTTACAGGCGCAACAGCAGGTTGACGCTCTATATACTGACTTCTCCGCTGCTTTTATTGCAAAACCAGGAAGACTTGGATTAAGCGGTCCTTTATTGAACTGGCTGTAGTCTTATTTGATTAACCGTACTACGATAGTTAAAATCGGTGACTGCACAGCCGCACCCTTTCTTACCAACTCGGGGGTACCTCAAGGTAGTCACCTCGAACCGTTTTTAGTTTTGCTGTATCTGAATGATTTGAACCTTTCGCTGCAATGTAAAAAACTATCATTCGCCGACAATTTTAAATTGTATCATCCTATTAAAGACCTAAAAGATACCAGATTCCTGCAGAAACAGTTAGATATCTTCTCCAGTTGGTGCGACCTTAATAGAATGGTCCTGAACGCTTCAAAATGTTCCATGATTTCATTCTCACGTAAACGCACAGTAGTTGTATTCGACTATACCATTTCCCGGACTATTCTCAATCGAGAATTTAGGAGTTCTGTTGGATTCAAAATTCAATTTCAAGAATCACGTAGAATATACGATCTCTAAGGCTTCCAAGATGCTAGGCTTCATATTTCGCAATACAAAGAACTTTAATAACATATATTACCTTAAAGCACTATATTGTGCACTGGTTCGCTCTATACTCGAATATGCTGCAGTCGTTTGGGCTCCCTATTATCAACTCGACATCCAACGCATAGAAGCTATTCAGCATAAATTTATTCGGTTTGCAGTCTTCCTTGGAGGGATCCCATCAACCTGCCCAGCTATAGTGTTATTCGCGCACCGAGACATTTATAGAGCTATTTGCGGGTGGACTTGTTACAATCTCAAACTGATTACCCCGAATTGTTACATAAACTGAACCTAGCCATTAATTTTCGCAACCTCCGATCTCATCCATTTCTCAGAATTCAATCTGCTCGCACTAACTACGGCTATAAGGAACCGTTTTCTAGTATGTGCCGTCTATTTAATCGATGTTCTCACTTGTTCGATTTTCACCTATCTCGCAACACCGTGAAAAAAATGTTTCTGAATTACATCTCTACTTCTGAAGTATTAAGGTTAGTAATAGGGGTAGTTTTTTTATTATCAATAATAAGTATATGACATGGTATCTGCTGGATTATTGCGATCTTTCCCACTCCGTCTCTCCACAATCTCCATTGGAAACTAACTAGATTCGCTCATCGAAATTAACTCGGTCGTCCCTTCTACTTTTTCTTTGTCATCCACCATCCGTTTTTCGATCACTAACTAGATCTTCATGCCGATTCTAACACCGTCGTTAGCCCACTCTCGTTTACCACCCCACCCCCTCACCAACCCTTATATAGCATTTACCTATTCACTTTTTTCTTTTCTCTCACTTTTTAAGCAACAGCGCTTTTACTGCTCTGGAATGCTTAGTGTCATCAACTATTTATAGATAGGGTTATAGATTTAGTTTTGTTAGTTTTAATTGTTAGTGTTAAGGCCAAATGTATCTGTTGGATCATTGTAATCTGTTGATAGAAATGAGGAGGTTTTATGCCTGCTGGAGAGAGAGATTGCCAAATTTCATCTCCATCGGGCTTTTCCCTGCTCCAAAGTAAAATAAATAAATAAATAAATAAAAAAATTTCGAACTGTGTAGTTGTAGCATTTCTGGAAAAATAATAATGAGCTGATTGTTATTCGTTTTTACACTGCCATGTGTACAAACTCGCACGTGAAATTGGAATTTGTCTACTTTTCACCCTGCCGCTCCGGAAGTGGAAGTCGGATAATAAATCTAATTTTGTGAAAATAAGTACATAGTTTTGTCACATACACTCATACATGCACAGTCACACACATATACATTTTGCTAAATCAACAAAGTCATTCGAATGATATATTATTATTTAATTAATTATAAATAAAATTAAATAAACCGAATTATTGGAGCATTTTTTTTGATTAACCATTTATCTTGATCAATGAATTCAGTAGCTTTTAAATGCATCTCAGTTTATCGAAATCTGTTTAGCTATCTTTGAGAAAGTTGAACAAAGAGAATAAAAGTTAGAATTGTCGATTGAGTCACTTCTACAATTCAACCATTGTCCTGCCAACTGCATCGATGATCGTTCCATTTGTCATGCGGACTTGATCAATTACCCAATAGCAACTTTCAAACGATCCAGAGATTCTTGAAATCATTTCAGCCATCTCTAAGAAAATTGAGTGTAAGGGAGTGAAGAGTGGACAAAGCGGGAACATTTTGCTTAAATTATTGTTTTAACATTTTAAAGGAAATATTCATTGCGAATGAAAATTTGCGCTATCTTCAATTACTTATAACTTGACTGAAAACTATTATATTATTCGTTACCTTAGAAGTTGTTCAGAACGACTTCAAAATAGTTACTTTATAAAATCTTTGATAACAATAACAATTTATGAAGCAAATATTCCATCAACAATAGATGATTGGAAAATTAGTTATTTTAGTTTCACAGAAAAAAAATTGTGTAGAAACCAACAGGCAAGAGCCGAGTTGTAATTTGTCAGTCACGTCGAATTATTCGACTAAAATCATCGTCAACTGTAAAATGTACTGTGAAAGTAACTGTCAAATAAGATACTCGATAGTTCTATGACAATGTTGAAGTATCGTCAGTCATAGACAGGCGACTCTTGTTGTTTTCTCTCTCATTCTCCCATTTCCTGTTGAAGTAATAAGAAATAAAGAGGGTACTAACATCAACATATATCGATAAAGTTCATTATTCGTTGCAATAAGTCATCGGACTTGAAGTTTATTGACTTAAATAAATATATTTACATGTTTATATTTATATGTTATACATTTTATTTATTTATGCAATTTGCGGAAGTAGTGAGTCAAGCGCTTTCTTTCTTTTCTAATACATATTTGAGGAAAACTATTCTCATACTCATACGTTTGTATCAACGGTGTCATTTACACCGAAGACTGGCTTAAGAAGCGTCTCTTATTGTCAAAAGTTACGGTGGGGTGCCAGCAACCGAACACCTTCCCCTACTACAACAGACCCAACTGATTTCGTAGAAGGAATCGAATTAGAATAAAGAATTACACTGAAATATTGAAATAATAAATATTGTTCTAATATTTTTTTCTAAGTATTTCTGTTAAATTAACGAGCCTCATTTTCAAATAATAATATTGAATGAACTACTTCTGACCACTGGAATTCTGACCTCATATTTTGGACTATTTTTTCAGACAAACAGCTTTCTCTGGAACCCAGTCAAAACGAACGAACTAGTTCTCTATTTTACAGTCATTTGCATACACTTTGAAGTGCAGTGGTCAGTTCCATCACCAGATCTACGCCAGACAATCAGGAATTGATCGTTCCGGCTGTCAAATTTAAATGTCATAAACTGCGGAACATGAAACTAAGAAAAAAATGGGTCTTATCACCCTCTAGACATCTATATAACCAAACAGAACACCTCATCGCCAGAAAAACTTTGGCCTGCTGACGCGATTTCGGGTCGGATCGTCATCAAGAGAGGGGCATTTAGATGCTAATCAGAGTTGCGGTACAGTCAGCATTCCGCTTGGTGTCGGTAGTAGGTCGGGTCATTTGAAGGAAACAGAAGAAAAAAACAAACCCGACTGAATGTCTCATCATACCAATGCCGCTTCCGATGAACTTATTTTTAGTACCCAAAAAAAGAAAAGAAAAAAAAAGAAGTTGTTTAACGATTTAAAATCTTGATTAGGCCACTCATTTTTTTCGCATCACTTATCTTCTCCGATTCCACTGCCCGTTTCGCCAGCCTGTCAAATTAGTGGAATCAGATTAGATCTCATTTCATCCGTGAGTGGAAATCGGATGTGCCTGGGAAGCCGTGCATGCAAAACTCTGCTGTTTTGATTCAAAAATTACCTTCAGAGCCTTCAGTCATGCGGACACTAGTCCGAAACACGAGAGCGGGCCGAATTTCAATTAGGATGCGCTTCAACTCTGTCCGTCTGTCGCCTCCGGGAAGATTCCCATCCCGCGATTGCTACTTCACGTGGCTGTTGTTCGATGGATGCACCTATAATTTTCGAAACCAGTCGAACATTTGCTGAGGTGGTGCTTTGGAAAACACTGCCCTGCCGAATCCCCTCGGTGATGGATACCGAGTGTTGGTTCCCACTGAAGCAAAGCGAGGAATGCTCTGGAATGTGGATGAAGCGATCGATCTCCAATTACCGCATAATAGTTTTGCTGACGTGAGGAGATATTGATTTCAAAGTGAAAATTTCGATTCTCAAAACTAAATATTGTATTACTACAATACTACTAAAGCAGTATCATAGTTAAAATGTAAAAACAGCAATCGCTTCAGTTTAAGTTTGATTTCCATGAGTAAAGAGTACAAATTTTTCCGAATGGATATTTATTTTTAAAAATCAATTACTTTCTCAGATACGACTTATCGTAACAATTGCACAATGACTACCTTTTTGCCGTAAGGTTCCGATTTCCACGTGTATTCGAAAACATGCACAAAACCGCTCTAGCAATGGTCTGGCGTTCTGCTGTCAAGCCGAACGGTACAAATTAAAACTGACAGCAGCTAATTTAAATCACGGCGACGACCCCTTCTGACACTTACTCAACTTCCCCTTATGGGTAGGCATTTTCTTCTAGGTTTTACGTCTATCCCAAATTGAAAGAAAGAAAAAAGAAATACGAGTTTTTATTGGCGTCACTATCCAGTAAACATTGGATCTTTCGGTCAGATCGTTGCGAGCGAGCGAACCGTTTGTCTGTCACACCCGAACGTCAAAGTGTTCGACGAAGCGAAACTGTTTTTTTTCGTGAACTGTTATATGCTTAATTGGCGTTAAAATTAGGGGGTTTTAAGTGTTCTAACAAGATTAGTTAGTTGAATTTCAAACAGGCTAGACGCCCTGCAAAAACGTTTATGATTTTGAAAAAAAATTGATAAAGCATGTAACATTAATTGAGTTCTAGTTGTTTTCAACGATGTTTGTAATATTTCGAAGCATTACATTGACATTCGAGCAATATTAATTCATGCGACATTGAAGCGATGTGACAAGCGATAACCAATGGAGGTAATCATAATTTTTAAACCTCAACATAATTGAACTTAATTCACTTACTGATCAAAATTATTGAAATTATCCAATTGATCTTGTGGGAACTCTGAGTCAGCTGCAGATTTGATTATATGAAATATTTTAAAGTCACCGGCGAACGATAGTTTCATAGATTGGATCGAAAAATTTAGATCATTGAGATACAATAAAAATATAAACAGTCCAAGGTGACATCCTTGAGGAACTCCAGAGGTAACAGCAAATGGTGTGTCCTATTTTCACTATCATTTTACGGCCAGTTAGATATATCTTCTTTCGATTACCACATTAGAACGGGGTAACTAGCAATCACGTATATCAAAAGTTTTTGTAATTCCTGGTAAAAGCTCTACTGAAATAGCAGTTTGTACCACTCAAGATCGGAGAGCATCGAATCGAAATTTTGTCCACAGAAGAAAACATGTGCTAGAACCGCCTTTTCGAAAATTTTGGTTCTATCAAAGTGAAAATTCACCAGTTCGGTCAGCTCGACAAATTGCTGAAACGTTCGCCCATACATAATTTTTTGGGGTTTCCTATTGTCACTCACAAGCTTCAAAAATTTTCACGGAACTTTTTTTTCGAACAAACGATTCACATATGTGAAAGGATGTTTCTTGAAATTCGCGCGAAATCAGCGCAAACGCACCCAAATCTGAGCAGAAACCGCGCTACATCCGCGAAAATAGAAAAATCTGGGAAACCCGCGACATAACCGCTCGACCACAACAACCTTGAAAATTGTTTTTTCTTGCCCTCAAATGGAATGGAATTTTCTTGCCTTCTTTGGTTTCTGTAGGGGAAGGTGTTAGGTTGCCGGCACTCCACCGTAACTTTTGACAGAACGCAGATAGCGTCAATCCGACATATGTTATGTGTGTGAAATAGCAGCACGTTCTTTTTTGTGCCGAATACCGAAGCAAACAGACGCTTGTTCTTTTTGCTACGATGAAAACAAATTTTAATTACGTGAAAATCAACACAAAAGTTTTTTCTGATCTTCTAGTACCATAAACATTATATAACTTTATAGTACCATAAATTGAAAAAAATATTAATCGAAAAAGTGAGTGGATTGAATAATTATGAAGTGAAATCGATCTATTTCGTGATTAAATACCGGATGCTATCAAAATGTTCGCAACCATAGTTTTTTTTGTTATTTTCAAAATGTCTGCTGATTTCAGTTACTTAAACCCCATTTCTTTCGATTAATCGTGAAAAATTGTTAGTTTCTACCTTCGCCGGGATCAAATATAAAAAAAATAGGAAAATTTGCCGGAAAAGTGGGAAATTCCATTAGATTGTTTTGTATGGAACATTGAATTTTCCGTTGAAAAAGTCGTCAATGATTGCTGTTTGGCGCGAAACGAGTTGTTCTGTATGGATATTTCACATGCATACTTGATCCATGTAATTTCGAGCCACGTGGTTTATTTGGTATCAAAACTATTGCTTGCTAAATGATTTGGTGGAATGCATATAACTGTTCTAGCTATGCCGGAAAACTATTCAAGCCCTACCGTTAACAGAGCAACAGTTCTGATTTTGTTTACCAGTACCAAATGAATATGTGCCATATAATCAGTTAGATGAATAATATTGGTAATCGTGGGCGTGAGTTAGACAAATGAAATTATTGAACGAATACGATTCTGCTGCTGAAACAATGGGGACAAACAAAGAGATGTTCCTAGCATCTAGCTTACAAATTATTTAGATAAGCGTATATAATAAATGACAATTAAATACCAATGTTTAGATGATAATTAACGTAATAGATTGATATTGGTAACGTATGTGGGTTATGTATCTGAAGTATTTTAGAATTGGTAAGATAAAGATCAAATTAAAATTATAGCGGAGTCTCTCAAAGCAACCAATAGATTCACAGTATATGAAAACAACCAGTTTCTTGCTTCTTTAAAGTAGACAACTTGAAGGTACAGAACAATTTTTGAGCTAATTTTCTTCCTGTGCTGAGCTAAAGTTCGTTCAGTTGCGTTGGGTAAATTTGAAACTATGGATAATTACATGAAAACGGGCGATTTAGGATACTAGTAATTAACTTTGAAAGTAGCTTGAGATAAATCAATCCCTCTTTCAGAATTTTGGTTTACTTGACCAATTAGAAAATGTAGATCGTAAATATCCTATCTGGATGAGATGATTATGTAGTCATAATAGTTAATAACATGAAATGTATCATTCTGTAATCTGTTTGTACAAAAGATGAGGAGGTTTTATGCCTACATGAGACATAGTGATAGTTTGATAATAACTTATCTCCAATGGGCTTTTCCCTGCTCCGGAAATAAAGAAAATAAAAAGAAAATTATTAGTTGTGAGATCTACTGTCTCTGTTTAATGCATTAGCTCAAAGGAAAGACGACAACTCTGATAGTCACTCCACATATTCGTTTCGCTATAACAGAAGCATTGCACATTTTTCATATTATTTTTTTTAATATTCATTCTCAGAAGCTAACTTATTGCCGTTCCATAATTGCAGACGGAGTACTCAGCAGTACTCTCCTTGTTCGCGCTACTGTAACACAAAAAATGTAGCTCGCATACGGTAGAAAAATGTACTTTGCCGTTGTAGAAAAATGTACATTAGTGCGATAGAAAAATGTACTTTACCGCGGTAGTTAACCGTGGTATCGAAGAACAGTAAGCGCAGCACATTGCCTAATATTCTTCGCTATTTCGAAGATCATTTTCGCTTATGCAGAATGTTTATAAAGTAGTATTGCTAATATCATTTATTTAACCCCGGTTTTAAGCTTTTGATCGCTGCCAGATGGTATTATTGAAGTATTTTTCTCGAACCAAACATGTTTTGAAGTAACTATTTATGTTTTTTTCAAATGAATAAATTATGTAATCGCTGTGAGAATCAACTTTTGAGTAGAGGCTCGTAGGGCCGATAGTCTTATACCGTTTGAATCAGTTCACTTAGTTCGCACAGTGACTGTGTGATTCGTTCAATAAATTATTCATATTTTCTGGACTTGTTAATTGATGGACAAGTAAACTCAAATCGACTTTACTGGTTCCGGAAAGTAGTGGGCGAAAGATATTTTCGAAATGGTTTGATCGATTCTCACTAACTTCGTATAAAATTGAAAGACTAGTTCCGAAATTACATGTTTATACGTGTAAAATAATTCAAACCGTGATATGAACAAAATAATAAAATCAATTAGTATTTCGATCGAAATAAATGAAAAACTCATTCGGAATAGAAATACTCGGAACTCTGCCTGTTAGAAGGTATTGTTATTTTAAGAACAAATTAACGGATTAATGAGTGCGGTTCACAATAAAATATAATCAATAATTTAACACAGTACTAAAGAAACAAATTAGTATAGTAACTTAAACCGCCATAGTTAGATTCATTATACTCTATTTGTACTACCGTCAATCATATGTATTAAAAAAAAAGTTTTGTACTGTGTTACAACATGCAGATCATCCAAATTTATTTCCATTGGTATGATCGCCGTCTTGCTATCCCCGTCAGCTGATTGTTTATTTATATTATTTTTCCAAAGGTGTCGCATTAGAAAGAAAAAAGAAGGTGCACAGATAAAAATATTTTGTGATTTTACATTTATTTTCATGCACATATTTGGAGCAGGTAATTGAATAGAAATTTACATTACAAAACGAAACGGTTTGTAAATATACAGCCTTGTTAAATGAAAAACTAAATGAATTTTAATGTAATTTTAAATCAAACATGGTTTTAAATTAGATTTTCGTTTCAACTGATGTCTATTTCATAGTACTATCGGTTTACATGTCGTGTAAGTTTCATCTTTTCTTTCTGTGTGCTTCGCATATCGCGTTCTCTCTTACAGCAACCTGAGGACCACCTGAAAAGTTTTGACTTATGACCACTACCGTTTTTTACACTTTTCAATGTGTTACGCACTAAACACAGAATTGAGTCAAAATCGGTTATATCAATCGAAAGCTTCCCAAGAAACAAATGCACCTAGTGTTATAAAATATCTAGTATATTTACATGCCTAGAGCCACTTCAGTAAACTCGAAGAAAATTAAATCTCTGATACACAAATAATTTCAACTGCACTGACTCTGTCAAACGGAAACCTTTATGATAATTGTTAGGTTAGGTTAGGTAGAGCTAACACCCACGCTATATCTGAGAAACGCTGGAATGGCGACTTAGCCCACAGTGGGAAGTTTGGGCCACCCTCCTCTAATATGAAAAAATATTGCTGACTTTCGAACAGCTCAACAATAATATCAGTGAAAAGTATCATTTACCGATCGATCGGTAGAGCTGACCTGAGACTAATTTATTCATAATTTTATACTGAATTATTTATCACTCCATACTAAAGTTTGGGAACATTTACATGAAAATTGTAAATACACGAGATTGGTAAGCTGTAGAGCATTACTGCTATTTTGGTTGGTTTGGATTAAAACCTGGTAAAATATCATCTTTGGTCCCACAAAATCGATTTATTTAAGTGTGCTCGAATAAACATTAGGCTTACTGCCCAAAAGATGGAAAATATTTATATATCGAAGACTATATCTTTCTGAAATCGTTATTAGCTTCTCAATTTCAGTAAATTATGTAATTATCCGAAATTTAATTTGTGCTGATGATGGTCGCTAGAAAGCATCCTAAGTAGATTAGTAAAACAAAAGTTTACCATTTGTATTTTTATCCTCATGTTTACCGGAATCAATAAAAAATCAACGCAGATTTTATGAAGAATTATTCTTTTGCTTTGGATTTACTGAAAAAAAAATTTTTTGACGAAAAACGATTTCCACTGCCAGTCACTAAAATTATAAACGTAGCGAAATACTTTACGATTTCTTTAAACTCGACATTTGATTTTTCAAGTTGGGAGAGAGTTGTCCAAGCAATTCTGATTGTTCAACAAAAATACATCTTTAAAGATAGTAACACCGACAAAAGGTTCGAAGAGGGAATCAAATTTCTTCTTGTCCTTTTTTGATTAAACCTAGCTTCTATTGGGTTGTAAACACAGACTAAATATATTGTATGCATGGCTAGATTACAGGCAAAGGCTTCTGTGTTTCCGTTGAAGAGACTTAAAAAGTTCTTTGAAGAATCCCTTAGAAATGTATACGTTCGAAATAAAGATATAACTAGAAATATGTTGCATTCTGAGTGCATTCGCGAAGGTAATAACACCAGTATTGTGCACAACTATTCCGTAATCTGATTTTTCAAAGCCGAAACAAAAATATTTTATCCGATTTTATCATAATTTGTTGATTGGTAGTCGCGCAATCCTCAAAATAACGTGGTAGCTCCACAAATGAAATGATTATTAGTGCAATAACCCTATGTAAGATGAATGCATTTTTATAGCCAAAAATTTTAATCTTTTATTAGTCTGGATTATTCTAAACATAAAATATAGTAACCACAAAAACTTTACAAGATAGGCTCATGCAAATACAATTCTTCATGTAAAAACAGGTCTTGATACCAGATAACGAATTGCATCGTTCAAAAAGATTATCAATAATATCAACGAATTTCTAGTTCAATAAAATATAATCAGTTGTTCAAATGGATAAATAATTCGTTTATACGCAATACGCAGTTTCAAGCAGCAGTACAAGGCCGTACCATCAAGAAAAGGTAGAATGGAGTAGAACAAAATTTAGTTTTACTTTTACCGTTCTGATCGTCGCGGTACTCTCTCTGCGGTAAATGTACCATCAAGCAGTTGTAGCAGGCTGTAGAATTTTGAATGTGTAGAATGTACAAGGATAAATCTGTATAAAATGTTCAAAACGACGAATGTAACAATGAGAGATTCTCTTTGTTTACTTTCTCTTTCGATTATTACGGTACTATTAGCAATCCTTCTCTCCGGGTATTTACAGATAATAATAACTAAAGCTATCATCTTTCAATCTGCATTGAAGAAATTCCCGAAAAAAGCAGGAATATTTCGCAATAATCGAAAGAGAAAGTAAACAAAGAGAATCTCTCATTGTTACATTCGTCGTTTTGAACATTTTATACAGAAATGTATTTTACCGCTACCGTTTGCATCCCTGTCAGCACAAGTAATAACGAGCAAGTCATGCGGCCTCGGAATCAATTTAAATTAGGGTAATCGTACTCTTAGTCTCGTATGTCGAAACGATTAGTTGGAAAGAGATCTTCTATCTATATTCAATGCATTCGGAGATGATTTGGGAACTATCTGTGAATTCGTTTCAACCGTTCATTGTAGGCCGAGAGGATATGAATTAAAAAAAAACTGGCGAAACGAAATTCGACGGGTCAGCTAGTTGATAATAAAGTAATCAAATGAATCAACTTAGTTACTTAATCAGTTGTTAGCTAGGGACTTTAGCTTTAGCCATTGATGTATATGTGTACGCATAATATGCACTTAGTCAGAAGTTATAGGATTAAAATAAAAGGGTGCCGGTAACCGAACACTCTCACCTACAATAATGAAGATGAGTCCCCTGAAATCAATTCTAAATATGTGTCTTTTTACGCTTCTAAATTGCAAATTCAGAAGATGTAAACTAACAAGATACTTTCTGTGTGTGGGTGATTATTCGCTGATTAACCGGGGACAACGGCAAACAGAGTAGCGAAATGTAAAACCTTCTTGAGTATTCAAATTTTTATTTTGACCCGTAGAAGAATCTCCGAAATCGTTTTGAATATATATCAATCCGTGTTCGTCTTTTTAACAGTTATCCGATCCAAACCGCTATCTAAGTTGATCGTGACCTTCGAAGATATCACATTTCACCCCCTCCCAGTTGGACGTTTGATGAATTGACAAAAGGCTCGATTTCAACTAGTCCACTTCATAAATGCACACGGAACCGAGCCAACGTCGAATCAAATTCAAATTCCCGTCCCGTCCTGTCCCGTCCCTCAAACGCTCGTGGAGGATTTGTTTAATACCGGGAGGAACCGATTCGTGAACAATTTATTTACGAGCGACTGAACTGCTAATTAAATCGATTGCTTGCCTATACCCCATGTGACCGACTGTGACTAAACCAATGGCTGGTGTAGCTTTCCAGCGATTTGCGCACTAATTTTAGATCGCGTCATCCAATTCGAACCGAGCGTGCAGGAGTACGTACTAGCCCATAAAACATCGTCAACATCCTCAGCCCTAGCCCCGGTCGTTTCGAAATTCGGAATATTTCGCCTTCGGGAGGGCACTTCCCTCGACAATGATATCATCGAATCGCATTGTGCCGGAGCTCTAGAATCGGCAATCATTCTTCATCGTCTATCGGAGTCTACTCGTCGTCGTATAACGGTCATTAATCTTGGTTTTATTGACACAAAATGAACCAAGCTGTGGTGGTGGTTTGGTGCTGGCGAAGACTCTTCGGTTGCATTTGGGCATTTGGGTTCTGGTCCACGCCAAGCAACGGAAGCTGATAACAATTGGGGTCTAGTTTTCGGATCCGATGCGGGCGACAGTTTTTTTTTCGAATAAAAGCTATTCTTTGTGGTTGATGCATAAATGTGTGTGCGTGTGATAAACACAGTGATTAGTGCAATTAGTGCAATCACGCTGAAAAAAATCTAACGTTAAATGGTTTAGTTAAACAGATCTATTATTTCAGCAATTTATTTCATTCAACCATGTAAATAATTCCATCCCTTGCACACACCTAGAAAAAATCGAGTGCTGAATCATTAAAGTTTACACGCATGCTTGAAGGGCTGGGTATGTTTGACACAAATTGAAATCCTTCTTGTATTTCCGTCACGTGTAATTTCCATTTTTTATACCGATTTCTCGATCGCTGAAGAATTTCACGTTTCACTGCCACATCCCAGTGCGCAACGATAAGAAAAACGAATCACGAATCTGTCAAATCAAAACACAATGCCAGGAAAATGCCACCGACAGGACAAATGCTAAATTAAAACTTTCACAACTCCCCCTTTCCTGCTTCAGCGCTGCCTGGTGCAAAACATTTTCCTTTGAACAAGTTTTGCTTTCTCAGGTGGTGAATTCTGCTACTCCCCGTAGTAGTAGTAGTAGTAGTCATTCGCTGGAAGAATCTGAATCAGAGCCGAGCACTTTTCCGTCATGTACCGAGATAAAGAGCTCTCATCAACTTCGGATCCCTTCTCGCTAATAGAGCCGCCGTTTGCTTTCTTCCTTCTTAGAATAAAAAAATGTGAAAAAAAAAATATCAACATCGCAACAGAAACTTCCAAGGCAAAACGACGAAGGTTTTGAAAAGAATTCCACTCATGCGGCAAATACTGGATGCTTCCGTATCCCGAAAGTGGTTGGGTTCGAGGGAAACATTTCTTTGGAAAAATTTAATTAAAAATTGTAATTAGTCTCAAGAAGTGGTTTCAATTTGTTCCATACGTCGGTCGCTTCTGGCGACCTGCAGGAAAAAAAAAACCCTGCGAAGTTCGAAGTACACGTGAAGTGAGCGATTCATTGAAAACTTCTGCCAGGTTCTTAATTTTTCTTCTAAATGGAAGTTAAAATTCCCTTCGTACTGTTTTTTTCTCTTCGGTTTTGAATGTTTATGCATCAATGGTTTCGGTACTTTTCTAGGCTGACCTATTTCGATTGTTTATTATTTTCGTAGAAATGATTTCGAGTTTTTGTACATGTTCTAGGACATCCTTATCTTTACTTTCGGTAACACACTTCTGAACAATTTCATTTAAATTCGAAAATCATAACCAAGCAGGACAATTTTCGTCATCAGTTCACAATTTCGGCCAAGGCAAAACTTCTTTGGATATTTTCAAAAACGGTTGGTCCAATTGGTTTGATGCAATGATGGCTTTTATCGTATCAAAGAACGCTCACTAGCAACTCTTCACACGATTGAATCAGTGCCATCAAAGAGAAGCGGATATCATCGCAGCAACAAAAACCGGCATGGTTCATTTAACATCGAATAGACACCAGTGCGAAAGCGAATTTCTCTCTATGACCTGTCTGAGAATCAAACGTTAGCTCGCTGCTGTGGGGATTCTCTCTGAAGCAACAAACGGTCGCTTATTCTCATTTTGCGATCCGATTCTGTATGGGCAGTGGATAATTGCGATAGAATCATATTACTATTGCCGTTTATTCTAACTAAGTGCATATAACCTTTGTATAAAATGTGCCTATGATAATGTATGTGAATGCTCCACACAAGGGTTTTGAAATATTGCAACCTAGTATGAGAATCATCAAGTCGAATCATGCGATAATTGTCAACTTGCGATTCTCTCTTGGTAAATTCCACACAGCACCAGTCATCATCAGACTGTAATTTTTTTAAGGATCCGTGAAATACTCAGAGTATGAAGTGGAGCGAAGAATGATGTAGATAAATTCTCTCGCGGTTCATTCATTGAGAGACTCGAGTTCTTGTAGCATCTTCTACCGGATTGAAAATGTTGTATACAATATTGATAAAAATCGAGCAGCGTCTGTCAAACTTTCGGCAATCACCAACACTGGTTTGATGTCTGCGGCAATGTCTCAGGTTGAAGTTATACACCCGAACCTCCATTTACGTAATAATCGGGACTACGTAAATCGAATTATGACGTAAAAAAAGCTTACGTTATTTGGAATTTTCGACGTAAAAAAAGTTTACGTTATTTGGAATTTTCAACGTAAAAAAAGTTTTCCTTATGTATATGTATTATTAGATATGTATATATTGGATAGTTATGGAACGAAAATTACGAGTATTTACAGGAAAAGGATGTTCTAAGCAGCATAAATCTCCAAGATGGCGACTTCCGGTTTATTGATATTCCTTGAAAACCCTTACAATATGGGTATTTTCGGAACGGGTTTAATGAGTAGATGTCGGAAAACGATGTTTGAGGTGATTCTAAATCCAAGATGGCGACTTCCGGTTCATTGATATTCCTTGAAAACCCTTACAATATGGGTATTTTCGGAACGGGTTTGATGAGTAGATGTCGGAAAACGATGTTTGAGGTGGTTCTGGATACCAAGATGGCGACTTCCGGTTTATTGATATTCCTTGAAAACTCTTACAATACGGGTGTTTTCGGAACGGGTTTGATGAGTATATGTCGGAAAACGATGTTTGAGGTGATTCTGGATACCAAGATGGCGACTTCCGGTTTATTGATATTCCTTGAAAACTCTTACAATACGGGTGTTTTCGGAACGGGTTTGATGAGTATATGTCGGAAAACGATGTTTGAGGTGATTCTGGATACCAAGATGGCGACTTCCGGTTCATTGATATTCCTTGAAAACCCTTACAATATGGGTATTTTCGGAACGGGTTTGATGAGTATATGTTGGAAAACGATGTTTGAGGTGGTTCTGAAAACCAAGATGGCGACTTCCGGTTCATTGATATTTCTTGAAAACCCTTACAATATGGGTATTTTCGGAACGGGTTTGATGAGTATATGTTGGTAAACGATGTTTGAGGTGATTCTGGATACCAAGATGGCGACTTCCGGTTTATTGATATTCCTTGAAAACCCTTACAATATGGGTATTTTCGGAAATATCATAGTTACTACAATACTGTAAATTAAATATTAACATTTCTTAAACCAAAGAATGAACCTTAAAATATTTACATCGAAGCATTTTCATCACATCGTTTTCCGACATGTACTCATCAAACCCGTTCCGAAAATACCCATATTGTAAGGGTTTTCAAGGAATATCTATAAACCGGAAGTCGCCATCTTGGTATCCAAAACCACCTCAAACATCGTTTTCCGACATGTACTCATCAAACCCGTTCCGAAGATACCCATATTGTAGGGGTTTTCAAGGAATATCAATAAACCAGAAGTCGCCATCTTGGAATTCAGAACCACCTCAAACATCGTCTTCCGACATCTACTCATCAAACCCGTTCCGAAAATACCCATATTGTAAGGGTTTTCAAGGAATATCAATAAACCGGAAGTCGCCATCTTGGAATTCAGAACCACCTCAAACATCGTTTTCCGACATCTACTCATCAAACCCGTTCCGAAAATACCTATATTGTACTAATTTCCATGGAGCCGGAAACGATTTTCATTGTATGCAAAAACCTCTTTTTACGAAGTATTTTCAACGTAAAAAAAGATTACGTTATTTGGGATTTATGTCGTAAAAAGAGTTACGTAAAAAGAGGTAACGTAAAAAAGTTTACGTAAACGGAGGTTTGGGTGTATAGAGAAAGTGTGCATTGTAACAAACAATTCTTGTATTTTTATTTTATTTCAGAAAAAAGGATGTTACAGCAAACAATGAAAAATATTTATTACGCTATAGAACGAAGCGAGGAAATAATCTATACAAACCTGTCGTAATCCACCAAATAGTGTACTGATAAATATTTCTGTGGAGTTCTAAAAACAACTGTCCATTGAATAGAAACAAGAAAGTTTGTGTCGAACGTTATCTAGCAAAATCTACGAATAAAAAAACCCTAGACCTCCCAAGCCGTATTAACGAATTCAGGGATTCTGTATCTATAAGTTTGTGAAAATCGATTTGGCCTTTTTGAAGATAAAATAGAGAGATCCTTTTTGCGGAATAGCCGAAGTTGGTTCGTATGGTCCGCAACAAATATGACCTACAAGTTGGAATAGTTTTAAACCTAGTTAAAAAAAGTTTTTCCTTATTTCACTTTGTCGTTTTAGGTGGCGGCTGTATAAATTTTTAAACGCTTAACTCAGTAGTTCCGGAACCGGAATTAAATTCAGGAATATTATATGGGATTATAATACCTTTTATTAGGTGCACAACTTTGCTTCCGCCGTTTTTTTTCCAAAATTTAAAGCTTTATTGCGAAAAAGTGCTTACAGATGTATTATTCAAAGTATTGTCCGTCGCTAGCGACAACTTTCTCCCATCTTTCCGGAAATTTTCGGATCCCGGCTCGAAAAAACGGCTTTTTTGACGCTATCCATGAAGCAATCCATTTTTCCAACTCTTCGAATGATTGAAAATGTTGATCTGCCAGGCCGTGTGCCATCGAACGGAATAGGTGGAAGTCAGAAGGGGCGACATCTGGGGAATACGGCGGGTGGGGCAAAACTTCCCATTTCAGCGTTTCCAGATACTTTTTGACCACTTTTGCGACGTGAGGCCGAACATTGTCGTGTTGGAGGATGACTTTGCCATGTCGCTCTTGATACTGTTGCCGCTTTTCTTTTAGCGCGCGACTAAGGCGCATCAGTTGCGTTTGGTAGCGATCTCCTGTGATGGTTTCACCCGGTTTTAAGAGCTCGTAGTAAATTGTTATACATCTTTGAAGGTTTTTTCTCTTCCACCATCATGTTTGTCTTCGAAATCGAAATCACCATTTTTAAAACGTTGAAACCATTCCCGACACGTTCTTTTACTCAGAGCAGCATCACCGTAAGTTTCTGAAAGCATTCGATGCGCTTCAGTTGCATTTTTTTTTTCGAATTGTAACAGAAAAGTAAAACTTCCCGCAAATGCCGAGAATTGGGCACATAAACAGACATTTTCGAGCTTGAATAATACGAAAACAAGAACAACTGTCACTGAAACGGCGATGACAATTCGTAAGGCACTGTACACACTCACTTTAAAGGCATTATCATCTATGTATTTTAACCTGCCTCAGCCGGTACAGCCACCTATCGGAAAACGGCGGAAGCAAAGTTGTACAACTGATACTTGCACCTAAGTTCGTGAGAATCGACCAAACCGCCTCTGAGAAAATAGTGAGAGTTTCATTTTGGAGTATTTCACAACTACGTTCGGTGCTTCCGGTATCGGAAACCAGGATAGCCGGAATTAATTTGATAGGCCGTCACTAACAATGACTAACGGTTGGAATAGTTTCGGTTCCAGTTTAGAAATTTTCTACGTTTTTTCCATCGCCGCTTAAAGTGATGATAAAAAAGTTTCGACATTCTTCTCCCTGTAATTCCGGAACCGAGAGTTGAACCCGGAAGAAATTCTATAGCTTGGTGTGGAACCATAAGATCTTTAATTTGAATTTGAAGTTTTTGAAAATCGTTCACGATATATCTGAGGAAAGTGAGTAAGTTATCAGCTTCGGTGTTGATTTTCGTTTCCTTTATAGTGTATACGAAATTGAACTAAACACGTTGTGTTCGTTGTTTGTACAGTCGTGTTGTGTTTTCTTCTTCCGTGCCAGCACGTAACCGGTACATACCGGTTTTGTATCGTCATTTTATTAGGCGGTTTGAAAGCTTTGACATTCATCGCTCTGTCGGGGCAGAACCGGATGAAATTTCACGGTACCTTCAAATTAAATCAGATTTGTGAAAATCGATTCAAACATCGCTGAGAAATCGAAGTGAGTTCTAATTTTGTTGTTGTTCTTTATTACTTCCGGAGCTTTAGGAACAGGAAAAGGGGGGACCAGTTTAGCCGAATTAAGTTTATATGCCCACAAACTAACAAGTTCTGAAAAACATAAGATTTCATCTGTTAGTTTTATTGAATTTGTACCCGTTTTTGCCATTGCCATCGTAATTACAAGCCCTTTCGTTTCAATCTTAGTTTGCGAAAATCGGTCAAGCTATTTCCAAGAAAATTGAGTGCATGTTTTATACTTAATTCTCATAGATTACCTTATAACTCCGGAACCGGATGTCAGATCCAGGGGAAATTCAATAGCAGACTGTCCCGTTGCCTTTCATTTGAATCTAAGACATCTCTGAAAAAGCGAGTGCCTATTTATGTTCTATACTCAGTTCGTCGACCTGAATCGAATATATGGCATTCGGCCTACCGAGTCTCGGTAGAAAAGTCGGGTTTCACAGTGATTGCACAACCTTTCTTTATGAGAAAGGCAAAACACGACCCTGGAAATGAAATTTTTATACCTATCAATCTGTAATTCCAGAACTAGAAGTCGTATCCGGATGAAATTTAGGATAAGTTTATATAGGATTTTGAGACCTTTCATTTGAATCTACGCTTGTGAAAATTGGATGAGCGATCTCTGAAAAACTCGATTGCACGTTTTTAGCTCATTTTTCACACTTTATCTCGTAGCTCCCGATCCGGAAGTTTGATCCGGGTAAAACTCCATTTGCAACCTATGAGACCAAGTGAAAAATTCCCGCAAATTTTCAAACTACTTGACATTTGAAACCATTTAACGTGATTTTGTAAGTAAATCGAACGTGAATTTTCATTTGAGTTTTTCGTTGAAAAATGAGAACAACAGAGATGTGAAACAAAAGAATTCGGGTAGATGGAAATAGCAAACAAAGATCAAAATAAAGACTGTCCCAGAAAGTATGGACGCAACCAAAAACCGCTGCCATTTCGAAATGGTTCAGAATCTGTCAATTTTTATGGCTGCGTTCTGTTGTTTATACTCTTCTCTAACCACTTGTGCAGTTGTTTATTCGTTTTCATTAGTTTGTGCCGAAATGCGTGGACTTTCAGTAGAACAAAGTCGAAAAATTGTTTACAAATGGTGCACAGAACGCGGACTTTCACTGAGAAAGATAGCAAAAATGGAAGGAGTAAGTGAAAAAGCCGTGCAAAATGGAATCAGGAAGTTCAGTGAGGATAACACCTTTGAGGATAAACCGAAAACGGGTCGAAAAAAGGTCCTGCTAACCCTCAGTTGGATAAACGTATACTGAAGGCGTTCGAGCAAAAGAAGGAGGTTTTAGTTCGGAATGTGGCCAAAAAAGTGAGCACTTCGATGTCAAATGTTATTCGTGCTAAAGAACGTTTGAATCTTCGAACCTATAAGAAGCAGAAACAACCAAAACGTAGTCCGAAATAAGAAGCATCGATCAGGCCGAGGATTCGAAAGCTGTACAATACGATTCTTGCTGGAAATTTGAACTGCATAATCATGAACGACGAAACCTACGTGAAACTTGATTACAAATCCTTGCCGGGACCACAATATTATACGGTGCTAGAAGGGCAAGTGTTGAACCAGTCCGAGACATCGATCGAAGTCGAAAAATTTGGTAAGTAAGCAAGCAATTTGTAGCTGCGGTAAAATTTCGAAACCCTTCATCACCACTGCTTCAATGAACAGCGAAATATACATCAAGGAATGTTTACAAAAACGACTTCTACCTATGATTCGAAGCAACAAGGATCCTGTTGTCTTCTGGCCAGATCTTGCTTCTTTCCAGTACTTGAAATCAACGGTAGAATGGTACATACTACCAAAAATGTCACTTTCGTCCCAAAAGACATGAATCCACCAAATTGCCCACAACTTCGACTAATTGAGGAATTTTGGGCAGTAACGAAGGCACATCTTACGAAACACGTCTCGGCAGCCGAAACTATTGAACAGTTAGAAAAATATTGGAAAAAAGTGTCAAAACTTGTCGCCACAGTCTGTACGGAATTTAATAAGGAACGTTCGCAAGAAGGTGCGCCAGTTAGTCTACAATGGCTAAGTAGCGAATGTTAAGAATAATATTCTGTTGTTGTAGTCTAATATTATCAGTATATCGAATAAAATTTGAATATCTAACACTTGTGAATTATTTACAGCGAAATCAAAGTGCGTTCATACTTTCTGGGACAGTCTTTAATAACAATTTTTCCCATTATATCGTCTTGTCTTGATATTTCTGTGCTGTCGTAGCGATACTTGGTTTTTTCTTGATATTTCATCGAAGGAATCGAGATATTGTACAACATCTGTTAAGCATCAAAATTTGTTAAAAAATCTTATTTCGTTATTGATGAGGTATTTAAATTTCAACTAAAATACAATTGAATAAATTGCATGATATTAAAATGATAGAATTTTATATTTCATCGCTATTTTCTTATGAAGACTTTGTTATGATTTTCGATATTTTGACTCTTATTCCAACCTAAATAATGTTAATTTCTATCATTGAGATGTTTGGCTTCAATTATAAAATTTGCTATTAGTTTGCAAATCACTTCTACCCCGGAAAGGACACGGATCTTGTTCTCACAATTAGCAAGCGGAGCTGAGAGTGATATTTATTTGTCCTAATTTTCTACTGTTTTGAGTAAAGGAGAATGAGTTTTATTCTTCCCTGGACTGATCTCAATCCTCCTTGAGTAATGCTTAAAAATTCTAGCTCCTTGAAGCAAAAACAATAGGTATTCATAATATATGATTGAGTTTGGAAATGTTAAAAGCTTATAAACTCCCTTGAACCTAGTTTTTATTGTTTATTACTGCCAACGAGAAACAGACCGAGAGAGTATGAATTAGCAATGAAATGATAACTGCAATTGTGAAGGAGTTTAAAAGAAACGCCAGTGTTCGAATCCGCAACTATCCCCTTACCGTGGAGATATTTGATCAAATAAACTACTCTGGTACAAGGAGGAGCTTACTCCAGAAGGCAACCTGATTGAGTAGCGCGAAACACGTGCATAATACTTTGTACGCGCCAGTTGACGCTTTGCATTTTTATATCACAAACTTCTTCAGGAAACGAATTTCTATCGTTCAATCTGTTGTTAAAATCTTGGTAGAAAAAAGTATTAAAATCCGTAACATATTTAAATAAATATATTATTAAACACATATTCAAGGTGTTTTCTATCATGCTTGAAACAGCATACTTTTATCACCTATTCTATTTAGTCCGGGACTGAAAAAAAAATTCACAACACGCAGACTTTTATGTCTCAATGAGTTTTCGAGTCAACCACAAACACACAAGTTAAAACATCACACCAAACAAGCAGCATTCCAAGAGGATCCACCGGACAGCTATCGTTAATTGAGTCTGATCAACAATTGATAGACATAGATCAAATCAATCTATTCAATCGAATATCTACGCTTGAGGGCCGTTCGGAGGTCGCAAGTCAACGAAGTGGGCTGCTGCCGCCAGCTTGTGGCAATTGTGCATTCTGCAAATGACAGATTGGCGACCACGCGATACAATTAACAGCAGAATAAAACCATTTCTCCACGCACGCATCTTCTATTTGCCACCGTCAGCGGATGACTGAAAATACTTGTTCGTGACCGAAGAAAAAAAAAAAGAATTACGGCATTGGTGAAGATTCGATCCGAGTGTTGCGTTCAAAACTACGTTCGCATAGCATTCATGGTTTCCATGAAGACACGTTTGCCTTAGAACTTATCGGCGCCTTAGTACAAGTTGATTCGCAATCGAAATTAACGCGTTTCTCGTTCAAGCGTAAATCTTAAAATGCATCCAAATTTCGACAGCGAAGACGACGACGACGGCGACGGCGACGGTAATTCCCGAAACATTTTTCGACAATTGAGTGTGCACCGGCTTCGCAAAGTAAGCTCAGAGTCAGACGACACCCATACCCTTCCTTGTAATGAATTCAAGTCACGCGAACCAGAAACCCGTGAATGAGAGCACGAATTCAATTCGAAAACCGATTTTACACCGAAGTCCACACTGGGGTCTCGCCTTCTCCGCCGTCCGGTGCTCCGCTTTCTGTAATGTACCTTTAATTTAGCCGCCTGTCTGTTGGTTGGTTGGGTGTAATATATTTTTTTTATCTTTATTTTTACACCTTGCTGGTCGCGCAAAAAGAGCATTTTCACGGTTCGACGATTCCGTTGAATTTGGGTTTCCGTTTTTACACTTCCCCTCCCCCGTATTCAAGCTGATTGTGATGGGTTGCAATTCACTGCTTTCGATTTTACTGCCGAGCGACTTACGTTTTTCATCGTCAGTTCGAGGGGGCTCACAATGACGAAACTCGCAAGAATACCTGTGCGGAACCGATAGCTCTCAGTATGCAGTTCGCTGCAGCCAGCCAAAAGCAGCAGGCACGAATGCATATTTATAATTATACACCGTGACTTTGGCGACGGTCGACGAATTCCGTTTGTCACTGATATATACATGCAGAATAGTGTTTGTTGTGCCACCGAGAGATAGAGGAATATGGGATTCAGAGGTGAATCTGCACGGTCGCATTCCGATGGCTTGTCGGACATCGCTATTACGTGAACTTTGTTGCTCGACAATGCTTTCAACGCCGACGGTTCGATTTCGACTGATTATTTTTCTATTAAAACAAAGTTCGTTTTGTTTCCGGTGTGAGTTAATTGTCCACGAAATCGAACATTTTTCTTTTTTCGATTCATTTATTTGGGACGGATTTAACCATAACGGTGCAAGAGGCTTAAGGAAAGCTTGAATCGTTTTTTTTTCTAGACACATAGTTTATTTTGCTGCAGCGCTCCTAGTTGTCGGGCTTAGAATGTTTCGACAGCAATTCGATTTGAAATCAAAGATGGCTTTTATCGTATCAAAGAACGCTCACTAGCAACTCTTCACACGATTCAATCAGTGCCATCAAAGAGAGACGGATATCATCGCAGCAATAAAAAACCGGCATGGTTCATTTAACATAGAATGGACACCAGTGCAAGAGCAAATTTCTCTCGATGACCTGTCTGAGAATCAAGGTTAACACGCTGCTGTAGGGATTCGCTCTGAAGCAACAACCGGTCACTCATTCTTGTTTTGCGATCCGATTCTATACTGGCAGTGGATAATTGCGATGGAATCGTTTTACTATTGCCGCATATTTTAACTATGTGCATATAACCTTTGCATAAGTTGTGTCTATCAAAATGTCTGTGAATGCTCCACACCAGGGTTTTGAAACCTAGTATGAGAATCATAAAGTCGAATCACCGATTCGATTTTCTGCGATAATTGTCAACTTGCGATTCTCTGTTGGTAAATTCCTCACAGCACCGATCATTGCAAAACTGTATTTATTTTGGTAAGGACCTTGAAATACTCAGAATATGAGATGGAGCAAAGAAATTTGGAAAAATTCTCTCACGATTCATGCATTGAGAGGCAGTGAATTATTGTAGCATCATCTACCAGTTTGACGATGTGGTACACACTTAAAAAAATCCCTGTGATTTTACATCTTATTAGATGCACATAAATGGAGCGTCGCAGTTCACGCAAGTTCACGCGGAAGAACATTTAATATTGTGACCAAAACTCCAGGACATGAAATTCATAAAAATAAAAAATAGAACACTTATAGCAATCGCCGCGACTTGAACCGAGAATCATTGGATCGGAAGTACGTCTTGTACGTAAATTCATACAGTCGCACCTGCTAGCAGAATGCAAGTTACAGTCGAAACCAGTAAAATTCAAGCTAACCTAACATTAAGTTATTACAAGTGAAATTTTCCGTCATTTGACAAATTAGGAATTATTATGAATTACATCGTATGAGGTGTTAGGTCACCTGTATTATTCAAATGTTTTTGGTTTGATACAATGTATAAAAATATCGAGCCGCTTTCCGCCAAATCATCGGCAATCAACAACACTGTTTGAAATATCTTCTATTTCTTCATGATCTGGTTTTGCTTCAATTAAGTTTTACTTAATGGAAGCTGCAATCAGAAAATTCAATTAGAAAATTGTGGCTACCGTATGCAGTGCTTTCAAACCTTTCCATGAGCGGCATGCTATCGATCGTTGGGATAACAGCGAACGTAATAGTCGAACTAAGAATCGGAAGCTGTATTTGAAGGTGTTTGAAACGATTTCATAAAACTTAGGGCTGTCCGATTATGACGGCCAAAACACCGTAAGGAAGATTCGTTGGCGAGAAGCATTTCACTTTTTTCAGGACAGTAAATAACCAAACAGGATACCAAAATAGAATCTGGCGATCAAAAGTTTTACAATGCATTATTTTCGAAATACGAAACTACATGCTTATGAATGAGGAAGCTTGAGCTTTATTGAAGTCCCGGGAAGTTTTGATTCACAGCTCTTATTCGAGGAAACTGAAGAAAAAAACTTCCCTATTTTTCATAAATGAAATTAAGTGATACAAAATAAACGAGTGAATAGGATTTAGGCAAAATAGTCGATTGATTGCATTGACATATTCTAAACAGTTGTTATAAAATAATTTTAAATCACCAAATAAAGGTCAACAGATTTCACGCGCGTCTTGATTATGTATTATTTCCGCTTTATCATTTTGATTATTTATTAAAATTATTAATTGGTTATATTGGTTGAGCTGGGCAGCCGGCTACCGAGAAAAATATTAATTTATTATTGGAAATATTAATATCAAACGTTTTGCCTTTCTCTATAGAAAGGTATTAGAATTGCTGGAAAAACCGACTTTCGAACGGAGCCTCGGAGACCCATAGTGTTATATACCATTCGACTCAGTTCGTCGAGATCGGAAAATGTCTGTGTGTGTGTGTGTATGTGTGTGTGTGTATGTGTGTGTGTGTGTATGTGTGTGCACTTTTCGAAGATATTTGAACGCGCTCAATTTTCTCAGAGATGGCTGAACCGATTTGAACAAACTTGGGCTCGTTTGAAAGCTACTGTCGGGCCATTGATCAAGTTCGAAGATCAAATGGCTGTGATTTTTGGTTCCGGAGATATGATTCTATAAGTGACGTAACCGACAAAAAGCGTTGTATTTGAACGCGCTCAATTTTCTCAGAGATGGCTGAACCGATTTGAACAAACTTGGGCTCGTTTGAAAGCTACTATCGGGCCATTGATCAAGTTCGAAGATCAAATGGCTGTGATTTTTGGTTCCGGAGATATGATTCTATAAGTGACGTAACCGACAAAAAGCGTTGTATTTGAACGCGCTCAATTTTCTCAGAGATGGCTGATCCGATTTCAACAAACTTGGGCTCGTTTGAAAGCTACTGTCGTGCCATTGATCAAGTTCGAAGATCAAATGGTTGTGACTTTTGGTTCCAGAAATATGATTGTATAAGTGACGTAACCGACAAAACACGTTGATTTTTACCGCTCTTGTATATATAAGGGTGCCAAAATTTTGGGATCAACTCTATTTTCGTAAAGTTCTAGTGCTCAAAAGTTCAAGCACCTTGAAAAAAGCCTTCATGCAAAATTTGACCTAAATTGGACATGCTTAAGGGGTGCTGCCCGGTGGTAAAGGTTTGACAATTATCGATCTTGAAAAAGCACCATAGGGGGGAGTACATGAAATTTCCAAAATAAAAAATTTTTTTTGATGCCAAAACTCTTAAAACTGCATAAAACATCGAAATTTAGTGTTATCCCGAAAAAATTTTTTTTTGAAAAAATCAACTTTCTGGGACTTAGAAAAATTTTCATATTTTTTCTAAGTCCCAAAAAGTCGACTTTTTCAAAAAAATTTTTTTTCGAGATGACACTAAATCTCGACGTTTCATGCAATTCTAAGCCTTTTGGCATCAAAATTTTTTTTTCGATTTCGAAAATTTCATGTACTCCCCCCTATGGTGATTTTTCAAGATATATGAAAATTCCACTAAGTGGACTAAGAAGGGTTTTGCCTTTCTCTATAGAAAGGTATTAGAATTGCTGGAAAAAACCGACTTTCGAACGGAGCCTCGGAGACCCATAGTGTTATATACCATTCGACTCAGCTCGACGAGATCGGAAAATGTCTGTGTGTGTGTGTGTGTGTGTGTGTATGTGTGTATGTGTGTGTGTATGTGTGTGCACTTTTCGAAGATATTTGAACGCGCTCAATTTTCTCAGAGATGGCTCAACCGATTTTAACAAACTTGGGCTCGTTTGAAAGCTACTATCGGGGCATTGATCAAGTTCGAAGATAAAATGGCTGTGACTTTTGGTTCCGGAGATATGATTGTATAAGTGACGTAACCGACAAAAAGCGTTGTATTTGAACGCGCTCAATTTTCTCAGAGATGGCTGAACCGATTTGAACAAACTTGGACTCGTTTGAAAGCTACTGGCGGGCCATTGATCAAGTTCGAAGATCAAATGGCTGTGACTTTTGGTTCCGGAGATATGATTGTATAAGTGACGTAACCGACAAAAAGCGTTGTATTTGAACGCGCTCAATTTTCTCAGAGATGGCTGATCCGATTTTAACAAACTTGGACTCGTTTGAAAGCTACTGGCGGGCCATTGATCAAGTTCGAAGATCAAATGGCTGTGACTTTTGGTTCCGGAGATATGATTGTATAAGTGACGTAACCGACAAAAATCGTGCTATTTGAACGCGCTCAATTTTCTCAGAGATGGCTGAACCGATTTTAACAAACTTGGGCTCGTTTGAAAGCTACTGTCGGACCATTGATCAAGTTCGAAGATCAAATGGCTGTGACTTTTGGTTCCGGAGATATGATTGTATAAGTGACGTAACCGACAAAAAGCGTTGTATTTGAACGCGCTCAATTTTCTCAGAGATGGCTGATCCGATTTTAACAAACTTGGACTCGTTTGAAAGCTACTGGCGGGCCATTGATCAAGTTCGAAGATCAAATGGCTGTGACTTTTGGTTCCGGAGATATGATTGTATAAGTGACGTAACCGACAAAAATCGTGCTATTTGAACGCGCTCAATTTTCTCAGAGATGGCTGAACCGATTTTAACAAACTTGGGCTCGTTTGAAAGCTACTGTCGGACCATTGATCAAGTTCGAAGATCAAATGGCTGTGACTTTTGGTTCCGGAGATATGATTGTATAAGTGACGTAACCGACAAAAAGCGTTGTATTTGAACGCGCTCAATTTTCTCAGAGATGGCTGATCCGATTTTAACAAACTTGGACTCGTTTGAAAGCTACTGGCGAGCCATTGATCAAGTTCGAAGATCAAATGGCTGTGACTTTTGGTTCCAGAAATATGATTGTATAAGTGACGTAACCGACAAAACACGTTGATTTTTACCGCTCTTGTATATATAAGGGTGCCAAAATTTTGGGATCAACTCTATTTTCGTAAAGTTCTAGTGCTCAAAAGTTCAAGCACCTCGAAAAAAGCCTTCATGCAAAATTTGACCTAAATTGGACATGCTTAAGGGGTGCTGCCCGGTGGTAAAGGTTTGACAATTATCGATCTTGAAAAAGCACCATAGGGGGGAGTACATGAAATTTCCAAAATAAAAAATTTTTTTTGATGCCAAAACTCTTAAAACTGCATAAAACATCGAAATTTAGTGTTATCCCGAAAAAATTTTTTTTTGAAAAAATCAACTTTCTGGGACTTAGAAAAATTTTCATATTTTTTCCAAGTCCCAAAAAGTCGACTTTTTCAAAAAAATTTTTTTTCGAGATGACACTAAATCTCGACGTTTCATGCAATTCTAAGCCTTTTGGCATCAAAAATTTTTTTTCGATTTCGAAAATTTCATGTACTCCCCCCTATGGTGATTTTTCAAGATATATGAAAATTTCACTAAGTGGACTAAGAAGGCTTTTTGCCTTTCTCTATAGAAAGGTATTAGAATTGCTGGAAAAACCGACTTTCGAACGGAGCCTCGGAGACCCATAGTGTTATATACCATTCGACTCGGTTCGACGAGATCGGAAAATGTCTGTGTGTGTATGTGTGTGCACTTTTCGAAGATATTTGAACGCGCTCAATTTTCTCAGAGATGGCTGAACCGATTTGAACAAACTTGGGCTCGTTTGGAAGCTACTGTCGGGCCATTGATCAAGTTCGAAGATCAAATGGCTGTGATTTTTGGTTCCGGAGATATGATTCTATAAGTGACGTAACCGACAAAAAGCGTTGTATTTGAACGCGCTCAATTTTCTCAGAGATGGCTGAACCGATTTGAACAAACTTGGGCTCGTTTGAAAGCTACTGTCGGGCCATTGATCAAGTTCGAAGATCAAATGGCTGTGATTTTTGGTTCCGGAGATATGATTCTATAAGTGACGTAACCGACAAAAAGCGTTGTATTTGAACGCGCTCAATTTTCTCAGAGATGGCTGATCCGATTTCAACAAACTTGGGCTCGTTTGAAAGCTACTGTCGTGCCATTGATCAAGTTCGAAGATCAAATGGTTGTGACTTTTGGTTCCAGAAATATGATTGTATAAGTGACGTAACCGACAAAACACGTTGATTTTTACCGCTCTTGTATATATAAGGGTGCCAAAATTTTGGGATCAACTCTATTTTCGTAAAGTTCTAGTGCTCAAAAGTTTAAGCACCTCGAAAAAAGCCTTCATGCAAAATTTGACCTAAATTGGACATGCTTAAGGGGTGCTGCCCGGTGGTAAAGGTTTGACAATTATCGATCTTGAAAAAGCACCATAGGGGGGAGTACATGAAATTTCCAAAATAAAAAATTTATTTTGATGCCAAAACTCTTAAAACTGCATAAAACATCGAAATTTAGTGTTATCCCGAAAAAATTTTTTTTTGAAAAAATCAACTTTCTGGGACTTAGAAAAATTTTCATATTTTTTCTAAGTCCCAAAAAGTCGACTTTTTCAAAAAAATTTTTTTTTTCGAGATGACACTAAATCTCGACGTTTCATGCAATTCTAAGCCTTTTGGCATCAAAATTTTTTTTTCGATTTCGAAAATTTCATGTACTCCCCCCTATGGTGATTTTTCAAGATATATGAAAATTCCACTAAGTGGACTAAGAAGGGTTTTGCCTTTCTCTATAGAAAGGTATTAGAATTGCTGGAAAAACCGACTTTCGAACGGAGCCTCGGAGACCCATAGTGTTATATACCATTCGACTCAGCTCGACGAGATCGGAAAATGTCTGTGTGTGTGTGTGTATGTGTGTGTGTATGTGTGTATGTGTGTGTGTATGTGTGTGCACTTTTAGAAGATATTTGAACGCGCTCAATTTTCTCAGAGATGGCTGAATCGATTTTAACAAACTTGGGCTCGTTTGAAAGCTACTGTCGGGCCATTGATCAAGTTCGAAGATCAAATGGCTGTGACTTTTGGTTTCGGAGATATGATTGTATAAGTGACGTAACCGACAAAAGGCGTTGAATTTGAACGCGCTCAATTTTCTCAGAGATGGCTGAACCGATTTTAACAAACTTGGGCTCGTTTGAAAGGTACTATCGGGCCATTGATCAAGTTCGAAGATCAAATGGCTGTGACTTTTGGTTCCGGAGATATGATTGTATAAGTGACGTAACCGACAAGAAGCGTTGTATTTGAACGCGCTCAATTTTCTCAGAGATAACTGAACCGATTTTAACAAACTTGGGCTCGTTTGAAAGCTACTGTCGGGCCATTGATCAAGTTCGAAGATCAAATGGTTGTGACTTTTGGTTCCAGATATATGATGGTATAAGTGACGTAACCGACAAAACACATTGATTTTTACCGCTCTTATATATATATGGGTGCCAAAATTTTGGGATCAACTCTATTTTCGTAAAGTTCTAGTGCTCAAAAGTTTAAGCACCTCGAAAAAAGCCTTCATGCAAAATTTGAGCTAAATCGGACATGCTTAAGGAGTGCTGCCCGGTGGTAAAGGTTTGACAATTATCGATCTTGAAAATGCACCATAGGGGGGAGTACATGAAATTTCCAAAATCGAAAATTTTTTTTGATGCCAAAACTCTTAAAACTGCATAAAACATCGAAATTTAGTGTCATCTCAAAAAAAAATTTTTTTGAAAAAATCAACTTTCTGGGACTTATAAAAATTTTCATTTTTTTTTTAAGTCCCAAAAAGTCGATTTTTTCAAAAAAATTTTTTTTCGAGATGGCACTAAATCTCGACGTTCCATGCAATTCTAAGCCGTTTGGCATCAAAAATTTTTTTTCGATTTCGAAAATTTCATGTACTCCCGCCTATGGTGATTTTTCAAGATATATGAAAATCCCACTAAGTGGACTAAGAAGGCTTTTTTTTTAGATTAGCATCACTGTTCTTATACAAATAGGCAACGCAAATGTCAAGCACTAGTTTGGAAAAATGATGCTGACTGTGTGACATAAACACTGAAGCATGCTTTTGTGAACTACTCGAATCAATCTGCATCAATTGTTGTCAAAATTAGTGTCCAAAATTATTTAATAAAACTATGAAACATATTTTCATGAGACTGTTATGAAAGAAGAGAAAGGCATTATCACACCACTAGGTGGATTAAGAAGGGTTTTTTACTATGTATTCAATATACCGATATATGTTATCTCTATCATTCTTTTCTCCGAAGCTAGACGAAAATTTATAGGTTGAATGAAGAGATAATTTTGTAAAATAGAGTAATCAGAAGTGAAATATTGAAAATACCTGATAACTGAAAGCAAAAAGAAACTCCTGCAATTGTCGCCTTTGACGACATGGAAGCAGGAACCCAGTGGATCCATTCTTGGTTCATTTTTTTTCCGCCGGATTCCACACGGCATCTAGGTTATTACTGTCCGGAGAGAGCTAATAGGTACTATCAATCTCCTAGTGGACCCCAGCCCCAAACATGCTTATGAATGAGGAAGTGTACGTAAAGATAGATTATAAGCAGCTTTTCGGAAAACAGTTTTATAAAGCTTCTAGTCGAGGTTATGTTCTTGGCAAATTAATTTTCATCGATAAATTCTCAAAAAAACTTATGATCTGGCAAAGTATTCACAACTGTAAACCATAGACTCAGATTTTTGTTACTATCAGGAATCAGAACAAATTGGCTCAAATGGCACGTTCTCCTTGATATTTGGAGATTTGTGCCTTGCCATCAATTTGTTTTTAGCATCATTTTCCCGATATATAAGAGGGAAGGATTGAAAGGAAATGGTAAGGGTTGGACTAGGAGGATGGGAAAAATTGACGACACAAAAACACATAAAAGCAGAAGTAAATTCTGCACCCCTAAGGGATGCCGAACAATCTGCTGAGGATCACATTTAGTGGAAGCAGAAGTAAATTCTGAACCTCTACGAGGTCCCGAACAGTCCGCTGTTAATAAAACCTCCAACCCCCGAGAGGATTTGAAGATCTTACAAAAGCGACACCATTCTGCACTCCCGGAAGAATGCAAAACGATTCGCAGTATGTACGAGCAGAAGTAAATTCGGCACCCCCTAAAAGATGCCAAACAATCTGCTAAACCTTATTTAAGGTAAATACAGAAGGGATTCATTCACTCCAGGAAGAACGATGAACCCTTCTGACTATAGCTCCTTACCACATTGGGTAAGAAACGAGAGAATATCCTTCAATTTTAGCTCCGCATACACAGACTCAACCATGTATGGAGAACCAAAAACCCGGATACGTAGCTGCGTCAATGCGGGACAGTTACATATCAGATGATATGAAGTACCATAATCGCATTCACACAAATCACACGAATAATACTCAGCACGTTGAATAGTAGCCATGTGATAATTGAGTTTGCAATGTCCAGTCAGAGCTCTGACCAGAATACTGCAATGATGCTTGGAGAAATGCAGTAGACACTTTGACATTTTCAGATTTAAATCTGGTAGATATGCTTTTGTCTGAGCGCAAGTTTGCAAGCTGCGCCAGTAGCTGGCATGTTTGGATACAGCCCAAGAACGAATCTTGTGCTTTATCCAACTAGTTGAAAGTGGTAAAGCTGGTTCAGGACCAACGAAATCATTCGTTGCACCAGCTCTAGCCAACTCATCAGCCCATTCATTTCCAGTAATACCAGAATGGCCGGGTACCCATAAGAAGTAAACAGCATTTGAAATGCTGAGGTCTTCAATTTGAGTTCGACATGCGATCACTAGATTCGACCGTGAGTCATTCGAACTGAGTGCTTTTAAGGCTGCCTGACTGTCGGAACAAAAATAAATTCGCTTACCACAGATCCTCTGCTGAAGTGCCGATTGTACTCCACACAGAATCGCGTAGATTTCTGCTTGAAACACAGTACAGTATCTACCAAGTGAATGAGACTGCTCCAGCCTCATTTCACGACAGTAGACACCAGCACCAGCACGACCATTCAACAGAGAACCGTCCGTATAACAAACTATGTGTTCATCAAGTTGTCGTTCCAGACAACCAGACAACCATTCCTCACGAAGAGGATAGCTCACATGGAATGTTTTGAAAGGAAAACTGCATGTGAGAGTTAGGTCACTAGGAGCGAGTAAATACTCATCCCATGTAACCATTTGAGACCACAAGCGAGTGTGGCTGGTAGCATAATCTAATGGGTTACTGTTCCAAAGCCCTGTAACCTTAAGACGATATGCACAAGATAATGCTTCTTGTTTTAGGAACACATGTAGTGGTTTAATGCACAGTAGCGCCTCTAGAGCAGCAGTAGGAGTTGTCGTGAATGCTCCTGTCATCGCCATTAGGACCATCCTTTGGAGATGATTTAGCTTTGACTGAACTGTCGCGACTTCTCCTTTCTGCCACCATACAAGACATCCATATGCTAAAATTGGTCTAACAATAGTTGTGTAGATCCAATGAATATATCTGGGTTTGAGTCCCCATGATTTTCCAAAAGCTCGTCTACATTGGCCGAAAGCCATGCAAGCTCTTTTAATTCTGAAGTCAATGTGAGCAGACCAATTCAGTTTTGAGTCAAGAATAACCCCGACGTATTTAACTTGTTCGACCACAGTGACCTCTGAACCAAAGAACTGCAACGGACGAGCTCCTGTGATTATCCTACGATGAGTGAAAAGCACCATTGATGTTTTGCCCGGATTTACAGATAATCCAACCTGACAACACCATTGTTCAACAGATCGCAGGGCTTGCTGCATTAAATCAAAGAGAGTGTTAATGCTTATACCGGTCATCAATATATGATAATCGTCGGCAAAACCATAAGTCGGAAATCCAAGGTTATTAAGTTTCCTTAACAAACCATCAGCGACAAGGTTCCATAAAAGTGGGGATAGTACACCACCTTGAGGACAACCACAGACACTTAGCTTTCTAATCTCTGCTTGCCGAAGCGATGAACAAAGAAGTCGATTGCTAAGCATTGCGTGTATCCAATTTGTGATACTTGAAGGTATGCCATGACCACGGGCTGCTTCCAGAATTGAATTGAAAGACACGTTATCAAAGGCACCTTCAATATCTAGGAAAACTCCCAAGCAGGATTGCTTTTGTGAGAAAGCTTTTTCAATGTTGTACACAACATCATGTAACAGGGTTGTAGTGGACTTTCCACGCTGGTAAGCATGTTGCATTCCATGTAGCGGATGCAGGCCCAAACTAACATTTCTGATATAGTGATCGACTATGCGTTCCACTGTTTTAAGAAGAAATGAGCTTAGACTGATAGGCCTGAAACTCTTCGCTTCCTCATAAGTGTCGCGACCGCCTTTGGGAATAAATTTGACAATTATTTCCTGCCAGGCTCTTGGAATATATCCTGTCGCAAGACTAAAAGTAAGTATTTTCTTCAAAACATGTTTGAAATGTTCATACCCTTTCTGCAGTAACACTGGGAAAACTCCATCCTTTCCAGGAGACTTGTACGGAGCAAAACTCTCAACTGCCCATTTGACCGATTCAATCGTCACAACGCTTCGAGCAAGGGCCCAAGAATCGTAACTACCTGAAAAAGTCTCGGGAAGAGCTGTCGGTGATGGATCCATACATCCTGGAAAGTGAGTGTTAAAAAGATAGTGAAGTACATCACCTTCATCAGACAAGTGTTCACCATCTGAAGTTCTTAAGAAACTGACATTAAAGTCCTTAGACTTCGAAAGTAACTTATTTAATCTGCTAGCCTCGTTGAGACTAGAGACATTTGTGCAGAGGCTTTTCCAACCACTTCGCTCAGACGATCGAAGAGCATTTTTGTAAGCCCTTCGAGCCAACACGAATGCCTCCGACCCATTTCTGCGACGGTGGTTCCAAGCTCTTCTGCATAGTTTCCTTAGTCTAGCAAGTTCAGCATTCCACCAAGGAGTTCCTCTAGTAGCTCGCACAATCCGAAGTGGACAAGCCTCTTCATATGCTGCAACTATGAGTGAGTTTGTCTCGTCGACAACATTTTCCAAATCAATTGGGGTTTCAATTGTTGGTTGGTACCCGTAAAATCTAGTCGCCAAGCCCTCTTCATAGAGGTCCCAGTTTGTAGATTTGGGATTACGATATGTGATAATATCAAATTTAACGTTTGAATGATCAAAGAATATGTACTTATGATCAGACAACGAAGGTTCGAGCTCATCGGAGACGAGCCAATTCACCAACTCATGCGCAATTCTATCAGAGCAGAGAGTTACGTCCAAAACCTCCTCTCTGCCAGATCTCGCAAAAGTTGGACGGTTTCCTGCATTGACTATGTGCAGGTTTGTACTGCTCACAAATTCCATCATATCAGAGCCTCTCGAATTTATATCTGTGCTGCCCCAAATGATATGGTGAGCATTTATGTCACTGCCGATTACAAGCGGTAAATCACTTTTGCAGCAGTATGATACAACCTTTTTGAAGTCATCGCTTGGCGAAGGTTGGTTATGCGGCAAATATGCCGAACAATAGACATATTTCCTGTCTATGCCATCAGTAGTCATACCAACTGTGACAGCACAAATATCCCGAGTTGTGAGCTCCGATATGAGAGAGACATCGAGAGCACTATTTGCAAGTATGCATGCTCGAGGCATTTCACGTGGATTAGTCATTCCGGTCTTGTTAAAGGCAACAAAGACTGGGTTTAACAATTTTCCAACGTAGAAGTTTCCCTTTTGGAAATATGGTTCTTGAACCAAAGCTAAAGAAGCTTTACCTTCTTGCAGAAGTCTGGATAGATTCATAGTTGCTGTACGTTTATGCTGGAGATTGATTTGTGCTACTCTAACCATTATCAATTAAAGTAACGAACACTCCACCTCCAGCACTTACCGTACAACAACTACAAGAAACCAAATATATTGGCTTATAATCGCCTATAGCGAACCATGTAAGGATTTTTTTAAATGTTTTAATCATTTAAATCCCACGAGTTGCGAAGAAAGAAGTCGTCCACTGTGCCAGAGCTTCGCTTAACACAGTAAGGGAAAATCCCAAGATATTCCGTTCACGACTGCATTGTTTAACCTCCTGCAGCCATTCAGCCATCGGCACGGAAATACACCTTGACTTAGGAGTTCCTATTTTTTGTGGCCTTTTACGACATGGAACAGGAAACCAGTGGATCAATTCTTGGTAAAAAATAATTCCGCCGGATGCCACACGGCTTACCTGTTTGGTGGACTTATACCACCGGTACAGGTGGACCGTAGCGTTATTCTTAGCCAGTTGGGAAACCGCTACCGACACTACACGGCTATCTAGGCTGCTTAGAGAGGGAAATTGACATTGATGGTCAACTTCCATGGATGGCCGAGCAGCCGAAAGATAAAAGACAAGACAAGACAAGACTATAAATTCCAAATGTACAATCAGTAGAATCTGCAGAAACGTATGTTTTCGTACTATTGGCGTTTCGATCACTTTATTCATATTAAGTCTGATATAAATCGAAAAATTTAAGCGTAGCAGATAATTGAAAAACTGCTTCACCGTTTCATCGACCAGCCCCCCCTAGATGAAAATGCATCAAATGGATTCAAACATTATAGAAAAACTATCGATCCCTTGTAATCAAGTTTGTATTCATCAGTTTTGTATGAATAATTAACATTTTCCAATGTTACCAATACTCAAGTTTGCATTCAATGTTTAATTTCTTACCGTTTCGAAACTTCACAAACCTTCAATCGTCTGAACCAACCATTTACACCCTTGGAACACAGTATGAGATTGCACACTTCTGAATATTTTTTTTCTATATACGCTCCTACATAAAACACTTATGATAAGAAGAATATTTTTACACAAAAAGTTTTCTATATGTCTTAATTTCGCTTTATGCGTCAAATTATATAAGGATGGTATGCAAAATGAATTGCAAAGAATGTTGTAAACGGTTTTCATGAAAGTTGACAATTTCAAGTCACATTAAGGGCTGAGGCCAGAGTGTTTTAGGGCGTTTAAAAGGGCTATTTTCACGCTTCAAATCTGAATTTCTTAGAAACGGTGATGAATATAAAAAAAAACCTACTGACAATCTGTTAGAAAATTAGTTTAGATTATTCTGTGAAAATTTCAAAATTCTTCATTGACATTAGCGGTCAGAAAAGTCTTTTTTCTGAAGGAAAAATTGCATACCTGAAAACACCTTCTTCCAACTTGGCCTTCAAAAGCATGGATCAAAAATCTATCCTGACATTGTCTAGATAATTTAATTTAGACGCGATTAGTGCATAAAAACATATATTTTTTTAAAGATATTTTTTATTCAGGCCTATTTGCGTACAAGCTTTACGTGGCCGAATTAGCCGATTTTTTAAATAAAGCATTTTTTGAAGTGGATCTCGTTGTCACTCTTTTTCCAGGAGGAGGTTGAGGGGCACTTTGTTCGTGACTCGTCTCGTCATCCATTGCCGCATCGGTGGTTTTGTTGTTGAATTCCGTCTTCTTTTCGTTTTCCTTGTTGTTCGCAGTCTTGAGCTCGTTGATAGCTGCTGTAGGTGCGCCTTGTTGTACATTGATTGCAGTTGCTGGTTGGTTTGATGGTGGAACAGGAGTACTGCAAAGCAAAGTCTTGGCATTACATTCCTTTTGTGGAATTTGGCCTTTCTGTTTCAACAGACTTCGCAGCCGATTCTTAGTGTACAGAATCATTGCATGGCTAGTACTATGGATCCTACTGACACTAAGAACCCTTCCAGGTCGGGGCTCGAGCAGGAGTACTGCGCTCACTAGTTTTCGTTGTTGAACGGTTGACCTTGTCTTTGTTTGAAGATGTCCTTTTCGCAGTTTCAGTGCAAGGTTTACCGTAGTGTGCAGGTTGTTCATAAAACTGACATGTAACCAGCTGATTTTCATAGGTAATCAGCGTTTTACACGGATGTGTCCCACCTTGACCACAAATGATGTAAGATGGAATTGCCTTACGTAGTTGCATACATACCACTCGCACGCCATTCCGGAAATCGGGAACGTGGTTAAATCGGGCAGCTTGAATATCTTATCAGCCTGCAGTTAATACGATTCATGGATTGACTTTGTATAGATGGCACGGTAGAGATGACGAGTAAAAACCCAGTTTTAATTGATGTTTTTTTTTCAATTTCTAAAAGATGTTCGATTTAGCCCCAGTCTCCCCTATATTATGAAAACCACCCCCTAAATTTTTTTCTTGGATCGCTCCTGATGCAGTTTCTTATGCTAGTAGATCTTAAAGTCTTCGCTCTAGTTAGCTTTTGGGAGACTCTGAGCATCTACAATAAGCCTCTTAATTGTATGTGGTATCATGAGTATTGATCGTGAACTTATTGTTAACGCACTCCGTTGTGCTGGTAGATCTTAAGCCCGAAGCTGGAGGAATTTCGAGTGCTCTAGAATATCCACATTAGGTCAATGATTTGCAATTGGTATCACGCTCATTTCAGTTCACTTGATTACGCTGATAGATCTAAGCCTGAGCTTGTTAGAGACCTCAAGGCCTATTTTCTAAGGAGGTTTCGGATGGACAAGAACTTCCACAGTTTGTCAATTTGCTGAATATAGTACTACGAGCACACACCGCATGCAAAAGTCACCATGCGTCTATAGGTATACTGATTTCTTTTCTCCAGAAAACTCTTGGATACCCACGATCTTAACAAGATTATATGAAACCAACAAATTCCGTAATGTAAATTACAGATTATTGTAAATGTAGCGTCAATTAAATTCGCGTAGAGTAGGACAAACAGATTAAAGGATAGAAGAAAAATCAGAGGTCTTAGAAGGGTGCCTTGTGGAAACCCTGATGAAACAATAAACTCTTCGAATACAGAGTCATTAATTATGAATGTTTGTCAAGGATTATTGAGATATGAATGAAATAAACCAGGTATGTTGGAACCAAATCCCAATCCATCCAATTTAGCGATTGTTATGGCATAGTTGATTCTGTCAAACGCACCAGAAAGATCCATGAAAAAAGATCAAAGTTTGTAAGCTTTAAGACATAGCTAAAAATGAAGTGAATCGAATAGATCACTAATAAAAAAATAAGCTCATTTTGCGCACGAAAATGTGAATCAAGATTTCCGATTGTGAATCAAAAAACCGAACAAAGTGAATTAAAAAATTGGGTAACGAAACTAGAATGATTATGATTATTTTTTAAATTGTGAGAACTGTTGGTTCTCATTCTCAGAAAACAACCATGCCCAGATGAAGAGCTTTAGCTGCTCTCACAAAAACTCGATCGCGTATTTATGTACCGCGACAGAAATTATCGTACAACGCTTTGTGCGTACGAGATTCGAGTGCTCCAGTCGTATGATAATAGGTATTTCAGCGTGTGCTAATGCACTCTTCAATAAGTCTCCGATCACAATAACAGATCGGCTTAAAAGTTCGTATCGTTTCTATGAGAGTGCGCCACTAGAATTAAATCCATACCATTTTCAGTTAGTACCAACCTTCAAAAGATACGTGTATAAATTTGACAGCTGTCTGATTATTGGTTTGTGAGATATTGCATTTTGAGTGAAGCTACTTTTGTTATTGTGAAAAAAAATTGGAAAAAAGGAATTTCGTGTATTGATGAAACACTACTTTTTGATGAAAAAAAGTGCCGCCGATACCAAAAAATGGCTTGATGAGTGTTATCCAGACTCTGCACCGGGCGAAGCAACAATTCGTAAGTGGTTTGCAAAATTTCGTACTGGTCATATGAGCACCGAAGACGATGAACGCAGTGGACGTCCAAAAGAGGCTGTTACCGATGAAAACGTGAAAAAAATCCACAAAATGATTTTCAATGACCGTAAAGTCAAGCTGATCGAGATAGCTGACACCCTAAAGATATCAAAGGAACGTGTTGGACATATTATTCACGAATATTTGGATATGAGAAAGCTTTGTGCAAAATGGGTGCCGCGTGAGCTCACAATCGATCAAAAACAACAACGAAAAACCATACTGAAATTGAACGAATTGGGCTTCGAATTGCTCCCTCATCCACCGTATTCTCCAGATTTGGCCCCCAGTGACTTTTTCCTGTTATCAGACCTCAAGAGAACGCTCGCTGGTAAAAAATTTAGAAGCAATGAATTTAGAAGAATTTAGAAGAGGTAATCGCTGAAACTGAGGCCTATTTTAAGGCAAAGGACAAATCGTATTACAAAAATGGTATCGAAAAGTTGGAAGATCGCTATAATCGCTGTATCGCCTCTGATGGCAATTATGTTGAATAATAAAAACGAATTTTGGCAAAAAAATGTGTGTTTCTATTAAACGATACGAACTTTTCAGCCGAACTGTTATAACATTCATACAATTTTGTAACAATATTAAACCAGTGTTTTCTGTGACTTGTGTAATTACTTTTCTTGGCGTATCATCAATCATTTTAAAGCTTTTTTATCTACTTCTTAAAATTCTGGTCGAATCTTGCACTAAAAATGGCTTTAAACGTTTTCTACTCTGGAAAGTTCAAGTCCGATTTTGGCACACAACATATTAATTCGGTTTTCGTACTCAAAACTACTTAGAAGGATTTCAACGATAAGTTGCAATTTTCAGTCGTTCATATAACGCTCAATCACTTTTTTAACTGATATCGATCGATTTTCACGAACTCAAATTCAAAACAAAGTTATTATGAGAGCAGCATTTGGAGTAGCGTTTGAATGGTGCGTTTGAATTGGCATAGAAAAATCCTGCACTCCTGTTACTTCTGTATATGATATTTAAGCTGAATACGGTAATATTAATCAGCTGTATAGCGCGATTTGTGATTGGACATGATTTTCTTATCATTATAATTATTATTCATCGCAGCATGTATGTTAATATTAAAACCTGTTTTTATTGATTGATAGTAATACCACGACGGTATTATTCAAGAAATTTCAAAAATTACACGAAGCATGAAATTTTGATGCTTAAAATTATTGATATCGAATAAAATAGAGAGCTAATCAGTTTTGACGTTTACGTCACTTATACCATTATATCACCGGAACCGTCATTGACAGCCATTTGAACTTCAAACCTGTTTAATGAACACAGAGTAGCATTATAACTATAGTAACTTTGTTGAAATGTGGATTCCGAATCAGACAGTGAAACTAATAACGATGAAGACATTTTCAAATTCTTAATTAAATTTTTTTTGTGATATGAAAAGATAATACTGACTATTCTTAGTTACTGTGAATCAAAAAATTTGCTTATTTCCACCCCTGATTTAAGACATAACGTAATTCACAAATGTCCTGAAGGACAAGAGATTGTTAGCCGTACATTATTTCGGCATAACCACGTGTTGTTTTTGTGCAATGTATCACCACAGAGAACAGACATCCAAGCTAGTACAAACTTATTCAAAAAAAGCTGTGTAAAGCATACAAGTGAAAATCCGTTAAAAATCACCGTTTCGTACGACTTTGCACGCATGAATTACCATTGTATGGAAGCTCGAACGCAAGAGCCCATCAGGGACTGCTGTGCTGCTCGAAGCGCCTCTATAGGAGAATTACTACTTGGTGATCACTTTACCAAACAACCGTTAAATTTCTTACACACATTGAAATCTCTACTTGGATGTCTGTTCTCTGTGGTATCACTTGCAACGGTTGAGTATAGATTCCAGAATCATTTGAAACGAAAATTACGAAAATTCAAACTCAAACCGCAAAGATCCCAGATGTGAGCAATAAATGAAACTGTTGTTGGAGGACTTTTGTCTACCGTCACTGTAGTAGATGTGGTATTTGAATAAGGTGAGTTAGGTTAGGTTAGGTCCATCGTGTGGAATCATCACTCACTTGCGCTGTTCAATTGTATTAGCTTTTTACAGCTCTCGAGCTAGAAAGCTCCCTCGTGTAGGGTCCCGAGTTTTCAATAAGATACTCTTAAACGTTACTGATTGATTCGTTATGTGTTCCTTTTTTCGTTTTCTTGGTTTTGTTAGATTTTAATTCGGTATGCCGCCTTACCGGGACTATTTAGTTTCGTAATGGTGCTGCCACCATCGTTATAGCTGACGAGGCGTCGTGGTTCATCTTCTACCGTCCGCTACGGGTCGGACGCTGTTTTGAGCCACCCACATATGGAGAACAGACGCTCGTTTTGTTGTCAAATCGGTTTGCTGTAAAATCGCTTACGATTTGTAGCTCTTCATTTACAAATGTTCGATCAAATCTCAACAAAGCTCACGAGTGAATCTTACAAATCCTTAGTTTTGTCCCAAAAGCTAATCAAAGATTGTAAAATCAGGTCCGGTAAAGACTGACACATTTTTCATTGTTGTTGCATTTGTCAATCTTTGCTCTGTCGCTGTCACGGAGCCGAAAGTTTCCTAACATGTTCAATTAAACAGAGTGCCAAAATAATACGTCGATATTCAATCATTTGTCATTGACTCACGTGATAGGGGCTATGTGAATTGAGTCGTTCAATTAACAAACTCAAACTCACCTCATCACCAGCCCAGCCCGGCCTGCCAGGCAACCAGCCAAGCCGAAGGGACACTCCTCCCTGTGGATGACAGTCAGTCGACAGCGTGTGCGATGTGGGTTGACTATTTCGCTTTGAAAATTTACAACCAGAAAGCACGGTTTCATTTGTAGTGGTACAAGTTTCCCTCCGCTGACGTTCGTACGTACGTACGTACGTTATGCAGTTGCAGTGGATTTCGCAGCAGATTTGCCGCCGGCTAGATGCAACCTGAAAGTCTAAATCATATGCAGCAACAAACCGGCAGACAGACAGTCGGCTGACAGACACAGATGCAAGCTACTCGACACAACAGCAGCAGCAGCAGCAGCAACCGTCCGATTCCGTAGATGAAAATACACACAGTTGCAACTTATTCGGTTGGTTGGGGAACGATGCCAGCTCGTATCTGAGATCTGTAGCCTCCGGGTGTGATGTGCCGGTATGCGGAATAATGAACGCAGTCGAGTTCTTGCCGAAAGGGTCGAATCAAGTTTTCATACGTTCGTGGCGAAAAGGATGCTTCACTGGCTGGCTGGCTGGCTGGGTCGGTGGAAGAGAACTTGTACTCTCATTCTGCACTCAAGTTGCGGGTGGAAGGCATGGCCATAGATGATGATCGGCCATCAGGTCGAGTCAATTTCTTTTGTTTAACATCTATGTTTGGCACGAGGTAGAAATCGAAAGAAACCAAAACAGACAAATAAATAACAAAAATTAAGTATCCAATCTGTCAAAATGCTAGTATAACACCGAAAACAGTACGTCATTTCCGACAGAACCCAGTCCCAGTGCCAAGAAAAGACCATGCAAACGTAAATACGAAAAGCACGAAATAATAATTAAGCGTCAGCTCTACTTGTCGCCACTGTCAGAAGCACTTCTGGGGCTCGGTTGGTTTCGTGAAAATAAGATATTTCTGTGTTTTGCTAATGCTCAGCCAGCAGTTCTGTCTGAGAAAGAAAAATAAAACAGTCTCACGAAGCTGCCGAGATATGTTAACGTTGGAGTGCCAGGCTTCCCATGTTCTTCGGTTTATGAATGAAGAATATTTGCGAAATTTTAAAGCATAACTCGATCAATTTCCGCACGTCGGTACTATCAAGAACCATTTAGTTTGAGCAAAAAAAAAACATCAAAGACCGTTTGTATGGTGCTGCTTCGTTATAAATCAAACTGCATTTCGGCGGTTGCTTCTTTCAAATTGGCAAATGAATACCGAAGAAGAAAAATTTTACATAAATTATAACATCACTTATGTGAAACCATTCTTTCATGTCCCTTTTTACCAAATATAGAAACATAACTCATACCCCAAGACGGTAGGTTCCGTGATTATTTTGTAGTCATGACAAAGAGTTCTTGAGTTCTGAATTTTTCATATATTGTTTTCGCTGGAGAAAACTGAAACTGATCCAGAGTAGTTTCATCAGACGAACCAGAAACCCGACATAAAAATACGGTGGGAAAAACACGTACATGGAAGCTCTACATCCAGCTGTTGACAAAACCGCATTGTTTCATTACGGATTACGAAAGTATGAAAAAGCAGATTTTTGTGAATTATATATCCCAGAATATGCTAGAAAGCAGATTGTGTTAAATTGTGCCAAAAAATACATGATTTGGCAAGCAATTTACTCATATGGAAAGCGGAGCTGACATACGTAAAGGAATGTCTCCGAAAGCATGTACTACCACTTCTAAGCGATGATGCCAGCTTTCTCTGAGGTAAAATCCGTAGTTTTGGTTTTAAGTAAACTTATACTTGTATATTTCTAATTAACAGCTTGGAGCTCTAAGCGATAAATACGGGATTTCAAAAATGTGTGATCGGTGGCGAATAGATGAACTTTGTGATAATTTCTGAAGTACTGATTTTAACACCAGACAAAAGATCAAACATTGCCATTTTAATTTCACCCACCCAGGATCATCCTATCAAGTGAATAATGGAGGAATAATGCGAAATCTGAAGATTTCCGGAAAAATGAGGCAAAATCTGTGGATTTTAAAAGCTTCATCCTTAGATCCGTAGAAAACAAAGAAATCCGTAGATCTACGGATAAATCCGTAGGGTTGGCATCGCTGCTTCTAAGGTCCTACGATTCTGGCCGGATTCAGCCTCGTGTCATTATTCGAAAGATGTTTTGGAGGAGTACAAGATGGATGACGTGAACTTCGTGCCGAAGGACTTTAACCCCCCAAAACGCACCGGAACTACGGCCAATCGAGAAGTACTGAGTCGACATGAAGTGGACGCTTCGAAAACATCTTAAGAAAGTAATATGTTGGTCCAAACGTTGCACAAGACCTTATCAATAGTGTTAAGAGGAAGGTTCGTTCGTTTGGGCATGGCATTTAAATTGAATGAAACGAACAAGGAAAAAGCTGAATAATCTTTTGTGATATACATAAATAAATTTTTGACTCAGACCAAGGCTAAAGGTCATTTTTGTCCTACCAAAAAGTTACAAATTATTTTGTCATAAAAACCACTAGCACCATTAGATTCAGCGCAGCGGTCATATTCGCCCCGTGGTCATTTTCGTTCCAGCTTCTCCTATTTTTAAATATGAATAAGCTTTCAAGCTAAATTTGTGAGTTCACACCGGCCATCAGAGTACGGGTCGGCCTTACTGTTTCGTCATTTAATGATTTATTCTAAAATGCTCTAAGCAGTTGGAAGAATTGACCGTGGGAGAACTGGCCTCTTTCGGTACATAAATAATGTATGCCGTTCGCTTTATACTAAAAAAAAACCGTATTTTTAGCATAATTGCATGACGTCTTGCAAAGTAATATATGACATTAGGGTTTTTAAAACACTTTTCGATGTATATTTTCTTTCTTGCCCACAGTTCCAGTCAACTTTTTCTACCACAGCTGCAAATGGCTTGCTATACCAAGTGTTTTTTTAACATAGAAAAAATCGATAGATTTGGTATCCACTTGCCACAAGCTACGCACGGAAAATCGTCGAAAGCATGTCTTGAAGAAGACAAAACATTTTCAATGGTGGTGGTGGTGAGTGAATTACTTATTGTGCCAAAGCTTTCTTCAGGGGGACACTGTTTGAACATTCGATTTTTCAGTTATTGTTTTCATCGATTGATATACTGTCTGAGAACATAAATCGTACGTTTGAATATCTTCGGAGATATTGTTCTTTGAGTTTACTCGCGCTTCGTTCGTTCGGTTTCTGCCGTTTCATGGAGCGCCCTCTTCACTATATAACTTTCATCTGAGCTCCTTTCATTTCATGCCTAATAATCTCGAAAACGGCTACATCTAGGATGAAAGTCAATACGAGTAAATTTATCACACTTGATCTGTAAAATCATATTCCATTAGGTCAGGCGCGCATCCAGAAAAAAAATTCGGGGAGGTTTTCATAATATAGGAAAGACCGTGGCTAAATCGGACACTTTTTATAAATTGAAAAAAAAAAAAACGTTCACTAAAACTGGCGTCATCTCCAAGCGCGTTTCCATGAATAGAAATAATAGCAGTTTTATAAGATATTCAAGTTGTCCCGTTTAACCACGTGTCCAGTCTAGCCCCAGTCTCCTTTAATAATTTCTTGAGACCTTTTTAATTTCCCTCCTCCCCACCGTCCTCCCTGTATATGCGTCTGCACAACGGAAATTTCTGTTTTAGAGCTGAATTTGGCTTTTCCTCAGTATATCTTTTTCAGAGTTCCCAATCAATTTCCTACAACTTCTTCACCATTATCCATCTATTATCGTACATCTGATAGTTTTCAAGGTACAAAAATTAGAAGAAATTCGACACAATCTGAAAGTTTTGAATTTCACGACTAAATTTATTGCTATTGACTCGTGAAATCATTTTCTATATTTGTTTGAATGGCTATTTTTTATAAATAACTTTGAAAAAAAAAAAAACAATTTCAATTACGTTGTTCTCATAATTAAATTCATAAATTTTTGAAAACTCGTATGGCTTTTTTTCAGTGTATAGATTTTCAAAGTGCACAAGCGATTTTCTACAACTTCTTTTCCGGAACCAATCTCCTACCTCTAACAGTTTCCGAGTTTCATCGATTTGAAGAAATCAGTCTTGAGTCAAATTGGTCTCTTCTTCCGTACAAAAACAAAAATGGTTTGTCTCATTGATGATGCATGCAAAGTTCCACACAAATCGGAGCAAGTGGGTCATGTTTTTGCCACTTTTTCTGCTGTTTATTTATTTCTCTCAACTGACTAGTAATGTCACTGTCCTATGCTCTATGTCTTTCAAACTTGTGCCAATCGACAGAACTGCTCTGCCAATAGAGTCACCTTAGTGAAGAACAAAGTGTCGTACATGTACAATTTCAATAATCGATAAAATTCTACCTTTACCTAAAGTGGCTTTATATCACTTGTAAACAATTACCTTTGAAATTAACCAATTTGTTTCGAAATTATTCAGGCACACAGGAAATAGTTCGAACAAATCACTCATTCCGGTGTCTAGACGAGCTACATAAAGATGTAAATCAATAGCGCAATGAAACGTATTGTGTAACCTATCTTTATTTTTACTTTTTGATATATCAGAAACTCGAATGATCGAATGCCGAACTTCGGTTCCTCTGGTAGAAAGCAATAGTTTTGTTATGCAGTAACATGTCTCTCGTCATGTCTTACTTTTACGTTCCATTTCTGCACATATTTGCTCTTCCTGTAGTTCTGTAACTTTTTTGCCCTCGTAAACTCCGTCTTATTAAACAAAAACGTGTAATGGTATGAATATTTAGGCAATGCTCTTTCCGACAATTAACGTTAGTACTAATTCAAATCCCTCCGTGTGCGTACTCAACATTGTTTTAGGCCAGGTTCCTTCATAAAACGTGTTTAAAAAAAAACACTTATTGTTTGAACGATATTTCGAGATTATACTTTTTACAGATAGAAGTACATATATAAAACTTTTTTTCTTTTGACATCTTTCCTTACTATGTTCACCTGGATGCATTTTCAAAATTTCACAACACGAAAGTGTAACGAAATTACTCCAGATTTGTATTCTTAATAACCTTTTCCCTGTTTTTCGCTGTACGAAATTCGTTCGAGTTAAAATGTCACGAACAGTGTTTAATATCGTGAAGAACTCCATAATTTGTCCCTTGCCAGAAATAAATCCCGTACACTGATAAAAATCCATTACCGGTACTGTGATTAAAAATCATGAAATCATGAATAATGTCTATCATGAATAGTAAGTCATGATTTCATGAACAAAAATACATCTTCCATGAAAATAACTTCGATCATTTTGCTCACGAAATTTCATAAGAAGTCATGGCTCATGATTTCATGATTAAAAAGTCATATTACCGGTAATAGATTATTATCCGTGTACAGCATTTTGACAATTTCTATCAATGAAATATGAAATTCCGAAATGAAACCGCCCAGTTGTGAAAAAGCTACAAACGAAATCACGTGAAAAGAAAGCTCTTAACCAAAATTGGTTCAGTTTGAACGATTGCGTCATCTTGTTGGTGGTCGTTTGCATTGGAGAAGAAGGAATCGAAAAGTGGGCAACGATGGGGAACATTATACAAAATCTGCCGTTCTAATGGCTCTTAATGTTATCTAAAGAACTATTAATATTACTTTCCTTGCAAATCAAAGGGAAAAGCTTCAGTTTAGTGCAAATCTAGAATAATTTGTTTGGGTTATGCACTTTTCGCAGTGCGAAATTCGCACCAAACGAATGTGAATAAAGCCAGCATTCGGCATATCAATATCGTAAAAAATACCACCTTCTGAAAGCCTGAAATGAATCCCGCGATTACAGCATTTAGTTGCAGTTCGTTTGTGATTTTATTTTTTCAACATGGCGGCTTCGACAATAACTGCTCAAACTCGTTCGATTTGTTGGTGGGTGTCATCATTTCTTGAAAACCAATAATCGGAAAGCAAAAAGCAAAACAGTTTCATATTCTGTATCTAATTGGCTTTGGTCGGAACTGGAATGGAAAATTTCCACCGAGAAAAAACAACATCGAACGAGTAAAATGCCGTCTGTTTCGCGTTGATACGTAAAATAGTTTTGGAATACGAGTGACACCCAGTTGAAAAAAAAATGGTTTCGAGAAAAAAACCGAAAAGCCGATGAACCTAACCTTAATATGGTAGAAATTCTACAATTTCGTTTTAAGACCAACCGAAGGAACTATATTCTCCTACATTGAAATCAGTAAATCTACCACAGAATTAGAATCGTGTCAGTTTATTCGTATTCACGTCAATCCGGTTAAGTCTCTGACAGTACCCAACCGCATTTATCTAATAGAAATCAGATAATAAAAATTAGAAATCAACCAATTGCATAACCGCATAATCGCATGAAAACTGAGTACGTGCTGCTGCGTTGTTTGTCGCACCGAAAATCGCTTGTCACTACGCAACGTCTCGTGTTTACATGTTAATTTTTTGCTGGAAACAAATGAACGAAATTCAGATTCCTGTATGTTCGCATCGCATCGTTTCGCGTCGCGTGTCGCGCCCACTCTGGCTTTACCTTAACAAACCAAAACAGGATTCCCTCGTAAAAGTTTTCGTTTAAATGTGTTTAGTCTCAAACCACGAGTGAATTTTCTTGTCATCAAACAGATTTTCACATACAAAGGCAGTCTGACAACTTTTCCATGTAGATGATCATAAAACGAACAAAACATCGAAGAGATCCGTATCTATCTGTCACGGTAAGCTTGTATCAAAACCACAAAACGCTTCCCGCACTGTACATCGCATGGCACTTCCAAGTTTGACGCAATGTTTGGTGGCAGCCAGAGTGGAGGCGCCCGTGGGTAATAGCGAATATGTTTCCAAGGAAAATCGACGCGATTTTCAGCGTTTAGTTTATCGCGATATTAGAATGCTGCTTGAGTCATTGTTGACAGTCTTGTTTGCATCTGGGTAGGAAATATTTTCCATTCTCATCTCGGATCGGAACGGCGAGGCACTGGCATTCGGACAGCCCGAGGTCTTCGCGTTCTGGAAAGTTTCTTCGCTACATATTGAGTATTTCTCAAGCGGGGTTAGTTTGAAAGTTAGTCCTTCTGTGTCGGAGCGACGACGACGGGAAGTGGCTGACTGTCGTCATTCAAATTTTCCCGACCTCAAATCCTCGGGCAAGTTTGGATTGGGTGCGAATTGGCCATGTCGAGTATAAAATTATTACGAATCGAAACGGGAAAACTTATTGATCGGATATCGTGCACTGTCTGTCGGCCTTATGGTCGATTATCAGAATTTGTCATCAATGTTAACGGATGTTTTTTTCTTCTTTTTTTTTGCAGGTAATTTCAATCCTCAATTCAATTTGTGATACTTTAGATTCGTCACCTGTGCCAGGTCTATCTGCAAACTACAAGCGACCAGACATCGGATTATCGGAACGATCTTAGGTAACTTCATCGGTAGTAGTTGGTCACAACGAAAACGAAGAAGCTCCCGTAACAAGCTGTAGTAATTTGTTTTCATCTTCATCTTAGTCACCTTTAGGGTGCTAATCGCCTCTCGTTGGGAAGCCTAGTCTCGTTGGGTGACACAATTGCAATGATCATCACCTCCACCGTCGTTGTCGTCGTCGTCGTCGTCGTCGTCTTGGTCGATGTTGTCATCTCGGTATCTTAACGAATGTGTAGACATTAGGAAACAGTCATGCTAGACGTTCTCTAGCTGCCTTAGCTAGGATCGTCGCCAAATCCCAACATTTCTGTTTGGCACTTGTGCTGGTAGACGTACTGATCTTCTCTGCGACGCTGGTAATAAACACTTAGAGCATCTGTTTGTCATCAGTCATGATTTCAATTAACAGCAATTTTCACTTTCACTTGGTCTTAACCTACATTTAAGGGTTAGAATTTATCCACAGTACCACGGTACCGTTGCGACACGTCTTAGTCTTCGGTTGACATTCGTTTTGAAGTGATCCCTTGGCTTTTTTTGCATTTACTTTTGTGGTTCCCTGAAGTTGCAAAATAAAAACAGTAAAACGCACATCTTGACGAACCACCGTCAAACGACTTCCAGATGCAAATGGCTACGAACACCACTACCTTCTCCGTTTGTTCTCCTGACAGCGAAACACGGACTCCTGCCACCGGTCAGGAGTCGGATCCCAGCAGCGAAATGATTATCGCATCACTGAAACGGACTGACCTGTGCCGGATGATTTTTCTCTTTTCGCTGCGTTCGATGACGACACGGAGTTACGGAACCGTGCTGTGAGGAAACGGAACGAGAAGCGAAAAATCAACATTTGTACTTGGCGGCGGTAGCCAAAGGCGAGGTCTCGCGCGGTGTGAATAATGTTTCAACTTGAAAGATTACTCTAGTTTACTTATTTCTCTCTCATTATTTGTTGCGTACTTCTCGTCGAAGAAGCAGAAGTTTCAACACCGTCGTCGGCCCACGCGTCCGACTGGGTCCGGGAGGTGCGAACGGAGTCGGTTTTTTTCTTTCAACGATTTTCTTTGGATTTGTTTTTCTTTTGTCTATTTCCGAAATTGTTCGCTTCCGTCGTAGACTTCCGAGGAAAAGGCGATGAAGCACCGTGTGGATTGCTGGTTACGTGGCCGTTTTCTTCCGTATGTGTGGGGTTTCATCATCAATCTTTGGCGATAGTAAAATAGTAGTGATATCGATACTTTCGAGATTCCAACAGGGAAATTCCAAGACGATTGGATTACAGCTGCGTGTGATGCCAATAATTATATCTGGGAATAAATGTTTTTATTCTCAATAACGTGATATTGATTTTTCGACCGTATGTGGTTCGATCGGATTCGTGTTCCCAATTTGCAATTCGATTTGAATATCAATAAGCCATTGTTCGGAATAAAGGTGAAAGAATCTAACGATATTTGAACGCTTTCTGTTATTATTCAGAGCCTAACTGAACGTTTTCGCTATTAACGTCATAAAGAAGGTTCAACTTTGTGTACTTCACAGTGAAGTTATCGCACCCAACTAGCGAGTGGGAGAACGCAGGTTCCAATCCTGCTATATTTTTGTCAAGGTCTTCTATACATTTCAGAAAAGATGTTCGTTTCCTAGCAATGCGTTATATATGCGTTACAAAGTTAAAACTGTGTAAAAGTGTACAAAATTTCGTCGTTTAAAGTACGATGCCCAAATCGTATAAAACCTTCTAAATTTCACTAAAAACTAATGGAGTTTCTCTATTGATTTTGATTGATTTTTTTCGGCAAGCATTAACTGGGAGAAGCGAAAGATATGAAACGGAAAGACGGATATGCATTCTAGATTTAATCAGTAGAAAGAATCAAATTTTATTTTACTTCCCACATGAGGGATCCAGTATTCGTTTGGCCCTAGTCAAAACACATATATAATGAAACAGTTTTTAGTACAGCTTCGAAAAGTATTTACAATCTTTGCAACGTCGCATAAATGATCGTGAGCTATTACTTGTTACTTTATAATACCGGAGCCGAAAGTCGGATACGAATAAAATTTTGTAGCATTCTGTGGGATCATCAGTAACTTATCTAAACTTTTCTAAAAGGAATTGACTTCTACAGCAGAAACGAGGGAATTGATTGTTTATTATTTCCAGTATATTATTACTATCTGATAAATAGTCACTTGGTTATATTGGTTGATCTGGGCAGCCAACTACCGAGGGAAAAATATTAATTTATCTAGTTTAAATTACGAGTGTGAAATGTAATCAATACTATCGACTGTCAGAAGCTAAATGATCAAAGATATCAAGTATTTTCCTACTATTTATTCAACGCACCGATCGATGCTATCTCTGTTATCATCATTATAATATTATCGAATTTTACGCGATAGTTGATTTTATCATTTAATATATAATTTTGAAAGACAAGAAAGAAATTACAAATTAGGAGTGTATCGAAAATAAGCTATACACATACATTTGTGTTGTACGCATGTGTTTGTGATAGTTTTTTTTTTGGCTCGAATTACAGCATGCTGTGCGTTTGGTTGTCAGATTTCGTTTGTTTACTTGTTTGTGCGGTTGAAATTCTGCGTTTTCAAAATGTCGCGTACTGAAAAGGAAATGAAAATTAAGGTTCTGGACACATGGCTAAGTAAGAAAGGTATTGCTATGCAAAAATTGGCGAAACGGTTTGGAATTCATCATGCCAGTGTTAAAACCATCAATTATAAGTTTGAGGAACACTATTCTTTGTATGAGTTACCCGAAGAAGCAGAAAACCCGGTTATTCCAACCCGAAACTGAACCAGAAAGGGGTATCTCTAATCATGAAGAACAAATCAATGTCAATACGTGATTTGGCCAAAAAAGCAGGAACGAGTGTCGGAGTGATCCAGCGTATCAAGAGGCGATATCACTTGACGACCTACAAGAAGCAGAAAATCTTGAAACAAAGTGTAGAACAGAAGATGCGAGCAGCAACAAGGGCCCGGAAATAGTATTCGCTTCTTTTGCAGTGTCCGGATGCATGCGTTTTGATGGATGTTGAGACTTATGTAAAGGAGGACTCAAAAACCCTTCCAGGTCCAGAATACTTTACTGTCGTCGTTGGGGAGGATGTGAGCGATGCGGACAGGTCGATTCAAGTGGAGAAATTCGCTCGAAAGGTACTGGTATGACAAGCAATATGTTCCTGTGGTTTGAAGTCAACCATTTTTTACACTACCGGAACAATAATCCAGACGAGATTGCTTCCTTTATATAAGAAGCATAGCCTCCACTCTTTTGGCCGGATTTAGTCTCGGCTCACTATGCCAAAACCACTCTCAATAAGCTTGCGGAAAAGGGTATAAATTTCGTTGAGCAAAATATCAATCCACCAAATTACCCTCAGCTTCGACCCATCGAACGATACTGGGCAATCGTGAAGAGGGTCTTTAAGAAGACTGGTAAGGCAGCTGGGAACATGCAGAAGTTCAAACAAATTTGAGTTCAAGCGCCTATCACTTGTCCGGAGCTTGATGAAGAGCGTTCGATCAAAAGTTCGAAAACTCGTGAAGGAATAACTTAAATTTCATCCGGTTTTTATTATGCTCAAGTACAATAATGGATCAATTTTTAGTTTGAACAAAATATCGTTTTTTATCATAATTTGAAAGAATAATTTGTGGATAGCCAGATGGAAATAGACAAGAAATAATTTTGTCTGCTAATTATGAGAAAATATATTTTTTACCCTAGGTTTTGCGGATGAAAAGCTACAGGGCGCGTCAGTTTACGGTTCTTACAAGGTAAAGAAGTTGGACACAGTCGGACCATACCGAGAACGATCGTTCGCTTGAACATGTAAAAAATGAAAATTGCAATGCTCTCTGTGTCGCTCACGGAGTGGATATGACTAATAGTGCTTGAAATAGACAACATGTCATTAGGTGGTTTCAAGCATTCTTATGCCTGGAATTCATCGCCAATCTGGATTAACTTGATGCAGCATGGGTGAATAATAATATTTCTCATATGTCCTGAGCTGAATTATCAAGATTAATAAAGTACTCAATATATTTCTCAAAGGACCAAAAAACTGCTTATATTCCTTCGCATATAACATTGATTATGAGAGAACGGATACTGCCCACTGATCTGTGGTTTAAAAAAGTTCAGGTGTGTAATGTCAGAGCCATAACTGGATGTCGTGAATACAAATAAAACTGACACTGTTACTTTATACTTCCGAATATAACTTAGTTGATCGATAGTGTGAATTGCGCAATTTGAGAATTTTGATGTCGATTATTTCATTTCGGATTTCAATATTTTAGTTAAAGATACTATCAAAATGCTGTACGAGATTAATTTCTGGCATCCCAGTAGAGCCAAGTTGTATAATTTTCTATGATATTGAACATTGATTGGATATAAACAATTTTAAACACTGTTGCGAATTTAGAACTGTGAAAATTGCAAAAAAACAGATCAAATTATCCTAGATTTGCACTACACTGATAATTTTAATTTTCGATTTACAAAGAAGCAATCTTTACAGTTCTTTAGGTATCATTTAGAGCCATTAGAAGGGCTGATTTTGCAGAATGTTCCACACTGTTGTCCATTTTCCGTTGTATTTTGCTCCAATGCAAACGACCACCAACAGGATGATGTAATCGATCTTCTTCGAAGGAAAACTGGCTCTGTGACCTAAGCGTTTGAGGTTTTATACAACGCTTAAGGTCTGCTCCACCTGACGACCGAAGCCCAAATGAAAGCATTGACGACTGCTGCTCCCGACGATTGAAGTCCAAATGAGAGTTGCCACCTGAGCGTTTGAGGTTTTTAACCAAGCAGAAAGTGCACTCTCCGAAGCTGCTGGTTGATTAAATCATTCCCAGGACGTCTGCTTCCACCCAACGCTCAAGAAGAAATGATCGATTTTCGACCACGGATCCCCTTTTATACGTATTCATGTGTCTGACTACTGTAGATATGTGTCTGACTACCTCAAAATCGTCGTCCTTGCGCGAAAAACCCAACCGGAAGTAAAGATTTTTTCGCGTTGTTTTCAAATTTTGAGAAAACTTAATGTTTAGAATTACCATACTTACCCACCGAATTACCCGCTAAAGAAAATTAGAGTGTAGAGTATACCTTGTAACCCCAGCTTAATTTGTTGATCGTCCATGATTGACATTCCTTCTCACACGTTCGTTGCGCACTACTACTACCGTGATTTACTGCTGGGGTGAAGCAGAAAATTAATAGAGTAAACTTATTATAGTTTGACCGTCGAAGAAAGCACATCGCTGAAAAATAAAAGTTGCTGTAAAAAATTCCTCTTTCTTACCTGTTACTGAAGAGTCCGTTAAGGGTGAAGGTGCGCGATTTTTCACGAATAATTATACCGGACACAACATAGTTGGTGCCGTGACCAGGATACAAAATCGAAAATCGATCACGCCATAATTAACGTCAATTGCGTACCATCACTACGGAATCCTAGAACAATTCCACGGAGCCGCCATTGCTGAAGGAGTTCTTCGAAACAAAGGAGTTCGCCATTACTGACGCCAACCGGTCGACAGCGTGCCTGTACGGTTATTGGAATTGCTTGAAAATTTATACAAGGCCTGATAATTTCAGGCAGAAGGTTAGTTTCTGTCCAACGTGAAATATCTTTCTCTCTGGTGCGCTCTAGATTTGCTTTTCTTTTCTATTATCGCATTCTTTGGAATCGGATTGTACGAGATTTGATCTGCATTGCTGGACCCACGCTCTGGCAGTCAGTTCATCGGAAACCGGAAATCTTTTGGACATTTACTTGGTCGTTCTACGTAATCCGCGATGGCCGAAGAACAACGTGTCCAGTTGCTTACGTCACGGAGAACGACAATGTTGGAATCTCTGGGTCGGGCGGAGGTTTTTCTGCAAAATTTCGATGCTCGACGAGATGGAGAACAAGTACCGCTGAGGTTGGAGTATTTCAACAATATGTGGACGTCGCTTGAAGAAGTACAGGCGGAGTTAGAAGATGGAGCTACGACGGCAGAAGGTAGGGCAGAGCATGCTACAGTTCGGGCGGAGTTTGAGCCGCGCTTGTTTATAATAAAAGCTGGTTTAATTTCTAAAATGCCTCCTCTTCCTACAAATGCTAATATCCCTCAACCCCCGCATGTTACCTCCACTCTCTCTGGCATCAAATTACCAACAATTTCGCTTCCTGAGTTCGACGGGGACTATAAGCAATGGCTAACATTTCATGATACGTTTTTGGCTTTGATACACAACAATGCGGATGTTCCACCCGTTCAGAAATTCCATTACTTAAGAGCAGCTGTTAAAGGGGAAGCTGCTCAGTTGATTGAGTCTATAGCAATTTGTTCCGCTAACTATTCTCTGGCTTGGCAAACTTTCGAAGGGCGGTATTCTAATGAATATTTACTCAAGAAGCGACACCTGCAGGCACTTTTTGACATTCCACGTATGAAGAAAGAGACTGCAGCAACACTTCATGGGTTAGTGGACGATTTTGAGCGGCACACCAAGATTCTTCAGCAGCTGGGAGAACCAACGGACACCTGGAGTACCATTCTCGAACACTTGTTATGCACGCGTTTGCATGACGATTCTTTGAAAGCTTGGGAGGACTACGCTTCGACTGTCGAGAATCCCAATTTTACTTGTTTGATTGACTTTCTTCAACGGAGAACTCGAGTTCTGGAATCGATTTCGGTCAATCACCATCAATCTACCAGTACAACGTCCAACAGCGACGCAGCGTCTACTAATCATTTTCGAAGGCAGACACAATTTCGTTTGTCATCTTGCGCTTCTTCAACTAGCACTTCTTTCAAGTGTTCAGCGTGCAACCAGACACATTCATTGGCAAGATGCAGTAAATTCAATAGCATGTCTATAAGCGACCGCCAGCAGTTTGTAAATTCAAAACGATTATGTCGCAATTGTCTTAGAGGGGATCATCTCGTTCGCCAATGTCCATGCGAACTCAACTGTAAAAAGTGTAATCATCGCCATCACACTCTTCTACACACTGGTCAATTCATCGGCTCCAAGAACAGCAACGATACTGTCGAGTCTACAGGCAAGGGTAACGCATCGCCTTCGAACGTTATATCTGAACAATCCATGGTGGCCGCCACTGAAAATACTTCGACCGTTGAAGCGAGTGTTCCTGTTCAGCATCCTCGTGAAAACGTATTTCTGTTAACCGCCATCATCAACGTCGTCGATTCCTTTGGGCAGCATCACCCTGCACGAGCTTTACTTGACAGCGCATCGCAACCAAATCTAATCACCGATCGCTTGGCTCGTATTCTACGTTTGAAGAAACATCCTGTCAACGTTACCGTTCAAGGAGCTGGACAGATGTCGAAGGTCATACGCGAGTCCGTTTACGCGCAAGTCGCTTCAAGAAAAGAGCAGTTCTCGTGCGGAGTCGATTTCCTAGTAATGGATAAGCTGACCGCCAATCTTCCCTCACAGAATGTATCCACAGCTAATTGGAGAATACCGAAGGATCTATTTCTCGCGGATCCCACGTTCAATAAAAGTCAACCAATCGATGTAGTACTTGGAGCAAAACACTTCCATTCATTTTTTCCAAATGCATCACGCATACAACTACATGGCAATCTTCCATTACTGGTTGATAGCGTTTTCGGATGGATCGTTGCAGGTTCTGCGAACCCTACCCAAGAAACGTCGACAAATCATGTCAGTTTCGTTGCCGTATCGATGGTCTCCTTGGAAGAAAGTCTGGAACGATTTTGGAAAATGGAAGAGATTACCACCAAGGATAATTATTCCGTCGAAGAGAGAAGCTGTGAAACGCTTTACCAATCGACGACCGATAGGAAGCATGATGGCCGGTATATTGTCCGCCTCCCTCGTAAACCTGATTTTGACATTTTACTAGGGGAATCAAAAGCTACCGCACTACGACGTTTCGAATACTTAGAGCGACGTTTAGAACGAAATCTTGAATTGAAGCTAGAATACCACAAGTTTATGCAAGAATACATCGATCTTGGTCATATGAAACTAACAAAACCATGCAACGACACGGGAACTGAAACGTTTTACTTACCACACCACCCTGTTACTAAAGAATCGAGTACTACGACAAAGGTACGTGTCGTGTTCGACGGTTCGGCGAAGAGTTATACCGGTTTCTCTTTAAACGACGCCCTATGTGTTGGTCCTGTCATCCAGGATGAGCTACTTACCATTATCCTACGATTCCGTACCTATCCGATCGCTTTAGTTGGTGATATAGCGAAAATGTACCGTCAAGTTTTTGTACATCCGGACGACATTCCGTTACAGCGAATCTTTTGGCGTTTTTCTTCGGATACTCCCGTACAATCATTCGATCTACTTACCGTCACTTACGGTTTGGCTCCGTCATCGTTTTTAGCAACTCGCACGCTACAGCAGCTGGCTGAAGACGAAGGCAGTTCATATCCACTCGGCAGCAAGGCCCTACGTAAAAACTTCTACGTTGACGACTTTATTGGGGGAGAACAATCCGTTGATGGCGCAATCCGGCTACGCACAGAACTAAGCAAGCTGCTAGAAAAAGGTGGATTTATTCTACGAAAATGGACCTCAAACCGACTTGAAGTACTTAGAGGCCTAGAAACCGATCAAATTGGTACGCAGTCTACTCTGGAGTTCAGCCCACGTGAGACAGTAAAAGCACTGGGGATTATATGGGAACCTGAAGGGGATTTTCTACGATTCGATTCTCAAGTACAAAACGATGCCAAAACGCTTACCAAACGATTGATATTATCATCCATAGCCAAGTTATTTGACCCTGTTGGACTGATTCAAATAAAAAATAGAATTACAGGGTTGTTACGGTCGCGCGGATTTCGCGTTTTTCGCGAATTTCGCGATTTTCGCGGATTTGGCGCGGTTTCTGCTAAGGTTTTGATGCTATGGCGCGGATTTCGCGCGAATTTAAAAAACTTAAAAATCCACATTTGTGAAATATTTGTTCGAATAATAAAAGTTCTTTGCAAATTTTTTAAGCTTGTGAGTTTCATGAAACCCTAAAAAGTTGAAGATGGGCGAACGTTTCAGCAATTGGTCGAGCTGGACAAATTGGTGAATTTTCACCTTGATAAAGCCAAAATCTACTAGAAGGCGGTTCTAGTAAATGTTTTCTTTAGTGGACAAAATTTGGATTTTATGCTCTTCGATTTCGAGTGGTACAAATTTCTATTTCAACAGGAATTACAAAAACGTTTCGATATATGTGATTGCGTTTCCCTATTCCAATGCAGAAATAGAAAGAATATTTTCGCACTCAAAGATATTGATGTCTGATGGAAGATATCGTCTCAGTGAAAACACATGCAATAATGCAAATAACGTAATAAATGGAATGCTATTCTTCAATAATATGGTTACCAATTTTGTGTAGGATCGCATTCTTAAAGCAAAATTTGCATGACAGGCTTACGAAGCGAAGTTGGACAAGAAACGAAACGAAGAAGTTCTGAGATTCCATCCGTGGTGATAGGAAATTGTTCTAATAGTTTGTTAGTTCCTCTATCCAACATTTTCAATTGTTCTATGCGTTCTGGAATTTTTCCTGAAATATGGAAGAAATCCTATGTGAACTAGGGTATAGTATCCAACTACCGTGTAATAGCTGCTTTGTGCGCTGTATCGAAGCTGTTTGAAATTATAGTTCTGGATTTTATAACACATACTTGCTCTGACTACATCTCTTAGACTCAGCATGGATTCATGCCAAAGCCTTCAACTTCCCCAAATTTAATAACCTACACTTCCATAATCATACGTTCTTTACAAGCACGTTTACAAGTAGATTCTAACGAATCGGCTGAAAAGTTCGTATCGTTTCTATGAGAGGGCGCCACTAGAATTAAATCCATACCATTTTCAGTTAGTACCAACCTTCAAAAGATACGTGTATAAATTTGACAGCTGTCTGATTATTAGTTTGTGAGATATTGCATTTTGAGTGAAGCTACTTTTGTTATTGTGAAAAAAATGGAAAAAAAGGAATTTCGTGTGTTGATGAAACACTACCTTTTGATGAAAAAAAGTGCCGCCGATACCAAAAAAAGGCTTGATGAGTGTTATCCAGACTCTGCACCGGACGAAGCAACAATTCGTAAGTGGTTTGCAAAATTTCGTACTGGTCATATGAGCACCGAAGACGATGAACGCAGTGGACGTCCAAAAGAGGCTGTTACCGATGAAAACGTGAAAAAAATCCACAAAATGATTTTCAATGACCGTAAAGTGAAGTTGATCGAGATAGCTGACACCCTAAAGATATCAAAGGAACGTGTTGGACATATTATTCACGAATATTTGAATATGAGAAAGCTTTGTGCAAAATGGGTGCCGCGTGAGCTCACAATCGATCAAAAACAACAACGAATTGATGATTCTGAGCAGTGTTTGGAGCTGTTATATCGAAATAAAACCGATTTTTTTCGTCGATATATTACAATGGACGAAACATGGCTCCATCACTTCACTCCGGAGTCCAATCGACAGTCAGCTGAGTGTACTGCACTTGATGAACCGAACCCAAAGCGTGGAAAGACTCAACAATCGGCCGGTAAGGTTATGGCGTCTGTATTTTGGGATTCGCATGGTATAATTTTCATCGACTACCTAGAAAAGGGAAAAACCATCAACAGTGACTATTATAAAGCGTTATTAGAGCGTTTGAAGGACGAAATTTCGAAAAAAAAACGGCCTCATTTGAAGAAGAAAAAAGTTTTGTTTCATCAAGACAATGTACCGTGTCACAAGTCGATGAAAACCATGCTGAAATTGAACGAATTGGGCTTCGAATTGCTCCCTCATCCACCGTATTATCCAGATTTGGCCCCCAGTGATTTTTTCCTGTTCTCAGACCTCAAGAGAATGCTCGCCGTTAAAAAATTTAGAAGCAATGAAGAGGTAATCGCTGAAACTGAGGCCTATTTTGAGGCAAAGGACAAATCGTACTACAAAAATGGTATCGAAAAGTTGGAAGATCGCTATAATCGCTGTATCGCCTCTGATGGCAATTATGTTGAATAATAAAAACGAATTTTGGCAAAAAAATGTGTGTTTCTATTAAACGATACGAACTTTTCAGCCGAACTGTTATATACACCGATTTTGCTGCTGCGTTCGACAAAATTAATCATCACGATCTTCAAATTAAGTAGACTGGGATTAAACGGACCATTTTTAAATTGCCTTCGATCATATCTAATTGGTTATGAAATGATAGTGAAAATAGGAGACTGTACCGCCTCACCATTTGCTGTTACATCTGGAGTTCCTCAAGGAAGTCACCTTGGACCGTTTATAATTTTATTGTATATCAACGATCTAATTTTTCGATCCAGTGTATGAAGCCATCGCTCGCCGATGACTTTCATATTTCATATTTCAAAATGGGTTTAAATGCCACTCAATTCTCCGTCATCTCTTTAAGTAGCAAAAAGTCTGTATTCAAGTTCGACTATAATATTCCACAAACTGTTCTCGAACGAATCGTCTGTTAAGGACCTGGGTGTTCTTCTGGAATGCCAAGTTAAATTTTAAAGAGCACATAGAGCTAAGATATTAGGATTTATTTTCCGCGTTATTAAAAAATTCTCTGATGTAGATTGCTTGTAAGCTCTGTATTGCGCATCAGTTCGCTCAACGCTCGAATAAGCTGCTGTTATCTGGTCACCTTATTACCAAAACGAAATCCAACGCATTGAAGCGATTCAACGCTAATTTCTCCGATTCGCTCTCCGACGTCTTCCATGGAGATATCCTTTAAACTTATCATGTTACCATGACCGCTGCAAACTGATTGGTCTCGAATTATTATCTGTCCGTCGCGATGTTTGTAAGGTTAGTTTTGTGGCAGACATACTTCAGTCACAGATCGATTGCTCCGAGCAATTGCAATTGTTACAATTTGACATTCGACGTCGTAATCTTCGATTCTATTTTTTTCTTCGAATTCCCTATGTTAGAACTTATTTTGGATATAACAAGCCCATTGCTAGCATATGCCGCATATTCAACAAATGTTTCAATACTTTCGGCTTTCATTTATCACGTAATGTTATCAAGAAATCTTTTCTTATGTTACTGTCTCATTAGATTTAGCTACTATAGAAGCACTATATTTAAGGAAATGTATCATTTGAATGATTTTAATCTATTTATACAAAGGATGAGGAGGTTTTATGCCTGCTGGAGAACAAGTTTGACAGAAACTAACTCCATTGGACATTCAGAGTAAACTCTGACAACAGGAGAAGGCGCTATTATGATTGAAACTGAAATTAAAAAGAGTAAATCAGATCATACTGATGTGGTCTACCTTGTAATTCTTCTTACTAAAAAGGAAATGCTTATCGAGCAAGAAAATTTTGAAGCAAAAAAAAGTCTTCGCTGAAATCTGAACTTTTTTCAAAATCGCAATTGTAAGCATTTTTATTTTTACTGTAACATTTTCCGTACATCAGAGAATATTAATTAACTAAGAACATCCATCTTTTTGGAGAATAAAAATGAAATCGTTTTCATGGAGTTTCTCAAAGTGTCGTGTTATATGCAGACTTATTTATAGTGTTTATATAAAAAAATTTATGCAGATTTTCAAATTATATTTAAGTGAGTTTTCAAGTTCTGCGCAAAGTATCACCTGCATTAAAATAGTGGTGTAATGCTTCGCTCAAATATTGCGCGTTTCAGTTTCCAACTTCGCGCGGATTTCGCGCGATTTAGTTTTTGGCTTCGCGCGGATTTCGCGCGTTTTTATTTTGAAATTTTCTGTAACAACCCTGGAATTACTCACATGCAACATGGATTTTTCAAAGGACGTTCCACTACTACTAATTTGCTTGAATTCGTCCACTATACCCTGACCGCTATGGACAAGGGAAATTACATTGAAGCTCTTTATACAGATTTCAGCAAAGCATTCGATCGTGTTGACATACCCATGCTTATGTTCAAATTACAGAAATTGGGAATCTTACCAGGTCTTCTTAAATGGTTGGAATCTTATCTAACAAATCGTCAAAAAATTGTAAAATTTAAGGGTAAAAAGTCGAGCCCCATTCACGTCAGTTCTGGGGTCCCCCAGGGATCTCATTTAGGTCCTCTTTTATTTATCTTGTTTGTAAACGACATTTCCTTTCTTTTAAAAAAAATAAAAATTCTAATATACGCAGACGATATAAAACTATTTTTAGAAATAGAGAAAAGTGAGGATGCCAAGGTTTATCAAGAAGAAATTCTTTCTTTTTATACATGGTGTAACAAAAGTCTTCTTCAACTAAATGTGAAAAAATGCAGTAGAATAACATTCAGTAAAAAACGAAATACACCTGACTTGATACTTACTCTTGGAAGTCAAACAGTTCAAAAATGCGAAAGAATTAGGGACTTAGGAATAATGCTAGATTCTAAAATGACTTTTGTTGACCATTATAATACAATCATAAACAGAGCCAATAACATGCTAGGATTCATAAAACGATTTTGTTACTGTTTTCACGATCCGTATACAATTAAAACATTATACATTGCCTAAGTTCGGTCAGTACTAGAATACTGTAGCTTAGTTTGGTCACCTTGCTTAATCACATGGGAAGATCGAATTGAATCAGTTCAAAAACAATTTTTGTTATTTGCACTTCGTAAATTAGGTTGGACAAGACTTCCTCTTCCATCCTATAAAGCTCGCTGTATGCTGATCAGTATTCAAACATTAAAAGAACGCAGAGAATTTTCAATGGTCTCATTTGTAAATGACATTGTCTCGAATCGCATAGATTCCAGTCAACTCCTGTCCAAACTAAATTTTTACATACCATCTCGGCCTTTAAGAAATCGAAATATTTTTATTACAAACCACCAGCGAACAAACTATGCAAAAAATGGGCCAATAAATCAATTGATGGCTGTATACAACAAGCATTCAGAAGCAGTCGATTTCACTATGTCAAAAAACAAACTAAAGCAATATTTCAGTTCTATTCGGTAAGCCAATTATAATTATTTAACTCATAATAAATTATACATTATTTAGTGATCTATTTAGAATAGCTTACTAATTTAAGACGATTATTGTAATTATCCTTATGGTCTACTTTTGATTGACGACAAATAAATAAATAAAAAAAAAAAAGATTGCGCCTGTAGTAATTCGAGCGAAAATTCTCATGCAGCAACTGTGGCTTCTATCGATAGGGTGGGACGATCCTGTTCCTGAAAATGTACGCCTCAACTGGGAAAATTTCAAACGCGACTTACCAAAAATCTCCGCTTATCGAATAAACCGTTACGCATTTCTCCCACGCTCTATCATACAGTTGCACACATTCGCCGACGCGTCAGAATTGGCTTATGGCGCGTGCATTTACGCTCGTTGTGAAGATGAACACCGAAACATTGGAATTCAGCTTCTTGCTGCTAAATCTCGAGTTGCTCCTTTAAAACGACTGACCATCGCTCGCCTAGAACTGTGCGCTGCTGTCCTTGCTGCACATCTCCACGCAAAGGTGAAACAAGCCATCGACACAAACGTATCCGCCTCATTCTTCTGGTCAGATTCATCCATCGTTCTCCAATGGTTACAATCACCGCCAAACACATGGCAAACATTCGTCGGAAACAGAGTTTCGGAAATTCAACAATTTACCCACGGTTGCTGTTGGAAACATGTCCCAGGTAGCGAAAACCCAGCCGATCTGGTGTCCCGTGGAATGTCGGTCGATGAATTCCTGAGCAGCAAATTATGGAAACAAGGACCCCCCTGGCTTTCTCAACCCACATCTAACTGGCATGTTTCGATTCCGCCAACTGTACATGAAAATATGCTAGAAGTTCGACATGTCGTAGCAACCGTTCACACAACACAATCGATCAACCCACTGTTCCTTCGATGGTCGTCGTATAGCCGACTTTTACATGTCGTGGGCTATTGTCACCGTTTTATAATGAACATACGAGCCAAGACCAGAACACAGCCCGCTCATATTACTATACCTGTTACAAAATCGTTATCAGTGGAACTACTTACCCGAGCCAAACTTACCCTAGTACGCCTTGCTCAACAAGATGCCTTCCGTTCTGAAATAAGAGAGTTGGAAAAGGGGGAACCAATACAAAAACACTCAAGTGTACGCCAAATGAGTCCCTTTCTCGACGAGAAAAAAATACTCAGAGTCGGAGGTCGCCTAAAATTAGCACCATTACCCTACCAAATGAAACATCCTGCCCTACTCCCCAGCTTTCACCTCCTATCACGTTTAATTGCCGAATTTTATCACTTAAAAATGCTTCATGCCGGAGGTCGCTTATTGCTGTCAGCTATTCGTGGAGAATTCTGGCCTCTGCATGGTCGAAGGTTAATCCGCAGCACTGTACGCAAATGTTTCCGCTGCACTCGTATCAGTCCGGTACCTGCTCGTCAGCATATTGGTCAATTGCCCATCCATCGAATTGTTCCCAGCCGCCCGTTTAGCATCGTCGGAGTAGACTACGCTGGTCCATTATACCTCAAGCCAATCCACAAGCGCGCAGCACCAGCCAAGGCATACATCTGCATATTCGTATGTTTTGCCACCAAAGCTGTGCACATCGAACTCGCCAGCGATTTATCCACACAGGCATTCTTAGCTGCACTTCGCCGGTTTATTTCCAGACGTGGTCGCCCAGCACACATCCACTCCGACAACGGCAAAAATTTCGAAGGTGCTAAAAACGATTTAGTGGAACTATTCACTAATCTTCAAAACTCGGAAGAAAATGAGAAAATTGCATCTACCTGTGCTGACGAAGGAATAACGTGGCACCTTGTACCACCAAAAGCGCCTCATTTCGGGGGATTATGGGAGGCTGCTGTCAAAGTTGCTAAAAAACAGCTCTACCGTCAACTAGGCCCATCTCGCCTATCATTCGAGGATGTCAACACGGTGCTCACTCAGATCGAAGCACTGATGAATTCCCGACCTCTACTTCCCATGTCAGACGATCCAGATGATTTAGCAGCGCTCACACCAGCTCACTTCCTTATTGGAACCAGTATGCTCGCCTTGCCCGACCCAGACCATCAAAACATTCCAGTCAATCGGCTTGATCATTATCAAAAGCTGCAACTCCACGTGCAAAAATTTTGGTGCACCTGGCGCACTGAATACCTCCAAGAGCTGCAGGCTGACACTGTAATGCATCAAAGAAACAACAATATACTACCCGGACGGATGGTTATTATTGTCGACGATTTGCAGCAGCCGATACGCTGGCCACTTGCTCGGATTTTAACTACCATACCTGGCCCAGATGGAATGACGCGTGTTGTGACTTTGCGCACTGCTCGAGGAATCATTACCCGGCCTATCTCCAAAATTTGTTTGCTACCGGATTCCACTGTTGCCGCAAATGATGAAGAAAACGATTTTCCAGCACAACGACCACAATCAGCTCAACAATTCGTAGTTCCTGCAAAAGAAAACTAAAATTTTTCAATGAATTTTGTATACTCACCTAGTTCCTAAGTTCGATTTTTGTTTTGTTTTGATTTTGATTGAAATGATATTCCAAGGCGGTGGATGTTTAGAATTACCATACTTACCCACCGAATTACCCGCTAAAGAAAATTAGAGTGTAGAGTATACCTTGTAACCCCAGCCTAATTTGTTGATCGTCCATGATTGACATTCCTTCTCACACGTTCGTTGCGCACTACTACTACCGTGATTTACTGCTGGGGTGAAGCAGAAAATTAATAGAGTAAACTTATTATAGTTTGACCGTCGAAGAAAGCACATCGCTGAAAAATAAAAGTTGCTGTAAAAAATTCCTCTTTCTTACCTGTTACTGAAGAGTCCGTTAAGGGTGAAGGTGCGCGATTTTTCACGAATAATTATACCGGACACAACACTTAATTTTTAAGTTGTCTGTGGTTATCTCACACTGTTCAAAATATTATCCCAAATTCCTGATCATATTTTTGATGAAATAGTGAAAGAACTATGTTGCTGCCATCAATACATGTCGAGATATTCACGATTAAGTTCTGCCCATTCTTCCATATGGCTAATTTTGAAAAGGCACCCCATGGTAAAGTAAGTCGTATTCACGACAATAAAACATAATAATAAAATCTCCCATGATTGATGCTGTATACATTTGCATAGATTGCAATATCCATTAACTCAATATTGCTGTTTCTCTTAACTTTTTGCTTGGCCAAAGTCTGCACACATAGTAGTTTGATTGCATGCTAAATGTAGCTCTCTCTTAGATTGCGTTGTAGAATACAACGATCTCTGACATTCGTTACTTTCATTCAGTTCCTCACTAATACTCACTCATCAATCATTAGGGGGAGGCAAAAAAATATAACAAAAATCGACAAAGATAGAAACAATCGGAGCAGATTAGAAAAGTTAGTGTTAGTAAACCCATCATTTCGATATCATGTCTAGATAATTAAAGTAATAATCGTATGTACTGCTTCAGACATTACAGATCGTATAGGAGAGCAGGGACCAGACCGAAGCGGATACAATACGAAATTCTCCGAAGTTTCATCAACGAAGACATTGAAAACACAGAAGCAGTTGGCAGGATGACAAAATACCGGTACCATACAGACGGACGACCAACTGATGGACTGGTTACCGGGTGAAGCACATTTCCAGCCCAAGTAACAAATTCTCTGGTGAACTTGCAATAGAAGATACTCGTATCTTTCGTTGCAAATTAGTTAACTTAAAGAATCTGTCGCTTAGATTACATGCTGGAGGGTTTGCTCTTTCGTTACTAGTGTTCATTTGGGCACCATAGCCTAGTTCGTCCGGTATGGAAAGTGTGGCGGGCACAAAAAATATTTTGAAAAAAGGAACGTTTCATTGAATGAAGAGATAATGTCCGCCGATTTCTCCTGTCCTGTTCGGAGAATAATATTAGGTACTATCAATCTCCTATTGGACTATTATTGTGATTTTAATGAATTGATTGCCGAAAAAATTGAATTGAAATTTTTGGTATTCTTTGAATCGATATTTAAACCAAATTAATATTTTAAAATTCCATCAAATTCGGAGATGAACGTGTGCAAAACTTTTTCGGCAGTTGGTGGAAGGCCCCAGAAGCATTCCATATTGACTTCGCATAACGAAAATTTTGTCCAAATTCGGTGCGTTTCGTTACCCGTCGTAACAAGTGATCCTCAGCTCATCAATAAAATCTATCAACTCCTAACCTTTATGTACTCAGTCAACTGAGCTGCCGGGCGGTGAAGTTCACTGCATACAAAACATCTGGTGGCACAGCTTTCTTGACCTTCCCGTTAGGGTCAGCATTCTTGAAGCTCATCAGCGGCACCAACCAAGTTGCACCCAGAGTTTACAGCAAAACCAGCAGCGCTTGCGAATATCAATTATGCTGTACATATCGAGCTACGTATGGAACTATGCTCAGGGGTACTTCTTCACCAAAGCAAGTCCGAAAAATGTTGTTAACCGCCAAGCGTTTGTCGGCAAATCGTCTGTGAATTTTTTGTTTGGTTGTTTTTTTTTTCATTCGAAGTACGCGCCACTCAAGCTTTTCGCCGGTTTTTCGGTTTTTGAGACGTCATCGAGTGATGATGCATTGTGACTGGAAAATGATTAATCGCTCGTTTCGTGTCTGGAAAGTCGACCATCAGAATCGAACCTGGTGCAACAGAACCAACTGTCGGTCGATCGACCGGCACAAATACAATGTCAAAAAATAAAAAAAACCACGCATCGCTAATGTATCATCGCTTGTCAGCACATTTCCCAGGGTAAATCTTCTTGCGGCACAGTCAGCAAGCGATTAGGAAGACAAAAGTCGTCGTCGTTCCGCACCGTGTAATCGATCAACACTCCGTGATGATGTTTTGTTCGAGCCGGCAAGAGTGTGTTGTTCTCACTTACCTGCGAGCGGAGCTTCATAAAATTCGCGACTTGGCACGACACCGCGGCACAGTGGGCGAAAATGCATATATGTAAATCATGTCATCAATTCGATAGACATCTGAGAAAACAATTCTCATGTCAGTGCCTTTAAATGTATTATGGTATATTATGAACGGTTGAAAATGAAAAAAAAAAAATGAAATTCGCACTTCATTTTTGTCCGAGCTGGGTGAACCGGTTTTCACAAACTTTCACAAGATTCAAAGAAAAGTTATATCGTCCTTTAAGACGTTATTGAATATTATGTCAGAGTGTGATTTTATTAGAGACAATGTAAAAATGATAATAATTTTTGGAAAAATCAAAAATTGTTCTGAGAATATACGATAATTTCTAAATAGCAATTGAAACCAAATTTGAAACCTTCATCGACGTTTTTTCTCTATTTAGTGTTAATGTTAGTTTCGTCCTCCTTTGAAGAACAGTTGAATTGTTAAATACTGTTATAGCGACGTAAAAAATTTAAGAAAATATACCTGCACGGGAAGACCGAAATCAGCATTTTGGCGAAAAAATTAGTTGAATTTCTGATTTTAGTTAGTTATTTTTTGAGACAACTAAAAAAATCTTACTTTTGCTAATTTAGATTTTCTAATTCTAGTTCCCTTAATAATAATAAAATATTTGTTGAAATGGCTATTTTTTTAGTTGAATTCACCAATTAAACGTGCTGTCTTTTCTTAGCTACGGCACACTTCATATCCATTCAACTAATTTTTTAGTTGAATTAGAGAAATAAAACGTTGTTTTCAACCAACATAAATGGTTGAATTGGTTTCTGCAATTTGCATCTATATGGCGCTCTGTCGCCGAAAAAACGTTAACACCGTAATGACTACTAGCCACTAGATGGCACACCACTACGATATAAATACGATGTTGTATTGGAGAAAAAGCAATAAACGAAACATAAACTTCTTTTTGAAAAGTTTTCTTCTAAATCGCTGTTTTCTTCATTCGACTTCGCGAAATCGACTAGCTCACTGAAAACTTTGAGCACTCTGAAAACAAAAACCGAATACAAGTAGTACACCGGACGGCGTAGCCCGGAATGTTAGAAGATACAAAAAACATAATTTGACGTGTACAATTAGAGTGCAACATTCGAAACTCACTTCACTGTTCCGAGTAAAAACATTATTACGCACAATCGCTTCAAATGCGCACAAATTCTGAATAAATCCACTTTCCACTAAGAGTTTGCGTCATTTTGACATATCGGGTTAGAAATTTATATATGGATATATCGTAACACATGCGAAAAACATCTAAACAATTTGCAAGCAGTTTCAACAAGACTGTCCTTTTTAGGTTTTTAATGGATTGTTTTGCTTTGACACTTCTCATGAGTTTTTGGCTAATAAACTTGTTAATAAAACCAATTTCATTTTTGTTTTTTTTTTGTGCTGTCCTTCAGTAATGGCGGTGATAGATAAATAGAAACAAATTTTCTGATTTTAATAACGAAATTAGTTGTCAATGAGAATTTTGTGTTGGATTGAAATATTGCTGGTTTGTGTCCAGAATATTCGCCAACTAAACACATTCTCTAAAAATAAGAGCTTTTTTCAGCAAAGTAAATTCTCAATTTTAACTAATTTTATAGTTATTTTGGAAATTTTGTTGTTAAAACCAACTAATTCAAAAACAGTAATACGAACTAGGCGCAGAGCTAATTTCGGTCGTTCCGTGTGCTTTCGTTTTATTCTTTGAGCCAATGCATCGAACACAGACAGCAAGATTCATTCTAACTAATGGTTCGGTTTTCTAAGATGGTCAGTATATAGTTTTGAAGAAAGAACAACGTCGAATTAGATTAAAGCCGAAGCTGCTTCAAACCGAACGAACTCTTTTGACAGGAAGCATATCATTTTACAAGACAAAGCAGCCACGCTGAATCGACTGCTTCCACATCCACCTTATTCTTCCGGTTTAGCTCCCTCAAACTATCATCCATTCCCAAGCTTCAAAAGATGACACACCATTTCCTGTGCCGTGAAGTAGTATTTTGCAGATCTTCTTTAAAATTACATTTCTGTTGAAAATTCCTGGAATAATTGTACGGTCCTAAAAGAGGACTAATTTAAAAGAAGCAAAAAACGTTATCTTCCTTGTCAAGGAAATTAGCTTTCTACCAACCCAATTATTGTCACCCAAGTAGAATCGAATTTCACGTCATCTCGTAGTTAAATCTGAAGAAATTCGGAGGAATATAATTCTCAATCCGAGGTTCATAAGCCTTGCCGAGCAGAATTTGGCAAAAGTTAGCTTTAAAAATTTACTTATTTTCTATTTATATTTGGAATAAAACAAATTTCCTATTAGCTCAATCCAAGATGCATTTTTTATTCATTTAATTGTGCATTATCATTCTTTTTACAGTTACTCAATTAGGTTGTGTGAAGAAATTACGAACTTTAGAGTTTACCCTAGCCATTCGGGTCTGTGAAGAATCTTCCCGCAACCGATTTAGCTATTTTTGTACAAGATTTTCGAAATGTTTCTATTATTGTAGCTTCTTGTTCATATTTGAAGAGCTCTCTTTTCACTAGAATCCGATACCACTCGATCAGTCGCAACTCCGGGCAGTTAGGCAGATTTGCCTCTTTCGGTATAACATGGACTCCATTTGCTTTATACCATTTCAAAACATCTTTGATGTAGTGACAAGATGCCAAATTAGGGCAGAATAGCGAGGGAGCGTCATGGCTGCGTAGGAATGATAACGATCGCATCTTTAGGCTTTCTTCTCGACACATTTTCTAGTTTATCGTTCCAGTAGCAATGCACCTCTGACTCGCTCGACCACAGCTGCATATTTCCTGCCAAACCAAATATTTTTTAGGAAATTTGGCATTTTTTGTTCATCCAGAAGTGTCATCCTCTACGCCATTCCGTTACATGGTAGTATAAAAAGACATTTCCAGAACTTGCTTAAAGTCTTCCAGCTGATCAATTTCAAAAATATTTGATAACTTTACGTCACAAAATACCTAACGCAAGAAGGAGGGTGGGTAATATCAAAGACATAACTGGAGGACGTGACTACGAACAAGAGTGACATACTTGTTTCACACTTCCGAAAATCAGAATGATTTCCATCGCAGATAGTGACTCCACATTCATCGAATGCATCATAACTGGTGATGATGGCGCTTCGAAGGCGAGCCGTTGTTCTAAATTTTCATCCATTATAAAAATCGCCACACGAAAATCTTTCAACTTCTCTGTATAGACGCCAAACAAAAACTAATCGTACAATATGTGTCAAAATTTGACAGAATGTGTATAAAAGTGTTGCCAACGTTGAGAGATTAAAAGTTTACCGATTGAACAAGCGCGGGAATTTTAAAATGAAAATTCCGGTTCTTTTTTTATCATAAGGTACAAAGAACATCATTGTAGTTTTTTATTTTTTTATTTTTTTGAGATTTACATACTTAGTGGAGGAAAACTTTGCTTAGTTATTTTGGAATATTTTAATGGTTCTGAAAAGAGTCGATATACGAAATTTATGCGATATTGCTGTTAAGTACTTTTTTGTCATTATTTATTCATCTACCCCAGAACCTGAATTCTCGACAGTTAGGAACTGGAACTGAATTGATCCGGAACCTGAGACTGGCTTTGAATTCAGTTGCAAAATTCTGGTTCGGAACCCAGATCAAGAATTCAGTTCATGAATTTAGTTGTAGAATTGTGGAACTGAATTCTTAAAATCTAGTTCCACAACCCAAGTTCACCTAAATTAAGAATCTCAGAAATTAAATTCTGGTTCAGAAGTCAGTTTCAAAATTCTGGCTTGGAGTTTTTCTAGAACCCCGATCTAGAATTCGTGTCTTGAATTCTTGTTCCAGAATTTTGAGTTTTTTTCCGAAATTAAATTAAGGTACTACCAAGGCTGATAATCATAATTTTTGTACTTAATCATCAGTGAGTTCAGCGAATTGAGTAACTGGGCAACCATTTAGACAGAGTAAACATCGCCTCAACATCGCAGCGTCAAGCAATCTGCAGATGAGTGCTGAGCGCACGTCAAATATTAGAACCCACCGAGAGACGACTTATGATTTGTGATTTGATGTGTTTGTACATAGCATCAGATCCTAATGACACTGTCTCGTTTGTATTCCCATCCACCAGAGTTGCCATGGGCGGCCGATTTTCGAGTCAATGACATTTCAATCCAACTCTTAACACATGTTCTCGTATGCTGCACATCGTGTTCGGTGCAGTAGCCAGTTGTGTTTAGCTCGAGACATGAAATTCAATCGTGTACCACATACATCACGCCACACTTCGGTTTTTGTTTTCGTACATCAATGTTCGTGTTCGTTTTGAGTACCAGTAAAAATAAAACCGAAAATCTTGTTTTGGCGGCTCTGTAGTGTAAACATACACTCATAAGCATAGCTTAGTACAGTGATGCCAAAGTCAGTACTCATTTTCTAAAACTCGGAATGAAAGTTAGGTACTGTGAAATCAAAATTGAGAACCATCAATACCATCACAGTTTGGTATCAGTGATGCTCTGTTGAGTTTCATCTTTAACATCGTTTCACGAATTGCATCTAAAATCATGAGATGAACTGTTGAATAGAAGAGAATTTTTGCCACTATTCGGCACTATCTTCAGTTCCAAAATCTAGTCGAGAATCCAGTTCCAATAACCAGAATTAGTATTCAGTTCCAGAGTCTTAGTTTAAACTTTTATTCTGGAACTGTATTCTGAACTTGAGCCCTGGAGTTAAATTCTAAACCTAAAATTAAGTTAATAATTCAGGTGGACTAGATTCCTGAATTCAGTTTTAGAATTCAGTACCCGATCCAAATCCAAATGAGCCCTTACAAACGCAACCTGAGCGTTTGAGGCAAAACAAAAGTGAAAGGTCCTCAAGAATCAGAACAAATTATCTCAGATGGCACGTTCCCTTTTATTCTTGTCCAGTTGAATATCGGGAACCTCAGAAACGTCGCCCGGGTGCGAATAAGGCAAGCAAACGTGATGAGTTTTCCCAATTGTTTCCAATATTTTGAGAAAACTAAATTTTTGAGTTAGTTTTTTTTAAATTTTGATAAATTTATTTGACAAGGCTCAACATTTTGAAATTTAACGGAGTCGAATTTTCAACTAAGTTAATTTTTTTTGGATCTCGTTGTAACCCGTTTTCGTGGAAGATAGGGTTCCCGTTGCTATCCAACGAGCAATTGTTGTTTTCGAGAGTAAGGATTGTTGTTCAATAGCCGCATAGCTATTTTCGTTTGTTGATTCAGAAGTACTGGGTTCACTAGTTACTGTAGTTGAACAGTTGTAATTGTCTTTGGCTGAAGCTGTCCTTTTTGCAGTTTCAGCGCATGTTTGACCATAGTGTGCAGGTTGTTCACAAAATTAACATGTAATCAGCTGATTCTCATAGGTTACCAGTGATTTGCATGAATGTCTTCCGCCCGGACCACAAATTACATAAGATGAACTTGCGTGACTGCGTCGGATAAAGTGCGAACACGAACTGAGTTATTTCTGGTTATTTCATACAGTTGAAAATTTAACCGTTAATTGTTGTTCATATTTTTTATGGTTGACATGGAGATAGAAGAATGTTGGTACGTTTACTGCAACTCGAGATATGCACGTTCAAGTTCTTCCCATTCTTCCGCAGGGCGAATTTTGGAATATTACCGTCCAAAAAATCACATGCAAACCGGTTGATTTTATACAATAACGTTGTCGGGTGTCGTAAAACATGAACTGCTTCGGAGTGCCAAACGATCATTGTATCGAACTCTACTAATCAGTTTGAATTAAATGAAAAACAGCCAGACGAGAGTAATTTTTTTCACGACAATGGTTGGCAAACTCTTCTCCTTTGATTGATAAAAATACACTTAGTCTCTGTATTCGACAATGTCTTCTCACGAACTGAGTTTCATTGTATTTTGAGATAATTATGACTTTCGTTGGATTAGTTTTCGATTAAACTACACTGAAAAATAGAATCGGTTTGGGCAAGGAAAAGTTGTTTTTTCCTTAAAAGTGTCCAACTTGAATTTTTGACTATTGGTAGAGAATATAATCACTTAATTTGTAACAGAATTTCGTCCGAATCAAAAATGGTTTTTTTTTGCAAATCGAATTCAAATTTTTAAAATCGTTTTTTTTTCAGTGTAGGAGTCGATTAATTTTTTTACATTAATTAATTCGAGAAATTGGTAAAAAAAGTTATCCCTTTTCAAAAAAAAAAAAAAACGAAGTATGCAAAGTTTTTTTTTGTGACAAATAATTTAATATCTAAGAGGGTGCTGCCATCTTTTGTTCACGTTAGCGCAAAATTTGTCTTTACATAAGTCAAAAATTGACTCGAATTTTTTCTTGAGCCTCAAAGACGACAACTCGGTCAGGAATTCATAAGCTAATGTAAAAACTGAAAATAATTCTATACTCAACTGTTAGATGTGTACATTAAAGCCATACTCTTAAGTAATTTCCCTTTCGACTGTACAGAAAAAAAGTCATATTGGTAAAACTTTTTTCTTTGCCCACTGTGTGCTTACCTTACCTGGCTAAACGCAGTTTGACACTTCTTTTGTCCGTCCCATGCCAGCTGGCCAATGGAAATAACATTCAGACGAACACTAATTACATCGGATCCCCAAAAAGCCGGTTTCCGATTCTGCCTCAGACAGAAGTCAATATTTAAAAGAAGATAAAAACGAAACCTTGACGCAATCGACGGTAGCGACGCTAACTCCGTAATCCGGTTAAGCCCGAGCCGACTCTAAACAAGCATAAATCTTCTATGGGATTGAAAAACAACTCGACACCTGGCAGTGCTGGTTGAAACGGTTGCAGACTTGTTTTCGCCCGGGTTGCTTCGTTCGTTTTTTTTTTGTTTTTTGAGAGAGTTTCGGAACCTTTAGGAAAATATTTGATAAAAATAGTCCATCGATCTCGTGGCACTCGTGGTGGCAGAAGGTCGAGACTGATGAGAAGAAGGGATTATCCGAAATTGATAATTTAATTACCTAAAAGGCAAGCAGTCAGCCAAGTTTGAAGTGCTATACACGAACCATTTGGTAAAGACGTTTGATTGGATTTCACTTGGAACGGGAATTCTTTCGAACACTATTTCATTTTTCGCTTCGAGTTAATTTGCACGGTTGACTTGCATAAAGCATTGCATACAAGCGACTAAGCTTGCACTGATTGGATCGTTTACTCGTGCTGCCATGCTTGTGATGACAGTCGCGTCATGGGACAGCAGCTGTCAAAACTCGCTCACTGCACGGTGGCGCACACATCATGCGCTGCACATTCGGGATTAAGTAAACATTGACTCCTCAGGCTCTCCCGAAGTGCACTTACTTACTACACGCACGATAATTTACTCACTCGACTCGACTCGACTCGGGCTATAATTTCTATTTCGAGTCGGTGAATAAGACACAAACTTCTTCGCAATTAATTTATTATGTTGTTAACCCCAACCGATTCCCAACTTGAGCACCAAGCTGATTTTGGGTACGGGAAAAAGCGGCGAAAAAACATTCTAACGGGATGGCCCGGAATCATTCCCTCCACCGCGGCGGGAATCATGTCACTGATGACAAACTACATGTGCATAGTCGAAAATAAATCGACGCAAATTTTTCTGTGATGACAGCTACGAATTGTCTCGCCAAATTACGCGTTGACAGTAACACTGGTGAGGTTTTTTTTTGTCGGTGGAGAATGAGTAACGTGCTGAGCAGGAATTAACGGACTGGAACGTTCGTATCTATTGGGAAACGCACACTGGATGGATGTTGGTGGAATCGATGTAAAAAAATGAAAACATTTTTATTCAATGACAACCGGTGACAGATTTGTGCGTCGATATATTTTTTTCTGGAACCGAAATAGTTCAGTAACGTTTTTTGTCGATGTAGACAACTTGTCAGCTGAGCTACATTTCAAGAAGTTATTGATTATTGGTTTCAAAGAAACAAAAATTTATGACTGATAAAAAATCATTCCGAACACAAGTTCAATCCGCAAAAAAATGAACTGCATTGACATTGAGATTCCGACTGTGCGAATTCCTGCATCCGAAACGGTAGACGAACCAAGCGCTGTAGGCGCCTTCATGGATTAGCGAATTAGGCGAAACAAACAATATGTCGCGTGCGCGCTGGTCTTCGGTGACGGAGACAAACGAAATAGAAGGTGCAAGCCAGCCGTGTAGCGAAGGAAACGTAGGTAGGGCTTAAATTTCCCGGTATTTCGTTGCAACGCGTTGCATCGTTATTGTCGGTAGTAAAAACAAGAAACCCAAATCTCCACTAAAGTCATTACCGAACACTGGGATGCTGGGTGTGAAACAGTATCGCAAATTTTGTAATGATCCTCAACGGTCTGCGTTTAGCAACGCTCCGCTGGAGCTGCGACACGAATAATGTTTGCCGATAAACAACCGAACCGACCCGGTGCAGCTTCGTCGGTAATCGTTAAGTGGCCGAATTTCAGCTGCCTCGGCTGCCGAGTTGGCTGCAATGGCCGTATAATTGTCGGAAACGTGTCGGAAGATCGATTCAAATAAGAGATATTGCCCAATTCGGCCGGCTTTAGCCGACATTCGCTTGTCGTGACGAGAACTGGTTTCGATCGTCAGAGCTGGATGATCTTTGTTTATTTTTTTTCTTTTGTTGCAGTGAAACGTGCTGCTGAAAATCCGTTTGTTGTGCCGACTGCGAATGTTTTGTTTTGTGTCGGAGCTACTCATCAACAGGTTTCTTCTTCTTCTTCAGTCTGTCACGATACGGTTTGACGAGATCGGCTAGAATTGAGAAAGGTTCAAGTGCATCCTGAGTTTGAGATCAATTATTACTTTTCAGGTTTTAAATTAATTTTTTTATCGCTTCTTGTTTAATGTCGATTAGGTGAATGGCGGTTTTTTTTCATGAAGTCCGTTAAAAATCGTGATATTTGTCGGTTTAGTAGAAATATAAATGTGTTCTGTGTACGAATACTTATACCTCTAGCTCCCATACAAACAGATCGCTATTATTTGGTTCATCAAATTCAAAAGTTGGCTTAGTCCATCCCTTAATTTGGTTGTGACAGTTTGAAACTGTTGAAATACAAATTATCTGTTCATTCTAGTAAATATTTTCGACTTTATAATAAAATTTTGAATTCGTAAAGTCGTCCAGATAAAAATTAATATTTTTATTTTTTGTTTGAGTGCTGATAATTTAGTTCTATTCAATCATTAAAATGACTTTACGAAAGAAACGCTGGAAAATTTTTTCCTGAGTCATTGAAAATTGAATTTTTTTCGTCATTCTTTCAACAAAATCATGCCATTCTTTGACATATTAACATATTCAATGAAACTTTCACAGATCGTAGATAATACAATAAAGTTAAACTTGTGTAAAAATCACCAGAAAATATTTTTTCTTCACAATTTTTGAAAACGATTGATTTTTGAAAAATCAGGAAAAATGTGTTATGATACAATAAAACATCGTAGAAAAATATACGCGCCGGGTGTGACGAAGCACACATTTGAAACGCTCATGAAATTTTCCAATGCAAACTTGTCAACGTGCAACGTCCCAAAACGCAGCGAAAATTCAGTGAAAAAATATTCCATTCGGGATAGATTGATTATAGGGACAAAGATTTTGTTTTTATTCCAGCTTGGTTGATTCTCATGCATTATTTCGATTAAACGCTATTTAGCAAGAGTTTGACATCTAGACGTAACAGGAGCGCAGCAGTTTGCTTGTTCCGAGCACCTTTTTTTCTGATATCGTTAGACAAGTCCTCCTGCACTCATGTGTACGATATTCAAACTAAATAGGGCAGATTTTCCAAATAGATGAATGATAAGTACAGGTATTTAATGTCAAAGACATAACTAGACGACGTGAATACGAGTCAAGCTGACACGATTCCTTCACATTTTCGAATATCAGTAGATTGATCAATTCTGTGAATTGTGCCAGCTATCTTACGGACAGCTAAAATTAGACGACTACGGTATTTCAATTGTTTTCCTAATAACAAAATCAAAGGTTGCTAGAATTCGTTCGTATAATTTTTATTGTATTAGTGTTTAAATTAACCGATTTTCACTCTGTGCGGTGTTTTTGACTCCGTTACTATGCGTATCAGTAAGTGGATCTTTTGTGGATTTATTTTATACGCCGTTCGCTTCTAGGTAAGGGAAATAATTTCAATCGGAGTTCTGCTGATTCTTCGCATTCAAGGAAACTGCTGGATGATCTCGTTCCTGCAGTGCTGGATGATCGTGATCAATACCTTTCATCACCAACACCAACAAACTAAAAGATCATTTCCAGTGCATCTAAATTTCTCGACAAGTAATTTTCGGAAATAGTTTTGAGAAAGGTACAAAAAAAACGATTATTTTGACAATAACAGTGTAGTTCTACGTCAATAGTTCGAACTACCTCATAGAGCTGTCTCTAAGAGTTTTGGTAAAAAAAATTCAAAATCATTATTTTTCCGTCCCTAATTTTTCATCAAGCTCGCTTTGTCAATTGATACAATCGTAATACTAATATATTTTATGGATCCTGTACCAGAAGAACTGATTATCTTTGGTTTTGTATCACTGGATGAGATATTGAAGTTCAGGGAGAATCGAAGCGCTACTCGAAAAGTGCGTAGCAAAACGAGACAAAGAGGTGGTAGTCGGATGCGGCCCGGTCTGGCGAGTAAGCCGCATGGTTAAACACCAGATTTCATTGCACATTTTGTCGTATCACTTCGAAGCCGGAAACCGGATCTGTTCAAAATTCAATAGTAGACATTTATAGCTACGTTTATTTAAATCTGTTGAGTGGCCTATGAGCAGAGATGGAATTTCACTAGAGTGATACACCAGGGCGTAGGTTTCAATTATACACTGCGGATACATTTGCTTCGCTCCACACAAAGAGGAAAGCGCACTTCTTCTCAGTGTCCAGACAGACAGACTTTGAGTGCGTGCTTGTGTTGAAAGAAGCTGGTGCGAGAGAATAACATTCTCTTCGCATGAATCGCTCTCACGCGCTCTCGCCTAAATATACCCAAGTGATCACTGGCGCGTGATGGTGAGCGAACACTTCAGTGAACTTCAATTAATAGAGAGTAGATTTGGCCTCGCTATAAAAAATTAGCAATGAAAACCGAACATTTAACGATAAATTGTTTTATTTTGCTGATTTTGCGTGCCCAACGCTTCTTCTACGCAAACCATACACCAGAGTGCTCACCGGCGTGTACACCTCTGCGAAAGTATCTGCATCCACCTCAGAGAATTTATTAGCTCTGCTCTAGCACTTTGGTGCGATTCAGTGGAGGGGGTAAAAGGAAATAAACAAACGCACTCAAGATGCGTGCACACTTTATACAACAGTGGTGTATATATGTGAAAGAGAAGATATCTCGTTGAAGTTGTCAGTGCGAGGTGATAAATTTTGCTTGCTCTTCATCACACAGAGGAGATGGACATCTCTGCCTATGAGCAAATCTTTTCGTGTTGCGCCTGTTTTCAAGTCCGGAAATATTTATGATCCTTGCAATTACCGTCCGATTTCCACCTTATCAGTATTCAATAAGGTCCTGGAAAAGCTGTTGGTGAACAGAATGCTGAACTTTTTCAACTCTAACAACGTCCTGTATAGATTCCAGTCCGGGTTTAGATCGGGATGTAGCACCACCACAGCTATTACCGAATTGGCGAATTGTCTTGTTGATGAGATTGATTCGAAGAAAGTTGTTGGTGCCTTGTTCTTAGATCTTAGAAAAGCGTTTGATGCACTGGACCATAAGATTATGTAACAGAAGCTAGGTCAATATGGGATCAGGGGGGGGGGGGGGGGGGGGTTGCTAACGACATTGTTAAAAGTTACCTGTCGAACAGGAAACAGTTTGTATCTCTCGGTAAGGCTCGTAGCTCCTACCGTCCAATCAATGTGGGGGTACCCCAAGGCAGTAACATTGGACCCTTATTATTTTTACTTTTTATCAACGATATTGAAAATTTGAAATTGAAAGGTACACCAAGGATTTTTGCTGACGATACTGCGCTTTTTTATCCGTGTAATGACGTACATACAGTTATCTCGTTGATTCAATACGACCTGCAAATGTTATCGAATTACTTTAATGCGAACTTACCTTTTTTGAATTTATCAAAAACAAAATACATGGTGTTTCATTCTCCACTCAAAAAACTCCAATTCATGAAAATCAATGTCTGGGCTCGACAGTGATCGAAAAAGCCAACGATTTTAAGTATCTAGGCATACATTTAGACTGAACACTCTCTTGGGATATCCATATAAAGGTAATTGAAAAAAAAGTTGCTTCATTGTCAGCACTGTGAAAGATTAGCGACTTTGTTATGATGAGTTTCTATTTTGCCTGTATCCATTCTCACATTCAACATCTTATAATTGCATGGGGTCATGCGTCTAAATCTAGACTCAAAAAGATCCAGGTTCGGCAAAATAGATGTATAAAAACCATATTCAGGTTACCCCATCTATATCCTACCGTTTTGTTGTACTCGAACGTCAGCCACAGCATTTTTCCCATATTGGCACTGAGAGATATGCAAACGATCATATTCATTCACAAAGCACTGCACCAACCAGGAGCACACAGCAATTTACCGCTGTCGGTTATCACTCGCCAACGAAGTAGTAGACAAGCTAGCTCGTTACTCCGAGCATGCGCCTCGACTAACTTTGGTCAAAACCGATGTGTTTCATGGCCCAACAGTCTATACACAGAAAGAAAAGATGAAACTTACACGACATGTAAACCGATAGCACTATGAAATAGACAACAGTTGAAACGAAAATCTGATTTAAAACCATGATTGATGTAAATTTACATTTAAATTCATTTAGTTTTTCATTGAACAAGATTGTATGTTTACAAACCGCTTCGTTTTGTAATGTAAATTTCCATTCAATTACCTGCTCCAAATATGTGCATGAAAATAAATGTAAAATCACAAAATATTTTTATCTGTGTAGTTCTCTACCTAATACTTTGAAACAAATAACGAACATAAACATATTCAAAACTAACTTGAAACAACATTTGAAGTCGAAAATAGCCGATTATATCGTTTAAGTGTATCAGCCGCATAATACATATTAGATTATATTATACTGTAGTGATGTCAAACTGTGTTACTAGTGCATGCATTTACTAAACTCATGATTATCAACTTTATCTATTAATTCATGTATTCAAACAATCATTATTTCATCGATCCAGTCACTCGTTCATTCATTCTTTTACTCATCCATAATTCATTCATTAAATTATTCATACATTCATTCATCAAACCATTCATTCATTCACTCATTCACTCATTCATTGACTTGTTTATATACTCGTCTATTTATCCACTCACTCATTAATTAACACTTAAAGTTTCATTTATTCACATACTATTCCACATACGTAACGAAAAGATGAAGAGGTTTTTGTGCCCTTTTGAGAGTGTACTGGTATATCAGTCAGCTCAAGGGGGCTTTTTCCTGCTCCAATAAATGTATATAAATTTTGTTGTAAATTATTATTAGTTTTTAAAATATTTAAAGAAGCCCCTTAAAAGGAATCGTACATTCCACTGGGTGCTCTTGCTTTGTAACAATAGTTTATTGCCTTCTTCGCTTGTAATAACCGTTAATTGTAATACCCTCAGCTTGCTAACATCGCGTTGTAGTCTTTTGTTGTTTGTTTTGTAAAGTTTTAATTTTTTCCAAGCTGAGGATTGTATGTGTCCGTTACCAGGGGGCTCCAAACGTTGAGCTCTTTGGTGCGAGGGAGTGTGGAGGGCCACAAAAAAATCGAGTGACTTACTTTTTTTCATTTTTAGTACACTTTAGTTTGTACTGTATCGATTTGGTCGTGCTCTCAATGTATATGCTATAATTTCTTAAGTACAGGGTTCTCCAAAAAAAATCCATTTTTCGGTACCAGTGAAAATACGATCCATTTGTCTCTCAGTCAGTTTATACGGCTCCCACTTTCCACACTTCAGAATCTTGCACATGGCTTGTAGACGTTTAGAACTACCCGTCACTGCACGCTGTGGTTACGCTTGCGTGTCCTCCTAATCCAATAATGCTTGTAATTCTGCGTCATCAAACAATTTTCGCATGTGTGATGGAGAACCGAGTCGATGAGTGTGAATGGTTGTAAATGTTGTTTGAGATGTGATGATATAATAATTGTTTTATCGGCCGTTTTTTACATTCAATAACAAATTCATCACAGTGTAGTTATTTGAAGTATAGCAGGTATGTAAATTACAGTTCTGATTAGGAGATTTGGCTTTTCAATAATTTTAAATTTTTGTTGTTATTTATTTTCCTTTTCATTGATTTCATGTTGGACATTTGCACAGAAGTTGCAAGATGTTTGGAAACATGAAAAAAACCTAATTTAAACTTATTAGCCTCTGGTTCAATTAAAACCGCTAAGCAGACGCAAAGATGGCAGTTCAATTTGAACTGCTTTAAGCACTGATGAGCCGAAGGCAAAACGTGGAGAAATCAAAACAAAAGATGCGCTTTTTACTCAAACCAACAAACCCCTAAGTGCTCTAGATTGTGCTTCAGGCGATTTTCCGTGTATAATAATTACTATGTTTTACTCAACAAAGTAGTTTTAAAGGTGGCATTTCTTTATAAATACTTGCTGAATTCATTTTGAACTGAATTAGACTAGTTGAAATAGTTCTACCTATGACTCTGTTATGTCGATATATAAAAGATCTTGTTTCTTACCATTCAATTCAAAATTCTGCATATGTAGTGATTAGAAATCGAGCTCTAAAGACGTTTGCCACGATGATGTTTTAAGATAGTCTTAGCAGTTCTAAGGAAAGAAGTCAAAAACTATGGAATCAAACGAGTGTCTTCTGTTGACTGGTTCGATTCGATTTGTGTCGATATCAGATGCAAATAAAAAGCGAAAAAAAAACGAAACGGAAAGTGGTTGAGGTTGATTTAAATCGGTGCAAAATTTCATTCATATTCATTATGATTTACTCAATCCCGACTGCTTCGAGGTGAGCCAATTATCAAACCGGATTCCAAACTACCAAAAAGAAACTATCGCGAACAAAAAAAAAGGATTGGAACTCGCACCTCATCTGCATTAGCCTGTGTATTCAGATTGATCTTTGAAACCAGTTTTTGTATGCACAAAAGAATTCTCCAACATGCAGTGAAACTGTTCTGCACTCAAAGAATTTGATGAAATTCGAATTAGGAAGGTTTATTATATTGTGAATACAATACAATAAATTAGTTTATATGTTTATGATAGTAAATTAAACCATTCGCATACTTCTTTGGATGATGAATTTAATGCAAACCTGAACTCTAGCGATTAGTTGGAATAAGATAGTAATAACATTGGCACATACCTGCAACACACAGACAACCTTTGTATGCAACCATTGCCCAGGTTCAATGTTTACTCCAAATATTTTCACCGGTTGATCGTTATTTACCGCCGATAAATTAACACATCGTTTATCAGTTCCATAAACCCTATTAGCTATTAGTCAGCGTCTTGTTTGCCAGCTAGGAGGCAATGGACTTGAACGCCACCAATTAGAATATTCCGAGAAGGGAAGTCGTAAACATATACCGGGCCGTCGTCGTCGACTTTGCCTTCACCGTCGTCTTCACTGGAAGGATGCTTCGCGGCCCCCCCACCCAAAAACGGTATCGCCGCTTGGTTTGCTTCGTAATGATTTAGAACAGATGAATTTGAGAACTTCATCCAGCAGCTCGCTTGAGAGATTTCCAATTAATTCTTCACATTCGCTATGCACCATTTGCCTCGTGTAGACATTGATCAGGGGGGCCCCCATCTGGTGGATGGAATCCTCGTTGAATGTGCAGTGATTTTCGAACACCGGTGTTTCCGAACAGACTTAACCTTAATTATTTCCCTGCATAAGAACATATCTACTATAACGAACGACGATACTAATAACGATTCTTGGCTTGTCAACCGACCTGATGCCCAAATGTGTACGACAACGGGAGCGCGGTGAAATATTGTGCCATAAATTCTAACAGCTTTTCATCGCCTTAACTCACCGTGGGGAGGAGGAAAAGAACTTGTAACCAAGGAGAAGGAGGAGGAGGTGGGAGTTTTTTCTGTCTGATTTCCATCTTCTCATTCGTTTGCGATGCAATAATATAGTTGTTTCGTGATGAAAATGTGCCTACTAACGTCCGATGCTGGAGCTGTCTTCGACTGCTCCAGTTGCTCCAGTAGATGGAATACGAAACGCATACTTCATCGCATCGCATACACTCGGCATAGGCGGCATAAATCCAAAATTCAGCGTAAAACATTATTATTTATGCAAACATTGGCATCGACATCGCGTGCATCGCAGCAGCAAAGCTAAAACAGAAACAAATGAAAAACAAAATCGACGATTTTGTTTGGTTGTGCTAGGGTTGGTCTAAGGAACTTTTTTTTCTGTGACAAAGTATAAGGTATGACAATTAATTCTGTCTTGTCATCACGGAAAATATGTGAGAATTCAGACGCGACTTGACATCAATTCACCGGATGCGGCCGACATATTTCTCCGTGTCACTTCCTATAACAATTTGCAATGTGAGGATATTTCACATTGAAATCTCTTCTCAATCCATCTAGTGGTGGGATAATACCTTTCCCCGATCTTCTGAATTGTGTCATTACAACATTTTAATTGTTTAAGCTAATGTTCGACGCAATTTTGGGCTAATTTTTGACGCAAACCAACTCAGATTATTATTTCTAAAAAGCGTGTTCAACGCTTACGAATCGAACGAATTAGTAATAACTCAATTGAACTTTCTGCGAAAAAAGTGCGAATTGTCGGTTACGTCACTTTTACGATTATTTCTCCGAAAACGAATGTGTTCACCATGAGCCGTATAAATAACTCAATAGTAGCGTCTTATAGATTTCGAAATCGATTCTGACTGTTCGTAGGAAATTTAGCGAATGAAAAAACTGCGTTCTGTCGGTTACACTTTTATGCGATTTTATCTACTGAACCAGAAGCTTTTAACAAGGCTTTTTCAAACTTGATCAATGAACTCATTGTAGTGTTTTTTTAGGTCTTAGTTTGTCGAAATCCATGAAGCAATATCCGAGGAAGCCGAGCTATGTTCTTACAAAGTTGGTTAATTCTGAACTAAATACCTGCACCTAGTACCTAAAGCTGCTCATAACATACTGAGACGAATTTGGCACTAAACTGTATTCAAAGTTGGAAGCACCCTCTCCGATTTTAATAAAACTTGCTGTACTTGAAGACTTTGTCACAAAAAACACTTTGCATTCTTCATTTTTTCAAAAAAGTTCTAAATTGTTTTTTGAAAAGGGCCAAACTACAAACCCTTCAAAAAATTGAATGAGTGGTTTTTACAAAATTAGTCAAGCTGTTCAATAAAAATATTAAAAATAAACATCCCATTCGGACCCTTTATTGAAAAGAATCGATTTTGAAAATATGATGTCATTAAATTTCTGTTTGAGCTGTTAGTAGAATATTCTCACTAATAGTACTGTTGTTGTACCGTTGAATTCCACTATGTCACGTCATTACACTCTCACAAAGTTACTATTTTCATAGTCACTATTTTTCTGAAAGTGTATCAAACGTTATAATACAGATACGTATTTCGGAATGTTATTTACATCCTTCTTCAGTGTATCAGTTTTATAAGTTAATTAAGGAGTGTATCGAAAATAAGCTACTAAAACTAAAAATTGATCCTCTATTGTACGAGGTTGAACTTGAGCATAATGAAAACCGGACGAGATTTAAGTTATTCCCTCACGAATTTTTTGGAACTTTGGAGCGAACGCTCTTCATCAAGTTCTGGAAAAGTGTTGCATCGCATTTTTTGGACGCTTGAGCCCAAAATTTTGCGAACTCCTGAATGTTCCCAGCTTCCTTACCAGTCTTCTTGAAGACCCTCTTCACGATTGCCCAGTAACGTTCGATGGGTCAAAGCTGAGGGCAATTTGGTAAATTTATATTTTTCTCAACGAAATTTATATCCTTTTCCGCAAGCCAATCGAGAGTGGTTTTGGCATAGTGAGTCGACACTAAATCCACTTAAGACAGTGGAGGTGTTCTATGCTTCTTATATAAAGGCAGCAATCTCTTCTGGAGGCACTCAGATCGATAGATTTCTGCATTTATAGTTCCGGTTGTGTAAAAAATGGTTGACTTCAAACCACAGTAACATATCGCTTGCCATACCAGTACCTTTCGACCGAATTCCTCCACTTGAATCGACCTGTCCGCATCGCTCACATCCTCCTCAACGACTACAGTAAAGTATTTTGGACCTGGAAGGGTTTTTGAGTCCTCCTTTACATAAGTCTCATCGTCCATCAAAACGCATGCATCCGGACACTGCAAAAGACACGAATACAATTTCCGGGCCCTTGTTGCTGCTCGCTTCTTCTGTTTTACACTTTGTTTCGAGATTTTCTGCTTTTTGTAGGTCTTCAGGTGATTTCTACGCTGGATCATTCCGACACTCGGACACACTTTTCTGGCCAAATCACGTATTGACATTGATTTGTTCTTCATGATTAGAGATACCGCTTTCTGGTCCAGTTTCGGGTTGTAAGAAGCGGTTTTTCTGCCTTTTCCTGGTAGCTTATCCAAAGAATAGTGTTCCCCAAGCTTATTAATGATGGTTTTAACACTGGTATGATGAATTCCAAACCACTTCGTCAATTTTCGCATAGTAATACCCTTCTCATTTAGCCATGTGTCCAGAATTTTAATTTTCATTTCCTTTTCAATACGCGACATTTTGAAAACGCAGAGTTTCAACCGCACAAACAAGTAAATAAACGAAAGCTGACAGCCAAATGCACAGCATGCTGTGATCTGAGCATCAAAAACCATCACAAATATATCCGTACAACACAAATGTATGTGGATAGCTTATTTTCGATACACTCCTTATTCTCTCGGAACTTCCTGGCAGTACCAGCTCTGCTGAACGAACCAGATAGCAAAAATTGAATTTCTTGACCACGACCCGAATCGAATGGTATGGATTGCACTTTCCTTGAGTTCACGAGGTTGCATTTTTGGCATTAAAAATGCCTTACTCTTCACTATACGGGGCCGGGTGTCAATTAAAAGTTTCAAAAATAGCCGCGTAACCTTTTTGTGTCATAATTTTGAACGTTAATAACTCGGTCATTTGTTGATGGATTGTTATAATTTAACAACCAATCGATTCGGAAACTTTTAACTTAAACATGTATGACGACGTCGTTTCAGTATTTCAATAGCATACTATTGAAAAAATGGTTGGAATCGACCTATGTTTTCATCCACCAATCCCTGCTTTACAAAATGACGTCAACTTCTTGTTCGGCATAGGAGGCTTTGCGTCATGCATAAAAAACACCGCATCGTTCTGCGTAGTATGAAGAGAAATCTATAAATATAGGTTGCACAATATTTATTTGCCTAGTTGATGTTTGACTGTGAATGAAACAAGTAGCGCGTCCAGTGAGCTGATGATTTAATTGTATATGCGTTCACTTGCTGGATTGTCGCTTTTGTATTATGCGTTGGTGAAACTTCCTGCTGTCTGCACAACACCGCTTCGTGTTCGCTTGAATATCTTATATATCATCTGGCTATTGAAGAACCGAATCAGCGTGGTTATCGGTTCTTTTGAAACATCCCATGTATTTAGCAAATTGTTGGTCGATTTTGCCATTAAAAATGCCTTACACTTCGCTTCCCGAGGCTGGGTGTCAAATTAAAACATGCAAAACTAATCGCGTAACATTTTTCTGCCATAATTTTGAACGCTCATACCTCAGTCATTTGTTGATGGATTTATATAATTCAACAACCAATCGATTCGGAAACATTTAACTTAAACTTATGAGAAAACGTCATTTGAATATTTCAATTGCATTCCATTTAAAAATTCATTTGAATTGAGTATTTTATTTTGGTTCTCTGGTAACTATCAGGCTAATTTAGTATTATCGGCAATAGATCTAATTTGCAGTGCTTGTTCCTCGATGATTTGTTAATGGATTTTCCTCATTTAAATGATTCCAAAGCTTCAATATTGTAAGCTTAAAAATGTTTTAATTTGTCAACGGATCGGTTTGCATACTTAAATCTCCATTCCCATACAAACAAAACGGTGGCGCGAAAATGGATTCAGTATAAAGTTGTGTTATTATGATAATCATAGAAACTTCTTCTTCATTATATGTGACTGAACAAGTTGTTGTCCCACCAGGTATTAAACGCTTCAAAAGATTCAAAATTAAATTCTGAAACTTCTAAAAGCGGCCTCCTCGGTTTGGTAGTATAAATGAGTTCCACAGGCTCACATATACAGTACAATTAGATGCAATATCATAGAGTATCAAAGATAAACTAAAGATAAGTTTACTTGCGATTTTACATGTATCGTTTGAATAGCAACCCTCGTAGAATTTGGTTAACCGCCAGTTTCAGTTCAATTATTATTTGCTTCAAAACACGCGTTGTAACTATGACAATGTTCATTCATGTGTTAATAACATCAAGTTACAATATGAACAATATTTCTGAATTTTGTTGCGTATCCATTTGGTATATTCCTAATATGCCAAAGCGAAAATCAATGTAAGTAACTAAATATTTTATGCGGACTGTTTCACATTTTTCTTCCTCGTATTGTTGCCATATTATTTACTGACACTTTCCGAAGATTATCGACGATTTTGAAGAAGGATTAATAAAATTACACTATTACTGAGCTTACTGGTACAACATTTTTCGTTAAAATAAATAAAATCTTCTCTTGGATCGATTAACTGTTTATAAAATTAATAAGTTTGTACGTTTCTCGAAGATTATTGTCATAAAATAAATCAGTTTCATTTGTTCAGGATTAAATCTTTAGGTTGTTTGTATCTAAAATTGAGCTTTCAAGTTACTTTGAATTCTAGTTAAAGGACGTTATTCAAAATCTTAACAATGTAAAAAATTGTGGAAAGGGATCAAAATTGAATATAATTAATTATCAAGAAAGAATCTAATTGTCAATTTTATCATTCGCCAATAATCTAAGCGCTTAAACTAGAGCAAGTTTGTAATTAGTCAATTGAAAAAGTTTTTAGTTTAGTGTATCATCATCTCTTTATTTTTGTATATATTATGAAGACCCTAGAAACGTTCCATTTTTAATGTTATTGTGCTCGGTCGTGTCTTGAATACAACCCTCTAATTTTTTCCAATCTTTTTCGAACTGTTGAATGGTTTCGGCTGCGAAGACATGTTTCCTAAGATGCGCCTTCTTTGATGCCCAAAATTCCTAAATTGGTCGAAGTTGTGGGCAATTTGGTGGATTCATGTCTATTGGGACGAAAATGGCATTTTTGGTTGTATACCATTCTACCGTTAATTTCGAGTAGTGGCAAGAAGCAAGATCTCGTCAGAATACAACAGGATGCTTGTGGCTTCGAATCATGGGTAGAAGTCGTTTTTGTAAACATTCCTTGATGTATATTTCGCTGTTAATTAAAGCAATGGTGATGAAGGGTTTCCGCAGCTACAAATTGCTTGCCAGACCATAGCTTTCTTACCAAATTTTTCGACTTCAATCGATGTCTCGGACTGGTTTATCACTTGCCCTCCTCGCACCGTATAATATTGTGGTCCCGGCAAGGATTTGTAATCGAGTTTCACGTAGGTTTCGTCGTCCATGATTATGCAGTTCAAATTTCCAGCAAGAATCGTATTGTGCAGCTTTCGAACCCTCGGCCTGATCGATGCTTCTTGTTTCGGACTGCGTTTTGGTTGTTTCATTTATTTTAGTGTGTGCGATTTGGAATGATACGCCTATTGGCTAAAGAGCATGTAAAATCCGATTATTTTTTCCTGTTGAATTCAAATATATTTATATCTGCACACATACATTTTGAAGTAATATTTGAAATTAGGGTTTGTGTTTGTGTTGAACTGCTAATGAAATCTCGCCGATTACATTAGCAACGTAAATTTGATATTTCTTTCTTTATGGGCTACTCTGTCTAAGGGTGGGTGCTTCCAGGTTTTGCACATTCCATACCGGACTTATTCCGCTACTCACCCAAATGAAATCGAAATAACAGGCTCCCTCCATCACTCAAGCGACCAATTTGCTTTGCGTGATCATCAATTTGTAATGAAAAATACGACTATCCATTGAAAAATTTGACATTTGGACAGGTAATGTACTTCATACGGTCACTAGTCAAGTATTGGTTCGTGCGACTGTATCGCTTAAACATTTGTCAGTGTTGTCTAGAGCCTGACATTGGCTCATATTTTCAGTTCAAGAATATAGTCCAACAGCTTCGTCTTCCTTGTATTACTGTCATATTTGTAAAGAATCGCATTGAAAAGAAACGAAAAAGTAGGAAACATTTTTGTCTTTCATTTCTATAAAAGTGAGCATCAATGCCAACGTCACTCGCTTCCATACGACAAAACGAAATCAAAATATCATTTGCATGGAAAATTCTCATACTTTTTTCAGTATAATGAAAATCTGTGGAGTTTGAATTTTGTTCGTTCCAGAACTAAAGAAACGAGTACCAACAGATAAAAATCATTGTGTATCGTTTTCTGTCATTATCGTTTCTCGAATTTTACAATTTTCACTGGAAACCGAAGTTGTCTTAAAGGGTAAACGAAAGAAAAAACACCATTTCGAAACTAATATTTCGCTTTCGTCGTTAGCGGACATGGATCTCATTCTCAAAATTTACAAGAGGAGGAATGAGAGTGACATTTATTTTTCGTTATTTTCGTCTATTCTGAGTATATGGAAATGGCTTTTATTAGCTCTGATGTTGTGAGTGGATTCAGGTATTATGTCATCCTATTGCTTCATCGTGTTTATGTTTGCTTTAGTTAAACTTAGTTGAACCCTTTCAGATTTGAATGAAACTTTCTGGGTATGTAGACTTTGTCACAAAACACCACTTTGCATACTTTGTTTCTTCAAATTTGATCTAGGATGTCTTTTGAAAAGGGTCAAACTGTTTTGAACGGGCATTTTTAGGAGGTTTCTAGCTAAAATATTTTCTTATCCAATGCTGATACCTTTTGCAAATATCGGGCAACCAGCGACAAAGTAAACTGTGATATTTATTTACTAATTAAGCTTGATTGGACTCTTGAATGATAATGACTATTTCAGTTTAGTTTAGTTTTCGATGAAAAGTCACTGAAAAAAGTTAAGTTAGTACAAGAAAAGGTCTCGCGTTTTCTGTGATAACGCTCAATAAGTCGTTGAAGTGCAACGTTTTAACCGAACGAGAACCGAAGTAACAACTTTCTGGTTTCTGTCACAAGGCGGCATTAGCAGTTTTGGTGTAAATTGTTAATGTGCTGATAAGTCGAAGACGACACATAAAATAAAATAACACTGGCATAAAATGGATATTAAAGAGATATCAAACCACCAACTGACTTAAATCAGTTCTAGTGAAAAACAACTGCAAGCACTGTGGAACCACCCTAGCCGACAGCACACCCAATCGACCAATGGGTTGGGACAAGAAAGTGTCGCGAGTGGCCCATAAATTTTATTTATCCAATTTGACACGCGGTAAACAGCTGGAATGCAAATAACAGTATAAAGAAAAAAGCAAAAAAACACTAGACGTATTTAATATTCTTACGTATAGGCAAAAAATAAAAAGGTATCGTCGATTCCGATCGCAACGGTATTTGCTGTCAACGAGTTCGTGTAAAAGTAATAAAAATTAGCAAGAGAGAGAGAGAGAAAATGGTCTCGATTCGCATCTAAGTATGAATGGAACGGTTTTTCAGACTGCTAATGCCGGAGGAGGTTTGCCGAAGTGTGAAAAAGATTTGTTACGTTATTTCCTTCTTCCTTCTGCGGGAGCGTAGGAGTATTTTCCTTCTGTTCCATATGGGAAATTCCATAAGTAGATATGCTGCTGTACGTGGAACTCTAATAAACACGTGATGTCGCTCTCACGGCTATAAACATACATGTATCCGGGGGTAGATATATGCAATTAATATGGATTCAGAACACGGTCGTCGATTTTGTGGCGCAGAAGGACCGTTTTATATTGCAGAATGTTGTACCGTCACGGTTTGACGACGTGAGATGATAAATGAATGCTTACGAGAAATAAAAACGAACACCGGCGATAATTGAATTACCATCGTAGAAATTCATCAAAACACTGATTGATGCTGATCGCTTTTAATTCTGTAATCATATTTCAACTTGTTTGAATCGATTCCTTTCGGTGGAAACCCACAACCACAATCTGTATATCAAATGGTGCCTACACAGTAATTCGATTATGTGGTTTCGATTCCGACTAATCAATTTCAATTAACGTATTTCTAATTTCATTTACTTTCGTCTCGATCATTAACTTGCCATTACAAGGTTTTGCATTTCACTTCCGGCGACCGTGACTCTGCGGTACGCTTCCTCACACTTCGGGGCTTCCTGCCTGCTTGCGAATGGGCACGTGAACCGAAGCAGTTTATAATAACCGATGACCCTGTGCCGTCAACATCATTCATTCCCTGCAACGGGATTCTTCAACACGGGCAGATTCACGGGTGATAATTGTAAGATTTCATCGGGTCCATTAAGATTGTCTTGGTTGGATCGGAGATGATGACGACGGCACGGAATGAGGAATTAATGCACTCTCAAGGGTCTTTCCCCATTTAGATCCGAGTGATGCGATAAGATGAGGAAGATTGCATTTCTTTGGCTTCCCCACGGTGTTGACCTGGCAACGCAAACAGTGACTGAAAGCTGTCATTATAGGTTGTGCTGAAATGTGGAGCAAAAATTTCGTTTTTAATTGCAAGTGAGAATTTTTGAAAGGGTGCCATCATGGAAAAATGCAAAAATAAACATCCATTATATTCATTACAACGTATTTATTCTCACTGTTTTGGCAAAGTTATTTATTCAAACTAACTTTGTCAATACAGTACTGTTTAAAATGAGCTCAAAAATTTATTAGATATATTTTTTATAGTGGATAAATAGATACTGAAAGCGTCATTTAGTGCTAGAGAGATCAGAGGACACAGCAAAAATCAAAAATTTTATAGATGACGCCAATCCATATTTGACGCAATTCATAAAAAGGTAGCCCGGAGAACCCCCGGAAAGCTGCAATATTGCAATTGTTATTTTTTTCCCTGGTTGTTTAAACTACAATATGATTGATTAAAATTGATTAAACAAATATGTGACAGCTCCCTATTTCATCTCATTAGTAAACACGTTATCTCCAAAATCTGATTTAGCCACATAAATCACTATGATTATTTAGTATTTCTGCTTAATTCGCCGTTTCATATTTCTTGGAAATTAAACTTATATTCAAAAAACGTGTTTAATCCACCTAGCAGTGAGATGATACCTTTTTTTATCAATCCGCATGTGTTTTTTGCATGAATATTCTTCGGTGTTTAAGTTTTCATGACATTTTTTTGGTGACCGTCGTTTTAAACGACAATTTGAGATTTTAAGCACTCATTGCTCTGTAATGTCGAAACTGCAAATCGGATCGAATTTAAATCTAGAAGTGTGATAATCGATTAAAGATGTCATGTAAGTTCCACTTTAGAGTTTACTGTAATTTAAGGTACTTCCAGAGCCGGTATTCAGGAACCAGCATAACCCAAACCGATTCGTATAGCCATATGACGAATAAATTATAACAGTTTTGAGTCCAACTTTGAAGCTTTTCGGGATTGTCATCTTCTATATCGGTTTGAATTTTAAAAATTCATCATCATGTAATTCGAGAACCGGAAGTCATAATTGGATAAAATTAATTAATTTTTGTGTGTATGTATGAAATTAATTAATTTTGTATATAAGTTTATTTTAATTTGAATTTTTGTTTCTGAAGTTTTAATAGGCTTTTTTTGAGAAAACGATTGAGCGTTGAGAAACGATTTTATACTGGAACCGGAATTCTAAAATCGGTATGGCCGAAGTCAGATAAATTCACCTGAGTAGCTGTATAGTTTACATTTGTTTCAAAATATTTGAAAATCAGTGAAGACATCTTTGAGAAATCATAGCACGAATTAAATTTTTAGGTGCCTTCTGAATCGACAACTGAATACCACTAAAACTGAAAAAAGTTAATTTTTTTATCGACTATCCAAATCTGCTACCACGATAAACCTGATTAATTTATGTGGAATAGACATTTTTATACTAATCACCCTGTATCTTCGAAACCGGAAGCTGGATCTGACTGAAGAGCAAGATATTTGATAGAATCTGGAACCTTTTCATTTGAATCTTAGATGATTCTTAGATTTCATTTGAATCTTAGATCGGTTCAGCCATCTACGAGAAGAATGAGTTACACAATTTTGATTTGGTTTCACATATCATCCTGTAGTTCCGGAACCAGAGGTCAGAACCAAACATAATTCAGGAACTTTGTTTGGGAGCATACGACTTTTCGTATGAATCTGAATTTGTAGAAAAGAAATTTTCCGAGAAAATTGAGCGAAATTATTTGTCACACACGCATTTGCTGGTCTCGACGAACTGATTCGAATGGTATATGGGTATTATGTTCTTCCAGCATTTATTGCTGTATGTAGTTTAAGTCAATATAATTATGGAATTGCATTCTACTAAAAAATGCTGCCATCATCTGGTTTACATATGTCATATTCGAACGATTATGTTGCCAAAAACGAGCCGTGCTTAAATCGGTCCGAAGCTAAATGTCATGAAAAAGGATGCTGTACACAGTCTTTTTGGTACTTAGAAACAATTGTATGTAACAGTATAAAAAAATGGTGTTTTCCGTTGCTCCCAAGCATTGCTTTGTCATACAGCGCTCAAAACTCCTACTGTTGGAATAGGGGGAAAAGTCGTTTACACAAAAATTCCAATATCTCCTTTAAAAATGGACGGATTTTAACAATCTATGGCTTGTTGTCTAGGTATTACCGTGCGGAATCTAAGTCTGAAAACATATTTTGATTTCAAGGTCATTTGTGACAGATACTGTCAAAAAACTGAAAATTTTGACATAAAACTTCGTATAACTCAAAAAGTAAACATCCGATCTCTAAACCATTCAATAGCGTTTTGGGTGACGGGGAGACCTTTCATTTGCGACTAGTTTGATCAAAATCGGCCCAGCCATCTCTGAGATCTCGACCTCTTAGTTGACAACACACATACAGACACACACACATACACACACACGGACATTTGCTCAGTTCGTCGAGCTGAATCGATTGGTATATGTCATTCGGCCCTCCGGGCCTCGGAAAAATTTTCTAAAGTTTGAGCGAATTCTATACCTATTTTTTATATATATAAAAAAAGGTAAAACAGCTGAAAAAACTTCTGAAACGTTCACTACTCTGTTCCTAATTTCGTCTGAATAGATTTTTATTCACCCTATCGTTGGTCCTATCTTTATTCTATTAATTAGCGATGGCGATAGCATTCAAAACAAAATATTGCAATATTACACTCCCAGATTCAAAATGTCACAATTCTTCGTGAAAGGGCTTAATGCCAACTGTGAGACAACACGATATATTTTAAGAATCAGTTTGGAATCAATTCGACTTGTAAAAATTATTGCATCGATTTCGTTTCCTTTCGTTTTTCATTTAAAATTTTACTGTAAGGTTAACCTGGATTGGCCTTTTTGAATGAAACCAGTGCTACTAGATTTGCCATAATGGTTTTTTCATTAGTATTTATCACGTACTTTCTACTAATATTCGAAGTAGGAAAAGTTTTATTGAATAATAAATATCAATAATATAATTAGACTAGTGTCACGGACACCAAAAACATACTTGTTGATAGTAATTTAAAGAGGAAAAAAAATTTATTTTCATAACGTTGAGCGAAAACTTGGCAATGCGATACGAAATGAGATGAAAACAAAGCACATACTAACAGACATGACATTAAATTAATCAAATTAAATTCTTCAGTCATTTCAACGGTCTTTCAGAATATTCCTTTAGTACTGTCCCACTCGCATATGTCATGATGCCGCCACGTTACCCTACCAAAAACAATCGGTCTGTCATCTAGACTGTGTTTATTATTTTTATTCACCAACAGAGTTGCCATTCATACAGAACTATCTGTAATGTACTGATTTTTATACGTCCATGCGGATTTCATGCAGATTTCATACATATTTCCAAATTTAAATACAGATTTCAGCCTACTTCTCATCCTCCAACGCAATACAAAATCGAACCCATGTTCTGTTACGATATTTACTTGCTTCTGGCCCGCCGCCAGTGTGCCGGGTGAAAATTATCAATACAATCGAAAATAGCTTAGATGACCACAAGTTCTTTTTTCATCGGGCCCGATAATGAACGTTTTTAGCATTCCGTGCCAAAAACTAACTAAAAGGAAAAAACATTGCAGCTATGTCTATACCACAAACCAATAATTAGTTTTACCTATCTGAGAAGTCATTTTTCTGAACAACGTTGAGAAAAATGAATCGTTCCTCTCAAACATCGCTAAAAAAAGTTAAGTATATAAACGTAATCCCATAATTTATTGCGACGATTTTATTCAAATATTATACAAAGCTTGATGAAATCTGGCATCCCTGCGAGCAGCTGATCTTTGTTGACAAACGGGGAGAAGCCAACTAGTAAAAAAACGTTTGCATAACACAAGGGGTGTACCGATATTAAATATTTCGCGCAGTTCAATATAGGTGGAACTAGTGTCCCACGAGAATTTATTTTAGAAGAATTTACTCATAGTGTTATGTCTGTTAGTCTGTGAACAAAGCGGGTAATTTAAGAAGTTTTCAATCGTTGATTGAACAAGTGTCAATTAGTAAATATTCAGAAACATGACGAACTGTAAAATTTGGGACGAAACTGTTTGCAAAATTGGAAAGTGAATTTTATTTTGAATGGAGAAAACGATCACGGCAGGATTTGAATCCATTTTTTTTAATGGCAAAGTGTAACAAAAACTTAAATAAACATTTTATAACATTTCACAACTTCGATCAGGTAAGTTGAAAGATATGATTTATCTTCAATGTTATGAGATGAAGGAATGGGATGAAAATAGAGGCTCAGATGAGCCGTTACCCTAGAGAAGATATAAATTTTTGTTTTGGTAACACTAAGTTTAAGTTTATTGTAAGTTTCTGGAGAAGTGTCCTTCAAATATGTTACTTAGTTAAGGAATAGTACGGCTTTGTTAAAAATTTAACGAAAAATTTCATTTTACAATAACTTTCCGGAAATAAATCTTTTTTCAACCTTTCTTTCAGAAAGTAATTTAAATGATCAAATAGAACCAAATTATCACTACTTGAACAAAACATAGAAATATTAATTTTTTTTGTCGATTTTGCACAACAAAACTCATGGACTTTTCGAGTAAACGTTTCAATAATATTCGATACTGAAGTCATTGGAAGCATTGACTAACAATTCTTATTCATGGAATCTGAATGTACATTTTGAATGCTATCGAGAAACGAATAGAAATTTGACTACTATTCATTCATCGCTACGAATAAAACTTCGATAAACCAGATGTTTCATTATAATGCAAATCCGATTGTATCCAAGGATTTCATCAATCAATATAACAGGAAAATTGGAAACGAATATAATAATAGTAATAATAATGAAAATAATAACAATAAGAATAATAATAACGATAATAATAATAAGAATAATAATAATAAGAATAATAACAATAAGAATAATAATAACGATAATAATAATGATAAAAATAATAATATGTAACTGTGAATATCATCAATATATTTTAGAAATATTTTGTTTTTTATTATAATTAAATAAATTTTTCTTAGCTAACACATTGTTGTAAATGTAATCCAATTTGAAAATAACACATCAAAGCAACCGGCGATTCACGAGCTCCAACCTGTGAACATTGGTGGATGTGCTGTATAACAAAGACAAATGTGGCGTTTACACTATTGCTGGTAGCCAGCATGCTGGTGCCAGTATACTGACACGCCAGCAGCTGGCAATGTTTACACTATTGCTGAAAATTTCTTGCTGGCAAAATTTGTAAAAACTATAAAAAACGATAAAAACGTCTTTAAAATACTTAAATCATCATGCTCATTAATGATATTGATCCACTTTGCGCGAACAAATGCTTTTAACTAAGAAAAACATGAAATACGTGCGAGATATACATCAATTTCATTCCGTCGCCATCTTGAATTTCTCCACCAGCATCGCTTGCCAGCATGAAATTTAGAACGATCATAAATTTTCATGCTGGATTCGATGGAAGCACTATGCATGCGGCTTCTTTTATCTTCTGATCCCGTAGTAACAAGTCTACGGAAATTACCTCAAAAATCCATGGAATCTCTTTCATCAGATGCGAGAAGCTTGTTAAATTTTAACGAAGAGGATGAGCAATCAGCATACACCTCTAGTGACAATTCAGAAGATGAAATGTAATATGCAGAACTATTTCATTATGTTGAGTTTGTTTTTATTATTCTTGCGCATAAAAATATATAAAATATATAAAAACTTCACACCAGACATATATTCGCCCATATAATCCTTGGATACAATCGGATACAAACCATTCCTTCGAGGTTTTGTTCTAAATCGAAATTATTATCCAACCTAAACTGTTTGATCTGCTACTTTTTGCACTCTTCTGCGATATATAAGTTTGAATTTCCACTGTATTTTATATAAAAATATTCATAACTCTTTTGAAATTTATCATAGCACTTTGAAATGTTATAGACTGTCAAGTATTTGCACAAAATCTAGTTTTGTAAAAAAATTCATTACTCTCAGAAGAATATAAAACTTGTTAGAACAAAAAAACTGATTTTTAAAACTTTATTATTTAAACCACCTAAAATTGATTAACGGCTAGAGTTAGAAAAAAATTTTCTTAAGTAAAGTTACTCGAAATTTAATTCTCTACAATATTGTCGAAGACTAAAATTCGCTAGCTGCTTCCAGAAAAAAGTTAATTTTTTTATCTGTCTTTACACGTGTACTGGAACATGGCCGTCCATGTACATAAAACCGCAGTAACAACCCGTGCAACTTTTCATAAGACACCAATGATGAAAAGTCTACGGTTTTGCTGAAAAATAATTAAAGGCATGAAATTGCCGTTTTGGACCACTGTATAATGGCATACTGAAATCATCCGAAAACTCTATTTAACAAATGAAGTATGTGTATTAGTTATTCTATAGATTATATCAAATTATTTTAAATCACCAAACAAAGGCCAACAGACTTCACGTACGATCAAATTGTTTGTTATTTATACTTTATTACTACTATTTACCACGAAAAAAGTGAATCGGTGAATGGTGAAATCATATTGGTTAATCTGGGCAACCAACTACCGTGAAAACATTATTAATTTTTTTACTGTAAATCTGAAGTGTGATACATAACCCCTTCTATCGGCTATCAGTAGTTGGATGATCAAACAAGTAAGTATTTTCCTACTATTTATTCGATATACCGATCTATGTTATCTCTGCTATAAAAAAAATTATTAATCAGATGTGAAACGTTTAAAAATTCTGTTAACTGAAGGAAAAAAGAAAATCATTCAAATGCCTCCTTTTACAACATGGAAACAGGAACCCAGTGGATTTATTCTTGGTTAAGTTGTTTCTCCTGCCGGATTCCACGCAGCATCGGTACTATTAGGCTTTTTTTTGCGGGGGCTCGCGAGGGCACGCAGCTCCCCTGAAGAAAATTTTAAAAATATTAACATGACTCGTCTGGGCTGATCAAACTTATTAAATCGTAGTTGATTTTTGGCATTAAAAATGCCTTACTCTTCACTATACGGGGCCGGGTGTCAATTAAAAGTTTCAAAAATAGCCGCGTAACCTTTTTGTGTCATAATTTTGAACGTTAATAACTCGGTCATTTGTTGATGGATTGTTATAATTTAACAACCAATCGATTCGGAAACTTTTAACTTAAACATGTATGACGACGTCGTTTCAGTATTTCAATAGCATACTATTGAAAAAATGGTTGGAATCGACCTATGTTTTCATCCACCAATCCCTGCTTTACAAAATGACGTCAACTTCTTGTTCGGCATAGGAGGCTTTGCGTCATGCATAAAAAACACCGCATCGTTCTGCGTAGTATGAAGAGATATCTATAAATATAGGTTGCACAATATTTCTTTGCCTAGTTGATGTTTGACTGTGAATGAAACAAGTAGCGCGTCCAGTGAGCTGATGATTTAATTGTATATGCGTTCACTTGCTGGATTGTCGCTTTTGTATTATGCGTTGGTGAAACTTCCTGCTGTCTGCACAACACCGCTTCGTGTTCGCTTGAATATCTTATATATCATCTGGCTATTGAAGAACCGAATCAGCGTGGTTATCGGTTCTTTTGAAACATCCCATGTATTTAGCAAATTGTTGGTCGATTTTGCCATTAAAAATGCCTTACACTTCGCTTCCCGAGGCTGGGTGTCAAATTAAAACATGCAAAACTAATCGCGTAACATTTTTCTGCCATAATTTTGAACGCTCATACCTCAGTCATTTGTTGATGGATTTATATAATTCAACAACCAATCGATTCGGAAACATTTAACTTAAACTTATGAGAAAACGTCATTTGAATATTTCAATTGCATTCCATTTAAAAATTCATTTGAATTGAGTATTTTATTTTGGTTCTCTGGTAACTATCAGGCTAATTTAGTATTATCGGCAATAGATCTAATTCGGATCTAATTTGTAGTGCTTGTTCCTCGATGATTTGTTAATGGATTTTCCTCATTTAAATGATTCCAAAGCTTCAATATTGTAAGCTTAAAAATGTTTTAATTTGTCAACGGATCGGTTTGCATACTTAAATCTCCATTCCCATACAAACAAAACGGTGGCGCGAAAATGGATTCAGTATAAAGTTGTGTTATTATGATAATCATAGAAACTTCTTCTTCATTATATGTGACTGAACAAGTTGTTGTCCCACCAGGTATTAAACGCTTCAAAAGATTCAAAATTAAATTCTGAAACTTCTAAAAGCGGCCTCCTCGGTTTGGTAGTATAAATGAGTTCCACAGGCTCACATATACAGTACAATTAGATGCAATATCATAGAGTATCAAAGATAAACTAAAGATAAGTTTACTTGCGATTTTACATGTATCGTTTGAATAGCAACCCTCGTAGAATTTGGTTAACCGCCAGTTTCAGTTCAATTATTATTTGCTTCAAAACACGCGTTGTAACTATGACAATGTTCATTCATGTGTTAATAACATCAAGTTACAATATGAACAATATTTCTGAATTTTGTTGCGTATCCATTTGGTATATTCCTAATATGCCAAAGCGAAAATCAATGTAAGTAACTAAATATTTTATGCGGACTGTTTCACATTTTTCTTCCTCGTATTGTTGCCATATTATTTACTGACACTTTCCGAAGATTATCGACGATTTTGAAGAAGGATTAATAAAATTACACTATTACTGAGCTTACTGGTACAACATTTTTCGTTAAAATAAATAAAATCTTCTCTTGGATCGATTAACTGTTTATAAAATTAATAAGTTTGTACGTTTCTCGAAGATTATTGTCATAAAATAAATCAGTTTCATTTGTTCAGGATTAAATCTTTAGGTTGTTTGTATCTAAAATTGAGCTTTCAAGTTACTTTGAATTCTAGTTAAAGGACGTTATTCAAAATCTTAACAATGTAAAAAATTGTGGAAAGGGATCAAAATTGAATATAATTAATTATCAAGAAAGAATCTAATTGTCAATTTTATCATTCGCCAATAATCTAAGCGCTTAAACTAGAGCAAGTTTGTAATTAGTCAATTGAAAAAGTTTTTAGTTTAGTGTATCATCATCTCTTTATTTTTGTATATATTATGAAGACCCTAGAAACGTTCCATTTTTAATGTTATTGTGCTCGGTCGTGTCTTGAATACAACCCTCTAATTTTTTTTGTTAAAATTATTCTCTTATAAAATTTGGAAGTAGATAAGATTTCAGATCATATTAAACACTATTATTGAGAGTAGAATCTCAACCATATAACAATTCGCCAAACGGATTTATATTCTAAGCTGATTTTGTTACCTTTCACCAACTTTTCGAGCAATTGGTGAAGGTTTTACATACATCAAAAGGTTTTTTTTAAAGGCAGGCACACCCCGGCAGACACCCAACAGCCGTATATCCGGATTATTTAGCATTTGGTTGTTTTTGTGTTTCATATATACCAAAGCGCTCATTAATAATCCTCCGGTGTGAACTACTTGATATGGAAGGAACGCCTACGATGAACGAACTAAATTATTCAGTAGTGAGGTGTAATAATCACATCGGCTTCAAACACACCTGAAAAAAAAGTAACAGCAGCAGCCGCAGCAGCTTGGAGCGTAGGGTGCTGAGCTGAGTTAATGTTAATGATTGGAATGAATTCCCATTTATTATCGATCAGCATTGACAAAGCGGTTCAATCAATTTATAGCAAGTAGATGGAAGGCGCAAATAAATGATTTTATTGATTGTTGCTGAAATTTACAGTCATTTAGAATAATTCATAAGCTTTTTATCAGAGTCATTCATCGGATATAACTAGCAGAACAATGTCATAAACATAATCAATTTGACACCTCCATTTGCGCGATTCATTTTTCACGCAAATTATTCCGGAGGTGGGTTCAATCTGTCCGCAACCGCAATTCAGTGTGCTGTTTGAATAACATTAAGAATGATCTATTTTATCACAGGCAACAACAGAACATTGCTGTTGTTGGATCCAGACGTTAAATTTGTCAAGAAAGTAATTTAAAATCTTTCAGCTTATAGCGAATACAACAGAAACTTTCATCATATTTCATTTGAATTAAGTCGTCTAATCTAACGACAAAAAAAAATGCGGGTGGGCAATTTTAGAGACATAACCGAATGACGTGAATACGAATGAAATGGTTTGTTCAGTTTCTTTGTTAAACAATCTTTGGACCTGGAATACTGGAGTTGAATCTCAATGCTATATTCTTGAACTGAATTATGAATCTGAACTCGGGAACTTAATTCTGAAACATAATTCCTGATCTGGATTGTAGAACTTATCACTGAATCTATGTTCTGGAACTAAATTCGAGACAAAGATTCTAGTTTGGGACTGAACACCGAACTCTGGACCAGGCTGCTGATTAGCAGAAGAATTCCGGTCCAGAATTTAGTTTTCAAAATCGGATTCAGAAGTTAGCTTCGAAACTCAGTTCTAGAATCTTGATCCGGAATATAGTTTAAAAATCTTCAGAATCCTAAATTCAGTTAAATTTCCAGAATTGTAGAACTGAATTTTGGAACTCTAAATCAGCATTCTGGAACTGAATTATGAACCTGGAATCCGGAATGCATTTAAATACTGAATTCTGGATTCGAATTCCGGTCCTGAATTTTGGCCTGAAGTTCCTCAGTTTCGTAACTCTGGTTCTAAATCTGAATACCGGTTAGGAATTTCTAACCTAACTGAACCTCAATTTCAGCTTCAGAATTCGGTTTTAAAATTCAAATCCAAATCTAAAATGTATTTCCGAAAATTTCGGGTCCAGATCTAGAATCAAGATCCTGGCTTAGGATCAAGTTCTGAAATTCGGTTTCACTTCCACAACTCTGGAACTCGTTTCTGGACGAGGTATTGAAGCTTGGATTCTAAAGTTAAATTTAAGAACTGAACTCTAGAATAGGATTCAGAAGCTGGATTCCGGTCTGAGCTGAACGAGTCAACTACGCAACGAATGTAGCTTCTAATTTTTATCTTCTTTACTTATCAAACATATTAGAGAACTTTAATTTCGAGTTATTTGTGGTTATGTCGTACTACTGAAAATTATTTTCTAAATTGGTGATCATATCTTCGATGATTCAGAGAAAAAAATATTTTGATACGTTAAATAAAACAAGAGATACTTACAATCAAAAACCTATCACTCAACCATATTATGAATTTTGAATAGACGTATAATAGTAGAGTATTCACGTCAAAAAAAACCCGAGAAAAAATGCGAAAATTTTCTAATTAGAATCTATCGGACTGTAAACTTTCACTAGACTGATCATTTTCACTTTCGATTTGCTTATTTCAAAATATAAGTAATTCTAAGAGTTCTGTAGATAACATTCTAATTAGATTCTTTAGATAACATTCTAATTAATTTAGTGACTCTAATAGTTCTTTAGATAAGCCATTAGAAGGGTCGATTTTGTCTAATGTTCCCCGTCGTTGTTCAGTTTTTTCTCCAATTCAATCGACTAGCAGCACGATGACGCAATTTTTTTTAAGCAAAACTGGCTTTGCGAACGCCTCGCAGTAGAATGATTCACAGTGCCGATTGATTCCATACTGAACCAGTTTTGATTAAAAGCCTTCTTTTTACGTAATTTCGTTTGAAACTTTTTCACAAATGAGTCCCAACGTTTGGTATAGAATTTTGATGTCGATTATTTAATTTCGGATGTGAGTAGAAACTATCAAAATTCTGTGGGGGACTCATTTCTGGCATTCAGAAGGGTTAAATTGTGAAATTATCTACGATATTAAACACTGTTTGGAGCATTTTTTCTTCGAACCCGAAACAGCTACATTCTGTGGTTTTGGTGCGGCACTCGTTTAGTGCGAACTTCGCACTGCTAAAAGTGCACAAAGATAATCATATTATTCTAGATTTGCACAAAATTGATTATTTTTATTTCCGATTGCAAAAGCAACCTTTATAGTTCATTAGACAACATTTGGAACCATTAGAAGGGTTGATATTGTATAATGTTCCCCATCGTTGTCCACTTTTAGTTGTATTTTGCTCCTATGCAAACGACCGGCAGCTGAATGGCGCAATCGATCTTCTTTGAAAAGAAACTGCGAACGTTCCGCAATGGATTCAATACTGAACTGAATTCTTAATACTGGAACTAGAACTGAACTCTGGACCTCCACCAACTGGAATGATGCATACAACTGAAAATGTTATCATAAATTGATGATCATATTTCCGATGGCATGTAGCAAAAATTATGTTGATACGTTAGATACAGCAATCAAAAACTTATCACTCTCTTAGAGAGTAAATTTTGAAAAGGCGCCCCATAGTAAAGTAAGTCGTATTCACGACAAAAGGTTACGGAAAGTATCACAAAATTTAGATCACAGTTCTCCATTTCATTCATCTATTTCAACCGACTAATCGTCTACGTTGCGATGAAAATAGGTACAACTACCATCCATGTGTTTGATATAAATGTGTTAACGCAAGCAATTCGCAACACTGTAACTGTAGGATCCGAGAATGATTTCTAACATACATAATTGATTCGCTCTCCTGGTTTGCCTCTGTTTGCGGTACGATTCCGCCGAGTCTTCAGCGAAATATTTGCTAGCTCTAGCTCAAGGATATTTCGGTATGTGAATCACCGTTCCGGAAAAGCTCCGTCGCACCAAGCAGCAGCAAAACAGCGGTCGGGGCTCAGGAAATTTCTATGAATAATTTTCCGCCCGTGCTCACCCGTCATCGACGCGTGAAAACATTCTCAAATTAATTATTCCAGATTAGCAATATCCAGCCGCTCCGAACCGTTTCCCGTTTTGGTGGTGGGGGAGGCAGCAAACTGCACTTCGCTGAACGATGAATAATTGATATTTCTTCCTTTTGCGTCAGGCCCGGTTGAAAGTCCCACTCAAAACTATCCGGTACCGAACCTATCAAAACATCTCTATTCGGGATGTTCCGTTTTCGCGACCCGCAGCCGTAGTGAGAGTGCGGTTTGGTTTTGCGAAGCTCGCTCGTACGGATTCGCACGATTTCTATTAATAAAATTTGCCACGGACTTACTTTAGCTTCACGATCGACCCAAACCGCGGGGCTGGTGGCCGAAGGAACAAAAAATCATAATTTATGCTGCCATCACGGCTAATTGTCGCGTGCACTTTAACGCTTCAATTCTAGCCGGCCCATTCTGGCCACACCACCGGAGCCGCCATCGCCCACCCACTTCGTGTGAAATACTACTTTGCCCCGGCGCTGGTGGTGCGCCACCGATTCCTCTTTCATTTTATTAATGGTTTATTTACTTAACATAGCAGCATTTCATTCGCGAATCATTTCAGTGCACTTTGTCGGGCCTGAATCGGTGAGTTTACTCATCATCATCGTCATCATCATCATCATCCATGAACCGTGCGATCGTCTGCCGGGATGAGACGAGACTTTCGCGAGACGCGGAAAGTTACGGTTTTGGGTTGATGGGTGGTTGGACGCCCGCTGATGGTTTCGATGACGGCAGTAGGCAACAGTGATTTATTTTTGCGGAAAGACTCGTTTCTAGCGAGTTAATTAAAATATCTCGTCTGGTATCAGAAATAGTAAAGGGTGTTGCTTAACAGCAACGTTTTAACATGTAAGGGGATTTACGAAAATAAAAGCATTTTCATTTCTATATCAAATTACAATTTTTGAATCAATTCAGAATTCGAGAACTGAAACTGAATTTTCGAACTATTAGATCATTTCATCGAAAGCCGTTTCACTGAAAGCCTTACCATCGAAAAACTGTGCCACCGAATAGACAGTATCCGTAAAACCATGCAAAATGTGGTTCAAATAGTTCAGACTCTGCAAGTTATTTTCTTGCCTGAACGACATATTGAATAATAATTATGAAATCACAATAGTTTGGATCCCGGCTCATTGCTCCATTCCAGGCAATAGAAGAGCCGATATTTTAGCCAAACGTGGTGCTATTGAGGGTGAAATTTATAAGAGATCGATTGCTTTCAACGAATTCTATAGTGCGTCTCGCCAAAGAACACTTGCCAGCTGGCAATTCATTCGTGTGATGTCCAGACTCATGTCCAATCACTACACGTTAGATGCACACCTTCTTCGAATTGGACTTTCCGAAACTAATCATTGTGTTTGGACATGCGTGGAGTATCGTGATGTCAGATCTCAACTTATTAATTCCTTGCGTACCCAAGGTAGACTATCTAATGTCCCAGTTCGAGACATTCTTGCTTGAAATTTTTTTATTATTTCATAAAGACAATTGAAGTTTCAATTTAATAATTGACCCTTTTGAGGGTTAGTTCTGACACCTTGTGCGTCCATTAGTTCATCCAATAGCAAAATTTTAATAAAAATGATGTGCTGATAAAAACAAACTCAAAATAGGTTACGAAATCAACAACAAAATGTATAAAAATTTCAGCTTATTTTATAATTTATAGCAGGTAATCGTTTGGTTCGAATAATGTTCTTAAGTAGATTTCATAATAAATAACGAAATACCTAATATGATATTTAAAAAATAAGAGGAATATATTTTATAAAAATCAAATCGTTGTGACTATATAAGTATTATATTAGTATAAGAATTCTATGTAAAAGTGATGCAACGGCGAAAAAAAAATTATGTAAACTGCCTTAAGAAATAAACGTATTTATGGAAAAAAAAAGTTATTTTCTTGTGTCTTGCAACCATTAGAACAGTTTATTAGTCCCGACGTGATCTTGCTATACAATGATTAACTTCATACAAAAAGTTGTAACTTGACATCGAATCCTCCAACTTTTTTTACTGCGAGGAATTTAGATAATTACCCGGAGATGTAGAAAATTTATGAGAAGTGATGGACAGTACTTAAAACTGGATCATGGTCATTTCGCCGAAAGCCGTTTCACCGAATGAAATTTCGCCGAATGTCATTTCGCCGAAAACTATTTCGCCGATTCCTGTAATTGACTTTATATTATAATTGAGACTGATTTAAAATAAACACAAATGAATGATAATACGTTAACGCCCGTTTTGTTGACCTATAATTGTAATTCTCGAACATGAACATGAACTTTCGGCAAAATGACCTATTCGGCGAAACGACTTTCGGAGAAATGGCTTTCGGCGAAATGACCCGCTCCCTTTAAAACTTTTTACAAGTAAGTAACTTACTTAAAAATTGTTAAACACCGATAAAACTATTTGGTGATTTTACATCAACTCTCATGCACATATTTGGAGCAGACAATTGAATGGAAAATTACTTTATAGTAGTACATTTTTCTATATACTTTAAAAGCAAAACTGAAAATAGTTTTTTTTAATATACTGTCTTGTTCATTGAAAAACCGATGCATTCCAATTGAATTTTACATCGATCACGGTTTTTGATTCAACTGACGTCTATTTCATAGTACTGTTGACGAATTTAGCACTAACAAATGTTGTCAGCATCCTCTCAGATTTTAATGAGAGTTGCTGTACATGAAGACTTTGTTATAAAAAACACTTTGCATACTTTTTTTTCTCCAAACATGATCTAAGGAGTGTATCGAAAAGCAGTTAGCAACATTGATTATTGAATAAAAAAGCGAAAAAAAAAACATATTTTGACATCAGTTTTCGATATATTTTAGAAAAATTACATTTTTTTCCATTTCACTGATTATATTGAAGAAAATCCTAGTTTCTGTGAAACGCTCACACTTTGGACTTGACATTCTTCATTAAATTCTGCACAGTTACTTTCCTGGTGGCAGCTGTCCAGTTTTTCTTAACTCCTGCATGTTTTTGGGCACTGTACTTTCCTTCCGAAAGTGCCGCTTGACAATTGCCCAATACCTTTCAATTGGGCGAAGATCCGGGCAGTTCGATGGGTTGATGTCCTTTTCCACGAATTGTACATTATTTTTTGACAACCACTGTAGAACGGAGTTGGCGTAGTGGGCTGAAGCCAAATCCGGCCAGAAGAGAAGAGGATCCTTATGCTTTCTGTACAGTGGCAGTATTCTCTTCTTCAAACATTCTTCCTCGTACACCTTGGCGTTAATTGTGCCCTTCGTGAAGAAAATCGACGACCGCAAACCACAGGTACAAATTGCTTACCAGACCAACACCTTCTGCCCAAACTTTTCCATCGCCACCGTGGTGTCAGCGTCGTCCAGGTTCTGGTACATCGATTTCGTATAATATTGCGGTCCGGGCAGCGCTCGAGAGTCTTCCTTGGCGTAGGTTTCGTCGTCGATCAGGATGCATCCGTCTTTATTCTGTAGAATCCGGTTATACAGTTTTCGCGCTCTTGTTTTGGTCTGAACTTGCTGTACCAGGGATTTTTTCGGCACCTCTTGTTTCTTGTACGTTTTCAGGGAGTTCCGAACTTTGATCCATTGAATCAGCTGGACTGGCTGAGATTCGTTTTCCTATCGGATCGGGGCATATATGGAAAGGGTCTTACCGAACTTCTCGATAATATTTTTGACACTGGTGTGGTGCACTTTCACCTGTTTTACAATTTCGTTGTACGTGACACCACTTTCTGAGCACGAAGTGTGCAGAATTTTCTTTCGCGTTTCCGGATGAATTCGACTCATCATAGAAACGATAAACCGTACCGAAACCAATCAATTGCGCAGCTGTTATTGTCATGTAAACAAACATGTCACCGCAAAACACGCTGCGAAAAATTAAGCCATTTCAGAGTAATAACTGTTGGAATTTTGCTAACTACTTATCGATACATTCCTTAGTTTGTCTTTCGAAAAGGGCCCAACCTTTTTTACTGATTTTTTTCAAATGGCTCTAGTCAAAATATTTTGCAAAAAAAAGTGTTGTATGAGTGATTTTTTACTAAATTAGTCAAATGTTCGAATGAATACATGGGAAAAAGGTGCATGGGTAATGTCAGAGACATAACTGAATGTCTTGAATACGAAGAAAATTATCACGCTTCCTCCACACTTTTGAATATCAGTTAGTTGATCGAGTGTTTGAAATGTGCAAGCATTTCCCTTCATCACTACTAGAATTTGAAACGATGCATTTACACTAAACTGCGGATAAGTCACATCAAACATTCTGACACATAATAAAATATATGCGAAATAGTTTTTATAGTTCTTTATAATCAAATAGTGGTGGCTCTGAAAAGAACCTTTTATGAAGGCGTTGAACACGAATTCCGATTAATGCCGCTGACTTCCGTCATTTATTTCCAAGTTGACCCGTTGTCCGTGGATGAGATATAAAACAAACAAAACAGAAGATTAAAATCTTTCAATAAAGAAAACATTAATTCGCTGGGTTGATCAATGATACAGTAGGCACATGATATGAAAAGTATGAAATATATCTACTGCTTTCTATATTGATGTATCTAACAAATACGAGACCAATACATGTGCCTCCAAGTGTAGTAGCTTGTGAAGGAGCAGATTTCATATCCAACTTCAAAAATTTGCTCATGAAACCAAGGAATTTAAAATTATTTTGTTTTAAAACATCTGTATTGAAATCTCCCACAACTATCGTCGGCGTATTTTTCCGAGAATATAAGCTTGATTTCTTAATCCACATAAAAACATGAGAAACACTTTTTAACCCGAATCGAATCTTTGTATTAAATTGGTACAAATCTAAGCTTCAAAATAAAATTTAAAAAATAAACGGTCATATGATCCAGCATAGCTCCGGATCAATCGATTTCAGATTTCATCCAAACTTGATACATATACCTAATGCACTTGATAAGTAGTCATAAGGGTATTTTCATGTGGGTGGAAGAAGTAGCAAGTGTCCCTAGCATGAGGATTTTAGGTGGAACTGATCGTATTTTACGGAAATCGAAACTTCTCGGCCAGTGCAGTTATTACTCTTGTCTCAGAAAAGATTCAAGAAGTATTTCCGAGGAAGAGGAGTTGCAAGTATATCTCATAAGGGGGAGAGAGGTCAAAGGTCTAAATGACCTGTTTTTCCGTGTAACGAGCGCCTCACGAATTCAGATAATTCTTTGCAAAACAGGTTGTTGGGTGTTCTCGTTACAGGGGTGAAGTGAAATGTGGGATGTGGTTTGGTTGTCTAAGATGAATTGTACTTCTTCTTTCCTTGTTACTCAGAAGTGGTTGTAGTATTCTAGGCAAGGATGGCTTTTATCGTATCAAAGAACGCTCACTGGCAACTCTTCACACGATTGAATCAGTGCCATCAAAGAGAGACGGAAATCATCGCAACAACAAAAACCCGGCATGACTCATTTAACATAGAATCGACACCAGTGCGAGAGCGAATTTCTCTCGATGACATTTCTGAGCATCAAAGGTTAGCACGCTGCTGTGGGGATCCTCTCTGAAGCAACAAACGGTCGCTTATTCTCGTTTCGCGATCCGATTCTATACAAGCAATTGAAGATTGCGATAGAATCATTTTACTATTGCCACTTATTCTAACTATGTACATATAACCTTTGTATAAGTTGTGTCTATGAAAATGTCTGTGAATGCTCCACACAAGGGTTTTGAAATATTGCAACCTAGTATGAGAATCATCAATTTGAATCATCGATTCGATTTTCTGCGATAATTGTCAACTTGCGATTCTCTCTTGGGAAATTCCACACAGCAACTTCAATACTCAGAGTATGAAGTGGAGCGAAGAAATGTAGCAAAATTCTCTCACGGTTCATGCATTGAGTGACTCGAGTTCTTGTAGCATCTTCTATCGGATTGAAAATGTTGTATACAATATAGATAGCAATATAGCAGCTTCTGTCAAATTTTCGGCAATCACCAACACTGATTTTAGGTACAGGATGAAATCTGCTTCTGTAATGACCAATTTGTAACTCCTTTGAGTACATTACACACAAGAAAATTTGTTCTTGATACTGACAAAATCCATTACCATATCGAAAAAAAAGTTGTTGTCGAGATTTTGAACGTTCGAAAGTGTTATTATTGGTATTCTTGCAAAGGAAATCAGTGGCCAGTTGTTATATTTAAAAATATGTTATACGTTTATGTATTAATGGCATTTGATAAATTTACTGCCCTCAGTCTATTATAGAAGCTCTGATGAAACTGATGCTTTTGGTAGGCTTCGATAAATTATCAATGATGATCTGTGGGACAGAAAAGTGCCTTAAATTGTCACGACCAACAGGATTTGCATTTGGACAGAACTAAGACGACTCTCGGTAAACTCGTTCGAAATTTGATTCGGAATTCATTGTGATTTCTGGTTGGATTCCAAAGAAGATGAAACAACCCATTTCGGGCGGAATCAGTAGGTGCGTTTGGAACTCACAATGAATTCCGACTCAAATTCCGGACAACTTAACCGAGCAACGTTCCCATGACGACTGCAAAAACGTGCTCTTCGATGTTGCTCTCCCGCATGTCTTGCTTCGAGAACCGTTGCTCAGAAAATGATGGGAAAAATGGAATATTTATCCTTTATACCGATGCAGTTGTACAGCAGCAGATGTTTTGTTCTTCTCCTCAGAACGCGTTCTGATTTGCTGGTGCTAAAATGGGCTAAATCTGACAGGTTTTTCAGTAGTGTACTATTGAAACATTTCAATGTTGTTTGCAATATACGTTCAAGGTAAAAATTTTTGAATCTATTGGTATTTAGTTATATAAATCATTTCACAGATCACTGAGTAATGAGCTTTCAAAATACTAGAAAGCCAAAAATGCGTCATGAGTTTTCCTCTTTGATACTCGTTGATTTCAAACATTTCAGAAAAGTTTAAATTAGAATTATTTGAGATTATGTCATACAACTGAACATTTTATTAAAAAAATTTGATCATATTGGCATGTAGCCAAAATTATGTTGATTATTCATTCATTATTCAAAACGCTACTCAAGAATATCATTTGAATAGTTTGCAAGCAACAATACATCCATTTGAAGTTTACTATAAGAAAGACAAAAAACTTGCAAATGTTAGCTTTATTATCATATCAGAAGTAACGACTCACGATACAATTGCAGTTCAGTTATTCATCTAAAATATTATAGGTTTTATGAAACAATTGACAAACTTATCTAAAATTTATTTTATGTCTGATGGAGCAGCAGCACAATACAAAAATGAAAAAATAAACTACAAGCCTTTATAGATTCCAGTCAAAGTAAGAATTAAGCGCAGAATGGATTTTTTTTGCAACATCCCATGGAAAAGGTCCCTGTGCTGCTGTTGGTGGCACTCTCAAACGAATGGTGAAAAAAGCCAGTCCTGCTCGCGACTTTGGAAATACCATAACAACCCCCCAAATGTTATATAACTGGGTAGTTGAACAAACTGATCAAAATATTACGACAATAAATTTCTGCTACAACAAAATGTCCGAAGAATTCGAAGAACTGTATAACAACGCTGAAACAATATCTAGCACTCAAAAATTCCACAGTTTTGTGCCTATTCCTGGTGGCAAACAGTAGAGGTGAAAAAGTATTCTAATAAATAAAAATGATGAGAAGAAAAGATGAACCCAAAATATGTTCCTTGTATAGAAACGGTAAGAGATAACATACAAATGTTATATACAAAAATAAAATAATGCTGTTAATCTTTCCTCATAACAAAAACAAGAAAAAAAGAAGTAATAATGCAATATTTGTGTAATAACATAATCTCTTTTCAACGGAATTCTTGATTAATAAAAATATACTTAGTTGCTATATTAGACAATGGGCCGTATGAATAAAATGTAGTAAAGTCTGTTGTTTGTAGTATCTTCTCAAAAACATAGTCCACAGAGTAAAACACGTTTGGTTTTAATTTTTCTACTTCACTTCATCAGCAAACACACGAGTAGCAACCTCTAGAGCTACCTACCGAAAAATTGTAGTAAATACTACATGTTCGAACGTTGTTGTGTAGTAAAATCTCTGCTTTTGACAGGAACGTGATCCACATGTAGCATTTACTACCGAAATTCAAGCATGCTACGTTTTATTCATACGGCCCAATATCTTCTCACTAAATCAATTTCATTGAATTCTGAGTTCAAGGATGGCTTTTATCGTATCAAAGAACGCTCACCAGCAACTCTTCACACGATTGAATCAGTGCCATCAAAAAGAGACGGATATCATCGCAACAACAAAATCCCGGCATGGCTAATTTAACATAGAATAGACACCAGTGCGATAGCGAATTTCTCTCGATGACATTTCTGAGAATCAAAGGTTAGCACGCTGCTGTGGGGATTCTCTCTGAAGCAACAAACGGTATCTTATTCTCGTATCGCGATCCGATTCTGTGTGGGCAGTTGATAATTGCGATAGAATCATTTTACTATTGCCGCTTGTTCTAACTATGTGCATATAACCTTTGTATAAGTTGTGTCTATAAAAATGTCTGTGAATGCTCCACACAAGGGTTTTGAAATATTGCAACCTAGAATGAGAATCATCAAGTTGAATCATCGATTCGATTTTCTGCAATAATTGTCAACTTGCGATTCTCTCTTGGGAAATTCCACACAGCAACGATCATTATCAGACTGTAAATTTTTTTTAAGGCCGTGAAATACTCAGAGTATGAAGTGGAGCGAAGAAATGTAGCAAAATTCTCTCACGGTTCATGCATTGAGAGACTCGAGTTCTTGTAGCATCTTCTACCGGATTGAAAATGTTGTATACAATATAGGGTAAGGGCTCTCTATTTCATCTCATTTGTAAGGACGTCGCCTTCAAACCCTGATTTAGCCACTAAAATCACTGTAACTATTTCATATTACTGCTTCATTCGCCTTGCTCCACGTTGAAAATTGATTCACATTTCTTGAAAATTCAACTAATATTTATAAAACAGCTAAAAACACTAATGATGTTTTCACTACTCTGCTCCTAATTTCATCTCAATGGATTTTTATCCATCCTATCGTTGATCTTTTATTCATCCTATAAATTAGCAATGGCGACAGCAATCAAAACAAAATATTCCACTATTAAACTCTCAACCGCATACGCATGGCTGCCAGATGGCTGACTAAACGCTGCCAGCTGGAAAAATATGGCTGGCAGACATTCTGGTGACCGACTGCCTCACCGCTGCCAGATATACAACTCAAACGATACAACCGTACCCACCAGGATTTTTCCACATTATTATTATTGGTAAAAAATTAGAGGGTTGTATTCAAGACACGACCGAGCACAATAACATTAAAAATGGAACGTTTCTAGGGTCTTCATAATATATACAAAAATAAAGAGATGATGATACACTAAACTAAAAACTTTTTCAATTGACTAATTACAAACTTGCTCTAGTTTAAGCGCTTAGATTATTGGCGAATGATAAAATTGACAATTAGATTCTTTCTTGATAATTAATTATATTCAATTTTGATCCCTTTCCACAATTTTTTACATTGTTAAGATTTTGAATAACGTCCTTTAACTAGAATTCAAAGTAACTTGAAAGCTCAATTTTAGATACAAACAACCTAAAGATTTAATCCTGAACAAATGAAACTGATTTATTTTATGACAATAATCTTCGAGAAACGTACAAACTTATTAATTTTATAAACAGTTAATCGATCCAAGAGAAGATTTTATTTATTTTAACGAAAAATGTTGTACCAGTAAGCTCAGTAATAGTGTAATTTTATTAATCCTTCTTCAAAATCGTCGATAATCTTCGGAAAGTGTCAGTAAATAATATGGCAACAATACGAGGAAGAAAAATGTGAAACAGTCCGCATAAAATATTTAGTTACTTACATTGATTTTCGCTTTGGCATATTAGGAATATACCAAATGGATACGCAACAAAATTCAGAAATATTGTTCATATTGTAACTTGATGTTATTAACACATGAATGAACATTGTCATAGTTACAACGCGTGTTTTGAAGCAAATAATAATTGAACTGAAACTGGCGGTTAACCAAATTCTACGAGGGTTGCTATTCAAACGATACATGTAAAATCGCAAGTAAACTTATCTTTAGTTTATCTTTGATACTCTATGATATTGCATCTAATTGTACTGTATATGTGAGCCTGTGGAACTCATTTATACTACCAAACCGAGGAGGCCGCTTTTAGAAGTTTCAGAATTTATTTTTTGAATCTTTTGAAGCGTTTAATACCTGGTAGGACAACAACTTGTTCAGTCACATATAATGAAGAAGAAGTTTCTATGATTATCATAATAACACAACTTTATACTGAATCCATTTTCGCGCCACCGTTTTGTTTGTATGGGAATGGAGATTTAAGTATGCAAACCGATCCGTTGACAAATTAAAACATTTTTAAGCTTACAATATTGAAGCTTTGGAATCATTTAAATGAGGAAAATCCATTAACAAATCATCGAGGAACAAGCACTGCAAATTAGATCCGAATTAGATCTATTGCCGATAATACTAAATTAGCCTGATAGTTACCAGAGAACCAAAATAAAATACTCAATTCAAATGAATTTTTAAATGGAATGCAATTGAAATATTCAAATGACGTTTTCTCATAAGTTTAAGTTAAATGTTTCCGAATCGATTGGTTGTTGAATTATATAAATCCATCAACAAATGACTGAGGTATGAGCGTTCAAAATTATGGCAGAAAAATGTTACGCGATTAGTTTTGCATGTTTTAATTTGACACCCAGCCTCGGGAAGCGAAGTGTAAGGCATTTTTAATGGCAAAATCGACCAACAATTTGCTAAATACATGGGATGTTTCAAAAGAACCGATAACCACGCTGATTCGGTTCTTCAATAGCCAGATGATATATAAGATATTCAAGCGAACACGAAGCGGTGTTGTGCAGACAGCAGGAAGTTTCACCAACGCATAATACAAAAGCGACAATCCAGCAAGTGAACGCATATACAATTAAATCATCAGCTCACTGGACGCGCTACTTGTTTCATTCACAGTCAAACATCAACTAGGCAAAGAAATATTGTGCAACCTATATTTATAGATTTCTCTTCATACTACGCAGAACGATGCGGTGTTTTTTATGCATGACGCAAAGCCTCCTATGCCGAACAAGAAGTTGACGTCATTTTGTAAAGCAGGGATTGGTGGATGAAAACATAGGTCGATTCCAACCATTTTTTCAATAGTATGCTATTGAAATACTGAAACGACGTCGTCATACATGTTTAAGTTAAAAGTTTCCGAATCGATTGGTTGTTAAATTATAACAATCCATCAACAAATGACCGAGTTATTAACGTTCAAAATTATGACACAAAAAGGTTACGCGGCTATTTTTGAAACTTTTAATTGACACCCGGCCCCGTATAGTGAAGAGTAAAGCATTTTTAATGCCAAAAATTTACTCGTTGAATTATCTATTTAATGGGGCAATGACTTACGGAGATCTAAAGAACTATCTTTTAACATCATTTTATTAGTGAAAACAGATAGAACAGATATAGACTTTCTATGCAAAGTAATACATATTTTCTATAAAAATACCTGGCATCTCTGTGCACAGCCGATGAAACACACACACACTTCACAGCGTTATGTTGACGTATAGCGGAATGAAACCAGTGCTACTAGATTTGCCACAATGGTTTTTTCATTAGTATTTAACACGCTCTTTCTGGTAATATTCGAAGCCGAAACAGTTTTATTAAAATAATAATATCAATAATATAATTAAACTAATGTCACGGATACCAAAAACATACTTTTTGATAATAATTAGAAGAAGAAAAACAATTTATGTTTTGTGACAAGATGAAAATGTGTCCTAAATTGAAAAGTGAGTTTATTTTAAATGAAAAAAACGATGCACGAAGAACTCAAAACCATTTCTTTCAATAGGAAAGTGTGACAATAGCTTTAATAATCATTTTAAAACATTTCACAGTTCGGTTCAGGTAGGTTGTAGAATATTATTCATGTTCAAAGTAATGAGGTGAAAAGACTACATAGAAATAGGAGCTCAGATGAAATAGGGAGCCGTTGCCCTAGATAGCAATATAGTAGCTTCTGTCAAATTTTCGGCAATCACCAACACTGTCTGAGTTGATTATGGCTTTTGTTGCTTTAGTTTATGGTAAAACGACTCTGAACAAAATCAATTTGGCAAAGAAAAATTTGATTTAATATAACCTTAAAATTATTATCATCTATATCGCTACTTCTATATATAAAGATAATAGAATTGCTGTAAAAATCGAGTTTCGAACGGGTCCTCGGAGACCCATAGTGTTATATATCATTCAACTACGCAGCTCGACGGGATTGGAAAAAGTCTGTGTATGCGTGTGCATCTTTCAAAGATTATTCCATCCAGATGGCTGAACCGACTACAGCAAACTTAGGCTTGTTTGGAAGTTCAAATTGCAGATAGTTCCGGTTCCGGAGGTGTAATCGTATACGTGACGAAACGGACAAATCGCGTTTTTTTTTTTTCAATCCGCACTTTTTTCAGAATGTGACCAATAATCAAGTTCAAATGTATTATTGCTGATACTTCTGGTGTCGAGAGTTAGTTGCCGGATATGGCAGGTATGCGGTTAAGCTCCATTTTTAGCACAAATTCTACTCAGAAATTATCTTATCGAAATGTGCTTTAATGAAACTGTTTGAATGACGAGAGAAAGGCATTATCAAAGTTGGATTCAAAAGGTTTTTTTTTCTTCTGTAATATCGAACCCATTTACCTTTTATTTTTTACCTCGTTAACCTTGAAAAAGAATTTTTTTAGTTTATTCTTATAAACCATTCTAATTGCAAAATCCGGGTTAGTTATTAATTTCTCTAAAATTATATTATATTAAATATAGTAAATATATTAAAATATACTCTTGTGTTGCTCTTTTTTTTCTATTTCACACAATAAATTCAATTGAATAACAAACAGAAGCAGCCATATCTTTACTGAGTAATCTTTTTTTCTAATCTATTTTGCAGGTAAGATGCCATGTGCTGTGAAGGCAGAACGACCGTCCGTCAGCGCGATGCAACCTTCAAACGATTCATAATCCGCAAGTACATCCAGTGGTAGATTGCAACATCATTTCCCATCATTTATTACAATAGTCGGTTCCATTCCACACGACAGCAGCAGTGCAGGAGGTACTTCGTTGACCAAATTACCAGCAAATGAAGATTTATGATGTTTTTCCCATTGTCTATTCAGTTGTTTGTGCCTGGACCTTGTTTGTATCTTCGTCCAGAGCAAGCAGATTATCCCGGCTTCTGGAAGATTATTTTGTTTTGTTGTTTTGTTTGTCTGATGCTTTTGTGGTGTTTTGAGGGAAACAGCAGTAGCAGTTGTTTCAACCCCCACCCCAGATCAAGACGATTGGAACATTCGATTGTTTCATACTGCTGCAGACACCAGACACTGAACTCCGGACCATTGCTGGTTTGTCACTTCACAAGGAGTCACCTCGTTATCAATTTGCTGATACGACTACCAATGGACACACGGTTGCCATAATAAAGAAATTATTCAGCCCTACTTGATTTATGTCTTAATTTGCATCTCCATTGGTTTCAACTGCGCGGTGTATCTGCACGGGCACTTCGCGGGCACCCGGCTCCATCGGCGGCGGTGGTGGTTGTGCCGCCGTGTTTTCTCTAGATTGCTCCTTTGTTTCTGCGTCCAGTCGCTCGACCAACGCCAGTTATGATAACTAGCACGGTTCGATATTTTTTTTTATTTTATGTACCAAAGTTGTAAATTTGTACCAGCAGCGTTTTGCTGGCGGACAGAGACATCATGCGACCGACCGACTGGAGTGGGGATTCGGCCCATGCTCATAGTTCATGGGTTGGTAATGAACGGTTTGGGGTCCTGCAGGGCAACGCGATTAGCCGACCAGATTGCGTTATTAAGGTGGTTGTTAACCGTTTAGCTATGAACAGGGCCCACGTGTTTTGGCGACATCGTTGGACGGTTGGACGGTTCGATGCTGCCTTATAATGTTGCCATGAGTCGCCGAGCTAAATTACACCCGGTGTAATTCGTGGATAATGCTTTCATTGCAGAGAGTCACGCGCTGACAGGGAGGCGAAAGCCTTGCGATTACAGGATGGTGCGCAAATGTGTTTGATTTAAGCGTTACGACAGCTGGTAATTGATGTTGATTTGTAGCTGGAAATACTGGTGTTGTTAAGAGGATTTAAGTGGAGTGGATATGTGTCTATCGAATAACTAAAATTACCTGAAATTGAGAACCATGCTGACCATAGATGTATTTTTTTTTAATGTCTGTGTTTATGCGGAATAAGATAACCATTTTGTAATTGACTAATGATATCCTTGAATTCATGGAACCCTCTGGAAAAACGAACACTTAGGACGAGTGTTGTCGGATGGGTAAGGTAACCTGACTAGGTTCAATTTCTAACCGGAGAGTCAAAGGAACTGGAGATTGAAACCGCAACCAATACCGATGGTGATTACTTATATTTTTTACGTAGGATTACGTCTTTCTTCACTATACTCACCTGGTTGCATTTTTTAAATTTCACAACACGAAAGTGTAACGAAATTACTTTGATTAGATTTGATTTCTCAATATACTTTTCCTTGTTTGAATATTTTTTCTAATTCTTTCACGAAACGAATGGAAGAAGGTGTAAGATTGTTGTTAATAACTCGTTTATTACAAAAACATTGTTCAAAGAGTACAAAATAGGTACAAACACGAAACATTGAAATCAACCGAATCTATAAATAGACCCTGTTGCATGTTTTCTAGCTTCAGTCTATGATAATCCATGAACAATGACACATCGAGTACGCAGGTCTCCACCTACTTCAAGACAATGGAACTACACCCGGCATTATTCAACTGGTGCTTCAGTCAATGACTAATATGAGGTTCCGTTCCTTAAGCCTAAACGCAGAAGAATAACAACTAGTTCTTCTGTGTAGATATCTGCTGTTGGAAATTCGCAGTGTGAGTTTTTCGCTTCAAACAAGAGTGATTGCGTCATCCGGAAAAAATAAACGAAAAAAATGCGTTTTAGAAAATAAAACGGAAATTCGAATAATTTGATGTGCACTTTTCGCCGTGCAAAATTCGCAGCAAACAAGCGCAAAACAAGTCTGTATTGGCTGCATCGCGTTCGATAAAAATGTTCAGACAGTGTTTAATAACGTAGAGAGCTCCTCAATTTGGCTTTTCTGCATTACAGAAATGATTCCCGTACAACATTTTGATAATTTCTTGATATATGGAAATCCGAAATGAAATGATCGATATCAAAATTCTTTCTGTGGTTATTTTTGTGACCGTGAAAAAGCTACAAACGTAATCACGTATAGAGGAAGTTTTCAACCAAGTTGGTTTAGTAATAAATTAATCGGCATTGGGAGCAGTTCGAACAATTGCGTCATCCAGCTGCTGGCCGTTTGTATTAGAGAAAAAGAAAACGAAAAGTTGACATCATTATACAAAATCAGTCGTTCTGATGGCCCCAAATGTTATCTAAAGAACTACTAATATTATTTCTTTGCAAATCGGATGTAAAGATCAACAGTTAAGTGAAATTTGAATTTTTGCTTTTGAAAAAGTATAACTAAAAAAAGTATAACTATTGTATAACTTTTCAATGGTTTTCATGGTTTGCGACCGATGGGAACTATGGCATTTCTTTTTTTCTGGAAGCTGAAATATTTTTTCATCACGTATACAAAAATTGACGATGTATGTTTTCTACGTTTTGAGTTATAATTTCTTTAAGTTTTCGTAGTTTCCGTGTTTATTTTTCTTTAAAAAAGGCGTTTTTGGTACATTTGTTCTAAATTAAACTAATTTTGAACCAGTTTTTGGGAAACGTATGTGAATACAACAAAGTTAGTTAGTAAATAACATCTAGAGCTTTGTCACATGATATTAACATCGCCAATTTGCAGATAAGTTATGAAAACGAAACGTCGAGATCTGGTGTTATCCCAAACTTTTTTCAAGTTAACTCCGACCATTTTTCAAAAAAAAAATTAGACTGCACCAGATCTCGACGTTTAATGCATTTCTAAGACATTTGTAATAACAAAGTTTTTCTACTTCAGTCGGCGTTGAACAGTCGTTCGCACCGCACGCGTATAGCTCTTGGCTCCTGGAAATTTTTTCTGGCTACATAGAGTTTCATTGATTCAAGGCTTCATTCTTTTTCAAGGCTACCTGAATCACTAACAGTCTTTTTAAAGACTAACAATTAGTCAGCCTTTCTCAAGGCTTTACAAAGAGTGATATCAGGCTTTTTTAAGGCAAGCTATTCAAACAACTATTCTTCGAACTAATCAGTCTTTATTAGGACTACCACAAAATCAGTCTTTATCAAGACTTTTCCAAACTAGGAGTCTAATCGAACACTTATCTAGCCTAGTTAATTTAATTTCAAATTTCATTCATTTCAAAAATGCCTGCGTCCAACCGGAAAGGCAACAAGCCAAAGGCTAAAAATAATTCAATACGGAATAAATCACAATCCGTTATTCAACATTTTTCTAATAACATTCACGATCTTATAGAATCTGAATGTAAAAATAAAAGACAACGGACGGATTTCCCTTCCGTTGATTCTATGCCGTCTAACAATATTTACGAGATTCTTCCTGAATCCGATTTTAGCGACATAGAAGAAAATTCTTCAAAAATTCCCAAAATGGACGCTTGTCGTCAGAGATGGCATTTCACCAGAGTTATACACGCTAGAGTCAGATTTTTGCCACACCGAGGATGAAAAAAACGAAGCACCGCACAAAGAGGAAAGCGCACTTCTTCTCAGTGTCGAATAGACAGCATTTGAGTGTGTGCTTGTGGTTAAAGCAGCTGGTGCGAGTGAAACACATTCTCTTCGCATGAATCGCTCACACGCGCTCTCGTCTAAATACACCCAAGTGACCACTGGCGCGTGATTGTGAGCGAACACTTCTGTGAGCTTCAATTAATAGAGAGTAGATCTGGCCTTGCTATGAAAAATTTGAAAGGAAAACCGAAAATTTTACGATAAATTGTTTTATTTTGCTGATTTTGCGTGTCCACGCTTCATCTACGAAAACCATACAGCAGAGTGCTCACCGGCGTGTACACCTCTGTGAAAGTATCTGCATCCACCTCAGAGAATTTATTAGCTAATGCTCTAGCACTTTGGTGCGATTCAGTGGAAGAGGTAAAAGGCAATAAACAAACGCACTCATGATGCGTGCACACTTTATACAACAGTGGTGTATAAATGTGAAAGAGAAGAGCTCTCGTTGAAGTTGTCAGTGCGAGGGGAGAAATTTTGCTTGCTCTTCGTCACACAGAGGAGATAGACATCTCTGCTTGTCGTTCTGGGAAGAAACATCTATCTATGCCACCAGTGACGGTGATGATCTCCGACTTCAAAGCATTCCGTACTGAGCTTCCTACTTTTCTCCCGGAGAAGTGTCGAGTCTTGGTTGATGGATTGGAAGATTACGAACGTCTTATTCGATATTTGTTCGAGAAACTTCATACATTTTATTCATATGATATTAAATCAGACAGACCCTTCAAGGCTGTCTTGAAAGGTTTATCAAATGATCAAAGTACTGATGAAATTAAAAATTAACTAAAACAATTGCTTGGTTTTGCCCCTTCCCAAATAATACTTACGAAAAAAGAGCGAATGGTACTTCTAAAACACGCTCTGGAATTTCCCATGAACTTTACCTAATACACTTCAATCGAAGTGATGTAAACAATTTGAAAATTTTAGAAAAAGTACGATTTATTTCCCACATTAAAATTCATTGGGAACATTATAAACGGCATAATCCTATTGCAAACTTAACGCAATGTCGTCGTTGCCAAGGCTTCGGCCATGGAACCAAAAATTGTCATATGGATATACGGTGTTTGAATTGTGGTAAATCGCATTCGAAAGACGTTTGTCCAATGAATGAAACCACGGATAAATTTTCATGTTCAAATTGCAATGGAAATCATAAATCCAATTATTTGAAATGTCCTGCCAGGGAAAAAATTTTAAACGCTCGTTCGCTTAGACAACAAGTCAAATCAACGACCTTAAATTTACAGAACATACCTGAAAATCAAAAAACCTTTACAAATGCCACGCCTAATTCTTCTAAGGCACTTTTTTCTTTGAATTTAAAACAAAAAACGGGTACGCCTGCCAATTAGTCTTCTAATGAAAACAATTTATTGACAGGTAGATCGACCTCGTCATCATCTTCTTCTAATGTCAGTTATGCTGGTATATTAGATAGAAATCTATCACCTATTTCTTCTAATGTAAATAATCAAAACACAGGACCGCCTTGCAGTTCTTCTTCTAACGAAAACAATTTATTAATAGGTAGACCGGCCAAATCATCTTCTTCTAATGGCAGTCTACCTACAAATATTCCTTCTAATGGCAGTCTACCTACAAACATTGCCATTCGCTTCTTTAAATGAAGTCGATTTAGGCGATATAACTGAAAATAAAATGATCTACCTACAAGATCAACTTTTTCAAATGATCATCCAAATGAATTCGACTTCATCACTTTTTGAAGCATTTCAAATCGGATGGCAAATTGCAAATAATATTATAATGAATTTAAAATTTAACAGTGATGTCAAATAATTATTTATGGGGACGGGTGTAGCGTGATGGGATAGTCGATGCCTTTCACGCAGCCCGCCTGGGTTCGATTCCCAACCCCGCACATAGGGTCAGAAAGATTTTCTGGTCCGAAGAGGCGAATGACCTAAGATGTTAAAGCCTCTATAATTGAAATGAAAAAAAAAAAAAAAATAATAATAATTTTTTGAATATTTTGAATTGGAATGCTCGATCTTTAAAATCAAATGAAGATGAGTATTACAATTTTCTCAAAGTTCACAAAATTCATATTGCCATTGTGACAGAAACTTTTCTTAAACCAAATGTCAAATTGAAAAGTAATCCACATTATGTGGTTCATCGATTTGACAGGTTTACTGGAATGGGTGGTGGAGTTGCCATTTTTGTCCAACGGCAAATTAAAAAATCGAATTTTACCTTCTTTCAATACTTTCAAGTTATTGAAAGCTTGGGAATCGAAGTTGTTACCATTCATGGAATTTATTTCATCGCTGGAGCATATTTGCCATTCCAATGCACCGGCGAACAATTAAATTTCTTTAAAGGGGATTTGCAAAAACTCACAAGATATCGACCGAAATTTTTCGTAATAGGGGACTTAAATGCTAAGCATGTCCAGCGGAATTGTAGGCAAAATAACAGTAATGGTAAAATACTTCATAATCAACTCTCAGCTGGTTAATTTTCAGTTCTTTATCCCAGTAATCCGACTTGTTTCTCTTCCGTGAAAAACCCGTCTACAATTGATCTGGTTCTAACGGATCAAAGTCACATTTGTAGTGAACCGATTACACATGCTGACTTTGACTCAGATCATCTTCCAGTAACATTCAGACTTTCCAACGAAGCTTTAATTAATCCAATTAGTTCTAAATTCAACTCTAATAGAGCTAATTGGTTGGATCACAGATCTCACATTGAAAATCATGTGGATTATGAAACTATTTTAGAAAATTCTGCGGACATCGACACAGCAATTGATAATTTGAATCACTACATTATCGAAGCTAGAAATCTTTCAGTTCCCAAAGCTCAAACTAAATTAAATTCTCCTATCATCGATGACAATCTTCAACTGCTCATTCGGTTGAAGAATGTTCGTCGACGACAATATCAACGTTCTCATGATCCTGCTATGAAAAACATAGTTAAGGATTTACAAAAAGAAATTAAACATAGATTTACTCTTTTGCGAAATGAAAATTTCGCTAAAGAACTTGAACAAATTAAACCATATTCTAAACCTTTCTGGAAACTTTCTAAGGTTCTGAAGAAACCTCAGAAACCAATTCCTGCTCTCAAGGAAGAAAATCAAATACTTCTTACAAATGGCGAAAAAGCTCAAAAACTTGCTCAGCAGTTCGAGAGTGTCCACAATTTTAATTTGAACGTTGTGAGTCCTATTGAAAATGAAGTCTCACTGAAATATGAGCATATTTCAACCCAAGTGTTATCACAAGATGACATTATTGAGACGAATTTTGACGAAATTAAATCAATTATTAGGAAACTTAAAAACATGAAGGCTCCTGGTATTGATGGAATTTTTAATATTCTTTTTATAAATCTTCCCGATGTTGCCTTGAGACTCCTGGTTAAAATTTTCAAGAAGTGTTTTTCATTAGCTTACTTCCCAAAAAGATGGAAAAACGCTAAAGTAATTCCTATCCTGAAACCTGATAAAAACCCAGCAGAAACATCAAGTTATCGACCAATTAGCTGCTGCTTTCTTCTATCAGTAAACTTTTAGAAAAAATTATCTTGTTGAGAATTATGTCTCATATAAATGAGAATTCAGTTTTTTACCAGAGCAGTTTGGATTTCGTCATGAACATTCAACTACTCATCAACTTGTCAGAGTAACGAACATGATAAAAGCAAATAAATCTTCTGGGTTATCCACTGGAGTTGCTCTTCTAGACATAGAAAAAGCATTCGACATTGTTTGGCACAAAGGTTTAATAGCAAAAATGTCTGATTTCCAGTTTCCTATTTATTTGATCAAAATGATTCAAAATTATTTAACTGATCGTACTCTTCAGGTTAGCTATCAGAATTGTAAATCTGAATTGCTACCCGTACGAGCCGGTGTTCCGCAGGGTTCGAGTGTAGCTCCAATCTTGTATAATATTTTCACTTCTGATCTTCCAAATCTACCCGTTGGTTGTCAGAAATCGCTATTCTGTGACGACACAAGTCTGTTAGCCACAGGTAGAAATCTAAGAGTGATCTGCAGTCGCCTACAAAGAAGTTTAAATATTTTCAGTGATTATCTGTCAAAATGGAAAATTAAACCAAATGCAGCAAAAGCGCAATTAATTATAATTCCTCATAAGCCAAGAGCTTCTTTTCTTAATACAAACAATAATCACTTTCTCAAATTGAATGGCTTGGAAATGACATGGTCTGATCAAACAAAATACTTAGGTTCAACGTATGACAAAAAGCTCACCTTCAAGGATCACATGGAAGGAATCCAGGCAAAGTGTAATAAATATATTAAATGTTTAGATCCTCTTATAAACAGAAATTTTAAGCGCTGTCTTAAAAACAAATTGTTAATTTATAAAGGAACGGAATAAACCGGAGTAAATATTTTGAAAATATTCAGTATGCTCTATAGGTTTGCTAATTTTGCTGATTATTTGTATTTTTGCTTCAACTCTTCATAGTTCCATCCGAAATAAGAGGCTATTGTACTAAATAGCTAATTACTGTCAATCCGAAAATTCTTCTCAAATGATATTTACTTACGCCTTCAAAAAATGAAAGTGATTAAAACCATGATACTAGACACATAAAAAATCATCAGCTAAATGTTTATTTATCTGTGGGCCCCTCCCGAAACAAAATCCTGGGTATGGGGCCCGGGCCTGTCCACGTTGTTCTAATGAAATATACCGGTTGGTATTTGGGCTGCTCATTTTCATACCTGGTAAGACAATCGAAGGTGATCAATAGAATTGGATTAGAAATTGGATAGAAATGTTTCTAGAAATACCTAAAACGTGGTGTAGAAAAATTTTGGTTTTCAACAATAAGAGACTACATACTACCGAACGAGCGGAACAATATACTATCATTTGTGTTGGGAGTTAGTTATATCGTTTATTTTGCCATTTGGTCATTTACCACGTAGTCCCATGAATTCTCAGTTACTAAAGATACACAAGCAGCAATGAGATACAATTATTCTCAAACGTCTTTACCGGATGAATGATAGGAAACATAATAGGTTTTATTCGAAAAGTGGTTCAAATGAACAATTTGGCGGGAAAGAAATAGTTTGCATGCTCGACCTCAGCCTCTGAGGCATACTTTTCGTAAATTTACAAATCGCTAGACATTTACGTTTTTTTTCATCTGTCTTACCTTAGGTAAAGCTAAGCAGAAGAAAAATTTCCCTGGCTGGGTTTCTAAAGTTTGAAACCATTTGTAGCAAAAATTACATTAATTATCAGAATTGAATTGAACTAAAAGCTGCCTGAGTTCGGGATTAAAATTTTTTTTGCACTTAGAGTCCAAACACATGAAATCATCTTTTTTTTTGTGTACCACCAAAAGGCTTGGGATAGGTCAAACACACACACATACGCACGAAAATTGCTGTTCGTGAAAATATTTCTTTTAATAAACAATCATAATATGCCATTGCACACTGAAACGTCTTATTCTTCAAGGTTAAAGGCTATGCTCAACAATCTGATCAACATGATACTCCTAGCCAACCGAAGATGATAGTTTCTTCGTTATGTTTCGTACCATTGCGCAATGAATGGTGATCCCGTGGATTGCCGTGATCAATAATCAGTTCACGTCCGTGATCGTGATCAGCCTATTAGTAGAGCAAATAAAATTCGATGCTTGATCGGTCAAAAACTGAAGGCATGAGATGTGATTGGAACAGCATTGAGTATGACGTAACAGATATTCAAGACGATCTGAGACGATACTTGGACAAAAACAAATACGAAAGATTTTACATTACTATAAAAACATGGCTTGAGCCTGAACTACCCACCGATACTATTATGTGATTGAATTCAGTTTTATAGAATATCCCGCCCAGCTCAACAAATCACCTTCCATCGTGGCCACCCAACTGAACTGAGTATGTGTGTGTGTAAGTTTGTATGTGTGTATAGCAGTGCCTTACAAGTCTACCCAGTTCCATGTTCTCCATGTGAGAAATCGTTGTCAGTTCAGCTTCAACCGAGGGCTCTGAATTATTGGTGTTCCGGTTGTGATTTGTCACCACATGGCTAGGCTAGGTAGGAAAATTTATTGGTTTGTCCCGTGGCTGAACCGAGTCCGTAGGTGGCTTACAAAGTAGACAGTCGTGCTTTCGAAGTTTATTGGTTTGAGGAAGAAAAAGGCTGCTAATGAAACATTCATTGCGATTTATTGAAATTGCCGGGACATCAGATGATAACACTCTTTGTATTAGCATTCGACTCGTTCGGGATTTATGCGTCATGTCTTGCAAAGGCGTTCGGGGCGAGCAGCGACCAAGTCAAAAAAAAAACGGCAATCTTTCAAATCTTGTCATTTTATAACCCATGACACATAACGAGTTTCGGTGCAAATTATTTACCTTCAAAATTCGTACATCCAACCTCGATGGGCGGGAATTAAAATTAAGATGTTGCAATAGAAAACTTTGACGCTATCGTGGCCCATAAATCTGCTTTCCGTTTGAAGTGAAATCATTTAATAGTCACTTTTAAGACCGCTAGAACCGTAATAAAGCACTCCCGCGCTCTGTGGCCACCATCCAAAAGAGATTATACGATCGGGTTGGCGCTTGACACGCGGTGGGTCATAAATCTTTGTCACCCGGTTCGATTCGGACTCCCACCCGGTGGTAGTTTCGCCATATAACAACAACAAAAAAAAAAACAAACGAGCTGGGATGTCGCGGGGACGAGGACGGAGTGACGGGGACAGGGACACTTTGACGAATGATCATTTGGCCAAGTTTGTTCAAGTCAAGTAGTAAACTTTTCGTGCGATGCGAAGACGTCGGACGTCGGAGAAATTTGATACATTTTAGTGGTCGAACAGTTGGAGACGAACATCACAGAACAAGTATTTTGCGATGAACTTTACACGGGTTAAAATGGGAATGTTTTGGTAGTCATTAGTGCTAATAGATTTAAGTTTATTTTGTTGGTTTTTGTTTTAGTTTTCTCATCATTGGTATTGGTTAGCTGATCTCTAACTGATTCGTGTTTAGAAAATCGGGTTGAGATGAAACTTTGTTATTGATACGAGAAACTTTTGTCGTGAATACGACTTACTTTACTATGGGGTGCCTTTTCAAAATTTACGTTCTGAGAGAGTGATAAGTTTTTGATCGTGAATATCTCTTGTTGTATCTAACGAATCAACATAATTTTTGCTACATGACGTCGGAAATATGATCACAATTTTATGACAAAATTTTCAGTTGTGTGACATAATCTCAAATAATTCAAAATTAAACTTTTCTGACATGTTTGGTATAAACGAGTATCAAAAAGGATAATTCCTATTAGTCGTATTTTTAAAGCTCATAGCTCAGTGATCTGTGAAAGGATTTATATAATCTAACTGCCAATAGAATCGATACTTTTCAACTTAAACGTGTAAAGCAACAGCATTGAAGTATTTCAATAGTAAACTATTGAAAAACCTGTCTCATTTGACCCATGTCAACACCAGCCAATCAGAACGCGTTCTGAGGAAGAGAACAAAATATCTGTTGCTGTACAACAAATCGTTCGAGAAAAATGTTCCGAACAGTGCTTAATACCGCAGTGATTTCCACAATTTGGTCCTTCTGAAAGGCAGGAATGAATCCCGTACAGCATCCTAATAGTTTCTTTCGATGAAATGAAAAATCCAAAATGAAATAATCGACATTAAAATTCTATATGCGGCTATTTTTATAGCCGTTAGGACCGCCCATTAGTGAAAAAGCTACACACGAAGTCACGTAAAAAGAACCCTCTTAACAAAAATTGGATCAGTTTGTGTGTGTCGTTTGCAAAGCTAGTTTCGCTTCCGACAAGAGCGATTACGTCACAGCTGCCAGTTGTTTGCATTGGCGAAAAAACAAAGAAAAGAGGACAACGGTAGAGAGCATCATACAAAATCAGCCGTTCTAATGGATTCTAAAAGTCTTCTAAAGAAATATTAGGATTTCTTCTTTGCAAATCGAAGATAAAAATCCTCAGTTTAGTGCAAATCTAGAACTGTTTGATTAGATTTGTGCACTTTTTGCTGTGTAAAATTCACTGTAATCGAGATCAAGTGAAGCCTTCTTTGTTTTTACGAAAAATGTGAAAAAAAGGAATGCTTGCATAATTCATACAATTGATCAACTAATTGATATTCGGAAGTGTTAAGGAACATGTCAGTTGTTTTCGTATTCGCGACATCCAGTTTTGTCTCTGACATTATTCACCCGCCTTTTTTGTCTTCAACATTAATTTTGCTAAATTTTATAACAGTTATTCGTCACATCATTGCACGGAAAGAAATCCGTTACTGCTGTCGTGATTAGAAAATCATGAAACCAATCATTTTAATTTCTCATGAAACCATGAGCAATAACTCTTCTCCCACGAAAATTTATCATGGTTCGAAAATGCGTTGCTTGAAGAATGTATTTCGTTCAAAGCTCGTAACTCCAATTTTCAACCCGGATATCGCTTTGAACCCTCTACCTCAAGTGATGTGATAGATTGCTTAATAAATTACACTGGGGTCTCTTTTTACGCGGTTTCTTTTCACGCGGATTTCCGAAGTTACGCGGTTTTTTTTTCGACATCAAAAAAAAATTTTTCCTTGTCCCAAAATCGATTTTCACAAAAAATATTTTTTAATGTGGAACACATTTTTGTTTTCTATATAGGGGTGCAAATAAGAAACTCAAGAAAAATACACGAAGAAATGTGATCAGGTTTTGAACAATGACAGCTTAGTCAATTTTGTATCAATTTTTAATATTATGTCACCATTTGTTTGGAAATATTTCTACGTATTGATTTGAATGTTCATAACCATGTATTTTAATTGTATATCATTGAAATAATGATTAATAGATAGCAGTGTCGTTTTTTGTCTGCAAAAAATCTGGAGTGCCATTAAGCGATTTGAAGCTTTAATATTGTTTACTCTAACACTGACAGTTTACACACAAAACGAGTTCATAGTAAATTGTGTCGATATTGGCGTACGATCAATTTTGTGAGATTAAAAAAGGCATACATTTCCTTATTGATCGATTATTTCTAACAACAAAATAATTTTAATCCAAGTTTTCGTTCAATTATGTTTCAAACTAATTTTCATTGCAAAATCACTTCAAAATAAATTAAAAGCTAGCAACAGTAAGAAACTGCAATAAAATGTAGCATCATACGTGTGTACGATCAATTTTATGAGTAACTGTATTTTCCTAAAATCGGTGGCGTAATCGAACTGTCGACGACAGTGGCGTAAAAGACTAGGAACAATTAGAATTCAGAAAGTTTAAGTTTGTGAAATTTGTAGAGTCACACATATATTTATCGAACTCGGTTAGGAAGTCGATTTTCATACTGCTTGCATATCCTTTCTTTATGAGAAAGACAGAGAGATTTTAGTGACAATCTTGGGAAACTTTCAGTAACATCAACTACAGGTTCATTAATCTCATTTGTTTTCTATCTAAACTGCAAAATAAGTACATTTTCGATAGTAAAAACATCTTAATTAAAAACAATTGATGCTCTACCATTTCCAATCGGAAAAGCTAAATAAAAATATTGTCGTGAATACGACTTACTCTACTATGGGGCGCCTTTTCAAAATTTACCCTCTGAGAGAGTGATAAGTTTTTGATCGTGAATATCTCTTGTTGTATCTAACGAATCAACATAATTTTTGCTACATGCCATCGGAAATATGATCACAATATTATGATAAAAATTTCAGTTTTGTGACAAAATCTCAAATAATTCAAAATTACACTTTCCTGAAATGTTTGGTATAAACGAGTATAAAAGAAGATAATCCAAGAAAGGCGCGTTTGCCTTTCTTGTATTTTTAAAGCTCATAGCTCAGTGAAAGGATTTATATAATCTAACTACCAAAGAATCGATATTTTTCAACTTAAACGCGTATAGCAACAGCATTGAAGTATTTCAATAGTAACAGTTCGGCTGAAAAGTTCGTATCGTTTAATAGAAACACACATTTTTTTGTCAAAATTCGTTTTTATTATTCAACATAATTGCCATCAGAGGCGATACAGCGATTATAGCGATCTTCCAACTTTTCGATACCATTTTTGTAGTACGATTTGTCCTTTGCCTCGAAATAGACCTCAGTTTCAGCGATTACCTCTTCATTGCTTCTAAATTTTTTACCAGCAAGCATTGTCTTGAGGTCTGAGAACAGGAAAAAGTCACTGGGGGCCAAATCTGGAGAATACCGTGGATGAGGGAGCAATTCGAAGCCCAATTGGGGATGGGTATAGCGTGATGGGTAAGTCGATGCCTTTCACGCCGCCCGCTTGGGTTCGATTCCCATCCCCGCACATAGGGTCAGAAAGTTTTTCTGGCCCGAAGAGGCGAATGACATTAATGTTAAAGCCTCTATAATTGAAAACAAAAAAAAAGCCCAATTCGTTCAATGTCAGTATGGTTTTCATCGACTTGTGACACGGTGCATTGTCTTGATGAAACAAAACTTTTTTCTTCTTCAAATGAGGCCGTTTTTTTTTAAATTTCGTCCTTCAAACGCTCTAATAACGCTATATAATAGTCACTGTTGATGGTTTTTCCCTTTTCAAGGTAGTCGATGAAAATTATACCATGCGAATCCCAAAATACAGACGCCATAACCTTACCGGCCGATTGTTGAGTCTTTCCACGCTTTGGGTTCGGTTCATCGCGTGCAGTCCACTCAGCTGACTGTCGATTGGACTCCGGAGTGAAATGATGGAGCCATGTTTCGTCCATTGTTATATATCGACGAAAAAAATCGGTTTATTTCGATATAACAGCTCCAAACACTGCTCAGAATCATCAATTCGTTGTTGTTTTTGATCGATTGTGAGCTCACGCGGCATCCATTTTGCACAAAGCTTTCTCATATCCAAATATTCGTGAATAATATGTCCAACACGTTCCTTTGATATCTTTAGGGTGTCAGCTATCTCGATCAACTTCACTTTACGGTCATTGAAAATCATTTTGTGGATTTTGTTCACGTTTTCATCGGTAACAGCCTCTTTTGGACGTCCACTGCGTTCATCGTCTTCGTTGCTCATATGACCAGTACGAAATTTTGCAAACCACTTACGAATTGTTGCTTCGCCCGGTGCAGAGTATGGATAACACTCAGCCATTTTTTGGTATCGGCGGCACTTTTTTTCATCAAAAAGTAGTGTTTCATCAACATACAAAATTCCTTATTTTCCCTTTTTTCACAATAACAAAATTAGCTTCACTCAAAATGCAATATCTCACAAACTAATAATCAGACAGCTGTCAAATTTATACACGTATCTTTTGAAGGTTGGTACTAACTGAAAATGGTATGGATATAATTCTAGTGGCGCCCTCTCATAGAAACGATACGAACTTTTCAGCCGATCTGTTACACTATTGAAAAACCTGTCCCATTTGACCCATGTCAACACCAGCCAATCAGAACGCGTTCTGAGGAAGAGAACAAAATATCTGCTGCTTAACAATAAATCGTTCGAGAAAAATGTTCCGAACAGTGTTTAATATCGTAGTGAGTTCCACAATTTGGTCCTTCTGAAAGGCAGGAATGAATTCCGTACAGCATCCTGATAGTTTCTTTCGATTAAATGCAAATCCGAAATAATCGAAATTGAAATTCCATATGCTGCTTTTTTTATAGCCGCTAGGACCGCCCATCAGTGAAAGAGCTACAAACGAAATCACTTAAAAAGAAACCTCTATTAGGATTTCTTCTTCGCAAATCGAAGGTAAATATCCTCAGTTTGGTGCAAATCTAGAACAGTTTGATTAGATTTGTGCACTTTTCGTTGTGTGAAATTCACTGTAATCGAGATCAAGTGAAGCCTTCTTTGTTTTTACGAAAAATGTGAAAAAGGGGAATGCTTGCATAATTCATACAATTGATCAACTAATTGATATTCGGAAGTGTTAACGGACATGTCAGTTGTTTTCGTATTCACGCCATCCAGTTATGTCTCTGTCATTACTCACCCGCCTTTTTTGAAATTCGTGACGCATTGACAATGTTTCAATAGGATCAGAATCCTATTGGAATGAGTATGAAGCAAATTAGCGATTACTGGTTGCCAGATATTAATTGTTATTGTTCCATCAGAGTTTGAAAATTAATTATTGAAATATTTTTCTCAAATCGTTCAATCGCTTTGGAAAGTTAACGAATTTAGTAGCCACAGATATAAATACAGTATATAAAAATATATCCTTGAACGCCGAATCTCGTTAGCTTTTCAGAAAATTCCACAATCGTATGGCTTATTTTAACGATCTTCAAGTTAATAAATCTTGTCTATCTTTTTTTTTTTTTTTTTTTTTTTTTTTTTTTTTTAATAACTATTTATTGGAATATGAGTTAAAATTAAATTATTAAGATTTAAATTGGGTGTTCAGCCACAAGTGGTGACTTTTCAGCCCTGTTATATATATATGATTTGGTTATTACCATGAAGACATCATTTGCTTCCGCAATTCTGAGATTTTTGTGTAGGGAAAATTCTAAACCTACTTGTATTGTGTAATAAATCTTGTCTATCTGTTTCAAACACCTCGAAGCAGCTTCTTTTACCCATTCACCCCTGCTGGATGTTGGAGAGGGACCTGGGAACCTGCGTGGGATGCCGATGCAAGGCAAGGGGCTTGCTGGAAACTTGCAGCAGAAGCAGCATCACCTTTCGCTCCACCTAAATACCCAAACACATGTTGTTACTGCTCTGATGTTGGTATTATTTCGATGGCTAAAGACCTGTCCCCTCGTCCGTGAACCCATTGATTTGTGATCTGTTTACGATTGTATCCGTGACCAAGCGAGAGCATGTAAGCTCCGAGGGCATGAATAAACATTAACCGAAAGGTCCTCAGTCGCGCGGCAGTCGGCAGGTACGATTCATATTTTATTTCTTGTTTTATGCCCACTGCCGAGTGGAAATCCTCAGCCACCGCCTCCTGTGTCCAGCTGGAGGGGGGAATTTGACGATCGTTTGAATCACTTTTTCTCGTTCTCTCTCTCTCTCGCTCAATTCATGCGCGTTTGTTTACTTTCGAAGGCTGCTGCTTGCTTCTCTGGTGTTCGTCAAAGCCACTTCCACCACCACCACCTCCTCGTTGCGTTGCTGACGATTCTTCGTTCACCTGAGGAAATTGTAATAAATTGCTGACTGGTAATGAACGTCATTATTTCGAGAGGTACCGTTTATTAGTAGGATTTTGCGCCCTCGAGTGTATTGCGGAATACAAAGAAGGGACACGACAACCAACTTCGGACGGTTGCGACCGATCGGGAGGAAAATGAAACAGGTATTTCGATAGCCGACGCCCACTGATCCAGTTCCAGTTGTAGATGCAATACCACTTGACTCCATTTAGCTTGTTGCCAGCAGAGTGTCCACTTTGCAAGAAGGGTTTCAAAACCGTCGCAAACCGCCAACCTGTTAGATCTCGATGGTCTCCGATGCAGAGAGAGAGAGAAAAAAATGGAAGCTTTGCCTACCGTCACCGGTGCGCGTTTAGCACTAAACAGCTTCATTTTCACACCATCCGATGTGATTCCTAGCCGCTGCTGCCTGTCAGTGGAGGCGTCTGATCCCTATCAGTCTTCGGAGACCGTCTGAGCTCTTAAGCCGATTTCGAGGAGGATCGACACTAGCCAGCGGGACCGGGTGGGTGACCTGTTTCAAGAGAAGCCGCCGAAGAGTGTAACTTCTCGGAAGGCTCCCCACGGATATCGAGGCGAAGTGTAATGCCACTGCTTAGCCTGCCAATGGTCTTTTTTATTTGAAGATCATTGCATATGTTCGCGCAGAACATGAACATGAAACTACTACCTCCTCGGTCCCAGTGCTAAAGAAATATCATTTTATAATTCCTTAATTCAACAACCGCATTAAAATCGCATAAATGTTTGTTTGGTTGCACCACCAGGCGAATGTGGCGGCTGCAGTGGCAGCGGCAACGGCAGCGGCGGCATTCTTTTTCGCACCGTTTCGCATAATTTATTGCAGCAAAGAGCAGCCACTAATCACAACGCGAGGATCGCATCCTGTGCCTACTGAACTTCGGCAGCAAACGGGCTCGCGATCATTATTAGGGATGATCAAAGTTAAATTCCTGAAGAATTTTCGAATGGAGTGTTTTAGAATTGATTCTACCATTCTAGTTTAATTTTGACCACCCCTCGACGCGTTCGCCAAATATCGCAATCCATTTCGAATATCGAGTTTGAACTACTGCCACGCCTGCACTTACTTGGGCTTTGAACTGTGCTTCAGCAGACGTTGCATGTTATTAAGTTGTAGCGTGATTTGCTGCAAAACCGATTAAAAGCATGGGCAAACAAGAATAATAAACGGGGTGTGCCAGGAAAAGGGGGAAGCGATTGCACCGAAGCCGGGAACTAAGCTGCCCCCCCTGTATCTTCGAGGGCCTGTTCAAGGCCGACATTAGACACTTGGTAAAGCCGTGATCAGTTCCAGCTTCACCGTGGCCAGTTGTAAGCTTAACAATTATTAAATGCGGTTGAATGTAATAGCCCTATCAGATCAGCTTGTAATTTTGAAGAATGGCGGGTATTCGTGTGAGATTTTTCCCTTAACTTTAAACTAATCGCTCCAATGGAAAGTTGTGCGGTGCTCAACTTCAAACTTTTGTAGTGCTTCAAATGGGTTTCAGTGTAAATTAAAATTTTAAACCATTCGTGTTAGATTTTTCCGTCGCAAATTTGAACGATTGCAATTAGGTGGTTTGGTATGATTGGATTTATATTATAAATTTCTTATCGACAAGAAAATATTTACCAATCTGAACACTAAAAATTCAGATTGATCTGACTTATGTCAGCTAAAGTCAATCATATATAGTACGTAAAAAAATGTATATTCACACGCAGGAATATATAATCAAAAGTTGGAAGTCGTTTCCAAAATCAAGTCGGCTTCCGCGTCATAGAAACTTGCGCTGAAGATCATCTCATTTGTAGGGATGTTACCTCCAAAACTAGATTTAGTAACAAAAATTACAAGAATTAATGCATATTTCTACTTATTTCGCCTTGCTCCACGATTCATAAAAAGTAAGAAGTAAAAAATTAAACTTTTCTCTCCGAGTATCTATTAATATTTGAAATAATAGCAGTAAAACAAGTTAAAAGTTTAGTATTCAACGGACAAATCACCAGAGATGCCAGGTAAAAAATTCTATTATCTTCAGACAGGGTTGCAAAAGTGCAGTTAGCAAGTATGTCGTTATTTCTGTATAAAGTATGATACACAAAACTGACTTGGCGAGCAAAAAAAAAAGTTCGGAGCAATTTCAAAAGTCTGTAAATTTTGAACGAAATTCTGCGAAAAACTAGGTTTTCAAAAGTCTGCACAACAAAAAATTTTTACAGCTCTTTGTACGAAATCTGCAGATTTACAGACAATTCTGCAGATCTCGCATCTCTGCAAATCACATATTAAAATGGAAATCTTTTGTGCAGATGTTTTATGATGAATGCTGACAAACATTTATATTATAATTTTAAACCTACCTGACTTGAAGAGATACGAATAATAATCTTTTAACATCATTTTATTATAGATTTGTTTCATATCTGACATCTCTGTGCACAACCGATGAAACGCACATACTTAGGTTGATGTCAGAGTGAGTGCGGAACGCGGACCAAAGCGAAGCGATCCAATGCGATGTACTGTTTTCGCATCGCATTCACTCTGACAGGTTTGCTTTGATCAAATGCCATTAGCTCGCACGCGCGCCTCGACGCTTTGCGCGACGCTTTAACTCTGACAGCAACCTTAACCACATTATCAGATCCAAATGCATTCCGAGTCGGTGAGAAATTTTCATTCGGAATTCCATGTGAAATTCCGAATGAATTCCACCTGTAACAACAGATTCCGAATGAATGAGATGCGGACTGAATTGTCAATTCGTTTTCTTTATATTCTTTTCTGTTTTTTTTTGTTTTCTCGCTGATTTTCAATTTATTTCATAATGAAAAAAATTATAACTGATACATTTAAATTTAAATCTTCAAGTCTTTCGGATAGGCAGAACTAGTAAATAACCAGTTCTTTTAGAATTCCAGCATAAATTGTTGAAATTCGCTGGAAATGAACCAAAAAGTCCTACCTTAGTCAGCATCATCCATTTCTCTAGCTGGGATGTAATAAAATTGCGTAAGTCACCTAACTTTTACACTAACACATTCGTAAAATGAGCGAAAACTCAATGACATTTATACTGTCACTGTCAATCGGGTTGATCGAGCCCCCATCTCAGGCAAAAATTCTATCCAGTGCTGTCAACTGTTTTTTTTTCAAAAATCTGTATTTGGCGGAAAAATCAATCTGTACAATATCTTTCTCGAAAAATCAAACATCGATTTAGTGCGGAAACCGATTTTGCGATAAAAAAAAGTCGCTCGACCTGGTTTACCCCTATGGAATCGTATACAAAAACTGAAAATCGGTATTTATCTGTATGAAAATTGAAATATCGGTATTTTGAGAGATCATATCTGTATTCCTGTATCGAGTCCAAAAATCGGTATAAATACCGAGAAATCGGTATAGTTGGCAGCGCTGATTCTATCCCTGAACCGATGTAGTACGGAAAAATCGAGCAGTCGAGTAAGAATTCATTACTCATTCCGTCATTTCGATAATGTGCGTAACAGCGTTATGTTCACATATATCGGAAAGAAACCCAGTGCTACTTGATCTGCCGCAATGGTTGTTTTATTATTATTAAACACGCACACGTATATCAATAATATAATTAAACTAATGTCATGGATACCCAAAAATTTATTGTTGATGGTTATTTAAAGAAAAAAAATTTCTTCATAACATCATAAGAAAACTTGGCAACCTTGCGATACAAAATCAGTTGAAAACAAAGTGCAATCGAGTGAATTTAGTGCAAGTTTTCATCTCGTATTCTTTAAAACTTTTATTGCTTATCGGGAAATTTTAGAAGTCTTTGATAGTTGATTAAACAAGTGGAAAGTGAACATTACTCACTATGAAGTCATCCAACATTCAATAGTGGTTTAATTTTGTAAACTCATTCTTTGGGACAAATCGATTTGTAAGTATTCAGAAACATGACGAACTGTAGAAGTTGAGACGGAAGTGTATCCTAAATTATGAAGTGAGTTTATCTCACATAAAAAAAAACGATTTCCTAAGTTTTTAGGACAATTTTTTTCAATAAGAAAGTGGGACAAAAATTTGAATAAACGTTTTAAAACATTTCACAGTTTGGTTCAGGTACGTTGAAAGATATAATGCATGTTGTTAGTTATGAGATGAAGACATAAGAACCCACACTAATGTAAGACGTATTTTATCCGTGCTCAGAAGGCTAGTCATTAAAATGAAGCATTTCTTTGGACGTAGTTCTTACCGACACGACTATAAGTTCTGAGTCAAATAATTATCATGTCTGGAAAGCGCTGCTTCAATTAATTGACATCAAGAGAAAACCCGATCAGAGGTTAATAACAAAATTATAACAACTGAAGTAATTTATTTCAGAAATATTATGCAACAAATTTTGAAATATTTGTGGCTGATAAGCTGTTAAAATAACAACATAAGTTGTAATAAATTAGATAGCAAATTTAACACAGAAACACTATATCAGAGCTAACTTTTAGCATCGTTTCAATCCAAAATTGTTGAATGATTTTTTTTATTAAATGAATAATTTCTTTAGTGATCTGATTTTTCTTTTAGTTTTTTGATATTTTGATCATTATATTCCGATATGAATCAACGGAAGAACTCATTTAATTAACTTTATCATTAGTCTTGCAAATGAAAATAAAACATAACTGATTTTTTTATTATATTGTTATCATAAGTTTTAACTTTAAACTGTTTTCATTTGTTAAATATCTCAAAATAACACAAATTGTTATCCATATCAACTGTTGATGTACTTGTGTTATGATTTTGTTATGTGCATCTGATCGGGAAGTTGGAAGAAACGACTCCACAACAAGACCTTGGCTAGAGTTCATAGTTTTTGATAACGACAACTCTCAGAATCGAGTTCCAGACTTCAGGTCTAGAATACAGTGCTAGACTTTAATTTCTACATTCAGATCTGAATGTAGGAATTGAATTCTGAAACTGAATTCCGAACCTTTTATTGTGGAACGTATCTGTGGAACTTAATTATGAAAATGGATTCGAATATTGATTTCGAGAACTGAACTAAGACTAAACTCTGTAAATGAAGTCTGATCCTGGATTCCGGAACTAAATTCTGGAATTGAAATCAGTTTTAAAATCCATCCTTAGAACTCTGGTTTAGAATTGAGTTCCAGAACATAGGTATAAATTCTAGTTCTGGAATTCAGGTATGAGGTTTTGTTGTATAATTCTTGCTCAAAATTTAATTCAAAATTCCTTTTCCAAGAATTTCATTTCTAGAGCTCATTTCATTTCTAGAGCTCAATCCCTGAATTCTGTTCCAGAATTCAGGTTCAGATATCAGTTTAAGAATTCAATTCCAGAATTTATTTGTTAAACCCAAGTTCAGAATTTAGGTTTTGATGCTGAATCTTTCTATGAACATTGGTAGTATTTGAAATTTTCCGGCTCTGAGCAGCTAATAGTACAAGACATTTTGCTGATTTCACCAAAGGCACAGCATAGTTTTCTTTTTGAATCTATCAGTTTTTAGCAGTTTATATCGAGGGCCGAACAGCGCTAGGGTTCTCATTTCGCAGCACGATTTGGTGCGAAAAAACCCTTTTATTTTGAGTTTGTGTATTATCTTCGTTCAACAATCCTGGCAACTTGACATCTTCAATTTTTGGGTTGATTTGTGCGTTCTCTGTCATTCTCCGCACCGAAATCCTTATTTTCAAATCGTAAGTGATCATCTTCCTTGCAACCTTTTTTAAGAATTCGATGGGATTCAGTAGCACTGTTTTTCTTAACAAAGTATTGAATCAACTTACTATATTGCAATTGTTGCTTCACGCCCTGGTTGTTTCAACTAAAATGTTGTTGATTTAACTAACATGTCTGTTGATTTTGTCATAACCATTCAGGTAAACGAAATTGAAAAAAAAAATAGTTGTTCCAAACCACAATGTGGTGTTTCGAATCGTAGATTCGTGCGAAATATGCTTTATCAAAACTAAAGCTCCTAAATACTCTAAACAAATATTAATTGCTTGAAAAAACGTTTGTTGTATCATACTAATTAAATACTGAACTCGAAAAAATGCAACACTTTCGTTGGAAAAAAAATTGATAAAACTTTGGAATAAAACTAATTTTTAATGTAATCTTTATACGTGCAAAATTTGTTTACAACTTGTCAAGTTGTTATCGAGATGGACTCCTATCCACATGTACTTCTACAAAGCATGTCACGCCTGAATGGTCCGGAAGAAGAAGAAAGCCGACAATCCTGCCAATAAGTACTTGGTTTGGATGGCGATCTAAGGGTGTGATAAATTCAGCTAGTCGTACATAACGACTGGCACCATCATAAAGCGCCTACTGCTGCTTCCTCTGGTCCGAAATAAGTGACACTCTGTTTTGGTTGAATCTGGCTTCGTGCCATTACGCAAAACCGTTAATGGAGTGGTACGAAGTCAACGACGTAGGAGACAAAGAGATTTTGGTCAGGATTTGATGGGTACTGTTTAGTACAAAGTGCTAGAATTTAGCCTAGGAGAGAAGGTTGAATAAACCAACTTCACAATCAGTATAAATGGCAAAAATTTATTCAACACGCTTTACTCATTTTGATACTAAGCTATGACTACAAACATTTATATGATGCTCGATTTTTCAAAAACCATTCAATGTTCATCTTTCACGTCAGAGACATCACTAATTTTTTTTTTTGATTGCCTAAAGGGGACGTTTCACATTTAATTTTGGATTCAACTAACATTTTTAAATTCTATTAGCAGCTCAATTTATTCTGCTATGTACTAAATTCGTAATTTCCCTCTTTCTCAAACAAATAAATTTTCTTCTACTGTGCTTGAAACAAGCCGATTCCAGTGAAACTTCCTACTTTCCTCTCACATCAACATACCGATTCCAGTTTCACTGGTGTCAAAATCAATTATGATAAATTCATCGATGCAGCTAAATAGATTTATATTTCATACGAAGTTCGTCCGTCCGGCTCCCCTAATCGGCGGCGGTGTCCCAACAGCAGCAGCACTCCATGGCAACGGTGACCGGGACGGAAGCGAGGAGGAGTGGTTTCAAGCTCAATTTGACTTAAATTTCTAGCCTGTTTCAGTTGTGGCATGCTTTTGAAACCGCTGCTGGTACCGGCAATAACAACCAGCCAGGGTCTTGTTTTGCATGCCAACAACACACCGATGTCGGGTTCCCAAGGAGTGCACGCACCGAATCCCGAACGGTATGAAACTGTTGAAGTGGAAGAAACAGACACTGTGGCGTATCGGACGAGGATCATGACGACATCGACAACGACATCGACGACGACGACGACGACGACGACTAGTCTCAGACCAATCAATTCAGCATTTGGTCATGGAAGCCACAGCTGGATATCCTCATACTCTAATGATTTGTAAATTCAATTATATTGAACTTTATGGCCCTCTCTGTTCCTACGGTTGGGGCTGGGGATCTGTGTCATGACGGTGTTAGCCCGGTGCAAAGTGCCCGGCCGGGTTTCATGTTTCGGTAGCTTTCCACTTTCCAACTACGAACATTATCAGTGGCTTGGATTGTCGACTGTGCTAAAAGTGCTACAGTGATCAAACCGAATTCTGGGTGCAGTCCGCATCGAAGCAACGGCGCAAACAAAATGAGTTCCGAGCTCGACCTTATTACTCAATGGGCCTGTTGTGGCAAAATTTTAACAGGAAATAATTTTTTTATTGATTCAACTATCAATGTTTTAGCCTTGTGGTCCTTCTAGTATGAAGAAAACTTGCCCTCATTAAGCTCATGGTATTTTCTTTTAACAAGAATTAGTTGAAAATAGATAGATGAAATAGATTTTTCCCGAAGTATTTTGAGACAGATCTCCAATCAGTAAACCATTTCCAATCCATGGATCTGTTTTGTCACTAGAAAACTTGACAAATCCGCATCTCAGGAGCTACACGGTGAATAATATGTACACTTTATGAGACTCCATTTTAATCCTTTCGCCTAAAGCATGAGTCATTCAGTATCTGGACACACTGTTCACTTTACTGTAGCGCTCCTAGCTGTCAGATCTGGAACGTTTTTGCCGCAGTTTGTTTTGAAAAATTTCCTATTTCAGTGCTGACTATTGCGTCGTGATTCATTTTGATTCAAAGAAGTTCTAAAACTGATCACTGAACCTTTGTTCTGGAACTGATTTCGATTATACGATTCTGATTTGACACTGAATTCTGAACCGGAATCCTAGCACAGAACCATGGACCTAATTTGGGACCAAATTCTAAATTCAGAACCTGAATTCTGGCATGTATTTTACTATCGAATACTGAAAATACAACTGAACTCTGGATCCAATATCCCTGAGTATTGGAAACACCGAAAATACAACTGAATTTCGGTCCTTTACTTCGGTCTTAAGTTCCAGAACTGAAACTGAATCCTGACCTCAATTTCAGTACCCGGATTTAGTTTCAATATTCAGATTCTGGTCCAGAATTCATTTCCGAAATTTAGTTCCATAGTTTATTTGTCCTGTCTAAAATCAAGATTCTAGACGAGATTTTCGAACTCAGACTTAGAGTCATGTTTTGGAATTTGGTTTCAGTTCCAGAACTCTGAAATTCGAATCTAGTCTTGGATTCTGGAAGAGAAACTGGATTCTAAAACTTAATTCCATACCCTGAAGTCAACAAACGCATTTCAACCAATACACAAAAAATTCAATTTAAAAATAAAAACGAGAAAAGTATGAGACAAATTTTAATTGAAGTTCATTAAATTGTACACCTTCGCTACACTTATTATTTTTACTTCCAATTTGCATATTTCAACGGATAAGTAACATAGTTTGGAAAACCCGTTTAAGTATTTGTAAAGGCACGATGCTTCAAAACTTTGAATGCAAAAACCGGATAAATACATTTGTTTTGGAAGAACCGGTTAAGTTTTTGTCCGGTTTTTGCATTCAAAACTTATTTGTCCGGTTCTTGCAGAAAAGATGTTTTTAAACGATTCTTGCATTGCAAAATTCATGTCCGGTTTTTGCTCTCAATGTTTCTATCCGGTTTTTGCATTCAAAAATACTTCAACGGGTTTTTTCAAACCAAGTTGCACTTATCCGATTTTTGATTTCAGCCGTTCATTTATGGTTCTTAAAAAGGGCTGCTTTGTAGAATTTTCACCGTCGTTGTTTACTTTTCGGTGTGTTTTGTTCCAATGCGAAGGATCAACAGCTGAATGCCGATGTAATTGCCTTTGTTTGAACTCACACTGTGAACTGAATTCTGAACCTGAAATTATATTCAGAAACTGAATTCTTGATACTGGACCTTGGACTAAGTTCTGTACCTGAACCAACTGAAATGATGCACATTACCAAAATGGACGACGAAACATACGTGCTCGAAGAGTTTAAACAGGTTTCGGGTTTGACTTTTTTGTATCTCAATGTTTTTTTTTTTGTATCTCAATTAAGCGATTGTTACCATTTATCAGAAGCAACGACTTTCTCGCTCGGTTTTAGTCTGATTTGGCTTCTTGTCACTATGCGAAATCCGTCCTAGAATGGTACAAAAGGCAGGAGGTGAAATACGTTCCAAAACAGTCAATCCACCGAACTGTCTAGATCATCGTTCAATAGAAAAGTACTGAATTATAGTTAAGCGAAAGCAAATCGTACCGATGATTTCATGAGAGGATGAAGAATTGTCACAGAACAGAAAAACGGATTAACATTATAATAAACTGTTTTTGATGTACACATAATTCTATTATTCCGGAATAATCAGTTATGGTTGTGTAGAATTAAATGCATGTTTTTTTTTATTTGTATTGATGCGCAAAAAAAATAAAAAACGCAACGTTTTTTGAAAGCTTATAACAGAAAATTTTATTTCATTTTATTGTATTAAAAAGGACCTCTCAAAATTTCATCGTTTCACCGCAAGTATTCTTTTTTAACTAGATTGTATTCAAGTTCAAGTACTAAACATAAGAATGAGATACTCGTAAATAACAAAAAAAAAATTTCTGATGTAAACCTCTGAAAACTTTAAAACTAGATTACACATAGTTTTAATGACGGCACGCATTGCGTTATAGCATTTTACTTTTAATATGTATTCTGATTAGTTAAAACAAATCAGCTGAAAGATTTTCCAAAAAAGAGAACTAACTAACTGAATTCTGAACGGATATATGATATACGACCTACCAAAATTAATTCTAATTATGCAGAAATCTTTAGGAAAAAAAATCAAATAAAACGGTTACACGAAAATTTAGAATATCATCATCAGACGACTTCCGGTTCCGGAATAACAGGATGATTAAAGCAAAAATTTTGATTTTAGCGGAATGTCATGTAAAGAGCTGCGATTTCATTCAATATTGGATGGATACATTTTTCCTATCTGCCGAATGTCCAAATGGTCTCCCTTCAATATTTATGGTTGCCAGTTTCCGGTTCCGTATGTACCGGAATTAGTCATCCAAGATTCCTGAACGAAGCTCATTTCGAATTCTCAGAGATGGTTAAGACTCAAATGAAAGCTATTATGGTCAAATACAAAATTCGTGATTTTTTACCAAATCCGACTTCCGGTTCCGGTATTACAAGGTGATGAGGGCTTTAATTTTCAAACCGTCGTTTTTGGGGGAAATTCAGTTGAATGCGTGCGTCACGTTTTTGAACAATTATTCAAAAATAATATTTCTTTTTTCGAAAAACAAACTTTTTGTAATTAAACTCACAACAACTATGCTTGGAATTTTCAATTTTACAATTTGCACAAACTGTAATGCTTTGTTTCATTTCGAATAGCGTGAAGGGTTGCCGTATTCAAATCTTCATTATTCAGTAGAAAAAGGCGGGTGAGTAATGTCAGAGACATAACTGGATGTCGTGAATACGAAAAAACTGACACGCTCCCTTCACTTTTCCGAATATCAGTTAGTTGATTGATTGTATGAATTGTGCAAGCTTTCCTCTTTTTCACTAATAGAATTTGAAGCGATACACCTACATTAAAGTACAGATTAGTTACAATAAACAGCTACTATTCTACAACTATATATTCCAAACTTGAAACAATTCCTTTTTAATTTGCTAATATAGGAAGCTAGGTACGACAAATTTGTAGTTTATTTTTATTGAAGCTGTGAAGTTCGAAGATATCTGATTCTTCTCGAAATTTCAGTACGAGACAATTGCAATGGCCTGGTCTGAAATGTATCTACGATCTTCGGTATGCAAGATTGATTCTAATAATAATAATAATAATAATAATGATAATAATAATAAGTTTTTCTTCGCCGTGGCATCCACAATACATAGTAGTTTAAACCTAATACATTTCGAATATCATATTAGTATGTTGGTACTCATTAGTTAATCTAAACACTGTTTTTATCAAGCGAGTTGCTATTTTAAATTACATTAAATAAAATACATTTATTTTGTACATGATCTTATGACTATTTCAGGTTTGTTTGTATCAGTTCACCACTTATATTCAATATCCTATAGTTGGCTATTGGTTGAACTCATGGAAGAGAAAACAGTCTAACATAAAATAAAATTTAAATTGGAACTCCAATAGTCTTAATGAAATGATAAAGAAGTTTCATGTATGGAAGGTCACGACAAGCAAGAATGTCGCGAACTGGGACATTGGATAGTCTACCTTGGGTACGCAAGGAATTTATTAGTTGAGATCTGACATCACGAAACTCCACGCATGTCCAAACAACATGGTCAATATCGCGGTAACCTTCGCCGCAAGCACAATGATTAGTCTCGGAAAGTCCAATTCGAAGGAGATGTGCATCTAACGTGTAGTGATTGGACATGAGTCTGGACATCACATGAATGAAATCTCTACTCACATCCAGTCCCCTGAACCATGCCTTTGTCGATATTTTAGGAATAATTGAGTGCATCCATCGACCCAGATCATCTTTATCCCAAGAAGCTTGCCAGCTGGCAAGTGTTCTTAGGCGAGACGCGCTATAGAATTCGTTGAAAGCAATCGGTCTCTCATAAATCTCACCCTCAATAGCACCACGTTTGGCTAAACTATCGGCTCTTTCATTGCCTGGAATGGAACAATGAGCCGGAACCCAAACTATTGTGATTTGATAATTATTATTCAATATGACGTTCAGGCACTGTTTTATTTTGCCCAAGAAAAAAGGTTCATTTTGGCAAACAGCGTTTGAGCGAATAGCTTCAATTGCACTCAGACTATCTGTGGAAAGAAAATAATGGTTTGGAGATAATGTGACGATTACACTCAAACTATAATGAACTGCTGCTAACTCTGCTATATAAACAGATGCAGGTTCTTGAAGCTTAAATGAGACCGAAACATTATTGTTGAATATACCAAACCCAGTAGCCTCTTCAATTCGTGATCCGTCCGTGTAAAATATTTTCTCAGAGTCAATATGCCTGAACTTACTTGTAAATATTTTTGGGATTTCCATCGAGCGTAGGTGTTCCGGGATTCCACGCACTTCGCGCTGCATGGATGTGATAATAATAATAATAATAATAATAATAATAATAATAATAATAATAATAATAATAATAATAATAATAATAATAATAATAATAATAATAATAATAATAATAATAATAATAATAATAATAATAATAATAATAATAATAATAATAATAATAATAATAATAATAATAATAATAATAATAATAATAATAATAATAATAATAATAATAATAATAATAATAATAATAATAATAATAATAATAATAACAATAATAATAATAATAATAATAATAATGATAATACAGATTAATCTGTATATATGGCAACCCTGTTTCGCATGGCATATTTTCACACGACCCCATACTAGTATAAAGATGTGTTCAACATTCGCTTTCGCATTGCCGTTCGTACTTGAATGAGTTAGTGGCGGTACAAATCTGCCATCTTTTCGGTGCCATCGTACTGACGGTGTCTCGTACGTTCAGAGTAGCTGCTTTAACTTAAATGACGCTATTTCTCACATCACATTTCCTTTTATACGTGCTAGTGGTAGCGGTGGACGGACGTCCCCTTTGTTAGAATTCCTTTCCTATGCGCAGAACGGGAAACAGTGAAACGATATAAAAGAGAGAGTTAGCAGAGCGGCAGCCATTAATTTCCCACGGCTCCCACCGAAGAGGGATATTCCGAATTTGCCGCCACTTCCTCGCAGCAATCCAAAGACTTCAGCCGCTGGATCTCAAAAAGAATCTTCCTCAAGAATCCCTCCTGGATGGGGCAATAATCAACCACAAGCAAAGGATGACTCTGGTGATTTATTCTCTGCTGAACAACTGATCGTCATTTTTGAAACAATGACAACAAAACTACGAAACTGCAGAACGCGGTTAGATCAAATCAACGCCTTAGGCAAATTCATCATCGAATATGCAATATAATGAGTTGGTTATAGTAAATTGGAATGCTTGCTCACTCAGGAGCAAAACTGCTGAATTGTCCGACTTTCTTCAAGAGAAGAATGCCGATATTGCTATTTTAACTGAAACTCATCTTAAACCTGAAATTTCTATTTTTATTTCCAATTACAGGATTCACAGGCTCGACAGGACAACTACCAGAGGAGGGGGAGTTGCCATTGCCGTTAAACGATCCATTCAGCACAGGCTTCTGTCAGCCTTTAAATTGCAACTCATAGAAGCCATCGGAATTGAGATTACAACGACGATGGGACCCATCATCATCATTGCAGCGTACTGCCCCAAACAAACCAATCTTCGAGATGGTACGTGTGCATCATTGAAGCGAGATCTGGCTATGCTCACTCGACGACAGAACAAATTCATCATTGCTGGGGACCTGAACGCACGGCATGAGCTGTGGGGAAACAGAAGACAGAATCGAAACGGATTCGTACTTGCCGAAGATTACGAAGCTGGACAATACAACATCTTCGCTCCGGATCAACCAACGCGACTTTCCAGATCGGGAGTTCATTCCATTTTGGATATATTCATCAGCAACATCGCCATAGACAGCTCTCCGGTTGTCTTCAACGAGCTCTCTTCTGACCACTTTCCAGTAATATTGACGTTGGGATCTTCACCAGAAACAGTGCCTATTCAACCTCGGAGGAACTATTATCGCACCGATTGGGTCCAATTTCAACAAATCGCCGACCAACATATTAATATTGATCTGCCACTTGATTCCCCGATGGAAATCGATGCGGCCCTATCTTCCTTCCAGCATTCAATCACAGTCGCTCGTGATAGGGCGGTTCCAGTACAACATATGCCGAGTTCCTCTCTTCAAATCGACAGTGTCACCAAGAAACTCATCCGACTTCGGAATATCTACCGGAGGCAGTATCAACGAACTGGCATTCTAGATAGGAAGACTACTTATAACAACTTAACTAGGATAATCCAGGAAAGGATATCTGAGCTTCGCAACAGGAACTTCCAGCAAAAGCTTCGAGTAATTCTCCCACATTCAAAGCCCTTCTGGTCCTTAACGAAGGTGCTTAAGAAAAAACCGAAGCCTATTCCTCCTCTGATGTCACCCCAGGACGCAGCTGAAGGAATACCTTTAATCACACCAGTAGAGAAGGCAAATGCGCTAGGCCAGCAGTTTGTGTGTTCTCACAATTTAGGACTTAACATTGTTAGTCCATATGAAAGAGCCGTTGCTGATAGCGTAGCTGAGGTTGACCAATCAGACAGCTTGGTTCCTGAGCAAAGTAGAGTCACTGCGAATGAGCTGATGGCTTTTGTGAAAAAATCCAAAAATATGAAGGCCCCCGGTTTCGACAACACATTCAACATTGAGCTGAAACATTTGAGTATTCGCTCATTTGTCTTCTTAGCTAAAATTTTTAACAGGTGCTGGGAGCTTGGTTACTTCCCTTCAATGTGGAAGTTAGCTAAAGTTATCCCAGTTTTGAAACCGGGGAAAGATCCTTCCTTTTCCAAGAGCTATCGGCCCATCAGCTTACTCTCTGCCCTATCCAAGCTGTTTGAAAAGTCAATACAAAGGCGAATTCTTGCTTTCGCAGATGAACAGGACATATTTCTGGAAGAACAGTTTGGGTTCCGGAAAGGAAGATCCACCATCCACCAACTCACAAGGGTTAACAACGTCATCCAGCAAAACAAATCAGTGTCCAAAACGACTGCCATGGCAATATTGGATATTGAAAAGGCATTCGATAATGTGTGGCACGATGGACTGGTGTTCAAACTGCATCGGTATAATTTTCCCATGTATCTTATTAAAATTATCAAAAATTATCTTGCAGATAGAGCATTCCAGGTTTCTCTGAATAATGCACTTTCAGAAAGATTTACTATTCCTGCTGGTGTACCCCAGGGAAGTATCCTAGGTCCCATTCTATACAACATTTTCACATCAGACATCCCACCTCTTCCAGGTGGTGGTGTTCTGTCACAATTTGCTGATGATACTGCCATTCTTTACAAAGGTCGTGTCATTAATGCTCTGAAAAATAAACTACAGACAGGTCTGGACGCTTTAACAGAATATTTTACAAGCTGGAAAATTGTGATCAATGCAGCAAAAACTCAGGTCATCTTGTTTCCACATTCAAGATCTCCAAAACTTGTTCCATCAGACGAATGCAGAATACGATTCGGTGATGAGGTCATTCAATGGTCCGATGAAGTTATCTATCTAGGACTCACCTTTGACAGACATCTGATATTCAGGTCACATGTTGACAAAATCGTTCAAAAATGCAGCATACTCATTAGGTCTCTGTATCCGCTGATTTGTAGAACATCTAAACTGTGCCTGAAGAATCAGATGGCTGTCTATAAACAAATCATCTACCCCGCAATTGAATACGCAGTCCCTGTTTGGCGGGGTTGTGCACGAACACACAAACTTAGGCTTCAACGCATTCAAAGTAAGATCTTAAAGATGATTCTAAATCTACCCCCTTGGACAAGGACTAGTGAAGTACATGAGATTGCCTCACTGGATATACTAGAACAAAAATTCGAACAATACTGCACGAAATTTGAAGAGAGGTGCTCAATCTCTGAAATACAAATAATTCAAAATTTGTACGTATTAGGTTAGGGATAGTTATAAGTAGGTAGACATTTTATAAATAATTAAAATAAATATTATGATTAAACATTAGTATGTAAAACAAGAGTAACTAAAACACCTAATAATAATAACGAATCGTATGAACAACAAAGATGAAAGGCCAAAGGGTCAAAACACTTGTACTGTAAAATGTTGATGTAATACACAAAAATAAGATTAATAAACAGATATTTATGCAAAAAAAAAAAAAATGAGCGGCAGCCAGTAATACTGAATTGGTCGTCGAGCTGTTAATAGCATATTGTGGAATTTTTACGCGGAAACACGCACACAGGAGGAACAGTTAAGGGCAAGGCAAAGTCCCGCTCAAACCGTGCTGGTCTGAATTTTCCAGTTGGCGGCAGAATCCATCGTTTGCCTCGGAAGGGGAACTACGCCGAGCGTGTCAGTGCTGGTGCATCGGTCTATCTAGCGGCAGTGATGGAGTACTTGGTTGCCGAAGTGTTGGAATTGGCCGGTAACGCTGCCCGTGACAACAAGAAAACGAAAATCATCCCTCGCCATCTGCAGCTGGCCATCCTTTGAAAAACCCCGTCCTTTTCAGGACGACCACATCACTGTGATAAAGAAATATTTAGAATTGCTTTAAGTTTAGCCAGTTCTGATACGCCTGGAAAGTAGAATGCGCAAATCAAGTGGAAACATTTGTTCTAACAATTTTTGTTTTCGGCCGCATACTAAAGTAATCGCGACAAAAATACATATTGATCTGTGGCAACTCTGTTTCGCACGGCATATTTGTAAACTAGTATAAAGATGTGTTCAAAATCATCACTTTCGCTTTCGCATTGCCGTTCGTAATTGAATGTGTTAGTGACGGTGCAAATTATTTTAACTCCCATCTTGATGAATCTTTTGGTAGGAAATATTGAGATCTGAGATGGTTTTCGTGTGTGTCTTGTTTCGGCAATGGGCCTTGCTGGACTTTTTGGCTGCCTTTTTCGGTGTCATTGTGCTGACGGTGTCTTGTGCATTCATATCGGGAAACAATGAGACGACAGGTCCTCGATGTTGCTGTCGTGTGTCTTGTTTCGGGAAGAGTTGCTCAGCAAATGGTAGGGAAAATGAACCATTCAACTTTTATATGGATGCTCTTGTATACATAGATGCAGACATCTCGCGTTCTGATTGGCTGGTGCTGTCATGGGTTAAATCAAACAGGTTTTCAATAGTGTACTATTGAAAAACTTCAATATTGTTGTAATACACGTTCAAGTTGAAGATTTTCGATTCTATTGGTAGTTAGATTATATAAATCCTTCTACAGATCACTGAGCTATGAGCTTTCAAAATACGAGAAAGACAAACGCGCCTTATGAATTATCATCTTTGATACTCGTTTATACCAAACATTTCAGAAAAGTTTAATTGTGAACTATTTAAGAAAATGTCACACAACTGAAAGTTTTATCATAAAATTGTGATCATATTTCCGATGGCATGTAGCAAGAATTATGTTGATTCGTTAGATATAACAGGAGATATTCACGATCAAAAACTCAGAGGGTAAATTTTGAAAAGGCGCCCCATTGTAAAGTAAGTCGTATTCACGACAAAATCTATATGGGTAGATCAAAATTCGGTATTGAAAATCTTTATATGAGGATGCTTCCGTACATCAATACTTACAATGGATCTGTAAAGTATAGGCCAGGTTCGGTTAGCAGTCACTGTATATTCCCCTTATTTCGTTCAAAAGTATTTTTATCTTGTATTTTACATTTGTGTGTTTACTACGAATATGCGTATAGTACAAGTCGAAGACGAAATGTTAAATAGAAGATCATTGGGCTGACGACTGATTGAACAGAAGTTGAGAAAGAGTAGAAATGTGACTTGGGATGCGACAGAAAATGACAAGAAGGTAAAACAAAATAGCCTCTTCGGTTAGCCAACAGAATGTCCAAAATGTAATAAGTTGTATTTGAAGAAAAGTTTCAGGATTCATCATTACAAAATCGGAATATTTTTTCGTTAATTTCCTCTAAAGTAGGAATGACCAATACAATTCTGAACAAAATTTTTGTTTACTAAATTTTGTGGTATTAGTTTTATAATACTTTAGTTGCATGCCTTGTAAAATCCTTGCTCTATTAGAACATCTCGACTGCATCACAGAGCAGTGTCATAGCACAGTTTCACATTACAGTCAAATCCATCATTGGAATATACAACAAAGTAAGATTGTACTTCTTTTTTTTTCTAAGCCGTCAACATCATCGATCATCAAACTGAGGCATTATTCTCTCAACAATTTATTTTGACATCCGATCCATTACACGGGTCTGCTTGTCATTAGTACCGGCAGGCAGGGCTCATTGGTTTTCTGAGACGGAGAACAAGACAACGTTACACACTCATTAGCATTAATGACACGGCAATTAAAATAATTCTCGTCCCGAACGATTTTTAAGCCCTCCCCGTGTACCAGTTTTCAGTCAACAATGGTTTCAGCTCAGCGGTAACAGCAGCAGCAGCCGTTGCTTATTTGACAGTTTCGGTACGGGGTTTTTTGCTTAATCCTTGCCATCGCCTATCGACGGCAACAATTTCTAGTGGAACGATTTGCCCCCGGACAGGTTTTGACATCAATCACGACACGAATTGTAATGCGATTAGTGCGCGATTTTTTTTTATTGGACTGCCACCTGCCCTTTCAACGGGTTGTAAAGGAGTTGCGTCCGTCCGTCCCGCTGGTGTCGATGTTTATGGCGTAATTGGAATTGATAATGAGTACGGTGAACGTTGAAAGTGTTATGAAGCATGTCTCCGTTCTGTACACTGTACTCTGGGATAGGATTAGAAACAATGTAACATTCAACAGAAACATTAAATAAAACGAGTACTTTAAAACAATAAATTCTAGTGCGGACGTGGTGTGATAAATAAAGCGATCGCCTTTCATGTGCACCTGAAATCGATTACAAAACTTTTACGGAACATTTTTGATTGATTTAAAAATTGTAGGTCATTAATTTTTTTTTCTCTAACAGATGACAGGATCCACAGCTGAAATCGCCTAGCAATGTTTCTGTGCAAAAACCGGGTTAACAATTTTATTTTACAGAATGTTCATACAAATTATAATCTTGTTTTCAACATATTATCTGATCGGACACTGAATATGTTGCAAACGACTTTAGAACTGAAAAATCTCAGTAGAGATCTTGTATTTTAAGAGGGAGTCGTCCATAAACATGTACGGAACTGAACGCAATTGATTTACTTCCTGAGCTGTGCTTCCTCACAGGCAGAGTAAAGCGCATTCGGAAATAAATTTTGTATCACAAGCTTCGAAAAAATCCTGTGATTTAACTTCTTATTACATGCACAGAAATTTACGTGGAAGAAACATTCATTATTGTGGCTTGAATTCCATGACATGAAATGCTTTGAAATAAAAAAATGAATGCTGATTGCGACCATCGCGTGACTTGAACCGGAATCATTGGATCACAAAGTACGGTCGTTAATCGACTGAGCCACAGAAGCACACATCATCTACTTGGCTAGTAAAAGATGTACACAGAAAGAAAAGATGAAATTTACACGACATGTAAACCGATAGTAATATGAAATAGACATCTGTTGAAACGAAAATCTGATTGAAAACCATGATTGATGTAAAATTACATTAAAATTCATTTAGTTTTTCATTGAACAAGACTGTATATTTACAAACCGCTTCGTTTTGTATTGTAAATTTCCATTCAATTGCCTGCTCCAAATGTGTGCATGAAAATAAATGTAAAATTACAAAATATTTTTATCTGTGTATTTAAATGCATATAGTCGCACCTCCTAACAGAAAGAAAAATACAGTCGAAATCAGCAAAAATTCATACTAATCTACACTCCTAGAAAAAATTGAAATTTCAGCTTGACATAAATTCAATAATACCGTAATTCCTTCGAAACTAACACAATATTACGTCTATTAACCTGTAATAAAAATTTGTGTGTCTGCATTGATGTAAAATTCAGCTAAATCAACTGTCAAGTTTAGGATATGGCTTATCTTTACATGCTTTGAATTGTAAATTTGAGTGAATTATGACGCTCCTTTTATGTGCATCGATAAAGACGTATATTTACCACCCGATGAACGACCATAATTAGATTAAAGCCGGGGATAAATAAACGATATAAATCTAAACGTATATTTACACAACTTTTTCTTAGTGTGTAATATTAAGTCAACACAAATTAAATTTTCCGTCATTTGACAAACTAAGTCTTTATGAACATTCAAATTCAGATACTAAAAAACCTGCTTTTAATCCACTTAATGGTATAGTAATGCCTTTCTCTTGCCATTTAAACAGTCTCATTAAAAATAGATTTTTCTTTAAGATATATTCCGATACGAATTTAGGCTGATTTTGACACAAATTTGCTTTGGTTAGTTTTTAAAAACCTGATTCAACGCTCACATTTCAGCTTATTTATTGGTCACTTTCTAAAAAAATTGAGCGTACAGAAGAATAAGTACGTATCACCAGCTCTGAGAAAAATTGAGCGAAGGGAAAAATAGACTTTCGTCGATTACGTATCCTCTACCATAATATTTCTGAAACCAAAACAGACAGCTTATAGATCTTTGAACTTTGATTTCCAACCCAAGTTTAGCTTCGAACTAGCCTAATTTTGTTAAAAACGGTTCAGCCATCTCTGTGAAAAACTTTTGAAAAGTCTTTTGAAAGACGATCTCGTCGAGCTGAGTCGAATGGTATATAGCATGTCTCTTACTCGCAATATTTCATATTTAAATTTCATTCTTAAACTCAAAATTCAGAATCAGTTTATAAACTCTAGTTTTATAAACCTTTGTTCAGCTCTACTAGAAGTTTTTCTGATTCTTCTACAATTTTCCGACAATCAGCCTTTATTATTGTCTGAAATATATCTAGATCAGTAGGATCTCTGGACTACGTCTGAATTAACGTCACGAGATACCACAACGGCATTATTTTTCTCGCTCCATGTCTTCGTCACCGTTGAGAAGTGGCAAGATGTTAAATCACTCCAAAAAAGGGTATTTTTAGGTCATTTTCGCTTGAGTAAACTGGAACTGATTCAGGGTAGTTTTATCAAACAAATACTTTTCACGAAATTGTGTTGGTTTCGCAACGGGGGTTTGAGCAAACCTGATATAAAAATCAGGTTCGAAACTGACTCGATTTTCAGTTCAACACCGTTAAAACTGGATTCGAAACTAGCTTCAAACAGCAACAGGTTTGACAGCAGTTAGGGTGGAAACTGAGTTAGGTTTGGCATCAAGGCTAGTAAATAGTGCATATAAATTCATACAGCCGCACTTGATAACATACGAATGTAAATTACAGTCGAAACCTAGTAGAAATCATACTAATCCAACATTAAGTCATTACAAAAACGATTTTCCGTCATTTTACAAATTAGGTTAGAATTGCATCCTATAAAGGATTAGTTAATGTGTAAAATTCAATTTTTTAAAGAGGAAATATCACCTTAAAAAAATGGAATTGAAATTGTAACTAAAAATGAAATATGAAAGTAATTTTTATTTTCCCATTTTTGTACATTGAAATTGGGTTTATGTCAATAAATGCTACGGTAGAACGTCCAAATAGCAGCTATAATTTTTTCTTAAATGCACACGTCACTTAATCAAAGAAGCAATAAATCCTAAAGCTCACAGCAAATGTGTAATTTAAAATGATAAAATTGGCTATGAGTGGAAGTGTCATCCAATTAACACACACACACACACACATACACACACCAACAAACAATCACAAAACTAGTTCGGTGAAAGAATTGAATGGACAGCAATGTATTAAAACATTGAAAGCAGTTTTGAGAATGAATACTTTGTATTTTCTAGTACTAGTTCGTTTATTTTGGCAGTGAGTGGCAATGCAATTTAAAAAGCAATGATAAGATTGAAACCAAAAAAAACAATTTAATAACTATAGGCAGTCATTACTGAATTAATTACAAAACGAGTGTAAATTATAATTGAAACCTAACGGCACTTTAATTGTTACTTGCGAGAGCTTCCGATCCCGAATTACTGCCATTTCAAGTCCTTTACCGTCTTGGCGAGGTTTTTTTTCGGGTCTTTCAGTGGTCTCTGTCCTCATTTCACTTCAATGGTCTGCACAGTTAGCTCTACTTTTTAAGCAACAGCTCCGACCGACGTGTTGGAGTTCCCCTTGTATGCATTCACCACTTGTTTCTCATCTAGTTTGTGGTGTGTTCCCCCTTTCGACTGACGAGTTGGTTTCTTCAGAACAGTTTTGATTCGTAGAAACATTAATTGTTGATAACATTCGTCACCGCTTGTTACGTCACTATGGTCGAAATTGCGATTGTTTTCTGTAAACAATTGAGATTTTTCTACCACTTTTCCAAAATAAGATTTCGTTATTATTGTTATCGAGACGCCAGCTCGGATTGGATGTGCTACTACATCCACTATATTTTCCCGATCTGGCACTATTAGATTACCATTTGTATCGGTCTTTACAAAATTCGGCAAATGGTGTAAACTTCAACTCAAACGAAGGTGTTAAAAATCATTTGCTTCAAGTTTTAGCTAACAAGAGGATGGACTATTAAAAGAGTGGAATTTTGAAATTTCTTAAACTATGGAAAAAATGCATAATTGTCCTCCATTTTTTTTAAAGAAGCAAGATTACTTTCCTAACAACCAATACACGGCGAAGAGTTTTTAAGAAGTTAACCGTCTCCTAGAGCGACGATGAAACGCTGAGCTCGAATCCTAATCCAATTTGTAGATCCTGTTAGTTGTGAATCATACAACTTCGACTATACCGGTTCTCCGATTCCGATTCCGAAAGTTTCTGAAATAATTGAACTTACATCTCACAACTTCGTTTTCGTCTCAGAGATGGCTAAACCGATCTAATGACTGTTTGAATTTGTAGGTTATACTAGATAAGACCCGAACAAACTATTTTATTTTGATTCAAGTAACACAGAAAAGTATTTTAAAAATACTTATGAGAAAATGACTAATTTGATAACGGCAGTTTTTTTTCGAAATAAAACTGCTAACATGCAGTTGTTTTCGTCAAATAGTGAAGTTTTACGAACGAGTATAAAATATGCATAACTGCTCAATAATCATATCCGGTGCCATTAGCACCGGACATAAATCAAATCTCTCCAAATCTCTTTTCGAATACTTTTCTATAGAGTTGTTTTTACCCAAATAAATCAATAAATTTATCCGACAGAAACCGGTTGCAGTGGCCACAACAAATTGGCCACCGGCACTTCGACGACGACCGGCCGACCGACCGACCGGACACACGATCGATCGGTCGGGCGTTTGCCAAATCCGCTTGCGTCGGAGCAATGCTCGAAACCGCCAAAACACAAATCAGCTACAAGCGCGTTTGCTCGTTCGCCAGCACTTTACGGCCGGCGAATCGCAAAATTAAGCTACTGTTTTGTTTGGCCTGCCGCTTCTGCGGTTTCCCGTCCAATGAGAGTGGCAGCAACCGAAAATGGTACAACCTGACAGCTCGATGATAACACACACGTACACATAATAATGATTCTTCTAATAGTCCTACTCAACCTCCGAGAGGTAGAGATGTTGAATCGGCGGAACAGGTTGAAAGCAATATGTCAATAAATTATTTATCGCAATATAAATTTCCCGAACTGCCACTCAGGGGATGTCCGTTGCAGCAGACACGAAAGAAGGAGAGGCGCAGACGAGGGGGTGTCCAGTAGGTCGGACATCGCTGGGATCTTAGTGTTGTCCATCACTAAACCGACTGATAGCCGATGGCATATACGGTGACGATGACAGAAGGAAAAGGAGAAGGAGGACCTGCATTTCACCTGCCAAGAGTAAGAGTGAACCGGTTCAAGTTGATGGATAAGATTTCTGGTCTGTTGTTTGTGTGTTGTGCCGGAGTTTTTGGCGTAAATCATTTGGAAGAGAGCGTGAGAAAATGCTAAATCGGAAGCTTCAATCTAAATGGTATCTTCAGCAACCAATCAACAGTAGTAAATTGTTTTTGTGTAATAAATTTCAAACGATTTCGGGAAAACTGGGTAGATGTCTTCAGAAGCCGTTAAAGAATCGAAATCCGAAATCTAGTATTTATTACAAAAGTCAACGCACACTCTACTGAATTCTTTAATATTTTGATTTCATTATCTTTTTTTCGGAAAAGACAGTTTCGGGTAACATTTGTTTGTTATAGCCATTTTTTTGTTAAATTTACCCATATTTGCATATCAGTCCCATATGGAAAATTAGCATGATAAGTCTCCGTTCTCCAGTTGGATGTCATGCTATTATTTCGGCTGTTACTGTCAGTTAAAGCGTTCATCTAGTGCTGGATTAGATGAAATACCATTCGCGGAGATATTCCATCACCATTCTTTTGGTTCCACTATCCAGTATATTCAACTGCTCTACATGCTCTGGAACTTTCCCTGAAATATTGAAGATATCCTATGTATTCCCAGTTTGTAGAAAAGGAAACGAGTGTACAGTATCCAAATATGAAATTTTAGTTCAGGGTTTTGCAACACTGAAACTCGATACGGATTCCTGCTTCGATAACTACAAACTTAGTATGCTTAATCTGCTTTATCATACGATCCTTATAAGTGGATTTTATTTACACCAATTTCTCCGCTGCATTCGACACTCTATCTTAGTTAAGTAGACTGGAAATGAACTGGCTTCCACCATATCCTACTGGCCACGAAACGATAGTGAAAATTGGAGACTATTCAACCTTACCTCCCTCTGTTACCTTTGGAGTTTTTCAAGGATGTCACCTTGCACCGTTGATATTTTTACTCTACCTCAAATATCTAAATTCTCCCACCAATTGTAGGTAACTGTCGTTCGCCGATGACAAACTATTTCACCTTTTATAGGTTTAACGAGCCTTTGCCAGCATAAGCAGCAACTATTTAGTAGCAAGTACCTTCGATTTTCATATCATAAATTATAAAATTCCAATTAGTCCAATTCGTATTAGTTCCTGAAGAAACACTAGTTTGAAGAAAAATTAGTTTTTTTAAGGATTGGACATTCACAGATCGTAGATAATACGATAAACTTAAACTTATTGTATAAGAATTACAGGAAAAGCTTTTTTTTCATATTTTTTCTGTATAATTTTTGAAAACAATTGACTTTTTTTGAATGTTCTGATCATTTTAAAAACGAAAATAATATATCATAATAAAATAAAACACCGTAGAATCTAAATCCGTTGAAAAAATTGTGAACCAGCAATTAATCTAAAACTCATGACGAAGAGTATGATTCCACTATAATACTTTCCACTATATTTCAATGAAGGAAAAATATTATTTTGTCGTGAATACGACTTACTTTACTTTGGGGCGCCTTTTCAAAATTAGCCATATGGAAGAATGGGCAGAACTTAATCGTGAATATCTCGACTTGTATTAATTGTTGCAACATAATTCTTTCATTATTTCATCAAAAATATGATCAGGAATTTAGAATATTATTTTAAACAGTGTGAGATAACCACAAACAACTCGAAAATTAGGTTTTCTCAAAATTTGAAAGCTACGCGGAAAACTCTTTACTTTCGCTTGGGTTTTTCGCGCAAGGACGACGATTTTGAGGTAGTCAGGCACATCTCTTCAACTGAACGTTATAAAAGGGGAACCGTGGTCGAAAATCGATCATTTCTTCTTGTGTGTTGGATGAGAGCAGACGCAAGAAGACGCATTCAAACAGCGGCATCGGAGAGCGCACCTTCTGCGTAGTTAGAAACCTCAAACGCTCAGGTCGTAGTTCTCATTTGCCTTCCGGTGGTCAAGGCGAGAAGACGCATTAAACCATTTTCGCATCATTTGGCACTGCGAGCGGATGTGATGTGCGGTTTGTACGCAAAGCTAGTTTCAACTCAAACAAGAGCGATTGCATCATACAACAGAGCTGCTGGTCGTTTGCATTGGAGAGAAAGAAAACGAAAAGTGGTCAACATTATATAAAATCATCAGCCGTTCTAATGGCTCTAATTGTTATCTAAAGAACTATTAAGATTACTTCTTGCAAATCGAAGGTAAAAACCATCAGTTTAGTGAAAATCCAAAATAATTTGATTTGCTTCGTGCACTTTTCGCTGTGCAAAAATCGTTCGTGAAAAATGTTCCGAACTGTGCTAAATAACATAGAGAATTCCACAATTTGGTCCTTCTAAAAGGCAGAAATGAATCCTGTACAACATCTTGATGGTTTCTTTCAATGAAATATGCAAATCCGAAATGAGATAATCGACCTCAAAAATTCTAGTAGTGAAAAGGTGGAAAGTTTCACAAGTCACTTTTATTCGTATTCACGACATCCAGTTAGGTCTCTGACAATACACACCCGTACTTTTTTTGTGCAATTTTACCAATTTATGACCGTCTACAAGTACGAATAGTTTTACAATATACTTTTTAGAAACTGGATTAATCAGAGCAAAACATTTACATCTCATGTTAATCTGATATCGGATTTCTGAAACGGAATTCGACGCTTTAAAATTTCTTTTGTCAGATTTCGTTGCAGATACTTTCGCAAGAAATTTAAATTCTTGCTTCAAATTTTCATTACTTTAGAACAAATCCGTCGAGCAGTTTTACATCTTTGAATTCAAAGAACACAAAGTTCGAAGAATAAGACCAGTCTTTTTGATTACATGTTTTAGTCGTAGATCTCTTTTTGACGTAGGACTTCACTACTTACTACGTCTTACTTCACTATGCTTACCTGGGTGCATTTTTAAAATTTTACAACCCGATAGTGTAACAAAAATACTCCAGATTTGTTTTCCTAATAACTTTTTCCCTGTTTGAGTATTTTCTCTAATTCTATCATGAATCGAATGGAAAAAGATGTAAGATTGTTGTTAATATCACGTTTATTATGTACTGGTTGTTTGCGCTGGAGAAGCAGAAATTCGGAAAGTGGACAATGATGGGGAACATTATACAAAATTAGCCATTCTAATTGCTCTAAATATTTTCTAAAGAACTATAAATATTACTTTTCTTGCAAATCGAAGGTGAAAATCATCAGTGTAGTGCAAATCTAGAATAATTTGATTAGCTTCGTGCATTTTGCGCTGTATGAAATTCGCACCAAACGAATGCAAATAAAGCCAGCATATGACATATCAATATCGTTAAAAATATCAACCTCTAAAAGCCCGAAATGAATCTAGCAATTACATCATTCAGCTGCTGGCCGTTTCCGAAAAATGAAAAAATGATAATCCGAAATGATGTAATGAATTTCAAAATTCTATACGTTGTTATTTTTGTAGCCGTTAGAATCGCTCTTTTGAACTATTGATCTTTATGTTCATTGTTCACTCCGTTCGCAGTGCGGCTTTCGCTTAAACAACTGCGAAAAAGTTATCAATGTATGAACGCAACAGAGAGAATGCATATACAAATCGACAGTTCTAAGGGTTGTGATATTGTTATAATCCGCGATTACGGTCAAATCATTTAGTTCCTAACCATTTTCAGTGTCTCTACATAGAATCAAACAAGGACTTAATTGGGGTCATCATATACATTAATTTGATTTTATAAAATCGATTTTCAATCAGAATAAGTGTCGTTACTAATCCATACGACGTCCAACTTCATGAGTGGTACGATTCGGTGCGGAATGTTAGCGCTGTAGGGAAGAGCATACAAGCATGCGGCAGATTTACTTTGTGCGCCGTTCACCGAACGAGCGGTAACCGATTTGTTCGGAATTTTGCTAGTGGAAATAATCGTCCACTGTGTTTACACAGATCTAATGAGATTTTACTTGAAATGGATAATTTATTAGTAAAGCAATGTACCAAAACAAATGTGAATTTTTAAACTGATTTACCCCTTGTCGACAGCAGTCTAACGTCAATGTCGCAGTTATGTCTAGTTTTTTATCTAACCTTAGGAATTAATTTTAACGTAAGTCCCACTTACAGTTTTTTAAAAACAGGCTAATTTTATCGTTTGAAAATCTTTATCTTTCATATAGTCACTGCAATTTTATTTATTTTTACACTTGATTGTCATTTTTTTTTGTACTGCATAACGTTCTTGTGAAAAACGGCGAGAGATTACACTCCGCACATCAGATCGGCTGGGACCACCATTTACCTGCTTGGCGGTTTGCGATTGAAAGAGGGCGCTGTCAGATGCCCCTTGTACTCGTTCGTGATCAATGATTGCTGCGCAAAATGTTGCGGAAGACACTGACATCCGCAGTTCGTGTAGTGTAGTCTTTCCTAGAGTGTTTGTATTATCAGAGTGACGATATCGCAACCATCATGTTGACAACAACTGAAAAAAATTAATCCGAAATGTCGGAAAGATACTACAGGGTTTTGCAAAATAGCCAGACACATTTTGTTCTCCGGTAACACTGGAACCAAACAAGGGAGGAAGATACAGATTACGGCATCAGAAAGTAGAAAAATGAGGGTTTATTTTCGTCTAGTAGTTTTCCATCATGGAGCACTGCGGTGTCGCTCACCACGTTTTCATTTATAATTCGTTTTTGAAAAATCAGTCGTAAGTTGAAACTTCTATTCGAACATGTAGTTAACATGCAAAATTATCGTTATTATGCTGAGCCGAATCCATTACAGGTTGTGGAGAAGCCTCTTCATTAATTTAAAATGTTTGCCTTTCTTTATAGAAAGGTATTAGAATTGCTGGGAAAACCGACTTTCAAACGGAGCCTCGGAGACGCATAGTGTTATATATTATTCGACTCAGTTCGACGAGATCGGAAAATGTATGTGTGTATGTGCATTTTTATACGCGCTTAATTTTCTCAGTGATGGCTGATCCGATTTGCACAAACTTATGCTCGTCTGATAGCTAATATGGTTCCGGAGATATGATGATATAAGTGACGTAACCGACAAAATACGTTGTTTTTTAGCGCTCTAATGTATATAAGGGTGTCAATCAAGGATAGCTTTTATCGTATCAAAGAACGCTCACTAGCAACTCTTCACACGATTGAATCAGTGCCATCAAAGATAGACGGATATCATCGCAGCAACCAAAATCTGGCATGGCTCACTTAACATAGAATAGACACCAGTGCGAGAGCGAATTTCTCTCGATGACATTTCTGAGAATCAAAGGTTAGCCCGCTGCTGTGGGGATCCTCTCTGAAGCAACAAACGGTCGCTTATTCTCGTTTCGCGATCCGATTCTATACAGGCAGTTGATAATTGCTATAGAATCATTTTACTATTGCCGCTTATTCTAACTATGCACATATAACCTTTGTATAAGTTGTGTCTATGAAAATGTCTGTGAATGCTCCACACAAGGGTTTTGAAATATTGAAACCTACTATTCATCAAGTTAAATCATCGATTCGATTTTCTGCGATAATTGTCAACTTGCGATTCTCTCTTGGGAAATTCCACACAACACCGATCATTATCAGGCTGTAAATTTTTTTAAGGGCCGTTAAATACTCAGAGTATGAAGTGGAGCGAAGAAATGTAGCAAAATTCTCTCACGGTTCATGCATTGAGAGACTCGAGTTCTTGTAGCATCTTCTACCGGATTGAAAATGTTGTAAACAATATAGATAGCAATATAGCAGCTTCTGTCAAATTTTCGGTAATCACCAACACTGGTGCCAATATTTTGGGATCACCTCTAATTTCGTGAAGCGCCATTGTTCAAAAGTAAAAGCACCTCGAAAAAAGTCCCCATGCTAAATCGGATATGGGTAAGGGGTGGTGCCCGGCGGTTAAAGTTTGAATATTTTCGATCTAAATTACCATAGGGGGGAGGGAGTACATGAGATTTCCTAAATTGAAAATTTGCTTTTTGGATGTCAAACATCTTAGAATTGCATGAAACGTCGAGAAAATTTTTGTTTTGAAAACAACAACTTTGAGTAATTTAGGGGTTATTTTGTGCTAGGGCACATAACCAATTTCACTATCTTTACGTTTCGTCTTAGACTCGTCAGTGCAGAGCAGTTCAAATTGAACTGCTTACTGCGAACATAACAGCTAAGCAGACGTAGAGTTATTGCTATTTGCAACACACTTGTAATAAGCACCGAAGTGCTAAGTCTCTTTCAACTTTGAGATTTTTCCCAGAAAGTCGATTTTTCGAAAAAAAAATTTTTTTCATGATGACGCTATATCTCGACGTTTAATGTTTTCGATTTCGGAAATTTGGTGTCAAAAATGAGCCCAAATTAGTGTCACAAATTATATAATAAAAAGATATAAAATATTTTTAGGAGATTGTTTTGAAGAAAGCGAAAGGCATTATCACTAGGTGGATTAAGAAAGGTTTTTAAACTCACTAATAGTTGTAACGTACGACTGATTCTTCAAAAACGAGCTATAAATAAAAATGCGATGAGCGGACACTCCGGTGCTCCATGATGAAATATTACTAGACAAAAATACATCTTCATTCTTCTACTTTCTGACGCCGTGTTCGGTTTCTCCCTCCCTTGTTTGGTTCCAGTGTTATCGGAGAACAAAATGTGTCAGGTTCCTTTGCGCAACCCTCTGTCGTTACTCTGATATTACAGACACTTAATTCTTTCTCACGTCTCAAAATTTTGGACTAGACACTGGACCATGGACAAGTTCAGACCCAGTAATCCAGAAATATAATCTCGTTCTGGACTGGGTCAAGTCATATAATAAGCCCAGGTTCAAGTGCTCTTTTGAATTCGAGGTAAATGCGCTCAACCGTCGAATATCTTGAACGATCCGCAGCGTCGATTTATTATACTTTGACAGAAAATTTGGCTCTCAAAAAGGTTTGTGCTCGATTTGTTCTGCACGCTTTGAAACAACACGAAATATTTTTCGTGTTGTTTCAAAGCGGGCAGAACAAATCAAGCACAAACCTTTTTGAGACCCAAATTTTCAAAGGTATTCCTCAGCATTCAACATTCATTAAAGAGGCCAAAAAGGACCCAAACTTTTTGTGTTCGATTGGGACGAAACATGGTGCTTTGAAACCAAGCGTCAAAGTGCGAAGTGGCAGTCTCGATGTTGGCTCTTTGTTCGATGCTCATTTTCCGACCGCCACTACAAATGTACTGTCACATTTAGCACAATATCTCAGCTTGTATACGTCCAAATGTCATGAAAATTTTATACGACAACACTGGAGGATACACAATTGACGGGAAAAAATTCAGACAGATGGCTACACTAGCAGCCGCGCTGTTCAAAAAGGCCTGGAATTATTACGATCAATGGACTTTGTTGAATTGTGGATTTTTTTTCCACGTTTCGTCACCGATTTTTTATTTAATAACAGTGTAAATGCCATGCGCATGATTTTTAGGAGTTATTGATTATCAATCAATTAAGACTATCCACATCACTAGATTTTGGTCACTTAGTTCCCAAATCAACAGCTGAAGTAATCCCATTGGGCTAGCGTTTTTCAACAGATTTGAATTTAATAAATCTGGCAACACTGCATATGAGAATTACCTGCTGCGTTGTGCACGAATCATAATCAATCACAGCATTTGCTTTTCGTTGTTGTTGTTGTTGTTGTTGCTAGTCCAATTCTACACCGACCCTAATGATACCTGGAGATCTAATGTCAAATGTCGGGGTGCGACGGATATGTTCCTAATTATTATCGATACCGAAGCCGAGGGTTGATGCGAGAAGCGTGCTGCCCCATGCGCTCAAGGTTCACTAAGAAAGTCTTCAAGTCAGACCTTTGAGTGATGAATGAACTAATGAGACTTGAACATTTAATTGACTTCTTTGATGCTTTGGGCTGCAGGTAAGGTCGCTCCACAACTTTTCAAAATCCTTGACTGTCGCAAGTTTCGTTTAAGCTAGTATAGAATATTGCGATGTCCAAACCGCTTGGGGGTTCCAAAATTTTGGATTCAAGCATATTAACCTAATATGTGTTTGTGAAGCTGCTAGAGGCTTTTGACACGAATTCGAACCATTTGTAAACAGGACCGTTCACAATAACCTTAAGCTACGTCCATTAAGCGCTAATTGCGTAATTTCAATTCGGAAAACCTTGGATAACACTTACTATAATATAAACGTTTTTTCTTTCCGCATTTTCAAGCATTCATATGCATCTTTCGAGCAGTTTACGTAGATAGCCTCCGTCTGCTGCTGCTGCTGCTGCAGTCTTTGGCAGCTTTCCGTAAACCTGCTCCGGTCCATAAAAAGCTCCGGTGCGACATCACAATCGGGGCCCAAACGTAGCAGAAGCAGAATTGCTGAAAGCCCTTTTTTGGACGGAACTACGGATCGTTTCGTGGCAGAGTGTCTCTCCTTAGATGTCAACTCGCATAATATCACCGTGTGCTGCAACGCGGCTGCGGTCGGGTTGGTGCGGCACGCTTCAAGGCACGTACTGCCCGCAGTGGAACCGAACACGGCAGGTAAAACGTGAAACTTTCGGGCAGAGTCACTGAGAAGAAGTACAAGAAAAAAAATCCTACCCCATCAACCGACAATATTGCAATAAATCGTGATCGGTTGGCCTGAATTGGAAGTCGAATTAATATCAATAAATTTTTACCTTATTTGTGAGCCTTCGGCGGCGGCGGTGGTGGCTGCCTTGCTGCGCCCGCGATCTAGACAAGGGCGTTCGCGGGTTGCCTCTGGGAATCGGACGACGACGCTTGACGACTGTAAAATGAATTATTCGCCTCTTCATCTCCGGGTCAATTATTCCCCGGATCTGGCCGGAATCTTGTTCATCTGAAACAAAGACACCAAAATCAAGCTATTGTTTGCAAAGTATTCTTTCTTGTTTGTGGTCCCGAAAAGAAAAAACAAAAACTCGAAGACCAACGACGACGTACGGATGGGAAAATTTCTCTTCAGGAAAAATTCTATCAATTCAAACCAGTTTCCTTTTTCGGGCACATTGCTGCTACCTTGCTTGGGTCATCCCACATCGTGTTTGTTGCCGCTGTTCAATCTTGATCGAGGTTTTTTTTACCGCATCCGATCGGAGTGGTTAGCTCGTCTCGTACACGATCACGACAAATTGCTGATATCTTTCTTCGGATGACCTTCGCCTGGAAGCGAAGAAGCGAGAAGCCGAACCTCTTCCCATGGGCAAGAGTTGCAATTTTATCACGTACAATTACCACGAAATCAATCACCCTTAGAAGGTCCTTCGCCGTTGGCTACATCTCCCCACCAGGCCCTTTTTGGGACTGCTAGCTGCCAAAGCAATAAATAAGCAATTAATTCCAAACATTCTTTTCTCTTTTCTCTCTCTCTCTCTCTGTCTATCAAACAGCATGCAACTGCAATGGCCATGCACGGAAGTGTCGCTTCAATCTGGAACTGTACAAACTGTCCGGACGGGTTTCCGGCGGGGTGTGCAGCGACTGCCGGCACGACACCACCGGGCGGCACTGCCACTACTGCCGCGAGGGTTTCTACAAGGATCCGACCAAGGCCATCACACACAAGAAGGCATGCAAGCGTAAGTAATTCTGTCGAGTTTTTTTTTTGGGGGGTGGAATTTTTGTTTTGGTTTCGGTAGAAACTTTCGTAGCGTGAAATAAACTTTCGAAGCACAGCGCGCGCAGACCAACCGAATGATTTCATTCGACAGTTGAAGTAGCGAAAACAGATAAATTTTCCCCAAAAACAAAAATATTGTTTCAAATGCTAACCATTTCTCGTCTCGGAGTCCAATCCAACATGACACTTTTTTTTCTCCCGTTAGATTTATCACGGAACCGTCACCTAATACAGTGGCCTGTGCCGTGTGGATCCGTGGCACAGTGATGCTTTCCTAGGTGAAAGTTGGTCAAAACCTTACACATATGGATAATTGTCTGTGTTCATCAATAATTTCTATTAATAATTTTAGATTATCCCATATAGTTCTATGAAAAATTCTTCAATTCAAATAGGGTTTTTTGGACAGTTTGTTTTTTGTCAAAACGTTGGTAGAACGAGGGGATTTTTTGACAACGCGATTCTCACTGAAACTGATTTTGCATGGCAAAAAATTAGTTGTGAAAAGTTCAGTAATGAACATTCTGCTCGATGATATTCAAGAAAAAAGTTTGCACATTGAATGATTTTCGAATCTCAACCCTTTGCAGAACACAAAAATGATCACAAGGCATGTTATGCTGCTGATTAAAAAAAATTAGTCATGCCGTTTAGCCTTTAGTGACGTACGCAGAAGTAACAGGAGCGCAGACTGCCACTATGCCAATTCAAATACTGCGCCTATTGTGTTTTCGAGACTTGCTGACAATGCTGCGCTCCTGTTACTTCTATGAATCAAATTCATGCTAAATGGCGTTTTATTGGATTTAATATAAATAGTGCAGTGTAATCAGCTAGCTGGAATTCAAACAGCCTTTCGTCGCTATAATCACTATTTGGAATGTGGCAAAAATATGTTCATATTAACCACCCTACGTGCATCGAAAATATTGCGGTCATTATTTCTCAGTTGCGAATTTACTCAGTGGAGAGTTTTTTATTGAGGAAAATATACACTAGGGTCTCTTTTTACGCGGTTTTTTTTATGCGGTTTCTTTTTACGCGAGTTAACGACCTTGCTACCCGGACTTGCACCCGACGACACCTCAGCAGTAACCAGGCAGCAGAGCACATTATGTGCTGACGCAGAACACGGTATACATTTCGGCATGTAGCTAATTGTTACGCGTATTTCCGTAGTTACGCGTTTTTTTTACGGGATTTTCGAAGTTACGCGGTTTTTTCACGCGGATTTTCGAACTACACGATTTATACGCGTTTTTTTTCACGCGGATTTCCGAAGTTATGCGGTTTTATTTACGCGGTTTTTTACGCGGATTTTCGAAGTTACGCGGCTTTTATACGCGTATTTCCGAAGTTACGCGGATTTTTTACGGGATTTTACGCTGTTTTTTCTACGCGGATTTTCGATCTACGCGGTTTTATACGCATTTTTTACGGTTTTTTACGCGTATTTCCGAAGTTATGCGGTTTTATTTACGCGGATTTTCGAAGTTACGCGGCTTTTTTATACGTAATTCCGAAGTTACGCGGTTTTATTTACGCGTTTTTTCAACGCGAATTTACGAAGTTACGCAGTTTTTTTTACGCGTATTTCTGAAGTTACGCGGATTTTCGAGGTTACGCGGTTTTTTCTATGAGGATTTTCGAAATACTCGGTTTTATACGCGTTTTTTTTTTCACGCGGATTTCCGAAGTTACGCGGTTTTATTCACGCTTTTTTTTTAACGCGAATTTCCGGAAACGCGGTTTTATTTGCGTGGATTTTTGAAGTTACGCGGTAATTTCCGAAGTTACGCGGTTTTATTTACGCGTTTTTTCAACGCGAATTTCCGAAGTTACGCGGTTTTTATACGCGTATTTCTGAAGTTACGCGAATTTTCGAGGTTACGCGGTTTTTTCTATGCGTAGTTTCGAACTACTCGGTTTTATACGCGTTTTTTTTCACGCGGATTTCCGAAGTTTCGCGGTTTTATTCACGCTTTTATTTTAACGCGAATTTCCGGAAACGCGGTTTTATTTGCGTGGATTTTTGAAGTTACGCGGCTTTTTTATACGTATTTCCGAAGTTACGCGGTTTTATTTACGCGTTTTTTCAACGCGAATTTCCGAAGTTACGCGATTTTTTTACGCCTATTTCCGAAGTTACGCGGATTTTCGAGGTTACGCGGTTTTTTCTATGCGGAGTTTCGAACTACGCGGTTTTATACGCGTTTTTTTTTCAAGCGGATTTCCGAAGTTACGCGGTTTTATTCACGCATCTTGGTAATTTTGTCAAATTCAAAAATATGTGGAAATTGAAATGGGGAAGTTTGAAAAAAATAGCCACTGCGAAGTAGAAGGTCAAAAGTTAATCGGAGAATGTTGGGTAAAGCGGTGAGTTTTAGGTAACTCTCGTATATCACTGCGCCATATACAATAGGAAATGTGAAGTTTTTTGAAAAAATGGCGTGATGTAATTTTAGACGTTGCAACACATTTGGATCACGCGTTACAGAGATAGAGAAAGCTAACCAAGATTCTAGGTTGTGTTAACCGTTTAGCTGGCTTGTTAAACACAAGTAAGTAATCGTATTATTGTTTTTCAAATGAACTATTTATAATGTTTTCATTTACTTTTTTCTTTCTAAACTCTTAATTCATTAACAACCCGACAGTAGCTTTCAAACAAACCACAGGTCGTTGAATTCGGTTCAACCATCTCCGATAACTTTTAATAAGTATGTTTTGTCAGTTACGTCACTTATACCATTTTATTTTCAGAACGGAAAGTGTCTACCTTATGATCTTCTTGCTTGATCAATCACTTGTTAGTAGCCTTCAAACGAATCTAATATTGCCAAAAGCGGTTCGCCCACCTTCAAAATATGAGCGTACATTTTTCGACTCGTCGATCTGAGTCGATTGCTGTATAACACTAGATGTCTTTGGAGTTCCATTCGATTGTCGAGTTATCGAGCAATTCTATATGCTTACCATGCTTCTGAGAATTTAGCATTGATATCAATATTTTGTAATGTGAATGCAACAAATCTGGTGCTGAGTGATATAAAATAAGTTCATCTCACTGTTAGGTGGCTCATGTATGTTTTGTGTTTCTCATAGAGAAAGGTTAGTTAATTAATGTGAAAAAAATATTTTGACTGGATGCCTGGAGGGTCGTGTACCATATACCATTCGACTCATATCGTCGAGATCACAAAATGTCGGTGTGTATGTGTGCATGTATATGTGTATCTATCGAAAATATGCGCTCGATTTTCTCGGAGAAGGCTCCATCGATTTTTCAAAAATTATACTTAAGTTTTTTTTCGGTTTTTTAACGATATCAAACTAACTAGAGATTATAAGAGGAGAAAGAATATGAAATCATAGAGCCATAGTACTCAAGGAAGAGCAAGGATGTGAAGAATAAAGTGCGGAAAAGTGAGACGTGACAAGGGTCATTTAAGTAAGCAGAAGGCTTCTCGTATCTAAACTTTTACCTTCTACCAGAGGAGTCGAACTTAGGCATCTTAGCGATACGAGTTATCCGAGTCTCTGATATGTCAGAAAGTAAAGGCAAAGGTCGTTTGCCATTTACTGTCCGAACCGGCAAAAGTAAAGTTACGAGAAGTTATCACATTCTGCCCACGACGGTTTCTCACACAATGTGTTTCATTGTGTTGATATTTTCTCATACAGTTAGTTATAACACCGGAATGGAAGATTTATCCGAAGCTATTGCTTGAGTGCCTGGAGTTGTAGCGTATGGCTATGCGTCCCAGCGTGCAAGCGGCGCACGGACAGCGCTCCATTCGTCGCTGTGTGTGATGGAATCCCATCAAATTTTTACTTTGTACTTTTTTATTTATGACTTCTGGTCAGTCAGTTTAGATACGAGAAGCCTTCTGCTTACTTAAATGACCCTTGTCACGTCTCACTTTTCCGCACTTTATTCTTCACATCCTTGCTCTTCCTTGAGTACTATGTCTCTATGATTTCATATTCTTTCTCCTCTTATAATCTCTAGTTAGTTTGATATCGTTAAAAAACCGAAAAAAAGTAAAAAATACTGACTGACCAGAAGTCATAAATAAAAAAGTAAAAAGAAAAAAAAAATTATACTTAAGTAATATGGTTTCGTGGTCCTATAGCCTGCCATTAAATTTTATCCGGATCGAGTCTCTAGTTAGGAAATAAGGGGGTAAAATAAGCAAAACAAAATTCAAAAAGTTGCACTCAATTTTCTTGTAGACCGCTTAACCAATTTTTGTGAACTATATTATTCAAATGAATGAACCTATAGTTCAAATGTAAAAATCTCACCTCCATCAATCTACCACCCCCAACCACCCGAATCCCCCACCAAACGATACAAACCCGACGAACGACCGCAACTAGGTTAAAATCGGGTATAAATGAAAGATATAAAAAAAACATAGTTCCATACCAACTTCATACCGATCGAGCTTCCGGTTCCAGAGCAACACGGTAAAATGTGCAAAATAAATTAAAACATATGCACTAGATGCTTTCCTCTCAACTCACCTTGGTTCGATTTTCAGCCCCATACATAGGGTCAAAAAAGTTTTCTGACCCTAAAAAGCGAATGACCCTAATGTTAAAACCTCTATAATCGGAACAAAAAACAAAAAATCTATTTTAACCCACCTAGTGGTGTAATGATGCCTTTTTCATAAAGGGTGATTTTTTAAGAGCTTGAGAACTTTTTTAAACAATAAAACGCATAAAATTTGCAAAATCTCATCGGTTCTTTATTTTAAACGTTAGATTGGTACATGACATTTACTTTTTGAAGATAATTTCATTTAAATGTTGACCGCGGCTGCGTCTTAGGTGGTCCATTCGGAAAGTCCAATTTTGGGCAACTTTTTCGAGCATTTCGGCCGGAATAGCCCGAATTTCTTCGGAAATGTTGTCTTCCAAAGCTGGAATAGTTACTGGCTTATTTCTGTAGACTTTAGACTTGACGTAGCCCCACAAAAAATAGTCTAAAGGCGTCAAATCGCATGATCTTGGTGGCCAACTTACCGGTCCATTTCTTGAGATGAATTGTTCTCCGAAGTTTTCCCTCAAAATGGCCATAGAATCGCGAGCTGTGTGGCATGTAGCGCCATCTTGTTGAAACCACATGTCAACCAAGTTCAGTTCTTCCATTTTTGGCAACAAAAAGTTTGTTAGCATCGAACGATAGCGATCGCCATTCACTGTAACGTTGCGTCCAACAGCATCTTTGAAAAAATACGGTCCAATGATTCCACCAGCGTACAAACCACACCAAACAGTGCATTTTTCGGGATGCATGGGCAGTTCTTGAACGGCTTCTGGTTGCTCTTCACTCCAAATGCGGCAATTTTGCTTATTTACGTAGCCATTCAACCAGAAATGAGCCTCATCGCTGAACAAAATTTGTCGATAAAAAAGCGGATTTTCTGCCAACTTTTCTAGGGCCCATTCACTGAAAATTCGACGTTGTGGCAGATGAAATTATCTTCAAAAAGTAAATGTCATGTACCAATCTAACGTTTAAAATAAAGAACCGATGAGATTTTGCAAATTTTATGCGTTTTATTGTTTAAAAAAGTTCTCAAGCTCTTAAAAAATCACCCTTTATTAATCATGCTATCATATATAATACTGTGGTATTCTTCCAAACAAATTTCTTCGATTCTTGAAAGAATATCCGTCTACTGGTGATGACTACTGATTGATGTTGAGTTGAAATTTTTTCTCGTTTTTTGTTTTGCCTCTTTAAGTGATGGTATAAAATTTTAAACACACTGCACCCAATAATTCCGGAACCGGAAGTTGGATCCAGATAAAATTCAGGAATTACGTATGGGACCACAGAATCTTTCATTTAAGTCGAAGGTTGCGAAAATCGGTCAAACTAACGCTGAGAAAAGTGCGTGAGATCCGTTTGGAAAAATATGACTACTATTTCCGGAGTCGGAAACCGGGAACCATGATAGCCGGAATCAATTTTATGGCCGTCTGCTGACTGATTTGATGACTATCAAATGGAGTAGTTTTGACGCCAGCTTAGAAAATTATTCAACCTTCTTTTTCGCCCATTTAGGTGATGTTATAAAATTTTTAACACACTTTACCTTATAGTTCCGAAACCTGAAGTCAGAGCCAGCTAAACTTCTGAAGTTTTGTATTAAATCATTTAAATCTAAGTTTGTAAAAATCGGTCCTACCAAATTTCATCTGGATACGACTTCCGGTTCCGAAATTACAGACTAATAGGTAAGCCTAAGTTTGTAGTGTTAAAAATATTACATATATCATGTTTCGTCTAGCAAACGAAAATAACTTAAAAGGCTAAGAAATTTGCAGAGTAAAATCATACAAAAGTTTTATTAAATAGATTACTTCTGAATAATTATAACCGTTTCCTATCTATTTGAAAGCAAACTCGCAGCACCCCAACCCAAATTTTTTTTTTCTAAATTTCGAACTAGGATTCTTGATTTTATGGGGGTTTTTATCGCCTTGGCATCACTGTGCCTGGGAGGGTGGTTCTGTGTGGTTACACGCATCGCCTACTTCGAAAGGGTGCAATGTGTGCAGCTTCAGTCTCATCGGTTCGTTGGATGGTTGGTTGGATACTTGGGTGGTAGGGAGGTATGTTGCTAGGTTGGTCGGTAGCAGCATGCCAGTATTCCACCACTCATCATCTGGAGTCAGGTTTCACATCACACAGCTTCATTCTCTGCTGCAGCGACTGCACGGGACCGTCAGGGTTCCGGAACTGACACGGCATCGGAGTTCAAAGTCAAGATCAGACACGCTGTTTGAACATGGCGGTGTGCTCCTGCCAGGGTCGAATCGCAATTGTAAGCACTTGGACTCGATACTTAACCCGCCAGCACTTGAGACCCATTTTCGAGTTTCATTCAACGGGAAACCAGCGAAGTGCTCCAATTATACGCAGCGGTTCGCGGCGTACATTCGTAATATTACTAGTGTAGAGAAATGCAAGCATCAGCTTTCAAGGAAACATGTTAACACTAATTACTCTAAAATCCTAACATACCAACACATAACTACCTGATTTAATATTTATATACGGTAAAATCTCTATTTGTAAAACCTTTTGACGCAGATGATTTATTTTTTGTAAAGTTTAAATATTCCAATGGAAGAGAAAAATTTCAAAGAGCGTCCCAAATCTGTATACTGACTCAGCAGTTTAGAATACTTTATCCCTGGCATGGCCTTGCATTACTTCACGAAACGTGCGATGTTTGCACTAACGCCTCGTTACTTTCGATTCGCTTCTCCGCTTCCGCATGTCAGCTTTTTTTGTGCCACCTGTGCGAGAGAAAACGTCCTCTGTTTGTCCTGCCGTATTGTATCCGTGCGCTATGACTTTTCGGAACGGTATAGATGTCACACGGAGCCGGCACAAAAAAAAATAACGGCAGGAGTAATCGAGCAAACCGTCTCTGAATGAGAAAGCAAAAAGTTACGCCGGTTATGCTAGCTTACCGGTGAAAATTGCTTGCAACAAAGTAACGCAAGCATGCAATCTTTTCGAGGGGGTTCTAAAGTAGGGCTTTCTATTAATAGATTTGAGAGGTGTCAAGCGAAAGTACTGAACTAGCATATAATCTACACAAATATAACATAAATGTCGTATTGATCCCTTAACAATACGTTCAAACCATATATTTCGAATTTAAATGCATGAGAACACTGCAGTTCCTTAGCATCATAGTTTATTAATATATTTCTTATTTGGTCCTTTGTACAGATGTCTAGATGAACCGACAAAGTTGGAAAAAGCCTATAGAACCGCGAGATACAGATTTGAATCGTCAACGTAAATTAACTTACAACCAGATTCCAAGAGCAATGTCACATCTTTGAAAAATAATACAAATAACAAGGGTCCTAAGTTGCTACCTTGTGTTATTTATTTTAATTTTATTTTTACGACGAGAAACCAAGTCGAGACACACCAGTTTTTTAGGATTAACCAGATTCCAAGAGCAATGTCACATCTTTGAAAAATAATACAAATAACAAAGGTCCTAAGTTGCTACCTTGTGTTATTTATTTTAATTTTATTTTTACGACGAGAAACCAAGTAGAGACACACCAGTTTTTGAGGATTAACCAGATTCCAAGAGCAATGTTACATCTTTGAAAAATAATACAAATAACAAGGGTCCTAAGTTGCTACCTTGTGTTATTTATTTTAATTTTATTTTTACGACGAGAAACCAAGTCGAGACACACCAGTTTTTGAGGATCAACCAGTTTCCAAGAGCAATGTCACATCTTTGAAAAATAATACAAATAACAAGGGTCCTAAGTTGTTACCTTGTGTTATTTATTTTAATTTTTTTTTACGACGAGAAACCAAGTCGAGACACACCAGTTTTTGAGGATCAACCAGATTCCAAGAGCAATGTCACATCTTTGAAAAATAATACAAATAACAAGGGTCCTAAGTAGTTACCTTGTGTTATTTATTTTAATTTTATTTTTACGACGAGAAACCAAGTCGAGACACACCAGTTTTTGAGGATTAACCAGATTTCAAGAGCAATGTTACATCTTTGAAAAATAATACAAATAACATGGGTCCTAAGTTGCTACCTTGTGTTATTTATTTTAATTTTATTTTTACGACGAGAAACCAAGTCGAGACACACCAGTTTTTGAGGATCAACCAGTTTCCAAGAGCAATGTCACATCTTTGAAAAATAATACAAATAACAAGGGTCCTAAGTTGTTACCTTGTGTTATTTATTTTAATTTTTTTTTACGACGAGAAACCAAGTCGAGACACACCAGTTTTTGAGGATCAACCAGATTCCAAGAGCAATGTCACATCTTTGAAAAATAATACAAATAACAAGAGTCCTAAGTTGCTACCTTGTGTTATTTATTTTTATTTTATTTTTACGACGAGAAACCAAGTAGAGACACACCAGTTTTTGAGGATTAACCAGATTCCAAGAGCAATGTTACATCTTTGAAAAATAATACAAATAACAAGGGTCCTAAGTTGCTACCTTGTGTTATTTATTTTAATTTTATTTTTACGACGAGAAACCAAGTCGAGACACACCAGTTTTTGAGGATCAACCAGTTTCCAAGAGCAATGTCACATCTTTGAAAAATAATACAAATAACAAGGGTCCTAAGTTGTTACCTTGTGTTATTTATTTTAATTTTTTTTTACGACGAGAAACCAAGTCAAGACACACCAGTTTTTGAGGATCAACCAGATTCCAAGAGCAATGTCACATCTTTGAAAAATAATACAAATAACAAGAGTCCTAAGTTGCTACCTTGTGTTATTTATTTTTATTTTATTTTTACGATGAGAAACCAAGTCGAGACACAACAGTTTTTAAAGATCAATCTTGTCAAACGCTGCTTTTAGAACGGTGTGAAAAAAATCCATTTGTGCTTTTGCTTCCATACTAGATACACATTTGGAAGTGAAGGTCACCATTAGTTTGCTCGATATGGTTAGAAAGCGCTTGGATAAAATGTACACGCATTAGCGAATTTATGCTGTAAATACTTATATACTGCCACTATTGAACAATTATAATGTTACTACAATACCGATATATTGCTTATGTTTGTTTTTTTTGAAATTTTTTACAGTCCACTTTCATGAAAAAAAACTTGTAGTAGGCAATGTTAGAGACACAACCGCGAGATTAACGATTGAACTGCTGTCGACAAGGGTCATAATACTTTAAAAATGCACATTCACATCGTTCTACTAACAAATCATCCATTTAAAGTGAAATGTCATTAGTTCTTTGTAAAATTGTATGAATTCTAAAGTGAACTGAAGGTTACCATTTCTTCAACTTTCAACACATTGATAATTATTTCCACGAGCGAAATTCCGAACAAATCCGTTTGCTTCTTATTTTGGTGAACGGCGCACAATGTAAATCTGCCACATGCTTGTGTGCCCTTCCCCACTGCGCTAACGTTCTGCACCGAGTCATGGGTAACAATGAAGTTGGACGTTGTATGTATTAGTGACGACATTTATTCTAATCGAAAATCGATTTTATAAATTCAAAATAATGTATATGAAAAAATACAATTAACTCTTTTCTCGATTCTATGTAGAGGCACTGGAAATGATTAGAAACTAAATGATTTTGACCCTTTTTTTACAAGGTGACATGCATTTACGCACAAAGTGTGGGACTCTCCACAGGATTACCACTGTAGAATTGGAACTACCCACTAAAACACCTTGGATCTCCAACTCTACCTCCCGAAACTGCATCGCCATGGATGTCAGCATCGTTCTCTCCTACTTCTGGACCATTTATCTCTCGACTTTGAGCCACTAGTTTCGCTCCAGGGGATCGACCTGGTGGATGTCGAGGTCGGTCTAGCGATTCCGGTTGGAGCATGGCCTCGACGGTCCAGGGCTGGTCTACGACACGAACTACTCGGCTAATCCTCGACGATGGATCTAGCCTACATCGACGGAAAAGTTCCCCGACGATGAAAGTTTCCCCAAGACCGACGCTCCCGAAACCCGTGAACGGTTCGAACGGCAGAATGCATGGGGCGGTCCAGTGATTCCGGTTGGAGGATGACTTCCAGTTCACTGGCGCCCCGACGATCCATACCGTAGCTACGTCGCAATCTAACCATCTAATCCCCGTCGAAGGATTTAGACTATGCCGACGAAGAGCTTCCCGACGAAAGATTTTCTCCCGACAACGAAACTCGTGTTTCACCACACGGGGACTCGAAAGACTGCCGAGGTCGATCCTGTGGTTCTGGTTGGAGCGTGGATTCCGGTTCACTGGCACCCCGACGACTCGACTTCGGTGCTGTGGCTTCTGCTCGGCTAGTCCCCGACGAAGGATCTAGCCTACTCCGGCGAAGAATTTCCCGCCGAGGGAAGCTCTCCCGTAACCGTCGCTTCCGATACCCGTGAACGGATCGATCAGCAGGATGCCTGGGTCGCTCCAATGATTCCGATTGGAAGATGGCTTCCGGTTCATTGGCGCCCGATGATCCATACCGGGGATACGTCGCAATCTACTCTTCTAATCCCCGGTGAAGGGTACACCGACGGAGAGTTCCCCGTCAACGGAAAAACTCCCGACCCGACGCTTGTTCGCTGATCCCTCTTTAGCGACCGCTGGTCGCGACGGCCTGTTGTTCTGCGTTCCAATTCTGCTGCAATCTGGGAGGTAGCGGTCGACACTGCGTTCCAGTTCTCATCACTGTGGCACATCCTCTGGACTAGGTTCTCTGGTGTAGTTTCTCTGCCACATACATCCAGTAGACCATTGCTTTGTGTAGCAAAACATGACGTGTTCTGCCGTCTCAAGCTCATTTGGGCAGCCAGGGCAAGCAGGAGATGCCGCGTGGCCGAACCTGTGTTGGTACCACCTAACCGTGACCTGTGAGGAACTGCATCAGGCCAAAGTTTACTCCACCGTGGGGTCTGTCGATCTATCCGGAGACTCTTGGAATGAGCCGATGTGTTCACCTGCCCTTGATTGAGCTGTCCAATTTCCTTTGCCACTCGCGTAGGGAGGCTTCGTTGGCAGTCCTACGGGCGTTCCTGACCCGCCGCATATCGTAGCACTCCGCGTCCTTCTTGATGAGCAGTCTCCAGATACCGTACGATACGCAATGATCACGCGAAGACACATCAGTCTGTGCGTACTCTCCAACAATTTTGCGTTGTGTTCCACCTGCAGTGCCGACGGCCATACCGGGCTGGCGTACCTGAGGATCGAAACTGCCACTCCTGCCAGTAACCTGCGTTTGCTGTAACGCACCGGCGAGTTGTTGGTCATCATTCGCGAGAGCGCCGCAATCACCATTGAAGCACGTTTACAGGCATATTCAACGTGCTTGCCGAAACTGAGCTTGTCGTCGTGATTGGAGGGGATCATGAAATCACCAGCATGTGCCGACGCCTCTTGCTTTGATTTTCTGTTGTTTATCACCATCATCTCTGTTTTATGATGCGCTAGTTGCAGTTTCCTGCTACGCAACCAGTCTTCCACCATGCTGATCGAGTGTGATGCGCCCAGTTCAACCTCTTCGATGGATTCTCCGTAGACTGCTAGCGTGATGTCGTCCGCGAACCCGACTATCTTGACACCCGTGGGGAACCTCAACCTCAGTACGCCATCGTACATTATATTCCACAGGAGCGGGCCCAGGATGGATCTCTGTGGTACTCTGGCTGTGATAGAAGTACTGCGTAAGCCTTCCTCGGTCTCGTAGAACAATACCCGGTTCTGAAAGTAGCTTTCCAGAATCTTGTACAGCCCTTCTGGTACTCCCGAATGCGTTTTTGACGTCAAGCATTACTACCGCGCGGTAACGAATTCCACGCCGCTGAGGTTGAATAGGCGGTGGCTACCACCGATTTTATGGCATCTGCCGTAGACTTGCCTTTGCGGAACCTGTACTGTTCGTTAGATAGTCCACCCGCCTCTTCTATGAACGGGGCTAGCCTGTTCAGGATGATTATCTCCAGGAGCTTCCCAATGGTGTCGATCAGGCAAATTGGTCTATATGCCGACGGGTCCCCAGGAGGTTCCCCTGGTTTCGGTAACAGTATCAATCTCTGCCTTTTCCAAATGTCCGGGAACGTGCGCTCGTCCAGACATCTCTGCATGACCTCCCTGAACATGTCCGGTTCGGAGGTTATAGCAACCTTAAGAGCCGCGATCGGGATACCATCTGGCCCGGGAGCTTTCTTAGTGTCAAGCGATCTCGCTGGTGGTGGTGAGGGAAGAGGACTCTTATGCTCTCCTTCAGCATCGCCGGACTACGTTCAGGGGGTGCTAGTGCCCCTCTCGTTTTGGCCATAACCATCCTGTAGGCATCACCCCATGAGTTGGAGTTGGCATAGTGACACAGGTTTTCAAAGCAGGCTTTTTTGCTTACGCGAATAGCCTTGTTCAGAGCAAGCTTGGCCGCTTTGGACGCTTCGTTTCTTACTGTGCACCATGGCCCTTTTTTTTACAAGGTGAAATGCATTTACGCACGGAGTGTGGGACTCTCCACAGGACTACCCAACTGTTGATTGGAACTACCCACTAAAACACCTTGGATCTCCAACCCTACCTCCCCGGCACCACCGCTAGGTATTACTTCGGGGTGGAAGGCTATTGGTGCTCACAGCACCCTCCCCAGATTTATGCAGAATGGGGATCAGCATCCTGCTCTCGAGGGATCGATCAGTTGGATGACGAGGTCGGTCCAGTGATTCCGGCTGGAGGGTAACTTCCGGTTCACTAGCGCCTCGACGACCCAGAACTGATGCTACGTCGCGGAACTACTCGACTAGTCTCCACCAAAAGATCTAGTCTACACCGACGGAGGGTTCCCCGACGAGGGAAGTCCTCCCGAACCGACGCTTACGGTGCGCGTCTACGACCCGACCGAAAGGATGCCTAAGTCGACGATCTACTCATCTAGTCCCCGACAAAGGATATAGACTACTCCGACGGAGAGTTCCCCGGCGAAGGAGAATCTCCCGACACCGAGTCTCTTACACCACACGGGACACCCGATGGAGTGCCGAGGTCGGTCCCGCGATTCCGGTTGGAGCATGCCGGAAGCCTCGCTGGCGCCTCGACGACTCGAATCGGTGTTGTGGCGGCTACTCGACTAGCCCCCGCCGAAGGATCTAGCCTACACCGACGGAGAGTTCCCCGACGAAGGAGGCTCTCCCGAAACCGACGCTTTCGATTCCCGTCAGCGCCCGACCGAGAGGATGCCTGGGTCGATCCAGTGATTCCGGTTGGAGGATAGCTTCCGGTTCACTGGCGCCCTGACGATCCTAGCAGTTTGACCCTTAGAACTATCGATTTGTATATGTATTCTCTCCGTTGTGTTCATACTTTGATGAGTTTCCGCACTTGTTTGAAGCGAAAGCCACACTGCGTACGAAGCGAACAGTGAACATAGTTCAAAAGAGCGATTCTAACGGCTACAAAAACAACATATAAAATTTTGACGACTTCATTTCGAATTATTCTAATCGAGGAATTCATTTCAGGCTTTCAGAAGGTGGTATTTTCTACCAATATTGAGCGCTATTCGGAACATTTTTCTCGAATGCGAAGCAATCAAATACTGGCTTTATTTGCACTCGTTTGATGCGAGTTGTGCACTGCGAAAAGTGCACAAAGCTTATCAAATTATCCTAAATTTGCACTAAACTGATGATTTTTACCTTGGATTTGCAAAAAAAAAACAAAATCTTGATAGTTCTTTAGATAAGATTTAGGGGCATTAGAACGGCTGATTTTGTATAATGGTCCCCATCGTTGTCCACTTTTCGCTCTATTTTTCTCCAATGCAAACGACCACCAGCTGAATGACGCAATCGATTCGTGTTTGGAGCTATTTTTTCACTATGTAAACAATGTTTTCGTAAAATAAATTCGTAAATGATATTAACATCAATCTTACACCTTTTTTCATTAGTTTCGTTAAAGGATTTGGAGAAAATACTCAAACAAGGAAAAATTTGTTAAGAAACCAAATCTGGTGTAATTTCGTGTTGTGAAATTTTGAAAATGCACCCAGGTGAGCATAGTAGAGAAAGACGTAGTCCACGCTGTTTTATATTATTATGATTTTAAAAACTCCTACTTGAACACAATATGCCAAGAGCTCAAACTGTACAATGAAATATGACACAATGCATAAAAATAAAAGTGATCAATACTAATATCTAAATTCAAAGTCGATTGCATTAAAGTTTTCGACAATTTCTTATCGAGTTTAGTCATTCACGAACTCGATTGTTTTGGGTTCATAATGCCAAAACCTCTCGATAATCTAATGCTTCTTTGAGTGAAGTCGAGCAAAACTCAATCGATCGATCGAGACAAATAGTACGAAATATAGTCGATTCATGCCTGACAAATCAATTGCTCTCGTTCAAATTTTTCCTTTTTATTTCAAGTTTTCATGTGATAGATAATAAATAAGCACTGTAAATTTGAATGCAAAATCTTCCAAAATTAAAGTCTCACCTTCTTCGACTTGTTTAAATTGTTAAAGACGAAACATCCGGAAAGTTTCCTTTTTTTTTACTTTTTTTTTGGTCCTGGCTGGTTTGAAGCAGAATTTTTTGTTTCGTTCTTTTTAAGTTCATAGCAACTATATCATTCTGCACCCGATGCCTCATCAGAACCACCCTGTCAGACTGAGCGCTTTGTTCGTCACTAATGAGAGCTTTAAGTTACGCAAATGTGACGCGTCGTTGGTTTGCTTTTATGACGTTTTATGTTTCGCTTGCCATCGTCGTTGCACCGTTGCAGCTTCGTGCAAGGTTTAACGCTCTTCTCTGACGTCGTGGCGGCAACAACACTCAGCGACAGGATGATGGGGGATGGATATAATTCAAGGAAATTGGAGCACTTTCTTGGCTACGCCACTACGGAAGTTCACCGTTGAAAATTATTGCGCTCAGAAGTGTCCAATGTTCTGTGAAATTTAATCTCCTATTGCATTTTCTCTATTTCCAGCATGTGACTGCCATCCGATTGGATCATCGGGAAAAAATTGCAACCATACATCTGGCCAGTGCACTTGCAAGGAAGGAGTAACGGGACTAACCTGTAATCGATGTGCTCGCGGCTATCAGCAGAGTCGATCCCATATCGCACCGTGCATCAGTAAGTTACCACCAACACATACACAGAGAAAAACACATCCACATATACACCTACTCACTTATAATCGCTAGAGTAGACGGCGGCAAATTGCATGCAGTTTAAAAGAGCGGGAGGTCCTCGACCTTTTCGCTAATGGGAAAATTATTGGCACATCTGCTCTGCATCCTGCTGATTAATATTTCGCCTCATTTTCCGAACAGAGATTTACGAGATTTTAACCGCTAGTTTTTTTTCTGTCTCTCTTTTTTTCCTCGCAGAAATACCCCGCGTCACGATGGTCAACCATCAGGCACAGAACACGGCACCAGACTCCTATCAGTACGATCCAGATGCGAGTGAAAGTACCAAAGAAAGTGAGTAATTAATTGCTTTTTTCCACTTTTCCGTTCCCATCAAACCCACTTTGACGGCATTACCGCCCTTTCGCGAGGCACAGACGACGGTCGTCGTTAGTGGAAACGGAACTTTTTTTTTTGTTGGTTTCATCCGTTTGACGAATCCCGAGCGACGCGGTGATTGTGTCGTTTCTGTTTAGAGTTTAAAATTAATAGATTATTACTAGAACTTTCCATCCATTGTTCCCCAAACCGAAGGTTAAAACCATCACCGACTTCGTCATCGTCGTCGTCGTCATCATCATCATCGACAGTTGGTAGAGTGTCTTTTTTTCTTGCTTGTTTCCCGACTCCGGAAAAGCGATAAAACACGTTTTTCTGCGTCCTTACATTATGGGGACTTAAGAGATATGTTCACAACCCCTCTTGGGTCGTCATCGCATTTCCAGTTTGTTCATTAATCAGTCTGTGAACGACTCTCGGATGGGTCGAGATGAGTGCGAAGAAATGCATCCGATTTGAAAACGAACTTACATAACAACCAAGTGTTGGTGAGACATTCCAGAGTGCGAAACGTGAAACGTGCGAGTTTCAATGAGTTCACAACAAAAAGTAGGCGGTTGTCACACTGCCCATACTCGCATATCAGTCCCATATCGATTTTCGCCAATATTGAGTTAGCTTGAGGAATCTCATGTCTGTCCCATATGCAAAGTACCCGCATATCAGTCCCATTCGGATCAAATTCCAATAATTTCATTTGTTGCATAATTGGAATGGCAAAGGTGTATTACCGATATTTTCTGTAATAATACCATGATTTTGCATTAGGTAGCACAATAAATCAAAACATTCGGAAATAAAATTTTAATCGTCTTTTTCTCGACATGCCGATTTTCCATATAGGACTGATATGCAAGTAGGGGCAGCACAGCGAATAGTTAACTCGTCTGGAGCCAATTATATTTATTGAAAAAAATACTTAGAGCAATTTTAGAGATAGGTTTTCAAATTTTATTACACCCAAACCTCCGTTTACGAACACTTTTTATACGTTACCTCTTTTTACGTACCTCTTTTTACGAACCAAATCCCAAATAACGTAAACTTTTTTTACGAACCTACTTCGTAAAAAGAGGTTTTGTCATTCATCGAAAGCGATTTCCGACTCCATGGAAACTACTACAATATGGGTATTTTTGGAACGGGTTTAAAGAGTAGATTCCGGAAAATGATGTTTGAGGTATTTTGGAAATCCAAGATGGCGACCTCCGGTTGATTGATATTCCTTGAAAACCCTTGCAATATGGGTATTTTCGGAACGGTATAGTGTTTTAAAGGAATACCAAGTTAAAGAAAAATGTCAAAAACTTTCAAAAGATACTTATAAACCGGAAGTGACTGTTTTGCATTTCAAAACCACCTCAAATATAATTTTCCGACGTCTACCTTTAAATCTCTTTCCGAAAGTACCCATATTGCAAGGGGTTTCAAGGAATATCAACAAATCGGAAGTTACCATCTTAAATTTAAGAACCACCTCAAACATCATTTTCTGACAACTACTCATAAATCCCGTTCCGAAAATACCCATATTGTAAGGGTTTTCAAGGAATATCAAGAAAACGGAAGTTGCAATCTTGGATCCACTTCAAACATTGTTTTCTGACATCCACTCATCAATCCCGTTCCGAAAATACCCATTATGTGAGGGTTTTCAAGGAATATCAACAAACCGGAAGTAGCCATCTTGAATATCAAAACTACCTCAAACATCGTTTTCTGACATCTACTCATCAATTCCGTTCTGAAAATATCCATATTGTAAGGGTTTTTCAAGGAATATCAACAAACCGGAAGTCGCCATCTTGGATTTGAGAACCACTTCAAACATCGTTTTCCGACATCTACTCATCAATTCCGTTCCGAAGATACCCATATTGTTAGGGGTTTTAGACAATCTCAATAAACCGGAAGCCGCCATCTTGGATTTTGAAACTAGCCCAAACATTATTTTGTTGCACTTACTCTTCACATCCGTTCCGAAAATAAACATATGATGCGCGGTTTCCACAATAATCACACACTTTTTTTACGAACCAAATCCCAAATAACGTAAACTTTTTTTACGAACTACCTCTTTTTACGAACCCCCGTTTAGTTCGTAAATGGAGTTTTCGGTGTATTATGCACTATGTTTGAAGTTGATATAACTAACTAGGGATCTTATTACAGGCAGGTTATGTGATATGTGTAAGAGGCGCATTATTTTGTCTTAGTGGGCTGATTCTTGACATGTGTTGTTCGGCCTATCAATTTAATTTTTTACTGATAATATTCTTAAGTTAACTCAAGTTTTCTTTTGAGTATTTTCGAAGTTATACAGTTTTTATGTGGAATTTCAAAGTTATGTGTTTTTGCCTTTTTAAACTTTCCCAAAGTTTGGAAAAGCTTTCCGAGGGTTATATACCATCTATCCATTCGTGCGTTTGTATGCGTGTGTTATTGACCTAATTATTGCAAGAAAAGATACCGAACACTCGAACTATTAAAAATCGATCAGTGCCTAGATATGGAGCATTGTTTACTGGAGGCCCCCAAAATGCAGTTTTTCTCTCATGACTTATTACATTGATTCATTAAAATGTGTAAATGTTCTACAAATACATTTGCATTATTTGAAAACTTGTCGTCGTTGTCGGCCGAAGGTTGCATATTTTTCTTGTCACCAAAAATAACTGTTTGAATATAAAATTGGAAACAATTTTGCAAATGCAAGTTTTAAAATCTCTAAAATGATGATAAGTGAAAATAATTTTTTACAACGCTTGAAAGTATGATCAAAACACGATTAGAATAATTAGTAGTCATAGCTCAAATGCACTCTAACATACACACTGAGTCGCTTGGGTCCGTGTTTTTGATTCTATGGTTAGGTATGTTTTCAGTTTTTGCAATGACTGAGCGGAAATATATATTGGAGAAGCCAAGTGAAAGAAAAACTAACAGAAAAGATGAATTTTTGGAAAAAGATACGCTCAGAGACAGGACTCGAACCTGCGTTCTTATGCATTCCGTGCATACGCGCTACCATTTCGCCACTCTGATCTTGCTTTAGCCACACTAAAACTCGAAACAGACATAGTAGCAACGTACATCGAACATGGTCTACATCCTGGCCGTCACCCGACCGATACCTCACATCCAAACATCTTCTCTGTCCATCAAACACTAGTCCTCTCGCTTTATACCTATTTCTCCGATCAAGCATGGAGTAGGAGAGTGTATTTATAATCGCTTGTCACCTTCTTTAATGGTGCCAGTCGCTGGCTGGACATCGTCAGCGACAGACCCCTATGAAGGATGTATTGATTGTCTGCCCTTTCCTACCAGAAGCAGATTGTTACGGAAAATCAAACCGCAATTGTTTTTAACGATTTATTAATTTTAGTTTGACGTAAAGCCGCCATGACTAAGTTCAGTTTTTGCAATTTGATCAGAGTGGCGAAATGGTAGCGCGTATGCACGGAATGCATAAGAACGCAGGTTCGAGTCCTGTCTCTGAGCGTATCTTTTTCCAAAATTTCATCTTTTCTGTTAGTTTTTCTTTCACTTGGCTTCTCCAATATATATTTCCGCTCAGTCATTGCAAAAACTGATCTTAGTCATGGCGGCTTTACGTCAAACTAAAATTAATAAATCGTTAGGTATGTTTTTCCTGGGTGAAAAAAAAACAGATATGGATGTATTACTTATTTTTGGTTAAATGGTGTTCCTCCACTTATTGTAAAATGTTTGAGGGATACAATAAAAAATGGTACATTCCAGAAATCATTCAATTCCTGCTGTGGCCATTTTAATTAGCAACATATAAAATTCATCAAAATATTTTGTTTATTAATGATCCAATACAATTCAATTTCGAGTTCGGGTTCGAGTCCCGTCTCTGCGGTAATACCTTTTTCTTTTTATTGAAACTGCTAAGCAGACGCACAATTTTTATTACACACCTAGAAAAAATCGTGTGAATATACGTCTTCTGAAACCGACATACAAGAGCATCAAATATAACTCATTTTTACGGTAGATCTCACACATATTTAACGCATTAAGACATACTTTTGAGTGCTGAAACATGTAAAATTACACAACGGCTTGATGGGGTATGTTTGTTACATAAGGAGTGTATCGAAAAGTAGTTAGCAACATTGATTATTGAATAAAAAAGCGAAAAAAAAAACATATTTTGACATAAGTTTTCGATATATTGTAGAAAAATTACATTTTTATGCATTTCACTGATTATATTGAAGAAAATCCTAGTTTCTGTGAAACGCTCGCACTTTGGACTTGACATTCTTCATTAAATTCTGCACAGTTTCTTTTGTGACTTTCTTGGTGGCAGCTGTCCAGTTTTTTTTTAACTCTTGCATGTTTTGGGACACTGTACAGAGTAGAGGAGGAGGAGCCTTATGCTTTCTGTACAGTGGCAACATTCTCTTCTTCAAACATTCTTCCTCGTACACCGGGCTGGCTGGGAACCGTTTTCCTACACGGAAAGAACGAAATCATCATTTTGGCGAAAAAGTTAGTTGATTTTCTGTTTTAGTTAGTTATTTTTTGAGACAACTGAAACAATCTTACTTTTGCTAAGTTAGATTTTTTAATTCTCATTTCCTTAATAATGATAAAATATTTGTTGAAATGGTTATTTTTTTAGTAAAATTCACCAATTAAACGTGCTGTCATTTATTAGCTAAGGCACACTTCATTTACATTCAGCTAATTTTTTAGTTGAATTAGAGAAATAAAACGTTGTTTGCAACTAACATAAATGGTTGATTTGGTTTCTGCAATTTGTAGCTATATGGCGCACTATCACCGAATAAACGTTAACACCGTAATGACTACTAGCCACTAGATGGCACACTACTACCGAAAAGAATTTTTCAATCGCGGTTGTCTTTTCTATACTGGCAAGTATATTACATATCGGTTTTGAATATATCGTAACACATGCGTAACTTGTAACTTTTTCCATCAAAAGGAGCGCCATTTAATTACAAACAACTTTTGTGAAACGCCAACTACAAAAAACTACTATTTAATAGTGAAAATATTTTTGTCGCGCTAATTTCCCGTTTCGGACCACTGTGCAATGGCAGAAGAAGATATTCGATTGATATCCGCAATCCAGACTTAGCCTCAATGCAGTATGAATCTGACCTGAATGTGGGAGTCAAATTGGATGGTAATTTACCCACATTTACGAAGAAGACTCAGAAGCGCTCTATCTATGGTAACCAAACATGTTCATTCTGTCAAATATCTTTATCGGACAAAAGATAGGAAAGAAAATACACCGATTACTTATTGCCATGTAAGGGCAAAAGGAGTAATGCTGCTCAATCGGGTTGTCTTCTGAGATGAGTTTGAGCATAACCAAGGATAGTGGAATTGTCGTCGAAGTCTTTGGCTCAGCAGCATCAGCAGAGATCCGTGCAGATGGCAAGCTCGAATTTAAAGCAGCGCAAATTTAACGCATCGCTGAATGGTAAAATTTTTTGAATTAATTACAGCTAAAAACACATAAATCACCGGAACCGAAACACCAAGAGAAATACTAAAAAATTAGACCTCATCTTAACTGTTTCCGCCAGACGAAGGCAATCAACTTGAACTCTTATTTCACCGCGTTACCTTCGATGCATTATCTCGGTTAAGACCGATTAGAATTTCAGATTCCCGCATCGATTTGTTTGCGATTTCACCGCCACGATGTGCCGTACAGGCACAGATAACAGACGTCACAGTTGAGCAATGGCTGTGAGATGCTTCGATCGCAATGAGAAATTGTGTTCGAAATTGCATACAAATATTAATTATGCTTGCAAAATTGTACGCTAACTTGTATCTAATTTCCAATTGAATGCATTTCACCGAATTTTTCGTAGGAAATATGTACTAACTGGGACATCTGTAGTCTGTGATACAGCTTAGTTCTTGATATCCCATGGCGATTAGCATCTTGCCAGGCTTCGTCGCAAAATGCCTTTCTACAGTCGGGCGCGTCCCGTCAGTGGAGATTTTGATTAGCATTTATTTTCCTCGTACTGTTTACCTAGGGCTAGGGTGGTTCTGATGGTAACGAATGGTATTAAAAAATTTGCCAGGATCAGAAGCACTCTATCCGAATTCACATCGCATCAGTTATTTACCTCTGTCTTCTTCATTTTTATTTTCCAGATTGCGGCAAATGTAGATTTGACACGAAACGATTAAATCTGAATAAATTCTGCAAGCGAGATTATGGTAATTTGGTGCACCCCCGTTCCCCCCGGCCTGCTATTCGACTGTTTCCTACTCGAACCCATAGTCGTAGAAGACAAGTTGAAAGGCCGGCCGGGTTTGGAATATGGAAATAATCGATTTCTCTGTTTATTCTGTTCTTTTTTTGTCAACACAGCGATCATGGCAAAGGTTACCGGACGAACATCGGCTCCTAGTGGCAAGCAGTCATACGCATCCCGCGACGAAATCCGATTCAATCTGCAGGTGCAGACGGTGTTCAAATCCACGAGTCCACTGCTCGGGGCGAACAGTCAGCGGAAGACCAACGTTGGTCTGTTAGTATCCAGCAAGAATCTGGACTGTCGGTGTCCGAGTATTAAGATCAACAAGTAAGTATCAATTATGCTTTATTTGGATAATTTTCAAAAAAAAACTTTAAACATATATTCAAATTGTATCTCGTTTTGGTGTTTATATTTAAAAGTAATCAGTAGAACAAAATCTTGTGACTTCACATCGCCTAAGATGCCTATAAAGATGCTACATTCGAAGTAACTATTAATTTCTGCGCATCAATTCAGAACATATTGGAAATTTTTTATGTAATTTTAATCTTTGCATTCGGAATACACCTTAATATAAGCAACTTCTTTATGCGAAATTTTCAATTAAATTTACGGAATCGATAATCGCTTTAAAAAAGATTTTGCGTAGTTTCATAGATCGTGGGCATTCAAGAATTCTCTGGAAAAAGGAATTCAGTATATAAACATATAACTGGCGACTTCTGCATGATTTTTGAGAGCGGTGTGTACTTGTAGTACTAAATACAGCAAATAATTATACTGTAATAGAATCTGTAGGAGTTCTCGCTTATACAAAACAGCGCTTAGAAACATAACACATGGATCAATAAGTCCCGAGACTAACAATGGAAATAACATTTTTTTTGCAAATTATTTTTTTATTCATCAACATTTTAGGGTGATACAATGGTTCCAACGTTTTTCCAATTTTTCAATACCATGTTTATAAAAAAAATTATCTTTCGCTTCAAAATAAACTTCAGTTTCAGCGAAGTCCTTCTCATTTGAGCCAAATCTTTTTCCCTGGAGCATTTTGGCACCTGCAGATCGTTCAGCATCCTTCCCGATCAGATGGTAATAACAGAATTATAACAACTAGAGTAATTCATATCAGAAATACTTTGTAACAAATTTTGAAACATTTTTGGCTGGTAAGCTGTTAAAATAACAAAAATCATAACAAAAAAGACTCTAACGGGAACAAAATCGTAACTGATTTTTTTACGTTTGTATAACAATTATTATTGAATTACAGTTGTAATAAATTAAATAGCAAATTTAACACAGAAAAACGTCGGAAAAACTATACTACAGCTAACTTTTAGCATCGTTTTAATTCAGATTGTTGAATGATTTTTTTAATTAAATGAATTATTTATTTAGTGATCTAATTTTTTCTTTTAGTTATTTTTTAAATTCTGATCATTATATTTCGATATAAAGCAACGGAAAAGCTCATTTTTGCAATTAATGAACTTTATCATGATTCTTGCAAATAAAAATAAAAGATCCTAACTGATTTTGTTATTATGTTGTTTTCATAAGTTTTAACTTTCCGTTAACGTTAAATATCTCAAAATAACACAAATTGTTATACATATCAACTGTAGATATACTTGTGTTATGATTCTGTTATGTTTCTTTTTATTGTGTGCTGTTTTTTCCACTTCATTGTTGCTTTTATCATTTCCTTCCATCGGGAGAAAGGAGAAGTGATTTCTTTGCGAATACTGTAATGTCGTTTTCGCTTGAAAAAACTGAAACTGACTTAGGGTAGTTTCATCTAGCAAACATTTTCACAAAACTGAGTTGGGTTCGCACCTAGGCAACGGGGTGTGAGAAACCCCTTTATTAGAATCTGGTTCGAAACTGACTTTCAGTTCAATGACATTTAAACTAGGTTCGAAACTGACTTCAAACAAACGGTTTGACAGCAGTTAGGGTGCAAACAAGGTTAGGTTTGACAACATTGAAAAATTGCAAATCACACATTACGTAAATCAAAGCATGCCGTTTCTCTGGAAATTATGGCTTGATACCACATCAATCAAAATTTATCTCCGAATTTTCTAACTGCTTTGATTTCAGAATCAGTTTTATTATCTGTGCAATCACTGACATGTATCAACTTTTAGGGATCCATTGAATTTAGATCCATTGTTACACTCCTTTTATGTGCATCTGTTGAGACGTTTTTCGTCGTCCTGTGCCTTTTTACCACTGTCAACATGTACTATTCATGTTGCTCCCAAGCATTGTTTTGTCATACAGCGCTCAAAGCTCCTACTGCTGGAATAGGGAAAAAAGTCGCTTACACAAAAATGTCGATATCTCCGTCAAAAGAGGACGGATTTTAATAATCTATGGCTTGTTGGATAGCTATTACCGTGCGAAATCTAAGTCTGAAAACATAATCTGTTTTCAAGGTCAATTGTGACAGATACTGTAAAAAAATTGAAAATTTCGATATAAATCTTCGTATAACTCAAATAGTAAACATCCTATCTCAAAACCATTCAATAGCGTTCAGGGTGACAGGGAGACCTTTCATTTGCGACTAGTTTGATCAAAATCGGTCCAGCCATCTCTGAGATCTCGACCTCTTAGATGAAACACACATACAGACACACACGGACATTTGCTCAGTTCGCCGAGCTGTATCGATTAGTGTCTTCTTGTTTCCTTGTCTTCTTGTCTTCTTGTCTTCTTGTCTTCTTGTCTTCTTGTCTTCTTGTCTTCTTGTCTTCTTGTCTTCTTGTCTTCTTGTCTTCTTGTCTTCTTGTCTTCTTGTCTTCTTGTCTTCTTGTCTTCCTGTCTTCCTGTCTTCCTGTCTTCCTGTCTTCCTGTCTTCCTGTCTTCTTGTCTTCTTGTCTTCTTGTCTTCTTGTCTTCTTGTCTTCTTGTCTTCTTGTCTTCTTGTCTTCTTGTCTTCTTGTCTTCTTGTCTTCTTGTCTTCTTGTCTTCTTGTCTTCTTGTCTTCTTGTCTTCTTGTCTTCTTGTCTTCTTGTCTTCTTGTCTTCTTGTCTTCTTGTCTTCTTGTCTTCTTGTCTTCTTGTCTTCTTGTCTTCTTGTCTTCTTGTCTTCTTGTCTTCTTGTCTTCTTGTCTTCTTGTCTTCTTGTCTTCTTGTCTTCTTGTCTTCTTGTCTTCTTGTCTTCTTGTCTTCTTGTCTTCTTGTCTTCTTGTCTTCTTGTCTTCTTGTCTTCTTGTCTTCTTGTCTTCTTGTCTTCTTGTCTTCTTGTCTTCTTGTCTTCTTGTCTTCTTGTCTTCTTGTCTTCTTGTCTTCTTGTCTTCTTGTCTTCTTGTCTTCTTGTCTTCTTGTCTTCTTGTCTTCTTGTCTTCTTGTCTTCTTGTCTTCTTGTCTTCTTGTCTTCTTGTCTTCTTGTCTTCTTGTCTTCTTGTCTTCTTGTCTTCTTGTCTTCTTGTCTTCTTGTCTTCTTGTCTTCTTGTCTTCTTGTCTTCTTGTCTTCTTGTCTTCTTGTCTTCTTGTCTTCTTGTCTTCTTGTCTTCTTGTCTTCTTGTCTTCTTGTCTTCTTGTCTTCTTGTCTTCTTGTCTTCTTGTCTTCTTGTCTTCTTGTCTTCTTGTCTTCTTGTCTTCTTGTCTTCTTGTCTTCTTGTCTTCTTGTCTTCTTGTCTTCTTGTCTTCTTGTCTTCTTGTCTTCTTGTCTTCTTGTCTTCTTGTCTTCTTGTCTTCTTGTCTTCTTGTCTTCTTGTCTTCTTGTCTTCTTGTCTTCTTGTCTTCTTGTCTTCTTGTCTTCTTGTCTTCTTGTCTTCTTGTCTTCTTGTCTTCTTGTCTTCTTGTCTTCTTGTCTTCTTGTCTTCTTGTCTTCTTGTCTTCTTGTCTTCTTGTCTTCTTGTCTTCTTGTCTTCTTGTCTTCTTGTCTTCTTGTCTTCTTGTCTTCTTGTCCTCTTGTCTTCTTGTCTTCTTGTCTTCTTGTCTTCTTGTCTTCTTGTCTTCTTGTCTTCTTGTCTTCTTGTTTTCTTGGCCTCAGAAAATTTTTATCTAAGTTTGAGCGAATTCTATACCTATTTTTTATATTTATAACAAACAGGTGTTTTTTTTTAAGAACCGTCCAAGTTATTACCGACTTCCATTGTGTAACGCAGCATTAATCAGGCTGCCAGTAACAAACAAGCCAACCTTGCCACGTCCACAGCGGCATTCGGTAAAAACTTCATATGCAAAAACCGAATAAAAACATTTATTTTGGGAGAACCGGTTAAGGCTTTGCCCGGTTTTCGCATTAAAAGTTTCTTTTGTTTAGTTCTTGTATTCGGTTTTTTATCTCAATGTTTTTATCCGATTTTTGTATTCAAAAATACATCAACAGGTTTTTCAAACTAAGTTGCATTTATCCGATTTTTATTTTCAGATGTTCATTTGATATGTGCTGTCTTCCCACCTTACCCATTTCCCATTCATTTCCATGTTCCGTTTACCCTTATCTTCCTATCAGAAAGATAATGAGAAGCCGTGGCAAGGTACAACTCTCTCAATAATCAGAGGTACGTGCCACTTGAGCCAATTGGTTCTGATTCTAGTTACTAGAATCCAGTACCAAAGTTCAGTGCTAGAATCTTGGGCCAGAATTCAAATTCCAGAATCCAGTTCCAGGAATCAGTTTCCGAATCCATATCCACAATTCAGTTCCATAATCCTGGTCCAAAGCTCTGTTTCTGATGCCTGAATTCTGAAGATGAACTCAGGAACTGAATTTTACCAGTAGAATTCTGTAATTGAATTCACTACATCAAGAACTAAATGTTGGATTTTAGAGCTGGATTCCGGAACTGAATTCAGAACCCGAATTAGGACTCTGAATCTTTTCCCACGTTTTGTAACTAATCTTCATTACGAAGGCTTACCCTGCTGCAGACTTAGAAGATCTTGTCACTGGGGATAACAACTATCGAACATCAAGTCAAATAAACTGCAATGCGTCACACTATCACGATTACCATTCGCATCCGTTCTAACGTGAAAAACACTGCTCCTAATCGATTTCGTTCTAATCGTCTCTCCACAGATCCTACTTAATATTGGGCATGGATTCGAAGCAGAGCCCCGACTCGTTGGTGCTCGGACCGAAAACAATCATCATCGAATGGAAGGACGACTGGAATCGACGGTTACGACGGTTCCAGCAACAATCCGGCTCTTGCTATTAAGCCGGAACGAAAGCAGAAAACCTAAACCGAAAAACGCGGTTCGAGCAAGTGACCGCGGATGACGCCAGGAGTGCAGCGGTCAATCAAGTCAATTTGGAGCAGTTTCGTTGGGTGTTTGGTTGTGTGAGAACGTACGATGTGCGGCGAGTGATCGAAAGCGTGATTTGCATATAAATATATCTATAAACTATTATTCTTGGACGTACATTATAGCAAACAGATACAAATGCACCCTTACTCATATGTATTATTAACGTAGCCGTTAACGAGTGGATTGATTGTGCTAGAGAAAGGCAATTTTGGTTTTCGGTTTCCCCCCAAATTGAACCGTGTAGAAAGTGTTTGATGTTTCCAGAAAAGAAAAACGGGGAGAAAAACCGGAAAATGATTTTACCAACAATAGTATTTTTGTCTCTGTCAGTGCCATTGAAAACTATATAAACTAATGATGAAATGCAGCAAACTTAAGTCAAAAACAGTACTAACCGCGATTATACACAGCTAAAGCAGAAAAAAATGTATGCAATAATAATGTACAATAAACAATTCTAGAGTGTACAATTTCGATTTTAAGATCAAAATGTGTTTATTTTTTCGTTTTTTTTTTGGAAATTTCGCTTAAATGCAGTCATCCATTGTTGATCACATAATTTACAATTCTTAGCCTCATGATTCGCTAGCTAAAAAGCCAGTGATTCTGAGTGTCGTCTACACGCTAGTAGTTTTATGTAAATAGTACAAGCTACTCTCGTTATAATTTTACCAGCAGGAAACCGTATTCTGTTGGGGACATTACCCTAACAATCGATGTCATATTCTAACACAACAATGAAGGATGAGAATGTTTGTCGTACAAAATCAGTTTATTTGTTTCGTTAGAATTCCACTGTAGTTATTATGCAAAAAGTGATTTATTTATTCGAAACAAAATTGGATATGATACTATAGTAATAGAAAAAAATCAATTTGGCTATCGAGCACAAGACGAAAACCAATTAAATATTGAATGCAACTTTTACAGTTTTTGTTCGGGGCGAACAAGTGACTTTATTTGGTATACATTTGGTTAAAAATAACGCAGTAGGTGTCATTCGAAGTGCATCGAAATGACGACAAACATTATGAATGGTACTACCTGCAATCGGTAGCCTCGCAATAATTTCTCTTTTGCCTTTCAATTAAAGCCTAAAGATACGTATTTCTATGATTTATTTGCAATTATCCGATAGAAGGATTTAGTTTTCATATTAATAAAAAGAGTTAAAGAAAAGCTCCGTAACAATCTAGAAAGAAAGAGAGATGTAGATTGAGAAAGATATTTAATAGAAACAGATAATCGAAAGAGAAAGCAAACAATCTATACTTACGTGTCGGTCCCATCTTAGCATGCGTTGCTTTTCTCGCACCTAGCAAAATCGTGAAATCATGTCTGCTTTGGATGCAATAAAACTGTATGGACTGAGGATTCTTCCACTGAAGTGACGGCATGTATGGAAACTGCTAAGAGCCACTTTACCAAAAATTAGGTGATTGAACGAAGCCCTACTTCTTCTTATTCTTCATTTCTGGATGGCGTCACTTCACTTGAGATGACACCGATTGATGCCACAGCAACCTAGGCTATATTGCCAGTTAATTTTCGTTTATAACCCCACGGACTTTCTTTTTACTTGACTACAAGCAGACCCTGTCAGCTTGGAGCGAAATCAATCTTCAGTTCAGCAACGCCATCGCACGGTGCCACATTCAACATATCATGTCAATTGTATGGGTGCGCAGTGCTGCTATTTTGGCGCGTACGAATTTAACATTTCTCTTCCCTACTTCTGTGTACGAGATTCGATGCGAACTCGCCTGAGGGCGCCATGCACGCAAAAAATGTTGTTGCCAATGATTTGTTCGGGAAATGTGAGAGCTGGATATCTTGTTAATATGATGTCTTTGCTACAAGTGAAAACATCGCTGCGTGACAATGTGAAGTCGCTAAAGTAGGGATGAAAATCGTTTCTTTCTCGCTTTCCACCGAACTAACACGATACAACGTGTTCACTCCTTGAGGGTTTCACCAGAAGTAGAACGGAGTCAGCGTTACCAGCTCATTTTTCCAAAAATCTGTATTTGGCGCAAAAATCTATCTGTACCATATCGATATCAGAATCCCGTAACATATGTACCAGGAAAATGTTATCAAAGCTCATTTTGACGAGCAAAAAAAAGGTCCCACAGCAACCTTTTCTATCCAAGCTAAAACCGAAAATCGGTATTTATCTGTACGATCCGTGAATTATCGGTATTTTGGGAGTACATATCTGTATTGCGGTATAGAGGTCAAATATCTGTATAAATACCGAGAAATCGGTATACCTGGCAACGGTGAACGGAGCCCTAAAACTAAATGGAAGATACTGAAAATTCTATGACTAGCTGGTCCCGTGTACACTGCACAAAATTTTTTTTTACCTGAATTCGTATACTACACTGATAAAAATTGACACGTAGACATCATATGCGAAAAAACATGTAAACTATGACTATTAGTGAAACACACAAAATTTGCATTTCATTTAGATTATAAAATAAGAGTAAAATCTATGAATTCATTTGACATTCTAAACCCGGTGAACGACCATAATTAGGTTAGGGTATAAATAAACGATAAAAAATTGATTTGACATTCACTTCAAAATGATAAAGGCTTATGACGTCTGATTCTATTTGAATTTCACATGCATATCTCTTCGTTTTTCATATAGATGTCAATTGAATCACGATTTTCCAAGTCAAGTATTTTTCGTATAAATACACCGCATACAAATCTCTGCTTGAGAAAAATGTGATGAACATAAGTAGAACATGTTTTAAACACGATCAATGGGAAAAACGTACCCTAGCTGAGTGAAGAAGCAATAAAACTAGCATTGTGAAGTGAATTTACTCATGAACTTCATGTTGAAATAGCTTGTGAACTTTTATCAGTATAGCCTATTAAAATAATTGATAGGGGAAGGTGGGATAACACGCACCCCGGGGCAAAACGCGTTCCATGCTTTTCTTAGAAGTTACAAAAATTTTCGATTATTTATTTTAAAGTTGTGAGTCCATTATGACGAGATATAACTATAAAATTTTGACAAACATGACATGACAAAGCTTTATGGAGGTGCATTTTACGTGCGTATTGTCTGACTGTGCAGAAAAAAAGGTTGTTTATGATCGTTCTGATTCTATGTTCAAATATCTATGAGTTCGCGCAATTTTACAAGCATATTTTGCTTGTTTTCCACGTTCGGGCGTTTAGCTTCACACATATTTCGAAGAAAAATTTGTAGGCGGTTTTAAAAATGAGATAATTTCACGTAGTTTTCTATGTATACTGCGTGCATTTGCTCATAGTTATGAGAAATGATGATTACTGAAAATAGTCGTGCATGAACTTTCACGTTTCATTTTCTATCATTAAGACATATAAATCTTTCTTTACGGTGTGCTTATTTCCCCATCTTCCCCTACCACACACTAAAAACTGATTCTCGAGTTTGGTATAGTGAAATATCAAAAGATATCGACAACTCGAAATTTCCCTGATTGTTCAGTGCTCCAACAGCTCCTTTCCTACATTCGTTTTAACTGTAGTCTTATATCTTTGTAAATCTCATCTTTTTGCCGAAGTTTGGCAGAATAAGTTACCGAACAGTAACAGCGACAAATATACCGAAACCTGCGAATGCGTTTGCCGAGATGCTGAACGGTGTGTCAGTTTTTCTCGAAATTCGCTGTGTAACCTGTCATCTTTTGTCACACCTTTTTCTTTTTTCACGAATACATAGCCGAAGATGATTACACGATCGAACCAATCAGCGAGATTAAAAACTACACTCTTAGGAAAAATGAAATTTACGCTTGACGTAAATTCAAGTATGCCGTAATTTTTTCGGTGATGACACAATATTACATCTACTAACATGTAAATTTAAGTTTTGCGTCTATATCGACGTAAGCTTCAGTTAGATTAACTGTGAAGTTAATGATATGACTTATCTTTACATGCTTTGTATTGTGAATGTAAGTGAATCGCGACGCTCCTTTTATGTGCACACTTAGAAAAATTTACATCCCTATAGATGCACATAAAAGGAGCGTCGCGATTCACTCACATTTACAATCCAAAGCATGTAAAGATCAAGTCATATGATTAACATTACAGTCCATTTAGCTGAAGGTTACATCGATACAGACGCAAAGTTTATTTTTACATATCAATAGATGCAATATTGCATCATCAACGAAGAAATTACGGCATACTAGAATTTACGTCAAGCGTAAATTTTGTTTTTTCTAAGAGTGGTGAAAATGAATCAAAACTAAATTAGCTTAATTTTACATAAATTTCAACTCAACATTTCATTTTACATGTTGATAGATGTAATATTCGGTCATTGGCTGAAAAAGGTTTGGCATGCTTGGATTTACGTCAGGTGAAAGATTATTTTTTCTCTTAGAGTGTTCTTTTAGATATCTGCTTATTTGCTAGAGGAGTATAATGGACAAATAAACATAATTTTTTTTTTACGTTTGATTTTCACTATTTAATATTTTAAGTTAAAATGAGAACTACCCCAGCCCAAGCTTTTGGACCATTATTTCATGCAATAATGAAGAAAGTTAATTTCTACACTGATGAGTCGGTAATGCACGACTTATTTCAAGGCTTATGGATTGCCGAGATTGTCAGTAATTTTTCATTTCACGGAAACATTTACCGAGCACTTAATGTTGCAATTTTTGACATTTTTGATGAATATCAGCATTAAAATTTAAGTGTGCATTTTTTTTCGGTTCTGCTCGGAATGCCTTAAACTCAGATTGACGATAGCTGTTCATTTTTGACAGTATCAATTCGGATTATATGTTTTGATTTGTTGCCAACATTACGGATGAGATGGTCTCACTCTGGTTTTGGGTACTCTAGTTCCGCATATTTCAAGTGACATCCAGGGATGCCAAGATCAAGAACATAAAATCTATACCGTTTGGAAGAAAAAGTCTGTTATAATCTTCCATCATTTATGTCGACAAAAACTAAGTTCCATTGGTTCCACTACGTTGTGACTTCGACTTTTTCGTCCATTAAGAGCTCGTGCATAGCAAATTGAGGGCATACACAGACTTAAAGTTTAACCACAAACGAATTTCCAGACATGACAGTCACGATCTTTTTTTGGCGCACATCTACGGTCCTCCGTGAAACTGGCACCAATGGTGATAAATTGATTGCACTGCTGAGTTCCCATCATCGCATTCATAATGCAAATGTCAAACCGTGAGAACCCTTTCGATATGTTAGCTCATTTGTATATATTGAGATTTCATGGCACACTTTGGTCGAAATGATAACAATGCAATTAATCTCGCGCTACACCAAGCGGTGAGCGCGGTCATTTTAGAAGGTACCGGGAGCGGACCAGATTTTTTTTTTATATTTATAAGCACATGTCTTTATTATTTATCTTTGGTTTAAGTCTAATTGAGCGAAACTTTTTAATTACACTGTGGCATAATGTATTTACTGTCATATAGTTTGGTTTTCTCTCAGTAAACGATCACTAGAGGTTAAAGCCGGAATTAAATAAACGACTTGATTTCGTTTTTTCGACTTATTAGAGAAGTTGAAACGATTTATTCAAAATGGAGTTATTTCATGATCAAACATTTTGAAAATTACGTGAAATCCACAATATCTACCAATAGATTTGGTTAGAATGTTCGGCAACTCTGATGACACCCGTCGTGCATCGGCTAACATTTGTAAAAATTGAGTAGATACTATCCAAAAATGAGTAGTCATAAAAAGAAATGCTGATCGATGTACGACGGATGTTTCTTAAAAGCAGCGAAACTTTCATCAGACATCGGATCAATCAATTTAATTTCACTCTGAGAAAAAATGAAACCGTCGCTTGACGTTATTCAAACTTGCCAGAATATAATAGATATCTATTAACATGTAAAAATAATATTGGTGTCTAAATCGATGTAAACTTCAGCTAAATTAACTGTGAAGTTAATGATAAGACTTATCTTTACATACTTTGATTTGCATCCATAAAGACGTAAATTTACACGATTTTTTCTAAGTGTGTAGGTACTACCCAAATTCGGGTATAACCGCATTTTGTAAAACTGAGAAGCGGTGAAAAAGAATGTGATTTTTTCTTTTTCTCTTCACGATGCCAGAAATTATTATTTTTCGTTTACATTTGAAACTAAACCCAACCCGGCTTCAGTGTTACCATATTTACAGATTTTTTTCTATAAAACTATACCTTTTTTTAACCCATTTTGCTATACGTATTCTGCACAACAGATCACAGATTTTTTACAGATTTCAAACAATATTTCGCAAAATTGACAGAACGTTTCTCACAGATATTCACAGATTTCAAACGAAAATGTGTATCACAGATGATAAACAGATTTTTCATGATGGAAAACAGATTTTAAAATGACAGCTTGCCCAGTTTTGACTGCAGCCCAAAGATGCCAGGTAATTTTGCTGAAAAACCAAAGATCAGTCTGTGCAAAATCTGTGCACACTTTCCATAACATCATTGCTGATCGAAATCGTTTTGGTGAGCAAAACTAGGACTTGCTAGTTCCGAACACTGCTAGTACCGAACAATCTGTGAACCTGGCATCTCTGCTGCAGTCTGTAAAAAGTATGGTTTCTATCATCTCACAACAAAAGGGCCAAAAACAGTTTCTCTTTGTTTACATTTTCTCTCTATTATTACGGAGCAACTAAAGACATTTTTCCAAAATTAATCCAAAGCTTGTGGTTTTCACTGTGAAGAGCTAAGCGTCAAAGCATGGGACGATTGATTATACAGTACTTGGGGATGCAACTGGGTTAGTTTTGGCTTCAAGCGAAAACCGACATAAGTATTGCGTGATTGCAAGCAAGAAATTGAAAAAAATTTGATCAAAGTTTGGCATAAAAATAATGAACTAAGAATATATGATAAATTAGATTGAATCTAAACCAGAGTTTTGCACATTCGAATGGATGATAAATGCATTTTGCTTTATTTTAGTTTTCCGCTTCAAACTCAGGTTATTTGATGGTAATAATCTGCTTTCTTACAACAATAGAGAGATAAAATGAAAGATTCTTTTCTTTCATTTTACCTCTCTATCCCATAGAACTCGAAAATTAGTTCAACTTTTTAATAATGTTTCAAAGCTTTGCTGACTTTGTGTCTGCTTATTGTCAAATGCAAACAACAAAACCTACTCTCATATCCGTTTCCGTTGTATTTCGGTGAAATAATGGAAAATCATTTCTATCTCTCCAAAATACTTGTTCGTCTCTCAGTCTGGAATCTTTTCCACCTTGTGCTCAACCAAACCCAAACAATTTAAACATTTTTCATACGCAAGCCTGTTAATGTACGGCAAATTTCGCAAAAAAAAAGAAAACAATTTAAGCATTTTTGCTTCATAGTAAAACGTCACAATTAGTTTGTAAGCCCAATATGTCATGTTGAACAAATGAGTAAACCAAGTAATAAAAGAATCTTTTTTTTTACATAATGTGATTATATTTCTGTATATAAAAATCAAACTAATCGATAGCCCGCGAACTTATTAAAAACAAGAACAGCAAGTAAAAAAAACTTCAATTCGCTATTCGCAATTGTTAGGAAACTAATTTAAATATTCAACAGATAGCACAAAAGTATAGCAGTGAATATAACGATGATGAGGATTTCTGTTTTTTAGATTTTTAATAAGTGTTTCTGTTCCATATCATACAACAATCTTCCACGAACTAAGAAAATTCAGCGACACTCTCAAAAGGTAAAACCTTAGTGGCAGTCGGTCCACCATATTTCGATGATTGATGTACACAAAACAGATCCAGACGAGTTCATGATATATCCAGTTTCTGTCGAATTTAATGCCAATTTACTAAAAAGAAAAACAAACAAACAAAAGCAAGCAAAGAAATAACCAATAGATGTATTAATCAACCCAAATCTTAATGTTTTGAGCGCTTCTCATGATAGCTGGCAACTGATCTAAAAGAAAATAAAAAGTTCAACATACTAAACTGAGAAATCTACAAGTATTGTAAAGTGGTCAACCACGGAATCGCGGCAGAAAGCTGTAAAACATAATAAAATCATTAAATTATTTTATATTAAACAGAACAACAAACGGTGTAATGAGTTTTTTTTATTGGCGAAAGAACCATTCCGGAGACTATTCAAAGATTCAAACGCCGTTACACGCAAAAGAAAAATCACTCACATTTTATCCCAATTCATTTTTCTATAGTTCCTTGTTGTAACTTACAAATTGCTAGCCTCAAATCATGTAATTCCATTTTCGTTTGAAGCAAACATTCCGAAGGCACTTTTCTGCGTGTGGAACGGGCCATAAAGTTTTCCTACCAGGTCCCAGTGGAAAAGAGCGTGTTTTTGGTTACTTTACTGTTCACTGTGCTCGGGCTTTGCTCTTCCTGACTCTCTGTTTTTCTCTCTCTCTCCGAATGACCCTGCGGAAAGGTGAATTCGGCAAAGTACAAGGGAATCCAGTTTCACCAGAGGACAAACTTTTCCACCTAACAATGGAAATAAATGTCATGTAATTGAAGCGAAACGCAACCATACTCTCTCGTTGCACGGGTCCTGCAGCTCTTGTCGGGATCTGGCCTTTGCTGAAAGGATGCTGAGGTGCGGTTTGGTTTTCACCCCGAAAGGATTGGAGACTTTTAATGGGCAAAGTTGGGCGGAAAGTTCGGGCTTTTTTTTACGAGTTCAATCGTAAGTTACGGAAGTTCCACCGATGGGTACAGTCTGCTGCGCTCAGGACGCCTGAAAATACGAGCTCGCCGAAAGTCTCGCAACGAAAGTTTAGAGTAGTTCACCGTCTGTGTAGCTTTGAAGTTCGTTGCGTCAAATTTATTGCTAAAATGTATTCTTTTCCAAATGTGACAAAGGGCGTATTCGATGGAACTGGCACACCAAAAATCTTCCGTATCTTTTGAACCGTGTGAATAAAAATTTGAATAATTTTTATTCATAGTGCTTTGTTTAAATTTATCGTGTTTCATAGTTATTCATAAAATCATGTCGTCGAAATGAGAAATTGGTCGTGAAAAATATATATACTCTTACAATCATAATCCAGAGGAGCTCAACTGTATTTTGTACGACAAGAATCTTCAAGGGTTATAACTGAGTGCCCGATGAAAGGAAGCAAATGATCGTAAAAGTGTTCCAATCGACAGTGAAATGGTCAGGAAAGTGGAGCAACAGTTCACGAACCGCATTCGACATGTCGCCAAATAGTCCAAGACGGCAGTCGGATTTGTACAGAAACCCGCGAAGCACATCTGGAAATTTCACGCAAAAATTCTTACAAAATTATATTGCATTGTGATGGATGACGCAAATTACGCCAAGGCCGAATTCCTTCAACGTTATTTTCGTTTCCTTGTCTAATGTCAGTGCTCCGAAGGATGCTGGACAGAAAAAAAAGGCGGTAGGGTGATGTTAGAGACATAACTAGATGACGTGAATACCAATAACGCTTTTCCCACTCATCTTCAGATCGATAATCGCACATACTAGATGATTGATCGTGTGAATTTTTTCAACTTTCAAAGGGGGCTAGGCCGACTGAGCTGAGCTGAAGTAGATCACCCGTAGTTGCACTTCGTGATTGACCGAATGAGTGAAAAAGTACAATGAACCAAGGAAATGTGAAGCTTGGGAGAAGCAAATCATTTTCACTGTACATACCCACTCACTCCTAACTTTTTATTAGGATAGGAGATTTGTTAGTAGGGAGAAAAAGAGATCCGGATATGTTTTGGTAAACAATATGATCTCAACAAAACCTGATTTTCGATATTCTTGAGATATATAAGTAAGCATATAAAATATCTCCAAGGAACGATTTAACCAGTATCCCTTTTCTCCTGTTCACTCTGCTGTCAGCATCGCGAGATGAAACACGACCACTGAAAGAATAAAATAAAAACCTGTTTTAATCCACCTAGTGGTGTAATGATGCCTTTCTCATATCAATCATACTATCATATATAATAATATGGTATTCTTCAAAATAATTTTCTTCGATTCTTAAAAGAATAACCGAAATCGGTTTGTTTGATCGTCTACTGATAAAAATTATCAATTGGAAAAAAATTGAGGTCGATTTAGAAAATTTTTCAAGGTTTTTCCCAATTTTCAGTGATGGTATACAATTTTTAACCCACTTTACCCTATATTTCCGGATCCGAAAGTCGGATCCGCATGAAATACAGGAATTACGCATGGGACCACAGGACCTTTAATTTGAACCTAAGTTTGTGAAAATCGGTTCAGCCAACTCTGAGAAAAGTTAGTGCAAAAAAAAACGTTACATACACACATACACACACACGGTTCAAAAGTCGGATTGCATAACCTTTCTATATGAGAAAGGCAAAACACTCGCGAATGGATCCGCTGCAGACCAACCCTAGACCTTCAGTCTGAATGACACGATCAACTTGTAAACTTTCACACATTCCATTGAACAATCCAATCAGCGTGGTCACCACGAGATAGCGTTATGGTGATTGTTTTGACATATCCCATGTATTTAGAAAATTTTTGACGAATTTTTCAATTTGCTTGATTTTGAAAGAATGCAGATGGCAAAACCTTACAAATATGGGTAAGAAAAACGATTATTCACGTGTTGTCATCAAACATATGATTTCAAATTGTCCTATACTCTTGACAATCTCGGATGAAATTTGAAATTTTTAGTTCACATACAGATTTGATTTAGATGATAAAACATGAGTAAATAGACTAGTCATAAAACTTTTGATCATAATTTATCAATTAATTTCAAAATCCAACCCAAAAAACAAAGAATATCCTAGATATGAAAACAGTACCCAACCTCACTACTTCGAATTTGGTATTTCATGTTACGATTTCTCCATAAATATCAATCAAACATACCACGGAAAGTTACTGAATCATTAATGATCGATTTTTTTTACCAAATTTTCACACTGACTAGTCTATTTACTCATGTTTCATCATCTAAATCAAATCTGTATGTGAACTGAAAATTTCAAATTTCATCCGAGATTGTCAAGAGTATAACAGTTCGGCTGAAAAGTTCGTATCGTTTAATAGAAACACACATTTTTTTGCCAAAATTCGTTTTTATTATTCAACATAATTGCCATCAGAGGCGATACAGCGATTATAGCGATCTTCCAACTTTTCGATACCATTTTTGTAGTACGATTTGTCCTTTGCCTCAAAACAGGCCTCAGTTTCAGCGATTATCTCTTCATTGCTTCTAAATTTTTTACCAGCGAGCATTCTCTTGAGGTCTGAGAACAGGAAAAGTCACTGGGGGCCAAATCTGGAGAATACGGTGGATGAGGGAGCAATTCAAAGCCCAATTCGTTCAATTTCAGCATGGTTTTCATCGACTTGTGACACGGTGCATTGTCTTGATGAAACAAAACTTTTTTCTTCTTCAAATGAGCCCGTTTTTTGAAATTTCGTCTTTCAAATGCTCTAATAACGCTATATAATAGTCACTGTTGATGGTTTTTCCCTTTCCAAGGTAGTCGATGAAAATTATACCATGCGAATCCCAAAATACAGACGCCATAACCTTACCGGCCGATTGTTGAGTCTTTCCACGCTTTGGGTTCGGTTCATCGCGTGCAGTCCACTCAGCTGACTGTCGATTGGACTCCGGAGTGAAGTGATGGAGTCATGTTTCGTCCATTGTTATATATCGATGAAAAAATCGGTTTTATTTCGATATAACAGCTCCAAACACTGCTCAGAATCATCAATTCGTTGTTGTTTTTGATGGATTGTGAGCTCACGCGGCACCCATTTTGCACAAAGCTTTCTCATATCCAAATATTCGTGAATAATATGTCCAACACGTTCCTTTGATATCTTTAGGGTGTCAGCTATCTCGATCAACTTCACTTTACGGTCATTGAAAATCATTTTGTGGATTTTTTCATCACGTTTTCATCGGTAACAGCCTCTTTTGGACGTCCACTGCGTTCATCGTCTTCGGTGCTCATATGACCAGTACGAAATTTTGCAAACCACTTACGAATTGTTGCTTCGCCCGGTGCAGAGTCTGGATAACACTCATCAAGCCATTTTTTGGTATCGGCGGCACTTTTTTTCATCAAAAAGTAGTGTTTCATCAACACACGAAATTCCTTTTTTTTCCATTTTTTTCAAAATAACAAAAGTAGCTTCACTCAAAATGCAATATCTCACAAACTAATAATCAGACAGCTGTCAAATTTATACACGTATTTTTTTAAGGTTGGTACTAACTGAAAATGGTATGGATTTAATTCTAGTGGCGCCCTCTCATAGAAACGATACCAACTTTTCAGCCAATCTGTTAGGACAATTTGAAACCATATGTTTGATGACGACACGTGAATAATCGTTTTTCTTACCCATATTTGTAGGGTTTTGCCATCTGCATTCTTTAAAACTCAAGTAAATTGAAAAATTCGTCAAATTTTTTCCTAAATACATGGAATATGTCAAAACAATCACCATAACGCTATCTTGTAGTGACCACGTTGATTGGATTGTTCAATAATAAAAGGTGATTTTTTTGAGGTTAGGATTTTCATGCATTAGTATTTGCTCAGATTTTTTGAGGTTATGATTTTCATGCATTATTATTTGCTCAGTATGCTCTGACATTTCATCATGAATAGACTTACTAACGAGCAACGCTTGCAAATCAGTGAATGGGCCCTAGAAAAGTTGGCAGAAAATCCGCTTTTTTATCGACAAATTTTGTTCAGCGATGAGGCTCATTTCTGGTTGAATGGCTACGTAAATAAGCAAAATTGCCGCATTTGGATTAAAGAGCAACCAGAAGCCGTTCAAGAACTGCCCATGCATCCCGAAAAATGCACTGTTTGGTGTGGTTTGTACGCTGGTGGAATCATTGGACCGTATTTTTTCAAAGATGCTGTTGGACGCAACGTTACAGTGAATGGCGATCGCTATCGTTCGATGCTAACAAACTTTTTGTTGCCAAAAATGGAAGAACTGAACTTGGTTGACATGTGGTTTCAACAAGATGGCGCTACATGCCACACAGCTCGCGATTCTATGGCCATTTTGAGGGAAAACTTCGGAGAACAATTCATCTCAAGAAATGGACCGGTAAGTTGGCCACCAAGATCATGCGATTTGACGCCTTTAGACTATTTTTTGTGGGGCTACGTCAAGTCTAAAGTCTACAGAAATAAGCCAGTAACTATTCCAGCTTTGGAAGACAACATTTCCGAAGAAATTCGGGCTATTCCGGCCGAAATGCTCGAAAAAGTTGCCCAAAATTGGACTTTCCGAATGAACCACCTAAGACGCAGCCGCGGTCAACATTTAAATGAAATTATCTTCAAAAAGTAAATGTCATGTACCAATCTAACGTTTAAAATAAAGAACCGATGAGATTTTGCAAATTTTATGCGTTTTATTGTTTAAAAAAGTTCTCAAGCTCTTAAAAAATCACCCTGTAGAAGTGTATCTCCTGGCCCCTTCTGAGTTTAGTTTTCGAAGCGTGAGTGAGAAAAAATCTTAACCTTTTTTTTCTCTAACTACAGGGACTGACCATTTAACTAAAAATAATCTTGTGCGCTGGCTCATGGCTCAAGTTGTAAGACATGGATCTCACGAAACCTTACCTAGAAAAAGTCTTAGATCTACTATCTTCGCAGTACTGGCTTTGCAATTTTGCTTTGCCATTGAGGTTTCTATGCCCGGTGAAAAACGAACGGCGGCCCTGGTGAAAAATGGGTGGCCAATACGTTTCCTGATGAAAACAAAACAATATGTAAAAGCGATTCACACGTAGCATCATGCGACTATCACCGCCATGGAACGATTACGGAACAACAACATCAATTGTAAGCAATTCATATGAAAGGTCGCTACGTGAAGTTCACGGAACATTTTAACGTCGGATACGTGAACAATATTCGGCTAAAAAAATTAATAAAAATAATCTGGACGTCGACGGAAGTTGATTGATCGTCTGAACCGTGTTTAATGCATTCGTTTCCTGATGAAAACAAACCAATCTCATTTGCATTTGTGGTTGTAAGTTAGCTGTCAGAGAGCCTAATTGAGGTTTCTATGCCCAGGTGGAAAATGAACGCCGATCCTAGTGCAAAATGGGCAGTCAATTCGTTTCCTGATGAAAATAAAACAATATGTAAAAGCGATTCACACCTGGCATCAGGCGTCTATCACCGGTATGGAACGGTTACGGAACAAAAACATTAATTGTACGCAATCCTTATGGATGCACACAACGTCAAGTCCACGGAACATTTTGATGTTCAGTACGTGAGTAAAATCTGGTTAAAAAAATTGTTAAATTAATCTTGACGTGGACCGAAGGTGTCTAATCGTCTGAATCGTGTTTAATGCTGGCGTTTCCTGATGAAAAAAAACCAATCTCATTTGCATTTCGACGTCAACATTTCAAAAGGGCCTAAAAACAATTGACAGATTCTCTTTATTTACTTTCTCTTTCGACTATATCTGCGTTATTATACAAACTTTCGTTACATATTTGGTATTGTTGGAAACATGGGGATATTGTCTTTCATTCTACACGAATACTTTGTAGGTACACGTGAAAATTAAGGAGATATTCACAAAAGAGAAAGTAAACAAAGAGAAACTCTCATTGGTTTATGTGCCTTTATGAAATGTTGACATCGATTTGTGGTTGTAAGTGAGCTGTCAGAAAGCCTTATTGTCGGGAGCTTTCGGTAGTCTTTTCATCAAGTCCAGTGCGAAAATCTAATTTTAGGGATCGTGAAAACTTTTAGCGGCCTTATTTAAATGAATAAACAACTTGCTCTGAGACCAACAAAATAAAAATCGCGGTGATCATTCAATATGGAACGTGACATTTCATTTGTTGGCGAACAAATACTTAGCATCTCTCGTCCGTAGGATAAAGCTGATTGCAGTGCTCTTTTTAATCGTCCATCTCGATTACCCGCTTGAATCCTGTGTGCCTACAAATGCTTTACCCGTGCTTATTGATGTTGACCTACGGCTGGAATAATTCTTTCTTTCGTTTTCAACTTTCCTGCAAAAGCATGGTATCAATGTCTCTCGAGTGCAAATGCATCAACTGAACGTCGTATTGTTTTCTCAACGCTCGGTAGAATATGATAACGCATAACTCTAGCAGACATTGCCCGACATGCTCTTATGAAAGTGCTTGATCATGGATAAATACACAGCACCACCATACAAAGGATTCCTATAGATAAACATTTCATGCCTGTCATATAGTAAAGGAATTCCAGTTAAAAGGAAAAGTCGTCTCTGACGTCCGCCTGGAATCCGCGTCCGAAGATCGGACCAGCCTTCGGAAAGTATGTAGAGGAACTCGCCAAGCTCAGACACGTCACGATAAGAACTTGGTATTAAATTGTCAGCTGGATTATTTATTTTAAATTTATCGGTTATTGGAGGATGCGTTCCCATGAAAGAGAGGCAAACAGAATTGAATTAAAGATATTGTTGATTAAAAGATGCAGAAAAAAAATTAATCTACGAGAAATCGAATATGCACTCAATGAAATATGGCACAACTTGACCTTTCCAGTTACATGGCAACTAATGAACGTGATTAGAACGTGTTTACGTTCTCTTATGAAAATGACTAGCTGTAATAGCATGAAATGTGATTGCTAATGTGAATTAATTTTTTTAATGATATTACTTTGAGACATTAGGAAGATTATTCCTTTTGTATGTGAGCGTTAAGAGTGCTTAGAAACGCATTGGCGATGCTCTTATTTTGAGTATGTAAAGTTCATATTCAAAATGATTTCAACTATTTTCATGTGTTGACGTATGTAAATTTTAACGATCCAGTACAAGCGATAGCATCAACATTCAATGCAAATCTCCTTTCAGCAAGATTCTTTTTGAGTCTGAGAACAGCATATAGTCTCTGGGGGCTAAATCTCGCGAATGTGGTGGATGCGAAAGCAATTCAATTAATTTAAATCAAAGGAATTTTGCCACTGTTACGACCGACGGAGCATTATATTTTTGTAGTGAACTTACGACTTACTTTACTATTGGACGCCTTTCTCAAAATTTTCCTGTACAAGAATGGGTAAAAATTAATCGTTAATTGTGTTTAACTCAACAACATAATTTTTTCTTCATACTATCAGAAATAAAATCAGGAATTTATGATCAAATTTTCTTTAGCATGAAATAACCTCAAATAACTGAAAATTAAAGTTTTCTAAGGTGTTTGGTTTCAACAACTATTGAAGAGAAAAACTCATGACGTTTGTTTGTCGGACGACGGTTTTGCTACAGTGAACGACATTGCGTTTTCGTGTCCCCAACTTTAATATCAGGTAATAATTAATAAAGAATTTGATATTTTCTTCCATTAAAATTATTGTAATTCCTTTAGGTAAACAACTTTTAACTCTCTTTTACCTTGTCTAATAGTGTATGATGTGTTGGAATAAGTGTGTCGTAACACGTCGTACTTTAGTATAGGTCCACCGTTACAATTCTGGAAGTAAAGAAATGAAACCTTTCACACAATACACCAACTCATGAGAACGAAGCAATTAGAAGTGTGAAGTTTTACTCGTGATCACGTTATCTAGTTATGTCTCTTACATAACCTACCCACTTTTTCCTCTTCATTTCGGGCCATCTCAAATTTCGACCCTCTAACGATACCATATCGCTGTGTAATTTTCACTATTGACCGTTTTTAATGGTAATAAAAGTACAGAATTCCATTCGCATCCCAAAATACAGAGACCATAAACTCTTGCTTAGCTCCGAACGTCGGCTTCAACCAGCTACTATCCATTCACCTAACTGTCAATTTGACTAGGGCGTATAATGATGAATCCATGATTTATCCATTGTAGCGTATCGAGGCCAAATTTTCGATTGATTACGCTTGAACATGGACAAACACTCTTGTTTGCGAGCGATAAATTGTTTGGATTTGGATTAACGGTCAGAAAACGCAAACATTTTTGACGTAGGACTACGTCTTTATTTTCTGTACTCAACTGGGTTCATTTTAGAAATCTCTCACTTCGAGAGCGCTACGAGATTCTTTACAGATCCTAATAACTTTTTCCTTGTTTCAGTGTTTTTTTTCAATTGTTCCACTGAACGAATGGAAGAAGGAAATAATGAAAAGCTGTGAACAAACACAAAACATAAATATCAGCAGAATCTATAAATAGACGCTGTTGCGCGCTTGCTATGATAACCCACGAACGGAACTTTAGTCTATGAAAATCCACGAACGGAGACACATTGAGTGCGCAGAACGTCACCTTTGTCAAGAGAACGAAACTACACCCAGCTTTATTCAACTGGTGCTTCGCGTTCAAGAAAAATACCATCAGCAAAATTGGACAACGGAGATATTCAACAATTCGCGGATCAGTTAGGTGCATCGTTAATATCTCCGACGTTCAGCTGCAGGTCGTTCGTGAGTAATGACTTAGGAACTTTTTCAAATTGGCCCTTCTAAGGGCTTAAAATGTTTTCTAAAAAGCTATAAAAATTACTTATCTGTTTGAAATATACTAAACATTTGCGTAAAATTCCATTTGTGGAATTTGGCCTTTCGATGTCAAAAGTCATCGCACCGACTCTTAGCGTTCAGAATCATTGCATGGCTAGTATTACGGTCCTACTTACACTAAGATTCTTTCCATGTTGGAGCTCGCACATCTAACAACTGGCTTGTAAGACCAGTGCCCTATGCATTGAACCGCCAACCCGAGCTATGAGAACTGCGCACCAAACGAGTGCTAATAAAACCCACATTCAGCGGCTTTGCGTTCGAGGAAAATGCACTGGAAAGTGTTCAATATCAAAGAAAATGAGATAATTTGCCGAAAAAATGTAAGCAAAGTCACGAATAAATAAAGCTGTTCACGAAAATTGCTTCACTATTGAATCAATTCGCACTGTGAGCAGTTCTGCTGCGGGACGTTCGCAGTGCGATTTTTGCTTCAAACATGTGCGATTGCTTCATTATCCAAATGGTGGTCATTTGCTTTCGTGGTGCTCCGATGATGATGAATTTACGTGACTCTTTCGATTCTTTACATTACAGTGCTCTATAATCGCATGCAGAGCTCGGCCATTTGTTTCTTTAGACTTCGCTGCTGATTCAATTCACTGTATAGATCCATCGTAGGGTTAGTTTTTAGATAACATTCATATAATGACTTCTCCTAGGGGTCAAGGCTTAAACTTACGAGTGACTTGGATCGGTGTCCAACTTCCTAGAATACAAAAGTAATCATTCATAACTAAAAAGTCCTTTTAAAAACTACAAAGCCACGAACGGTTCCTAAAAGCAATCTTCCTAAACCAAACGATCCTTTTCAGGACTGCAAAATTATAAACGGCCCTCTTCAGAACCTAAAAAAGGCGGGTGGGTAATATCAGAGACTGAATGTCGTGAATACGAAAACAACTGACATGTTCCTTAACCTTCCGAATATCAATTAGTTGATCAATTGTATTAATTATGTATTAATTATTTCGCTTCGATTTGCAAGCAAGAAAACCTAATAGTTCTTTAGAAAACTTTTAGAGCCATTAGAACGGCTGATTTTGTGTAATGCTCTCCAGCGTTGTTTTTCACCAATGCAAACAACTGGCAGCTGTGACGTAATCGCTCTAGTCGGAAGCAAAACTAGCTTTGCTAACGACACATAATACATCTGCTCGCAGTGGCGATAGAATCCAAACTGATCCAATTTTTGTTTAAAGGTTTCTTTTTACGTGATTTCGTTTGTAGCTTTTTCACTAATGGGCGGTCCTAACGGCTATAAAAATAGCAGCATATAGAGTTTTAATTTCGATATTTTATTTCGGATTTGCATTTCATTGAAAGAAACTATCCGGATGCTGTACTATGAGCCACTCGCTCCGCTCCAAGGAATCGACCAGCTGGGTGTCGAGGTCGGTCCGGTGATTCCGGTTGGAGCATGACTTCCGGTTCTTTGGTGCCTCGACGACACGGGGCTACTACTATGTCGCGAAACTACTCTATTTAGTTCCCGACAAGGAGCTAGCCTGTACTGACGAAGGATTTCCCGACGAAGGAAGTTCTCCCGAAACCGATGCTTCCGAAAGCCGTCAACGAATCGACCGGAGGATCCTGTACGATGCTGACGATATTGATATTGTGATACGTAAGTAATCTACTAAGCGTCAGTAGAATCGTAGCACCAGCCATGCACTGGTTCTGTACTAGAGGTGTGTATTCCTGTTGTACACTACAGGAATGTAATACCAAGGCTTTGCTTGGCTTTGAAGTAATCTACTTGTTTAGTATCTGACGAAGAATCTAGACAACTCCAACGTAGAAGTCCTCAACGAAGGACGTTCTCCCAGCATCGAGTTTCCTATTACACCACACCCGAAGACACCCGAAGCAGTGCCAAGGTCAGTCCAGCGATTTTGGATGGAGCATGGCTTCCAGTTTACTGGTGCCCAGATGACTCGAACTCGGTTTTGTGGTTACTACTCGACTAATCCTCGACGAATGATCTAGCCTACCTCAACAGAGAGTTCCCCGATGAATGATTTTCTCGCATAACTGACGCTTCCGATATCCATCACGAATTGGCAGGAAGGATGCCTGAATCCGAAATCATTGGATTTCGGTTGGAGGAAGACTTCCGGTTTACTGGTGCCCTGACGATCCTAACCGGAGCTATGTTGCCTTCTACTCTTTGAGTCCCCGTTGGTGGATCTGGACTACACCAACGGAAAGTTTCCCGACAAAGATAGTACCCCCAAACCAACCCTTATTCGCTTATCCGTCTTGATTCAGAGGCCGATGTTCACGGCTACCTGTTGTTGCGTTGCGCTTAAATTCTACAGCAAGATCGATGCTACGATCTCTACACGGTGGCACATTCTTTGGATCAGATTTTCTGGTGTAGTGTCCCTGCGCATACCTGAAGTATACCATTCCTGTGTGCCGCAAAGCGGGGACATTCGAACAGGACGTGTTCTACTGTCTCGTTCTCATCTGGGCTGGCAGAAGATTCCAAAGCTCTGGTAGAAAATAACTGCTCGATGCTGGCTTTTCCACACTTTCTGGTCATCCAATAAAGTTAATGCAGTGCTACGAGATCAAATTTGAGAGTTCGCCACTTAGCAAACCATCCTAGGAGGGGGTGGGGGTTGATGCCGATTATTCTGATCCATATTTCCTGCTAGATTGTTCGAATCGAGTGTTTTCCAGATCTATTTCTACACTTCTGTCTTGCCAAAGGGCTTGCGTGGAGATTTCTTTGTGATCCTCTAACGTTTGTATTTAACAAAATGGACAAAAATTGCTGATTATTCATGGGTTTACCTTCACCCGCCCTGACGAAACTACCCATGTAGCATCAATCATAGGAACCCATGAGTTAGCAGACAAAATTTGACAGCTCTATCAGTCGAACTCTCTACGGATCACATATTCGCGATAAGACAAGTACTCCAGAAGTGTCGTGTAAACAACGTACCTTTGACTTCGAATCGGCATACGACACAATCGATCAAGAACAGCTATGGCAGATCATGCACGAATACGGTTTTCCTGATAAACTAACGAAATTGGTCAAAGCAACGATGGATAGAGTGATGTGCTACGTCCGAGTATCTGGGACAGCAAGGTGATAGACTCTCTTGTATCTTGTTCAATATTGCCCTGGAAGGTGTGATTCGAAGAGCGAGGATCGACACGAGTGGCACGATCTTCCGAAAGTCCGTACAACTTTTTGGCTTCGCTGACGATATTGATATTGTAACACGTAACCTTGAGAAGATGACGGAAACCTACATCGAACTGAAAGCTGAAGCTAGGCGTATCGGACTGGCCATAAATGCGTCAAAAACAAAATACATGAGAGGAAGAGACTCTAGAGAAGAAACACTACGGCTCCCATCACGAATGTTGATAGACGATGACGATATCGAGGTGGTTGACGTGTTCGTGTATTTGGGCTCACTGGTAACCGCCGATAATGACACCAGTAGAGAAATTCAGAGGCGTTTTTTGGCGTGCGTACTTTGGATAAACTCTTCGATCGAGAAAAGTATGCCACCGTAAAAAAATTGACTATCTATAAAACGCTCATTAAACCCGTTGTTCTCTACGGCCACAAGACCTGAACTATGTTGGAAGAGGACCAACGCGCCCTTAGTGTTTTCGAAAGTAAGGTGCTGATGACCGTCTATGGCGGAGTGCAGATGGAAGACGGAAAGCGGAGACGGCGTATGAATCACGAATTGCAACAGCTGCTAGGAGAACCACCTATCGTACGGACAGCTAAAATCGGACGTCTACGATGGGCTGGGCATGTCGGACGACAGCCCAGTGGAAATGGTTCTTGAATCTAATCCGACTGGTACAAGAAGAAGAGGAGCGCAGCGAGCAAGGTTCAAGGTGCGTGCCTTGAGTGGCTGGCGACGAGCAACCATGGACCGAGTATACTTGATACAGGAAGACACCCCAGGACTGTAGCTGTGAGATTTGATTTTGTGATCAGTCGAACTCTAACCGTGATAGCAAAAGCAACTCCATTCATAAATGTGTGCGTTCAAAGAACGGCACCCCGGCGCCGTTCTTGGAACGAAAACGGACATCGTGCGGCACTTTGTGGAGGCCGGACGCGCCCGTTCCGGCATCTGAAACATCTTGGCACTATTAGACAGCATTCAATGCCCGGTTCAGGACCAAAGGAAGCAGAAGAGAAAGACCGAGGGAAAAGTGGTTAGATCGCTACGTGCGCTCGGCCGGGATTTCGGTGCAACCGGTCAAACAGTGAAAAAGTATGTGGCGAACATAAACATACACTTCAGGAAGTGGAAGTCGTGTCCACTGGTTTTGGAGTTGCAGACAATGACGCAGCGGCAGCGGCTGAAAAGATGGTCAACTCGATTTTCGCGGTGAATTGCGGTTGTGGCGGTGGAATGAGAGCTATCTTACTTTTTTTTTTCTACAAAGTGAAATGCATCTACGCACAGAGTGTGGGACTCTCCACAGGACTACCCACTAAAACATCTTGGATCTACAACATTACCTCTCTGGAACTACCGTTAGGTAATAACTTCCACTCGTTTCACTCCAGGGGATCGACCAGGAGGATGTCGCGGTCGTTCCGACGATTCCGGTTGAAGCAAGGCTTCCGGTTCGCTGGCGCCTCGACGATGGAAGTTTCCCCGGGATCGACGCTTCCGAAACCCGTGAACTGTTCGAACGGCAGGCTGCCTGGGTAGGTCCAGTGATTCCGGTTGGAGGATGACTTCCAATTCGCTGGCACCTCGACGATCCATGCCGTGGCTACGTTGCAATCTACTCATCTAATCCCCGTCGAAGGATCTCGACTACGCCGACGGAGAGCTCCCCGACGAAAGAGTTTCTCCCGACAACGAATCTCGTGGTTCACCACACGGGACACTCAAATGAGTGCCGAGGTCGATCCGGCGATTCCGGTTGGAGCGTGGCTTCCGGTTCACTGGCACCCCGACGACTCGACTTCGATGCTGTGGCATCTACTCGGCTAGTCTCCGACGAAGGATCTAGCCTACAACGGCGAAGAATTCCCCGACAATGGAAGTTATCCCGTAGGCGTCGCTTCCGATACCAGTGAACGGATCAATCGGCAGGATGCCTGAGTCGCTACAATGATTCCGGTTGGAGAATGGCTTTCGGTTCACTGGTGCCCCGTAGATCCATACCGGGGCTACGTCGCAATTTACTCGTCTAGTCCCCGACGGAGAGTTCCCCAATAACGGAAAAACTTCCGAACCGACGCTTGTTTGCTGATCCCTCTTTAGTGGCCGGCGGTCGCGGCTGCCTGTTGTTCTGCGCTCCACCTTTTTCACTCTGGGTGGCAATTACTGCACTTCGTAATTTTCTTCCCCCACGAAGCAAGTGAGCTCCGAAGTGAAGTTCCTTTCACACACCAAGGTTCCCAAAAAGGGTGCTACTGACAATCAGCGAGAAGGGAAATTTATAGTACGATAAGCCTACCGGAAGTTGCGTTGTTCATCAAGAAGTACCATGGAGGTAAAGCCTCGATGTTCTGGTAGGATTTGGCGTCGAGCCACTACTCGAAGTGATCATTGGAGGATATGGAGCGGTTGAATATTGATGTTGTCTCCAAGTTTGCGAACACGCCCAACGTCTTTCAGCTGCGTTCCATCGGCAATTTCTGGACCAATCAGAAGCGTAAGATGTATATCAACAATTTTGTCGCAAAATTGGAGGAATTGATAAATAAAATGAAAATAGAACTCAAAAACATACCTACTGAATTACTAAAGAATAGTACACTTGACACTTGCATCGGAAACATGTGCGGAAGTTGGAAGTCAGAGTTTCGAGTTTGTAGTCTAGTGTGGATAGCAAATACTCCACGTTCTATCAGTTCTATTATGTGATGTGCTGCTGCTCATGATTCTCAAAACACATCTATGGTCCGTAATTAAAATCTAAATAAATTATTAGCAGTATCTCGCTCGTTCACACTTTCTCTCGTTTGCTCGTTTGGAGGGAGGGAGCCAGGAACCTCACCAACCACCACAATAAATTATTAACAACGCTAAACATATCCTGTCTGCTGCTTGCATTGTTGGTACATTGTTGTAACTAGAGTCAAGCTGAAAAATTAGTGTTTTATTCAAAGTTTACACTGTGCTGTAAATATTTAACATAGACACTGGTACACAAATTTATGCGGTAATTTCTCAAGCCCGAACTTATGTCATCATTACTCCCTTGGTTCGGTATCCAAGTAGAGAAAGGGAATGCCCCAAACCGGATCGTGTGCCATCAAATATTTGTAGATAATAAGTTATTTAGTACTAATACATGTACATATTTGGCGCTAGGCGGAGACGGTTTCGGAACTCATTTGTTTCGGTAACAAAATTTATCTTTACTCTACTGAACGAAGGTTCGGTGCAACTCGGTAAACTTTCCAGATAGATTCCTCCGCTAAAATAGCTGAAAAAGGGCCGACTGCACTGACTTCCAGTCAGCTTAAATAGTAAAACATTTTTGTATGAGAAACATGTACGGTATGTTATTCTGCTTCGGCGATAAATCTCCTGCTCCTGTGTAGAGGAGGTATAGTTATTGAAAATCTGCATTAGCCAAAGGAGCGGCTGCTGTGCACAGTGCGGTTATTACGCTCATATGAGTTGAACTGCACTCGGCGATTAGCATATGCTTCTTTATTTTTTTTTAGTCCATCAGGCCGCACTAATGTATTGCCAATATTTCTGTCATACTCAATCGGCTTTCGGATTGGGACAAAATTGATTTTCTGCGAATGACAATCCGCCAGCCGGCTTCTGAGCTAGGCCGAGACAGTACAAATCGATTTCTGCGATTATCCGCTCAGCCTGCGGGCGATTAAGCGGTTGACTGGTGTTCGCTTCAATGAAGCCGTCCGTCCGTACGCCGACGGAGGGGGTGAAATCAAGCGGATTAAAAATTTGAATTATAATAGTGTCGATAATTTTGTGCGGCGGTATTTTTCTTTTTTGCGCCATTTGGCTACTTTGGTTACTGGAAGCAAAATTGACGGCGCAGCTGTTCGAATCGTAGTAGCCGAGGGAGAAAAAAAAATGAAGGAAAAGAAAAAAAAATGCACACACACACTCGAATACGCGGCACCACTGCACTGACGGCGGGAAACATGTGTTTTGATTTATCGAGTGGATTAACGACGACAGTGTTTCTGTTGGTTGGTGGACGTTTGATACTGAGGAATGTAAGCGCGATTCCGAGCGTGGATTTCGCTCACCCCGGCGGCCAAACAAAAATACGGTCCGGCATATCTCACAGATATGCCACCCTTTATAATTTCATCCAGATGCACTGCTCTCATCGATCGATCCGTCCGATGCAGCCGGAGTTAATTTCCCATTGGTTACGCATGATTTATCTTTAATTCGGAGGATTATGTAATTGGCAGCAGCGTGTTTCATCTTGGCAAGGCCAAAAGTTGCACCGATCCCAAATTCCTCAAAGCGTTCTGATTCGACACCTTTATTGCACTTCTCTTTTATCGTAATTGAAAGGTTCCCGTGCAACCAAATAAACTCTGTGACGGACTTAAGCTCGGTACGGTAAACAACGCAAATTTAGATTTAGATTATTTTTCTGTGTACCGGAAAGAAAAAAGTGCCATAGTTGGGCAAGATTCGGCAATTAGGAAAGTTATCCTGCCACTGAATCCCGCACATACTTATTTACGATTAAATAGACGAACTCAAGTGCACTTCCAGTGCATGCTAAGCTGGATCCATTATTAAACGCCAGAGAACAAAATGATTAAACCCGACCATGGACTGATGTCGTGCTTCGAAGCGGCACGAGTGCCTGGAACGAAATGTCAAAGGTATGCAAATATTAGCACGCATTAACGGTGCGATGAACGACCGAAATCGCCGTAAAAAGGCCTTACAGTAGGCAATTGAGCATCGCTACCAAGGGTAAAATCAACGGCTTAGAATTCCGATTACTTGTCCATCTACCTTGTTTACCTGATTTGGCATCCTCTAACTATTTTTTTATTCAATCTATATCTATATATCTATCTATCTATCTATATATATGAAAATGCAGAGATCATTGTTTGTAATCGCATCACGTAAGAACGGATGGACGGATTTACATGATTCTTTTTTTGTTTGAGCAGTTTTTACCACCACCGGGTTCTTACATCAAAAATATTAGGAAAACTTTCCGGAAAAGTGTGAAAAATTCATAAAGTTGTTTTGTATGGACAATGGAATTTTCCACTGAAAAAGTCGCCAATGATTGCTAGATCATCGATAGGTGTTTGGCGCATAACGAGTTGCATAAGAGTTTGATCGTCGAAGAAAAGAATACTAGATCGTCGAAAAAATCTTTTGGCGCGCAACGAGTAGTTTTGTGTGGAGATTTCACATGCATACTTGATCCATGAGATGATTTCGGGTCACGTGCTTAATTGGGTATCGAAATTATTGCTTACTAATGTCGTTTTTGCTTTGTAAAACTGAAACTGACTCAGGGTAGTTTCATCAAGTAAACACTTTTCACGAAACTAAGTTGGGTTCGCACTTAACAACGGGGTTGTGAGCAAACCCGATATAAATATCAGACTCGAAAATGACTCGATTTTCAGTTCAATAACGTTGAAACTATGTTCAAAACTGGTTTCAAATAAACGATTTGTCAGCAGTTAGGGTGGAAACTGGGTTAGGTTAGGTATCAAGCGAAAACGTCATAAATGACTGACTGAATCCATATACCGCTGCAGGCAGAAGAAAAAAGCGGGTGAGTAATGTTAGAGATATAACTGGATGTCGTGAATACGAAAACAATTCACATGTTCCTTAACACTTCCTTATATCAATTAGTTGATCAATTGTATGAATTATGCAAGCATTCCCCTTTTCCACATTTTTCGAACATTTTTCAGAAGGCTTCTCTTGATCTCGATTACTGTGAATTTCACACAGCGAAAAGTGCAAAAATCGAACCAAACTGTTCTAGATTTGCACTAAACTGAGGATATTTCCTTTCGATTTGCGAACAACAAATCTTAATAGTTCCTTAGAAAACTTTTAGAGCCATTAGAATGGCTGATTTTGTGTAATGCTATCCACCGTTGCTTTTTCACCAATGCAAATGACTGACAGCTGTGACGTAATCGCTCTTGTCAGAGGCGAAACTAGGTTCGCAAACGACACAAAATACATCTGCTCGCAGTGGCGATAGAATCCAAACTGATCCAATTTTTGTTGAGAGGCTTGTTTTTACCTGATTTCGTTTGTAGCTTTTTCACTAATGGGCGGTCCTAACGGCTATAAAAATAGCCGCATATAGAATATTAATGTCGATTATTTCATTTCGGATTTGCATAATTTATTGAAAGAAACTATCCGGATGCTGTACGGGATTCATTCCTGCCTTTCAGAAGGACCAAATTGTGGAACTCACTACGATATTCAACACTGTTCGGAACATTTTCTCGAACGATTTGTTGTACAGCAGCAGATATTTTGTTCTCTTCCTCAGAACGCGTTCTGATTGGCTGGTGTTGACATGGGTCAAATGAGACAGGTTTTTCAATAGTGTACTATTGAAATACTTCAATTTTCTTTACACGTTTAAGTTGAAAAATTTCGATTTTATTGGTAGTTAGATTATATAAATCCTTCTACAGATCACTGAGCTATGAGCTTTAAAAATACGAGAAAGGCAAACGCGCTGTATGAATTATCCTCTTTGATACTCGTTTATACCAAACATTGCAGAAAAGTTTAATTTTGAATTATTTGAGATTATGTCACACAACTGAAAATTTTATCATAAAATTGTGATCATATTTCCGATGGCATGTAGCAAAAATTATGTTGATTCGTTAGATACAAAAAGAGATATTCACAATCAAAAACTTATCACTCTCTCAGAGGGTAAATTTTGAAAAGGTACCCAATAGTAAAGCAAGTCGTATTCACGACATAAGATTTAAAAGTTTTGATTTGATTTTGTTTGGCAACATTTTCCCAATAATAGAAATTCTCTGTATTTGTACCAAATTTCTTGTGATTCTTTGAACGGATAAATAATTTTGTTCATCAATAAATTGTTTCTAATAATGATTCCAATATTTTGAATAAAAAATATGTACATGTCATCGCTTTAATTTTTAAGTTACGAGGTCTGTTCAAAAAGTACCCGGAATTCTCATTTTTCTTAAAAAATATTTATTTATTCGTCTACATCTATATGGTCCCCTTCAAAGTAATCCCCCCTAGATATAATACACTTATGCCAGAGTTTTTTCCAGTCTTCGAAACACCCCTGATAGTCACTTTTTGTAATGCTCTGTAGCACTCTCAGCGATTCTGCCTTTATCTCTTCAACGTGGACGATTGTACTTTTGTTTCGACATCATAGCCGTACACCCATGTTTCATCACCAGTTATGATCCTTTCAAGTAAATTTGGATCGTCGTTGACGTCGTTTAACAGCTCCTGAGCGATGGTAATGCGTCTGTTTTTTTTTTTGATCAAAACTCAGCAGTTTTGGAACGAATTTTGCTGCCACTTGTTTCATGCCCAAAACATTTGAAAAAATATGATGGCATGAGCCAACTGCCAACTTCATCAGCAACTTCTCTAATAGTGATTCGGCGATCATCCATAATCATTTTTTCCACTTTTCCCACATTTTCATCGATTATTGACGTGCTGGGTCGACCGGAGCGTTCGTCGTCTTCAACGTCTTCGCGGCCATCTTGGAAACGCTTATACCACTCGTAAACACTTGTTTTTTTCATAGCAGACTCACCGTAGGCTCTCTGTAACATTTCGCACACTTGGTTATACTTTATTTCATTTTTCACGCAAAATTTAATACAAATTCTTTGACTCTTCAATTCTTCCAATGTTTAAACTAACAAAAATCGCCGAGCTCAAAAAAACACGTCTACACCAGCCGCTACAAGACAGAATGTAAACAATGAATACAGCTGAAAATTTCACCATACATTAGGGACATATGTACCAACACAATAAAAAAAATTTGACCACCGGACTCTCCAGACGCGCGCAATTAAAAAATTCCGGGAACTTTTTGAACAGACCTCGTATATACAAACAAGTGGAAAAAAATGATTAGGGCTGAAAAGTCACCACTTGTGGCTGAACACCCAATTGAAATCTTAATAAATTAATTTTAACTCATATTCCAATAAATAGTTATTTAAAAAAAAAAAAAAACAGTGGAAAAAAATGAAAAATTCATATATATTTATAAATTTATCGAAATTTTAATGTTTTCTTTAGATTGTGCAGGAATGGTAGTTGAGCGAAAATTGTAGCTGGTATCACTAGCAATCGAATGATGTGTAAAAATATGTAGGTCATCACTTTGAATTTCGAGATATTCACGATCATTGTAAAAAGTGTCTCCTTTTCTTAGGTCATCTATCTACAGTTTTCATTATGACTTTGGGTAGGCAACCCTATTTTTCGTTTTTTTTCAGTGCATTTTATTTCGGGAAGTAGTACCATTCCAATGGTGAACAAATTTCGAAAATCGGTTGACTAACAACAAAGTTATGACTCGGTAAAGTTGAAGTATTCAATATTTTCTATGCAACGTTTATGCCAAAGGAAAGAAAATAGGAAAGCAGATAGGGCATGAAAAAACAGATAGGGCGTGAAAAAAACCTGGAACGTGAAAAATCAGATTTTCATTGGTATTTCTTTACCAATCATCTCCTACAAAGTTTTTGAATCAATCTACGAACATCACAAAATTCGAGGGTGTAAAATTTATTGAGATTCGTTGAAAAACAGTTGAGCTATGACAGCTCGAAGTTACCGTTCCAACTTATTTTCAGGCTTGGTATTTGGAGTGTTAAGGTCATTCACATCTTCGGGCCAGAAAAACTTTCTGAACCTATGTGCAAATCGCGGCACATACACTGAAGTTGGACGTTGTACGTGTTAGTGACGACACTCGTTCTGATTTAAATTCGAATTGATAAAATCGAATTAATGAATACATTTAGATGAAGACACTAAAAATGACCAGGAGTTAAATCGTTCGTTTTTCCCTGGTGCAGAAGGTTTCACTTTCCCGTTCGTCCTACAGCAGAACGGCTCACAGTCCGGATTAATTCAATACTGTAGCAAGGGCTTTGCATGATTTTGCGCGATCTCGTTTGTAGCTTTCTGCCAAATGGTCGCAAAAATATTTTATTTCGGATTTTCATATTTCAATGAGAGAAACTATCAAAATGCTGTACGGGATTTATTTAAGATTAGATTTGCACTGAGCTGAAGATTTTTACCTGCGATTTTCAAAGAAGTAGTCTTTATAATTCTTTTGCTAACATTTAGAGAACGAATTTTTTTCAGTTAACGTCGGGCGTCAGAAACGCTCACTATGGCTTTGCCAAGATTAATGAAAAGCTTTGTCGTCGGTGCTGAACAGTCGTTCGCACCGCACGCGTATAGCTCTTGGCTCCTGGAAATTTTTTCCAGCTACCTAGAGTTTCATTGATTCAAGGCTTCAGTCTTTTTTCAAGGCTACCTGAACCACTAACAGTCTTTTTAAAGGCTGACTAATTTTTCAGCCTTTTTCAAAGCTATACGAAGAGTGATATTCCAATATAATCAGTCTTTTTCAAGACTAAAAAATTAATCAGCCTTTTTAAAGGTTAGCTATTCAAAGAACTATTCTTCGAACTAATCACTCCTTATTAAGGCTACCACAAAATCAGTCTTTATCAAGACTTATCCAAACTAGGAGTCTAATCGAAGACTAATTTAGCCTAGTTAATTTATATTTTTCAAAAATGCCTGCATCCAACCGGAAAGGCAATAAGCTTAAGGCTAAAAAGAAGAAATAAGGCAATAAGCCTAAGGACTAAAGGAAGAAATCTCAATCCGTTACTTTAAATTTTGCTAATAACATTCACGATCTTATAGAATCTGAATGTAAAAATAAAAGACAACGGACGGATTTCCCTTCCGTTGATTCTATGCCGTCTAACAATATTTACGAGATTTTTCCTGAATCCAATTGTAGCGATATAGAAGAACATTCTTCACAAATTCCCAAAATGGACGCTTGTCGTTCTGGGAAGAAACAACAATCTATGCCACCAGTGACGGTGATGATTTCCGACTTCAATGCATTTCGGATTGAGCTTTCTACTTTTCTCCCGGAAGTAAAAGTCTCATTTCAAATCGGACGAAGAGGAGAATGTCGAGTCTTGGTGGATGGATTGGAAGATTACGAACGTCTTATTCGATATTTGTCCGAGAAACTTCATACATTTTATTCATATGATATTAAATCAGACAGACCCTTCAAGGCTATCTTGTCATATGGATATGCGGTGTTTGAATTGTGGTAAATGGTACAATAAATGGTGACTTCGGCGTTTCACTAAGTGAAAACGTTGAATATTATGGGAATCAAAAATTCTTTTTTACGTCGGTATAAAAACGGGCTTTTTTGCAGTAATTAGCCATCAATTAGGCTCATTTGCCTGATGCATTCCGTTTGACTAGGGAAGCATTGGCAGGGTTGCCACGGTTTAAAACCGGAAACACGTGCGGTTTTGAATCAATAGGCAAAGTTGTTCGGTACGTAATTACAGAAAATCACTTTGAGGTAACAAGTACTTCTTTGTACTTTTTCGATTGAGCTACGAAGGGCTGGCTGAAATTTTGATGAGTAGAATTTACATCAATCCGTTCCTACAATCTTCAGTCAACCATTAAATATTACCGTTATTGTATACACTTACGAATAGAGTTATGTTATTAGCCCACATTCCGGTGCTGTATTTGACCTTTCGTTTCGAAACCGTATTTTGTTCCACTCCCAGCCCTTCTAGCTGTTATAAAACGTGTATACAAAGACGCAAAGACGTTATAGAAAATGTTTGCAAACAAATCAAGCTTTTCGCCTTTCTCATATAGAAAGGCTATACAATCACTGCAAAAACCGACTTTTGAACCGAGGCCCGGAGGGCCGAATGTCATATACCATTCGACTGTGCCGTCTGTGTGTGTGTGTGTGTGTGTGTGTGTGTGTGTGTGTGTGTGTGTGTGTGTGTGTGTGTGTGTGTGTGTGTGTCTGTGTGTGTGTTTGTGTGTCGTCTGTGTGTGTGTGTGTGTGTGTGTGTGTGTGTGTGTGTGTGTGTGTGTGTGTGTGTGTGTGTGTGTGTGTGTGTGTGTGTGTGTGTGTGTGTGTGTGTGTGACAAATATTGTCAATCTCTTTTCTCGGAGATGGCTTAACCGATTTTCACAAACTTAGATTCAAATGAAAGGTCTCACGGTCCCATACAAAATTCCTGAATAATATTTGGATCCGACTTCCGGTTCGGGAGTTATGGGGTAAAATGCGCAAAAAAAAATATGTGATCTAACTTTTCTCATAGATAGCGCGACCGATTTTCACAAAATTAGGTTCAAATGAAAGGTCCTGAGGTCCCATGCTTAATTCCTGAATTTCATGCGGATCCGACTACCGGATCCGGAAATATAGGGTAAAGTGGCTTAAAAATTGTATACCATCACTGAAAATGGGGAAAAACCTTGAAAAAAATTCTAAATCCACCTAAAATCTTTTCCAATTGACTTTAAGAATCGAAGAAAATTATTTTGAAGAATACCACAGTGTTATATAAGATAGTATGATTGATATGAGAAAGGCATCATTACACCACTAGGTGGATTAAAACAGGTTTTTGAAAATATTCTTACTGACAGATCCAGATTTTCATTGCAACCGCATACAATTGCTTTTCGCACTTGATCTTCTTCTGATGCCATCTTCGATCTAAAGGCTTGTAGCATCACTCAAAATTGATTTTACATAATGAACAGATAAGACATCAGTCTACAAAATATTTCAGTATTTCCAGAGATACACGTATTTAGGTGTGTCCAGATTTTGTCTCGAACAAGCCTTACTACTTACAAGGAACTGTACTTTTTCCTGAAATTTCATCGTTTTTACAGGGTCCGGCACTCGAAGTGTAACCAATTAGAAAGGCCATAAATTCAGTTTGGAAAATTACTTTTACTTAATTCAAAGTACAAAATGTGTAAAAATAATACAAAATTCAGAATCAATTCACTTTTTCTCGATATGACCACCTTTTGCCTTGACTTGATGACTTGAGAGAGCGAAGGAGTTGCTTCGTTTGGCCGAAAGCAGTCAATTTCCGAACATTGTATTTTCTGACAAGAAAATATTTCCAATTGAGCAATTCGTAAACTCTCAAAACGATAGGGTTTACTTGACCGATCGTTCATACGAGAATTTGAGTCATCGATTGGCCACCAGGAGGCAGCACCCGCAACAGATAATGGTTTGGGCCGCTGTGACCGCAGATGGGCGCTCTCCAATCGTTTTCATCGAGCCTGGCGTCAAGGTAAATGCGACATATTATCGGGAAAGTATTCTGGAGGTTGCTTTGAAGCCGTGGGCAGACAAACATTTCGGTGGCAGACCATGGACGTTTCAGCAGGACTCGACACCGTCCCACAAAGCTCGAGTGAACCATGAATGGCTGAAAAACAACGTTCCGAACTTCATCACGTCCACACAATGGCTCCCGAATTCACCAGATGCGAATCCAATGGACTATTCTCTTTGGGCCATTTTGGAGAGCAAAGTCCGAACTAAAAGATACATCAGTCTCGAGGCGCTGAAAAACGTTATTGTCCGCGAGTGGGCCAAAATACCTGCAAGTCACATTCGGCCAAACGAAGCAACTCCTTCGCTCTCTCAAGTTATCAAGTCAAGGCAAAAGGTGGTCATATCAAGCAAAAGTGAATTGATTCTGAATTTTGTATTATTTTTACACATTTTGTACTTTGAATTAAGTAAAAGTAATTTTCCAAACTGAATTTATGGCCTTTTTAATTGGTTACACTTCGAGTGCCGGACCCTGTACTACCGTGGACAAAAAAAGGCGGGTGGGTAATGTCAGAGACATAACTGGATGTCGTGAATACGAAAACAACTGACATGTTCCTTAACACTTCCGAATATTAATTAGTTGATCAATTGTATGAATTATGCAAGCATTCCCCTTTCCCACATTTATCGCAAAAATAAAGAAGGCTTCACTTGATCTCGATTACTGTGAATCTCACACAGCGAAAAGTTCACAAATCTAACCAAACTGTTCTAGATTTGCACTAAATTGAGGATATTTCCTTTCGATTTGCGAACAACAAATCCTAATAGTTCTTTAGAAAACTTTTAGAGCCATTAGAACGGCTGATTTTGTGTAATGCTCTCCACCGTTGTTTTTTCACCAATTGTTATGACTGGCAGCTGTGACGTAATCGCTCTTGTCGGAAGCGAAACTAGCTTTGCAAACGACACAAAATACATCTGCTCGCAGTGGCGATAGAATCCAAACTGATCCAATTTTTGTTGAGAGGCTTGTTTTTACCTGATTTCGTTTGTAGCTTTTTCACTAATGGGCGGTCCTAACGGTTATAAATAGAGTAACATATAGATTTTAATTTCGATTATTTCGTTTCGGATTTGCATTTCTTTGAAAGAAACTATCCGGATGCTGTACGGGATTCATTCCTGCCTTTCAGAAGGACCAAATTGTGGAACTCACTACGATATTAAACACTGTTCGGAACATTTTCTCGAACGAATTGTTGTACAGCAGCAGATATTTTGTTCTCTTCCTCAGAACGCGTTCTGATTGGCTGGTGTTGACATGAGTCAAATGAGACAGGTTTTTCAATAGTGTACTATTGAAATACTTCAATGCTTTTTCTTTACACGCTTAAGTTGAAAAATTTCGATTCTATTGGTAGTTAAATTATATAAATCCTTTCACAGATCACCGAGCTATGAGCTTTTAAAAAACGAGAAAGGCAAACGCGCCTTATGAATTATCCTCTTTGATACTCGTTTATACCAAACATTTCGGAAAAGTTTAATTTTGAATTATTTGAGATTATGTCACACAACTGAATATTTTATCATAAAATTGTGATCATATTTCCGATGGCATGTAGCAAAAATTATGTTGATTCGTCGGATACAACAAGAGATATTCACGATCAAAAACTTATCACTCTCTCAGAGGGTAAATTTTGAAAAGGCACCCCATTGTAAAGTAAGTCGTATTCACGACAAAATAGTAAGGCTTTGTTAGTAATTTCAAAGCTCCTCATTTATTCTTCCATATCTATTCCGTTCCCCTCAAAGTAATCTCCACTTGTGTCAACGTGTTTTCCAATCCTCGAAACAGTTGTTAAAGTAAATTTCCTGGAAAGCCATCAATGCGCGTAGCGATCCGTATTTTGCTGTCTTCAATTGACTCAAAAGAGCAATTCCAAAAATGCTTAGCAGATCACCGGACTCGACCTTCTCCGATTTGGATGAAACTTTGCACATGGCTTCAGTATGGCAAACCAAAAGTTTTGAACCAATGGAGAGGTCAATCCGACTTACGACTGATTTTTAAAAAGGGGCGTATGTATTTTTGCATTTTACAAAAATTTCCCTTTTCAAATCGTTGTAACTCGGAAACCGTTAATTGTACTTTAATTGTACTTTTAAAAAAATATACACTGAAATTTTTTTTTCATTTTTTGGGTGTAAGAAGTTGTGTTCTTACAGGAAATATTGTTGCAAGCATTATAAATCAGAATAAATATGAAATTGTTTTGTATTTGAAAATACTGCTCTAATACATATGTCATGTTCGAACATTTATGTTGCCGAAAACGAACCGTGCTAAAATCGAAACGTCATGGAAAAGGATGCTGTAAATAGTCTTTTAGGTACTAAGAAAAAATTCCATAAAAAAGTAGTGGAAATCGTGTTTCAATTTGCTCCGAAACATCGCTTTATCAACAAGTGCGTAAAACTACTACTACTGTAATAAGGCGAAAAGTTGCTTACACAAAAAATATCGATATCTCCGTTCAAAATGGAAAAATCGAAAAATTTTGACAAACAACTTCGTATAACTCAAAAAGTAAACATCCAATCTGAAAACCATTGAAGAGCGTTCAGGGTGACGGGAAGACCTTCCATTTACGACTGGTTTGATCAAAATCGATCCAGCCATCTCTGAGATCTCGACCTCTCAGACATTTGTTCACTTTGTCGAACTGAATCGATTGGTATATAAAACTCGACCTTCGAAATTTTTTTCTAAAGTTTGAGCGAATTCTATACCTATTTTTGCCTCTCTCATATAGAAAGGTTATGCAATCACTGTGAGAACCGACTTTTGAACCGAGAGCCGAGTGTCATATACCATTCGACTCAGTTCGTCGAGTACGCAAAATGTCTGTGTGTGTATGTGCGTATGTGTGTATGTAACGTTTTTTTGCACTAACTTTTCTCGGAGATGGCGCGACCGTTCTTTACAAACTTAGGTTCAAATGAAAGTTCCTGTGATCCCATACGTAATTCCTGAATTTCATTCAGATCCAACCTCCGGATCCGGAAATATAGGGTAAAGTGTGTTAAAAATTTTATACCATCACCGAAAAAGGCGGAAAACCGTAAAAAGTTTTCTAAATCGACCTCAAATCTTCTCCAATTGATAGTTTTTATCAGTAGACGGTCAAACAAACCAAAAAAAAAATGACGGCCCATCGTAAAGTAAGACGTATTTACAGATCTTTCATAATTCAAATACTTCAAGAACGAATTCATTGCGTCACAACGCAACCTTGCCGATGGAGCAAGAAAATTTTCCCACAGCTGAAGTATTCGGATCTTGTGATGTTTAATTAATAAGCAACGTTACTCGTTGGCTCGGTCGGTACCTCGTTCGAGCACTTTTACCGGAAGCTTAATACATTTACCGGTCGCTCATTCATTCTAGTTCGATCAGTCTAGCAAGATGGTCAAGCAAAAGTATTTGTTGGAACTTGAAAATATTCTTGACAAGCAGCACATAATTCTGAGAATGCTTGGCCTGGACGTCTACACCAGTGGATATTCATTTTCGTTTTTGCCAATCCTTTTCATTCTATCGCTTGCGGCTTTCATGGTGTTTTCTGTAACCGATCTGTACATTTTCCGTGGCGATACGTTTAACTTTTCTTTTGTTTTGGCAACCTTTTTTTACGGAGTTATCGGATGTGCCCGGATTGGATTTGCCTTGAGATATCCGGAAAAAGCTGCCCACGCATTACAAGTTGCAGTGGAAACCTATCGGCTGACTTCGTCGAATCATCGCGAACTGGAGATCTTTCAGAAATACACCAAAAGATTGAAGAGAGCTGTGGTAATGTACAGTGCACTGTTTGTTGGAAGTAGCGTTTTCGCCATGCTGCTTCCGCTCGTCGTTTACCTTTGGAACGGTCAGAAAATGTTAGTCTTCGGAGTCATTGTCCCGTTCGTCGATCCCGAGTCAACTGAAGGATACGAGATCAACTATATGTACCAGATTAGTGTCATGCTGTGGGCTATACCAGCACTCACGGTTTCCCAGAACATTTACTTCGCGATGGTATTCAATATCTGCATCCAGTATGATATGCTAATCGTTAAATTGGAGGAGCTTGACGTTCTCATTAAAAATAGTGACGCAGAAAACACGAATTCTACAATATACCGGAATTTAGTGCAGATCATTAACTACCATCAACGGTTGATTAACTTCGTGTTGGAGATTGAAGATTTTTATTCTCTACAAATTTTTATAGAAGTCAGCGCAAGTGCGTTACAGATCGTACTGACCTTATTCACTTTGAACACTGTATGAAACAAATATTTCTTAACAATCGGGTGTTATTAAAAATATTTATATTTCCGTTTCGCAGGCTATCTGGATTCCCGGCTATTTGATGATTGTAATTTCGACCTTTCAGCTACTCGTTGTTTGCGTTCTGGGAACAATGATCGATACGAGGAGTGAGTCATTCACGGGTGGAATCTATAACATTTCATGGCGTCGGCTTCCTAAAGCACAGCAAAGGCTTGTGCAATTTTCTCTGGCCAATTCTCAGAAGCCGCGTTTGCTGACCTACGGAGGAGTGACACCCTTGAATATGAATTTGTTCCTCACGGTAGCTGAGTGCATTATGTTGGTTCCGGAGTACTGATATATTTTCTTTTTTGTTTTACAGGTCTATCAGAAGATTTACTCAGTCTATATGATGTTGCTGAATATGAAGAAGTAATTCTGCAAAATATTGTTAATTAGTTTGCGCACCTTTGTTACGCAATGTTTTCAATGCACTCGTGTGGCACTTGTTTGGAAAATTAAAAATTTGGACGATTCTGTGAAACACTTCGCAGAAACTGTTCCATGAAAAATTTGTTCTTTCTGTTCTATAGAAGAGGAATCTTCCTTTATTCCAGTGCAAATTACTCAAACATCTTTTTCGTTGGAGAAAACGATGTTTGAGGTCGTTCCGAAATCCAAAATGGCGGCTTCCAGTTATTTTTCTGCGGAGAAATCAATCAGTGGTTTGAAAGCAATGTGTCTCTACCAGGCCGGCTGTCACTTCAACATCGAGTACATCAAAGTTACGTCAATAGAAACGAAAGCGAAATTCCTGCCAATGTGAGCTACGGCGGAAACGATGCCTGGTCCGGATGGTATTATACCAGCCGTTGTGTGGTGTCGTTGTATTTCAACTTTAGGAGAACCATTGAGTATCATTTTCAATCGATCGTTTGAGCAAGTTCGTATATGGAAACAGTCTGTGTCCCACTTTTAAAAGTAACCTGTGAGATCAGTTACAACGAATTTGTTGGCCTTTACATCCCAGTGCATAACTAGTATGGAAGCTAAAACACGGATGGATGTTATCTATACCGATCTCAAAGCTGCTTCTGTCCCACAAGGATGTAATTTAGGACCCTTGTTATTCGTATTATTTTTCAACGATGTGGCGTTGCTTTTGGGAGCTGAATGTAGGTTAGTCTACGCAGATGATTTAAAACTGTATCTCGTTGTTCGTAGTGTAGATGATTGCCGGCGACTACAGTGTCTGTTTATATTGTTTATCGATTGGTGCAGGAAAACCAAACTCATCATAAATGTAGCAAAGTGCCAAGTTATCACATTTCATCGGATTTCATCTCCAGTCATATTTGACTATTCCATTGATGGTACAATTATCTCTAGAGTGGATCAAGTGTGTGATCTTGGAGTACGAGGTCTGTTCAAAAAGTTCCCGGAATTTTTTAATTGCGCGCGTCTGGAGAGTTTTTATTGTGTTGGTACATATGTCCCTAATGTATGGTGAAATTTTCAGCTGTATTCATTGTTTACATTCTGTCTTGTAGCGGCTGGTGTAGACGTGTTTTTTGAGCTCGGCGATTTTTGTTAGTTTAAACAATGGAAGAATTGAAGAGTCAAAGAATTTGTATTAAATTTTGCGTGGAAAATGAAATAAAGTGTAACCAAGTGTGAGAAATGTTACAGAGAGCCTACGGTGAGTCTGCTATGAAAAAAACAAGTGCTTACGAGTGGTATAAGCGTTTCCAAGATGGCCGCGAAGACGTTGAAGACGACGAACGCTCCGGTCGACCCAGCACGTCAATAATCGATGAAAATGTGGGCAAAGTGGAAAAATGATTATGGATGATCACCGAATCACTATTAGAGAAGTTGCTGATGAAGTTGGCATATCAGTTGGCTCATGCCATCATATTTTTTCAAATGTTTTGGGCATGAAACGAGTTGCAGCAAAATTCGTTTCAAAACTGCTGAATTTTGATCAAAAAAACAAACGCATTACCATCGCTCAGGAGCTGTTAAACCTCCTTATTCACCAGATATCGCTCCGTATGATTTTTTCCTGTTCCCAAAGTTGAAGAGACCCATGAAAGGACAGCGTTTTTCATCGATTGAAGAGCTAAAGGCAGAATCGCTGAGAGTGCTACAGAGCATTACAAAAAGTGACTATCTGGGGTGTTTCGAAGACTGGAAAAAACGCTGGCATAAGTGTATTATATCTAGGTGGGATTACTGTGAAGGGGACCATATAGATGTAGACGAATAAATAAATATTTTTTTAGAAAAATGAGAATTCCGGGTACTTTTTGAACAGACCTCGTACAGCTGAATGCTAAACTGAGGTTCGATGTTCATCGGTTACGAATAATTTCGAAAGCAACACGTCTATTGGGTTCCATCGCTAAGATCCCACCTTTGAAGACCCGCTCGTTACTTATTAGACAGGCGTCCAGTTTATCACATGGCTTACCGTAGTGAACAGCTTTTTGGCAATATTGACAAGTGGCCATCTGATTGTCGTAGGTAACAAGTGATTCGCACGGGATAGGCCTCTTCTTTTTCTTTTTCGATAGAAAGAATCTCTCCGTATTGGGACATAGTTTTGCGAATATAAGGATCGGTGACGCTTGAGAGAAGATCATGCACACGCACGTCTATAGCACTATCTTCCATATATTCTGGAATGTTGTACTTAATGTTTTCGTGCTCCACATAGTGCACATTGTTATTGTCTTTTGCAAAATGAATTGCATCCAACTCTTTATAAAACTGGATGTAAACAACATTATTGGTCTTATTGCATTGAAGTAAATGCACACGTTTAATATCAAGATGCATTTGCTCCTTAAGCAAACCTTCAAGTTCTCGTATCGAAGGTCGAATTTTGCACTGTCTGAAGTCAACAATAATTGTATTCTTTCGTATCGGCGGTAGCTTTTGTTCGTTTGGTTCATTCATTTCGAGATCGTTCTATTGTTCACTACACAATAATGCACTTGGATTCTTCCGTCCCGAACGTAAGCGGTTTTGTTTTATCGACTGGAATCAGGAATCAGAACAAATTGGCTCAAATGGCACGTTCCCCTTGATATTTGGAGATTTGTGCCTTGCCATCAATTTGTTTTTAGCATCATTTTCCCGATATATAAGAGGGAAGGATTGAAAGGAAATGGTAAGGGTTGGACTAGGAGGATGGGAAAAATTGACGACACAAAAACACATAAAAGCAGAAGTAAATTCTGCACCCCTAAGGGATGCTGAACAATCTGCTGAGGATCACATTTAGTGGAAGCAGAAGGAAATTCTGAACCTCTACGAGGTCCCGAACAGTCTGCTGTTAATAAAACCTCCAACCCCCGAGAGGATTTAAAGATCTTACAAAAGCGACACCATTCTGCACTCCCGGAAGAATGCAGAACGACTCGCAGTATGTACGAGCAGAAGTAAATGCGGTACCCCCCAGAGGATGCCAAACAATCTGCCAACCCTATTTAAGGTGAATACAGAAGGGATTCATTCAGTCCAGGAAGAACGATGAACCCTTCTGACTATAGCTCCTTACCACATTGGGTGAGAAACGAGAGAATATCCTTCAATTTTAGCTCCGCATACACAGACTCAACCATGTATGGAGAACCAAAAACCCGGATACGTAGCTGCGTCAATGCGGGATAGTTACATATCAGATGATATGAAGTACCATAATCGCATTCACACAAATCACACGAATAATACTCAGCACGTTGAATAGTAGCCATGTGATAATTGAGTTTGCAATGTCCAGTCAGAGCTCTGACCAGAATACTTCAATGATACTTGGAGAAATGCAGTAGACACTTTGACATTTTCAGATTTAAATCTGGTAGAAATGCTTTTGTCTGAGCGCAAGTTTGCAAGCTGCGCCAGTAGCTGGCATGTTTGGATGCAGCCCAAGAACGTATCTTGTGCTTTATCCAACTAGTTGAAAGTGGTAAAGCTGGTTCAGGACCAACGAAATCATTCGTTGCACCAGCTCTAGCCAACTCATCAGCCCATTCATTTCCAGTAATACCAGAATGGCCGGGTACCCATATGAAGTAAACAGCATTTGAAATGCTGAGGTCTTCAATTTGAGTTCGACATGCGATCACTAGATTCGACCGTGAGTCATTCGAACTGAGTGCTTTTAAGGCTGCCTGACTGTCGGAACAAAAATAAATACGTTTACCGCAGATCCTCTGCTGAAGTGCCGATTGTACTCCACACAGAATTGCGTAGATTTCTGCTTGGAACACAGTACAGTATCTACCAAGTGAATGAGACTGCTCCAGCCTATTTCACGACAGTAGATACCAGCACCAGCACGACCATTCAACAGAGAACCGTCCGTAAAACAAACTATGTGTTCATCAAGTTGTCGTTCCAGACAACCAGACAATCATTCCTAACGAAGAGGATAGCTCTCATTGAATGTTTTACAAGCGGTAGCTTTTGTTCGTTTGGTTCATTCATTTCGAGATCGTTCTATTGTTCACTACACAATAATGCACTTGGATTCTTCCGTCCCGAACGTAAGCGGTTTTGTTTTGTCGACTGACTTGGATGAGATGTGAAAGCGAACTGATTGTTTGTGATTGTTTTTAAAAGATAGTGGTTTTTGCGCCTCGCTGAGAATGACATTAATCTGTTTCATCTGGAAAGCTTAAGTCCCTAGCTAACAACTGATTAAGGAACTAAGTTGATTCAAATGATTGAAAAAACTTAATTATTAATTTAGTAAAGTGATAAATGTTGGCCATTTAAAAAAAGCGTTCGGTTACCGGCACCCCAAGAAATTTCGCAAAAAATGGTAAAATATAAGTAAAGATTGCCATTATTCAAGAAAAAACAGAATTCATTCTGCTTCTTATCCACAAAGCAACGTTCAATTGTATTAAGCAGCGCAGTAAAGTTCATTTTCCTTGACTTGGACGATTTGTTGGTAGTCGCCATGGCAAACAGAACCAGAGAACCAAAGTTTTTACTTATATGACAGATGTATTGAAGCTGTCAAGTTGTCCACATGGTGCATATTACCAGAGATGCCAGGTAATACAATAAGTTTAGCTAGCAAAAACAAAACAAAAAAATTTCAAAAGTCTGTAAAAAGTCTTCAGACGATAAATAGTTTGCAGATTAATAAATAATAAATTCGATAATTTACAAACGATTTTGCAGACTTGGCATCTCTGCATATCACAGACAATTCTTCACGATTTGAGCTGAGCTGAGCTGAGCTGAAGTAGATCGCCCGTAGTTGCACTTCGTGATTGACCGAATGAGTGGAAATGTACAATTAACCAAGAAAATGAAGCTTGGGAGAAGCAAATCATTTTCACTGTACATACCCACTCACTCCTAACTTTTTATTAAAAGATCAATAACGACGCTGGCTACGACCAAAGGCTGTGCTACTGAGGGAAAGGAAGGAATTTTAGTCCGAGTTAGTACAAAAGCGTTTGTTTGCTTCGGTATTCGGCACAAAAAAAACGTTCTGCTATTACACACACACATGACATTTGTCGGTATGACGCTATCTACATTCTGTCAAAAGTTACGGTAGGGTGCCGGCAACCGAACACCTGACCCTACAATATCTGCGTCACATTTAAATTGTAACCGGGTTTGGTAAGAATACTACAATACGAAACAAAATTTCAGTTTCAAATTACCAAGACATTTTAAGCTAGCCAAATGGGTGAGGTAAAATTGTTAAAACTCGTCCTATTGTTCAAATTTGAAACATTAAACAGTGCCCTGAATGAAGCGAAATTCTTATTGTAAAGAACTGCCGCAGATGGCTATGCCATCTTGGAATTTAGATTCACCTCAAACGTCATTTCCTACACCTACAATACCCATATTGTAAGGGTTTTAAGGAATATAAATAAACCGGAAGTCGCCATCGTGGAATTCAGAACCACCTTGAACATCGTCTTGCGACATCTACTCATCAAACCCGTTCCGAAATTGTTCATATTGAAAGAGTTTTTAAGGAATATCGGAAGTTGTCATTTTGAATTTCCAAAATACCTCAAACATCATTTTCCGAAATCTACTTGTTAAACCCGTTAGAAAAATACCCATATTGTATTAATTTCCGTGGAATATAAAAGAGCCGGAAATTAATACCAATAGTATGCAACAACCCTTTTTTACGAAATAGGTAGGTAAAAAAGATTACGTTATTTCATTCTTAAAAAAAAATACATTGTTTGGGATTTGGTTTGTAGAAAGAGTTACGTAAAAAGAGGTAACGTTAAAAAGTGTTTGAAACGGAGGCTTGGGTGTAAAGATTATCCCTATAGATGTGATGTTATCATTTTTTGAGGTTGCCGAGGTTTTTTTAAGGAAAGGTGCTGACATTATCAAGTCATTCATACATCCCACATTCTCAAGATTGTTTAATCGTTGAGTTTCCGGTAATTAGATCCATAGTTAGGCAAGGATGGCTTTTATCGTATCAAAGAACGCTCATCGGCAACTATTCAACGATTGAATCAGTGCCATCTCAGAGAGACGGATATCATCGCAACAAAAAAAATCCGGCATGGCTCATTTAACATAGAATAGACACCAGTGCGAGAGCAAATTTATCTCGATGACATTTCTGAGAATCAAAGGTTAACACGCTGCTGTGGGGATTCTCTCTGAAGCAACAAACGGTCGCTTATTCTCGTTTCGCGATCCGATTCTATACAGGCAGTTGATAATTGCGATGGAATCATTTTACTATTGCCGCTTATTCTAACTATGTGCATATAACCTTTGTATAAGTTGTGTCTATAAAAATGTATGTGAATGCTCCACACAAGGGTTTTGAAATATTGCAACCTAGTATGAGAATCATCAAGTAGAATCATCGATTCGATTTTCTGCGTTAATTGTCAACTTTCGATTCTCTCTTTTCATAATTCCACATAGCAACAATCATTATCAGACTGTAAATTTTTTTAAGGGCGTGAAATACTCAGAGTATGAAGTGGAGCGAAGAAATGTAGCAAAATTCTCCCACGATTCATGCATTGAGAGACTCGAGTTCTTGTAGCATTTTCTACCGGATTGAAAATGTTGTATACAATATAGATATATAGCAGCTTCTGTCAAATTTTCGGCAATCACCAACACAGTAGTGAGGTATACTCTCCAAGCATTTTTTAGAAAAATAATGTAAAACTAGTACTCATATACGAATGGCCTGAAATGCTGGAAAGTCCTTATAAAATTGCTGCCGAACCCTGGATGAATCCGAGATGGTAGCCCTATGAGCTGAACTGTACTCCAGAATTCAGTTCCCGAAATCGATTTCAAAAATCTGTTCCAGAATCCAGGTCCTGCATTTAGATTCAGAATTCAGTTCTACAATTCATTTTCACCATGTTATTAATGCTATCCGCTAAAGAAAACGTTCAAACACAAAGTCGGAATATTTTGTCAGTCAAAGTAAGTTTTTCTCGAGATTTTTCTTACGCTCTCTGTAGTCATATGATAGGGTAACGCTCCCTATTTCATCTGAGCTCCTATTTCCATCCCATCCCGTCCCCTCATTACTTTGAACATAAATAATATTTTACAACCTACCTGAACCAAACTGTGAAACGTTTTAAAATGATTATAAAAGTTATTGTTACACTTTCCCATTGAAAGAAATGGTTTTAAATTCTTCGGGGATCGTTTTTTTCATATAAAATAAACTCACTTTAGGACACATTTTCGTCTCAAGATTTACGCATCGTCATGTTTCTGATTATCTACTAATCAATTCGTCTCAAAACATGATCACTATTTCCCACAATTACACTATAATTGAATGCTGTATGACTTCATAATTAGTAATGTTCACTTGCCACTTGTTTAGTTAACGATTAAAAACTTCAAAAATTACCCGACAAGCAATAAAAGTCTTCAAAAATATGAGATGAAAGTTTTTCACTTAGTTCACTTGATTGCGCTTTGTTTTCATCTCATTTGGTTTCGCAAAGTTGCCAAGTTATCTCATAATGTTACGAAACAAATATTGTTTTTCTTCTTCAAACTATCATCAAAAAGTACGTTTTTGGTATCCGTGATATTAGTTTAATTATATTGTTGATATTGATATTTCAATAAAACTGTTTCGGCTTCGAATATTACCAGAAAGAGCGTTTTAAATACTATTGAAATAACCATTCTATCTAATCTAGTAGCACTGGTTTCATTCCGTTGTACGTCAACATAACGCTGTGAAGTGTGTGTGTTTCGTCGGCTGTGTACAGAGATGCGAGATATTTTCATAGAAAATATGTATTACTTTGCATAGAAAGTCTATATATGCTCTATCTGTTTTCACTAATAAAATGGTGTTGAATTTGATAGTAAATCGAGATGTTTCTGTAGTAATACCAGTAAAACGATAAGTTGCATGAACATTGTATTCCATTTTCAGCTGTTCCGCACATACACTGTTACTCGAGTTAGATACTTAGTAGGTAAATTAATTGTGTTCGATTGGAATAAAGTTTATTAGTATTTTGGCCGTCAAGTGGTGAACATCGTCTCAATATATGAAAATTCCTTATTCCGCTGAAGTGGATCGGTGAATCGATAGGAGAAAACACAACGTAGGGTTGATTGCGCCATCATAGTTGGTGCCGTGACCAGGATCTAGTTATAAACGGTCGCCATTGCCGATTCACTGAGCGATAATTACGCTTGATGCACATAGGAACGCCATTTTACCAACGCCGTTCAGCGTCGGAGAATCAGTAAGCGTCGCCATCATAAATTTGGACATATTTCTTTGGAAAATATTTGTACAAGGCCTGATATAATCAGTCAGAAGGTTAGTTTCTTTCCAAGTTTTTTTGCCATCAGGTGCGCTCTAGATTTCCGTTTCTGTTTTTCTGGTTTTGCATGCACAAGTTTCCTGCTTCAACGATCTCGACAACGGAAAACAATAGTCGTATTCCTGTTTTATTTCCGCGATTATCTTTGTTGAAAATTTCGGAGTTCGTTTGGTACCTGCAATCTACACTACCGTCATCTCGATTTGACTCACAGTTCATCAGAATTCTGAGTGGACCTAACGGACTAAGAACTATTCATCGCTGGCATTATCATCTGTTGTTGCTCCTGAATTTGATAATAAATTCAAGGCATTACTTGCCTTGGAAAAGGTGAGTACCTTTCCAAGCTTTTCAATTTTCTCCTCCGGTTCTACCGTGGTCTTTTTCTGTAGATCAACATCGTCATTCATACAGTACGACGTTTTCGTTGTTCCTGAAAACCTGCTCCGATCAAAATGGCCGACGAACAAAGATGGCCGAGGCTTTTCTGGAAAACTATGATGAGCACCGGGATGCGGCACAGGTGCCATTGAGGTTTGAGTATCTTAACAATATGTGGACTACCCTGAAGGAAATTCAAGCTCAACTGGAAGATGAAACTACCGACGAAGGAGGTAAGGCGCAACATGCATTCATGCGTGCCAATTTCGAGCCAAGGCTGTTTACAATAAAAGCTTCGTTTCTTACTAAATTGACTGCGCTTCCTACCACCAGTAGCCCTCAAACTTCCGCTCTCTCTGGTATCAAACTTCCTACCATTTCGCTTCCGGAGTTCGATGGAAATTATGAACAGTGGCTTACCTTCCATGATACCTTCTTAGCCCTGATCCACAATAATGCTGACGTTCCGCCAATTCAAAAATTTCAATACTTGAAAGCCGCCGTCAAGGGGGAGGCTGCCTCTCTGATTGAGTCCATCGCCATTTGTTCTGCCAACTTCTCTCTGGCTTGGGAAACACTCGAAGGACGGTACTCAAATGATTATCTTTTGAAAAAGCGACATTTGCAAGCACTTTTCGATGTCCCACGTATGAAAACAGAAAACACAACGTAGGGTCGGTTGCGCGATCAAATGGTGTTAATCATAATCAATTATCTGCATAAAAGATTTCCATTTTAACATGTGATTTGTCCGTTGAATAATAGACTTTTAAAGAATAACTGCAATCAAATACTAATAGATACTCAAACAAAAAAGTGTAATTTTTTTCTTCTCACTTTTTATGAACCTGTACAAATATTTATTAAATTCAGAAAATCTGTACATTGATTTAAATCAGTATGCGAACGCAAAAATCTATACAATACAGATAAATCTGGATAAATGGCATCTCTGATTCTGCATTTTGTATTAAGAAGGACTAATGCCTAAATAGTAACAATTCCGTTTTTGGTTTTATTTAAAGTTCACCAAATTAACTTTGCAACAAAATTTTAAATTTGAAGCGAAAGGTAACGGAAACGACTGAAACTTTTTTAAACGTTGAAATGATTTCAAACTGGTTCTAGAAATATCGTGTGTTGTCTCATAGTTGGCATTAGGCCGTTTTTAAGAAGGATTCTGACATTTTGAACCTAAGAGTATAATAGTGGAATATTTTGTTTTGATTGCTATCGCCATTACTAATTTATAGGATGAATAAAGGACCAACGATAGAATGGATAAAAATCCATTGAGATGAAATTAGGAGCAGAGTAGTGAACACATCATAAGTGTTTTTAGCTGTTTCATGAATATTAGTTAAATTTTCAAGAAATGTGAATCAATTCTCAACGTGGAGCAAGGCGAATGAAGCAGTAATATTAAAAAGTTATAGTGATTTTAGTGGCTAAATCGGGGTTTTGAGGCGACGTTTTTACAAATGAGATGAAATAGGGAGCCCTTACCCTACTACTTGTGCAATTAGATGATACCTTTCAACATGGCAGTTTTAATGAAATTTAACTAATTGATAGACACCATTGGCGAAACAATTCAAAGTTTTGTACTGAAACTAATATGTTATATACATAATATGGAGTTACTGAAACATTCTCTTGTACAAACCCTAAGTACCGAATTCTCGAGTATTCTATTACACAAAATGAATCATTTTCCTACATCACAACCTCTTGGCTCATGGGTTGTAACTAAATCCGACATACCTTCATCACCTCACATATCTGCGAAGACCGAAATCTCGCACTCGAACAGTCCCGATCCAATAAACGGCGTAGGCGTAGCAAATTCACTCTAATCCTAATTTAATTAAAAGCATCAATCTTCCGATAAAATTCGCATCGACCAACAACTTCAGCATATGCTGCTCGGTCGCATTCTCCTCGAAATAGCACGTCGCTATTTGCCAGAGCCTTCGAACGAATTCGGGTCCGCCGGCTGCCACCGTCCGCCGGCTGCCACCGTCCGCCTTCTTCACACATTGCATCGGCTGCGGGAGGGGAGAACTAATAACGGTCGCCCTTCGTTCTGTCGGGGTACGGACACCGGTAGTAGGTTCAAAGGAATTCCCTGTCGCGATGGACGGACTACACCGAAGGGATGTAGTAGGATTTTCAATTTCGCACGCAACACTAATTTCCGAATTAATTCGATCCTTGAGCCTGTAATTAAGTGTTGACCGGGTGCTGGGCGGCGTCGAAAGTAGCTTTAGTCGGAGGAGTGGAGTGCAACCAAAAGAGAGAGAAAGAGAGAGATTATCCAGCTATTTATTTCGGTATTGCGCGGGAGTCAGCTGTTTTCTGTTTTCGGCAAACGGGACTGCAAAATTGATCATGGAGAGCGTTTATTTATTATTATTTTTTCGGTTGGTAATGATGCGATTTTAAATGACCGTCGAATCGATCGACCAGATTGAAGGAGACGCTGACGATTGCGTCAGCCGGCCGAATTGGCGGCGGATTTGGCGGATGATGCCAAAAACTTTCCGGTGGGCGTCGAATGGCTCATAAATTTAAGCAAATTAAAGATCAAATTACAAAGCCGTTGAAACTGTTTCTTTACGCGTTTTTACGTGGAACCAATTTTGGCACCAAAAAACTTTACGGCAGCCCCCAAAACTGTGTTGGATTGAAGTCAACGCCATTACGAACATTCCGGTAGGAAATGGATGATTTACGGTTACGGTTGATTTGGTCCCACTTTGGACAGCATGCAACTTTTTGTCTGTGTGTGTAATTTCTTTTCTTTTTTCATTCCCCATTATCTGCCGGTCTTTAATCGCACTCTATCTCAAATCAAATCAATTGGTTGCCTCATCCAATCCATAAATGGTTGCGGCTGGCGAAAACTGTGTTAATAACATCCATCTAATCTACGAGTTTCCGTCTCTGACATTCCAAGATAATGTCACCTTTCTTTTGGGTTTTTGGCAATTTGACAGGAAAACACTTATTTGTAACTGTCCGATGTTTTTCGGATGAAATACGAGAGAAACATGACTCTGACAGTGAGCGAAAACAAAAATGGTGACAGGTCTCTCGAACCTTATTTCAAGCTGTGTTAGTATCGATTGTATTTGAGTCAAATACCAATTAGATAGCAAAGGAGCAATTACAATTATTTACTCACAATCACTCGAAAACGGTTCGACTTTTAATCATTCTGACACTCTCCTTCACACACACACTCACAAGTCACAACTAGACATTCGATTACCAATTTCGATTTCCCATTTTGCTGCGAACACCAGCAGCAGCAACAACAAAGCGATTGAGTCGATAGTTAATTTCAAGCACACCCCCGGGATGAATAGAAGGATAGTGTTTATTCGAATTTTCGTCCGGTTTGTTTGCATCAGCAATTGTGAAAACACACACACCGCTTCTATCCACGACTTCAACGGCTTCAATGAATCGCCGATTGAGTAGCAGGCAGTAGAACACTCAGGAGTGAAAATTTACTACGGTCCTAACATTGCACAGCCGATTGTATGCGGCTAGTGCTGCAATCAAATGGCCACAAGGTTGATTGGACGGAATGAGTTCTGAGCCACAAGTGCACCACACACCGGTTTAGGGATGAAGGGTGAGTTTAGTGGTCGTCGCTTCCGAACGAGAACTATTCCGCTTTTTTTTTTTTGAGTTGCGATTTCCATGTATGTGTCTTATCAGATGAACTGACAAGAAAATATTTAAACACAAAATAATTTTCTTTTACATAAATTACTTTCGGATCCGGAGACAAGTATATCGAAACCAGCAGCTGACTATAGTAAAATTTGAAAAAATTGAAAGAATAGTTCCAGTTTTGCAAAATTAACTCTCGTTTTACTTCGCTTCTAATTAAAATTTTTAACCCCTCTCATCCTGTAATTCCGGAACCAACAGTTGCATTTTAAAGGCTGACTTAAAGTAAATTGGTACGCACCAGAAGACCCGTAATTCATGATTCAGTCAGTTTAACACGCAGAGCAAAATATTGTAAAAGTAACTAAATTTTGGTTTCACGCAACGATTTATTTTATTGAAATGGTGCAAAAGAAAATCTGGTTTGAAATTTCAAATATTGTTGCTTGAAGCTACAAAACAATATATTTGATATTGCTCTGTGGATTAGTTTGTTTCAATAAATATTATGTTGAAAATAACAAATATTTTACTTGCGAATTCCTATTAATTTATTGACAAACAATTTCATGGTAGCTTACAAAATAAGTTTAAAATGAACTGACCTAATAATATTATTATTGCTTTGAATTTATAACCTAAAATAATTAGTATTTTAACATACGTTTTTGAAATCATACATTTTGGTTTGTCTTTATCCTTGAAAAGAGATTTCCCTCAAACAAAATCTCAAATTCATTTTTGAACCTATTTTTTTCGATTTTTATCCATTTTCAAATAATTAATTGCTTTGAATAGCATTTGGGCCCTTTTGTCGTGGGAAGATCGAACTTTTAACATCCAAGCTCCTGGTATCTTCCTGGTATCATCAATCTGGTCAAGAAAGAAATCCTTCATCAAATATTTTCTGTAACATACGTGTTATGTAATGTAATGCAAATTTAGTAATATTTTGAATTATTCATACATACACTATAACTGTTAAACAGCCCTAAGAAAACGAAATAAGCACACAAATTTTCCTTCTAAAACACGTGCAAACTTTTTTGATTATCCACGGGAGAGAAAAATTCTCGGGTTTATAAAGAACAAAACTGATACGGTTAATTCTAACAATAAACTTAGTTGTGTCATTACACAAATAAGATCCAAAACACAATTAACCAATTTTTTTCTTGACATAAATGTAAAACATGATTGAATATGTTGCCTATAACATCAACGCAACTTATATTGACATGTAATAAATGACTGATTTATTTCAGTAATAAAATCTGCCGAAACAAACCATTTTTTCGTTAGCCAGGATGAGAATTTTGCTTCAAATCAAACAGGGAAAATTTGGTTCAAAACAATCATATTTTAGCTTAAAATTAACATAAATCATATTTAAAAACCTTATTTTAATCAAGCGTGAAAAAGCCCATTAATGGTTGTTTTACGGCACTTTTATCAAAATTCCAAAGTTACAACATTACATGCTTGCATTTCTCCAGTTCAAACGAAACCTCGAACCTTCTTCTTGACGGAGCCCGCTCAATGGAAACGGACACTGGATGAGCACGTTTCTGACATTTTGTCCCACATTTACTGAATGTCCTTGACTACCCCGCCGCTTCGTCGAAGTCACTGCTTTGTAATATCTTAGTATTTTTTCGATTTGTCGAAACTCCGGGTAATTCGGAGGATTCATTATCTTGGGACGAATCTAGTGGCAGCTGACCAAATCGTACTACAAAATAATTCTACCACTATGCTTGCAAATTAACGCACGCTTTTTCTGGCATTCTTCGATGTAAGATTGGTATGACATCCCGGATCGAAACACCGGGGTTTGCTGCAACGCACCTCAACCCCTGGCTGCGCAGCTGACGATCCTTGATTTCAGTTATTTCGTAGGTTCGCTGATTCTCTTCCAAATTCAGGGTTTCATTGTAGGCTATGAGCAGGAAAATCAGGATGGTAGTCAATCGATTTGAAACCAACCAAACCTCTAATCGTACATCGAAGTAGTCTGAACCAAAAAGATCTACTCAGACTATACCTTATGATCAAAAAAGAACCGGAATATTCATTTTAAAATTCCCGCGCTTGTCCAATCGGTAAACTTTTATTCTCTCAACGTTGGCAACACTTTAATACACATTCTGTCAAATTTTGACGCATATCGTACGATTAGTTTTTGTTTGGCGTCTATACAAAAAAGTTGAAAAATTTTCGTGTGGCGATTTTTATAATGGATGAAAATTTAGAACAACGTGCGTGCGTTAAATTTTGTATTGCAAATGGATTGAGGTATTCCGAAACGTTGAAAATGTTAGAAAAGGCCTTTGGTGAATCGTGTCTAGGAAAAACACAGGCATACGAGTGGTATAAACGCTTCAAAGGTGGTCGTACAAGCTTGAATCATGGCCGCCCAACAACATCTGTTACTGAAGAAAACATTGAATCGGCGAAGCAAATCGTGTTGCAAAATCGTTCTGTACCGATTAGAGAGATTGCTGTGTTGTTGGGCATCTCTTATGGATCAGCCTCGTCGCTTCTCGGCTGGTGCCAAAAAAGCTGAATTTCATTCAAAAACAGCGTCGTGTTGATTGTTGGTTGTGTCGCAGTTTTTGGCCAAAAACTCAACCAATATCATCAACCAAGCACCGTACTCTCCAGATATGGCCCCGTGTGACTTTTTCCTCTTCCCCAGACTCAAATTGCCATTGCGGAGAACGCGTTTTGAGACCATAGAGACCATAAAAGAGAATTCGCTGCGTGAACTAAAGGCCATACCTTCGGCGGCCTATAAAACTTGTATGGAAAATTGGATTAAGCGTTGGCATGCATGTATTGCCGCAGGAGGAGAGTACTTTGAAGGCGATAATAAAGAATTTTTTTAAAAATTGAAATTTTGCCTTTTTATCTATTTTAATAAAATTCCGGTTCTTTTTTTATCATAAGGTATAATTCGTATTTCTCCCGGCCAGATTCCTAGTTGCTCAAACAAACACTAAACAAAACATTGAAATAGCATATTTAGTAAGAAGATATGTGAGCTCAATAAAATTATGCATATTGTTTTAGTGGGAAAATTCTATTGACGACTCGACATATTCGAAAAGGAGACAAAATTTTAGACGAAGCATCATAGAACTAAAGTAAAATTTTTGGTAAAAGAAGCGTGTGAAATCAAGAAAACTACAAACAACTAAGCGGAACATTTTCAATGAAAGCTCCGCTAACGAATCAGCACATGAGCATAAGCGATGAGGAACGCGTATGAGTTGAGCTCACCACAACCTATTGTTTTGAAAACCCAGAAATGAACAAAAATTCAGATCCAGATTAGACTATTCTCAAAGCTTGAAGGAATAGAAATACAGAAGAAATCGAAACACTTTTTTGAACGGAGTAAAAAAGTGCTCTAAAAGTAAGAATAGAGATACTACGACATGGAAGCTGGAACCCAGAGGACTGTTCTACTGTTGACATACTTTTTAGCCGTTGGATTTCACACGGATTAACTAGGATAACTAAGTGCTCAGTTCCTATCTCATGCCTCCCCGTGTGTCTATGATGATATTTGACCAATAGAACGGCGTCGATTGGGTTAGATTCCTTCTGCGTTAGTAGCAGAATGAGAGGGTGCGAATTAGTTTGTATTCAGTTCGCTTCCACATCTCATCCAAGCTTACGTTCGGGACAGAAGAAACTATGTAAAGTATTGTGTAGTGAACAATAGAACGACCTCGAAATGAGTGAACCAAACAAACAAAATCTACCGCCGACACGAAAGAATACAATTGTTGTTGACTTCAGGCAGTGCAAAATTCGACCTTCGATACGAGAACTTGAAGGTTTGCTTAGGGAGCAAAGGCATCTTGACATTAAACGTGTGCATTTACTTCAATGCAATAAGACGAATAATGTTGTTTACATCCAGTTTTATAAAGAGTTGGATGCAATTCAATTCGCAAAAGACAATAACAATGTGCACTATGTGGAGCACGAGAACATTAAGTACAACATTCCAGTATATATGGAAGATAGTGCTATAGAAGTACGTGTGCATGATCTTCCCTCAAGCGTCACCGATTCATATATTCGCAAAACTATGTCCCAATACAGAGAGATTCTCTCTATCGAAAAAGAAAAGTAGAAGAACTTTTTCCCCGGTATTCTAAATGGCGTACGTTTGATACGCATGCGTTTGAAGAAGGCTATACCTTCTTATGTGACATTCGGTCAGGATACAAGAATCCCGTGCGAATCACTTGTTACCTATGACAATCAGATGGCCACATGTCAATATTGCCAAAAAGTTGTTCACTACGGTAAGCCATGTGATAAACTGGACAAGGAGACAACTACACCAAAGGACAACGGTGTTTCCTTCAGACAAACCCCAAGCAACCCCAGTACACCTGTGACAGCCACCAACATCAGTGAAACATCCCCTTCAACGAAACCATCCAACGTATCCCCTATAGAACAAAGTACACCCGCTGCAGTTAACAACTTACCTTTCAACCAACCAGCAACTGCAACCAATGTACAACAAAAGGCGCATCTACAGCAACTCTCAACGAGCCCAAGACTACGATCAACAAGGAAAACGAAAAGAAAACGGAAATCACACACAACACCGACGATGAAGCAATGGATGATGAGATAAGCCGCGGACGAAGTGACCCCCGATCCTCGTTAGATGGAAATGGAAACTCATCTCCCCCTGGAAAAAGGCTGACAACGAGATCCAATAGCAAAAAAAACGAAATGTAAACCAATCGGCCACGCAAAGCTTGTACGCAAAAAGGCCTGAATAAATTTTTTTTATAAAAAACGAGTGCTTCAATCAATTTCGTTCGACTTTTGGCAATATAACACCATCCTGGGCGACTGTAAAAAACTGGTACAACGAATTTAATCGTGCTCGTAGTTCGCTTGCCGATGATCTAAAAGAAGGTCGTCCACATTCAGTAGTTTTACCAGAAAACATCGATGCTGGGAAAAATCTGATAATAAATTATTGCCATTATTTCGCCGGAACATTTAGTCGTGAAAGCAAAATTGTTCACGTTGGACCGTACATAATTTCTAAGTGGAATACCACCATTTTTTTGTCAGAAGTTTTTCGTGAAACAACCCTGGTAACCAGTAATCCCATACTAATGCCGCATTATGCCAGCAAATAATCGCTAATTGGCATTTCAATCGCACTTAATACTAAATTAAGGCCGACTTTGGCAAAATGTACGGCTATTCATAGATAATGCTTATTTATGGCTGGAGTGCATTCTGAAAGCTCAATTCTGATTGATTTACAACATATGAGCTTTCAGATTGCAGATATAGAGCTTTAGGCATTTTTGGTGCTCATAAAAAGCTAATTTAATGCCATTATTAGTGCTTACTGGTTACCTGGGAAGGAAAACAAATGCAAGACGCAAAATCATGCTTCATCACGATAATGCAAGCTCAATCAACTGAATATTTGAGCACCCAAAACGTCAAATTGATAGGCTAACCACCGTATAGTCCTGACTTGGCACCTAACGACTTTTATTTGGTTCCTTTCGTAAAGAAAAAAAACTGTGTGGAGAGCGATTCAATACTCCCAAAGAAGCTGTTGAAGCGACCAACCCAAAAACCATGTTTTGGGGGTACCTCAAAAAAAATAAAAAAAAAGTTCTTAAAATTGGTTCAAGTGTATGCAAAAGCGTACTGATCATCGAGGGGCATATTTTGAAAATCAATAAAACCATTTCCGATAAAATATAATACTGTTTTCATTTTTAGGCTAAATACATAAATAACAACCCTCGTCCAGGGATCAGACCCCTGGGGTTGTTCGAGTTATTTATATGGAGAAAGGCAATCGAAAATTCTAATAATCGATATTATCAATCAAACAGTTCAATCAATCGACATACTTTTGAATGCGCAATCGCACGAGAGCAGAGCTCAGAGCTGTAATTTGTCAGTCACGTCGAATGACCTTCACAGACTGTCGTAATCATTTTCTTGATCGGTCTCCATTTTGTTTTTTTTTTTAGTTTAAATCTTGGAATTGCGTATGTACGACTGTGTTGTCCAAGCTTACACGAGTGAATGAGCTAACTTTCTCATGTACATCAAAGCATTCATCCGTCAGAGATGGTTTCCTTTCACGGATTACACACTAAATGAAAACGCGAATTTTTTTTAATGAAATGTTCATTGATAATTTCTACTGGGTACTACACAGACCGACTAAAATCATCGTCAACTGTAAACTGTACTGTGAAAGTGACTGTCAAATGAGATACTCGAAAGTCCTATGACCAAGTAGAAGTATACTCAGTCAAATACAGATTTTCTCTCTCATTCTCCTATTCCCTGTTGAAGTGAAACGAAAAACAAAGAGAGTGCTAACCTAAACATAAATCGATAAATTTCATTATTCTTTGCAGAAAGTCATCGGACTTGAAGTTTAATGGAGCAAATGAATATATTTCAATATGTATGCTGTTCGATTGATCAATAAGCGTCCTGACAAGTGAAATATCCAAAGAATTTTAGGTGTGACATACCGGATCTCAGACACTCAATACATGGAGATTTGTAAAGCCTGATTTGCAGCCGTCCAGTGACATAAGCTATCCAATCTTTATCGTACAGTGTGGCTAGTTGATAGTGACAGATATCAGCTCTGCACGAAAGGCTCCTTAGATTGACTCCTATATTCGAAACCAACATCAAACACGCGAACCAAGGACATAGACTCTGTTTGGGTTAATTTGTATTTGTTTTATATTTGACGAAGATATATCAATAGCCCAAATATATGCAATTAAAGCTTCTCTTCGCCAAGCTTGTGTTCAAGTTTTGCATGCATGCATTTTATTTATTCAATCGTAGCGATGCTTCCCAGGTGAAAAATCGATTATTAGGACACTGCTCGTTTTTAATAAGAATTTCAATCATGTATAAAATACGTGGCTTAATACATTCAAATCGAAATATTTCCAATCAGATGGTGAAATAGTATTAACAATTGATACAACATTGACTTGGCTGTAAGTGTTCAAAACCTGACCACATTTCTACCTGTGTTTACCCTTAAATTTCTAATTAACACTCCTATATTGAAAACAAAGATGTGTTCCACATCAAAAGTTTCCGTTTTTAAAAATTAACTCTCGTTTTACTTTGCCGCTAATTAAAATTTTTGGCACTTTTCATTCTGTACACAAATTGAAAAGGTTATTTTAATCCATTAGTTCATTGGTTAGATTACAATGTTTTATATTAGAATTTCAGTCATATTGGTTTGGTTTTCCGTTTCACGTAACAATCGTTGAAATTTTTAAGGCCTTGTTTTAAGTAGTCTAGCATCTTGTTTGTATCTTATTAATATATTGTACATACAATCAATCATGGAGTGCTAGCTGTTCTTCAGCCTAACTGTTGTTACTTCTTAAATCCTAATGGAAATCTGCACTCCAAAGTTTACCTGATTTGATTTCAGATTCAATTTTAGATATTATAATGTAATTTCAATAATGTAATCCAATAAAAAAGGTAGAATATAAATTTACTATCACTTTTCGAACATGCTAACTATCCTCGAAGTTGTCTGTCACATTCAGATTATCATCGGATGTTGAGTCGATCAAGGATGTATCTTTGATTGCACCATCGTTTTCAAACCGTTGTCTAAGTATGTGTCTAAGTATGTAAAAATGAGACTTTCACCAGACTCAAATTCAAGTATGCCAGAATTTTTTGGGTGTTAACAGAAAATTAAATCTAATAACTTTTAGAAATAAATGGATTTGTAGATGGATTTATATAATTTAACTACCAATCGATTCGGAAACATTTAACTTAAACATTTAAGGTGACATCATTTAGGAATTTTAATGGTATATCATTGAAAAATTGGTTTGAATTGACCTATTTTTTACAAGCCTATCAAAACTTGCCATAATGACGTCATCCTCGCGACCGTACGAACTATCGCACTGAAGGAAACCTGTAAATATATGACCCGACCATTTTTACACAGTCAGTTTCGAACTGTGAACGAGGCAAGTTGTTTGATTAGTGAGTGGATGACAAAATTGAAAGCTACATTCATTCGCTTGAAGGATAGTCGCTTGCATACCCGAGTAAAGTCTAACAACAAAATTAGAACAAATTGATATTTGATTATGATAGCAACTTCAGGTTGAAATCCTAATATGATATCGACTCATCAAATTTGCAATTAATATCTCATTGTGTTATCATTTTGCTGTTTAACGGCAAAAGTTTTGTGAAACTCAAAATATGAAAATATTGAGATCAACAACTTAGTGAATCCATTGAAATTGAGCAAATTTCAAATGGCAGCATAAAAATACAAAGTTAAGTTTCAATGGAAGAATTATTCCTTCAATCCTTTGTTGCCTTTTACAAAAATGCTGTGACATCCTGCCGAAATCCTGCAGTTGACCGCAACCGTAACCGCGAAGAAACAATTTTTTCAACCTTTTTTCCACTTTTACGCAAATGATGCTCTTTATTTTTAACCACGAGAATATTGGTGTCAAACCACACTTCTGGTAGGCATTAGATAAATTGGCGATCATCGGTACCACGTTTGTCTGAAGCAGGTCAATCTGAATAGTGGCTTTGGCATTCCCATCTCGCTGATCGTCTGCCGTAGAAGCTTATTTCAGAATTTAATATGAGAAATATATTTGACGTCATCGATTTCCTTCTAGATACGTTAAGTATTCGGTTCTGTAACAATTTTTGCGTTCAGTTTAAAAAAAATGTTTCGATATTTGTAATCATACGACGTCGCGAAGTTCATTCCAAAGTTTTTAGACCATTATTTTCAGTGCATCCAGAAATCGGGGACCTGGATGGCGAAAATAATTTATTCGCCAAACCCGTTCTGAAAATACCCATAACTTTATATCCAACAGTATGGAAAAATTCATTGTTTACGAAGTTCGAACATCGAACATTGAATGTCTCAGATTTCAGAACCTAGAGCTAATTCTTAATAATACTTTAGTGGCTTAGAGGAGCCACCAAGAAAATATATGTTTAATTTGTATATTCCTAAGTAGTCCACAAACTATGTCGAAGACACTCTTCAAAACAATTCTCACTCCTAGTTATAAATGCTTAGAACTTTATATACTTACTAACGCTAGATATTAACATGAGAAGTGTTTTATCAATCATCTAATAGATCTTGGAACTTTAATACACTTTTCTAAAGAAATCGTCTAACTAAATCTTTATAATTTTGAGTCACAGGACTAATTCTGCATCAAATGATTGTAAATTATAAGTCTACGGAAGAACTAAAAATTTTTTGAAGAGGTTCTGGTTTTATCTGTGGTCAGAAGCGAGATAATCGTTCGTTGTCCCAATTAGTCGAAAAAACAAATGATTTGGAATATCTTATTGCCGGATTCCTAATTCTTGTTCCCTGTGCTGTAGGAGATTTCACTGTAAAACGTTCGGTCTTCAGAGCCTCTAAATTCGTATTTCAAAGTGATTACATGTGCGAGTTGTTTGAGATCAAGTAGATAACTTAATTTAATGTTATAATGTTTGAATGCTACATGTTTGGATATGAGAAGGATAAGGAGAACATTTTTATACTGTGCTAAAATAGCCACACTGCTATTCATGGTGGATGCGGGATGGAAGCAACGCAACGAGTGTGCATTGAAAGAAACTACCTGCACACAACTTTGTGAAACAACACTGCTTGTAATATAACCGAACATTTTCCATCTACTGTCAGCTAGCACTTACAGTCCATAGCAATAACTAAAAGTTCGCATTCCAAAACACCTAAGTTCGAATCCGGTTTGTCTCCGCGGTAGTGTAGAGATTGCATGAAATCTTTTTTCTTGCTTGCGACTAGTATGGAGATTGCATACAATCTTTTTTCTTGCTTGTGAGTAATATCGCCTAAATGTATACTATCCCGGACCTTCTTAGGCTGTTCTATTTTTAGATTATGCTCGTGACGTGTCATTTCGAGAAAATCTACATCACATTAAGTTTTCAATGTGCTTTCACTGAGAGCAAAACTAGTTTCCAGTTTGATGTCACACAGCATTTTTTTTGCTTTCAATTTTGATCTTTTAACCGTTAAAACGACCAAAACGATAGCAAATTAAGTAATCGATATATACGAACAACACAACATCAAATTGAGTTTTCTTTTTAATCTCACACTCTACTCGGGTAGTGTCAAAGACATCATATTAACAAGATATCCAGCTCTCACATTTTTCGAACAAATTATTGGCAACAACGTCACTCGTTTCCGTTACATAAGTAGCGCAATTATCTATTTGGCAGTTTAATTAGAACTGCTGGATGGAACTGCTAAAGCACTGATGAACCGAAGGCGAAACGTGAAGTAAGAGCAAATTAAATATTAATTTTTGAATCCAAGATAAATTCTAAACCACTAACGAAGTATTCTCTAATTTGAAAAAGAAAAAAAATATCCTCGTTTGAGAACGGTTTGTGAGATTGAGTAGTCGAATTTAACCGTAGAATGTTAACGTGTGAATGACATAATTGAAGCGTGTAGTTCCCGTTGAAATTTCTCCAGAGTAATCACTATTGAAGTGCTTGCGAAAGATATCACAAATTGCAGGTGTTATTTATTGATCGTTAAACACCGACCATCGAGTGACATGTGAGTTGAGAATCACGTTTCTTTTACGCCTCTTTTTGAGCTGAACAAGATCAAATGAATGTTGTAAACATGTAACAGTGCCATTTCAAATCATTCAATTTACTGAAATGGAATGCTTGATTTGATGTTCATCATTTAGTTCCGCTTTTGAAGTTATCCAGTTCATTTCAACGGCTTTATTTTCCGGCCCGACTCCTTTCAAATCTACTATCTATTCAACTCATCGGAATATAAACTTATCTCTGGCTTCCGCCTGAAGTCTCCGATCAATTTTAATTCGAATTCAAGTTCGAATATTGCATTCCGTTTGGTTATTTTCAAACCCACACAACCGAGTAATATCGCATTGCACCCGGGAGGCATACCAAAACTGCTACATGGATTGAATGAAAGCTGATGGCATACAGCTTTCCACCTGACTAGTTCTAGAATGTGAATACGGATGATGTCGGATTTTCTACAGCACTAGTAGGAGCTATTAGACGAACATCACCGCTATTGAGTAAATATGTGATTTTGAAGGTTTGCTGCTAAATGTCTATGAGTGCGGAACATGGCTTCTGATTTGTAAACTTCCTAACTTGATTCGTATATAACAAAAGTAAAACTATACTTTGTGACCGTGAAGAAATCAGTAGATGCTTCACTAAAGTACTCAAATCATTGAATATTTATTGTTTTAAAAAGAGGCATTGTAGGACCACCTGTTAAGAATTTCTGCAATAGAAGAGTGCACAATAAAGAAATATTTTCCTTATCTCAAGACCCACGAGTCGTTATCTGAGTTCGTCATTAAAAAGTAATTTTTTTTACTTTATATATATGTTCAAAAAAAATTGAGCACCCAAAATAATTAGTGAAATCTTAATCGGTGAGGTTATCCGTCTCGATAGTAACCAGCAAAAGCTAGATCCGGTCCTGATGTGGACCCACTTACCTCTATGCTTCACAATTCGGTAGGTCCAATGGGCGGTTGTTTTCTTACAGCATTCTTTCCCATTTTCTTCGTATTTATTGTATTGACGGAGAGCGCGGCGTGCGCTTTCAGGGATTCTGTTTACATTTCCTCAGTCCTCCAGTTTCCATTCTTCAACAGTTCACCGGAGTTTTCTGTTTGTTATCTCTGCTGCTTCCAAGCGGGTGAATGTGAATGCGACGTACGGGGGAAACCCCCATTCCACCTCTCGGAACAACTCTGCAAGTTGTTTGGATAACTCTTCCATTCAGAGCATTCGTGGCGATTTCCGTTCCGTACTCCGTACTCCGTTGTCGAACCATCGTTACACGTCCGAGAAGATCATCGCCCGGAATCTGTAGACAAAGGGCGGCATTTGCTCTATTGTGCTAGCTTCCCGTCCGGCGTTGTTTTCCCCATTCCCCACCGTTTGCTCCGGTATGCAAAGTTGTACTCTTTGTGCTATCAGCAGTCGATTATGACGACGCCCGTCGACGATGACGTTATGGTAATGCCTGGGCGCTGGACTATGCTACATTATGTTATTTATTTATGTTTCATGTCGCGCAAAAGTAGCTATGCTTCGGCCGGGACTGTAGTTTAATGAAAGTTGCTATTCTTGTTACTCGACAGTCTGTGACAGGGATGGATTCAGATTACGGGATGATGGGTAATTAATACGAAGTGAAGATTTTGTATTAATTCACAATAAGCTTTTTAATTGTAACCAAAAACATAGCGAAACGTTTTCTAAATTAGTGTATGGAAAGAACTAATAGGAACTGAGTAAGAAGTCAGCAGCTAAAAAGACATCATAGTGATCATTGACTTTTCATCGTTGCGAGAATTTTGTTCGTCATCGACAAAAAATTATAGTCAGAAAATGTGTCTACGAAATAAAAACAAAATAATCTGTTTTCAGTAGAATATTGAATCGTAGACTGAACGTAAGAAATCCAAAATAATATATTTTTTCATGTTATTTTTTATTTATTTTATTTTCATATACATTTTAATTTAAATTTTTTGACCTTATTATGGTTTTATTCTAATAATTGTTCATACTTTTCGACTTGACAAACCATATTAAAACGCATTACAAAGATACAAAAGAGTGAGCAATTGACAAATGAATGTACTTTTTAATAACCAACGAGAAATTATGATAAAGATATATTGTTGAAGAGCTATTCCATCAATAGTCATTGATGGAATATTCTTCACAAAGTTAATATTTGTTGTGTACAGTCCAGGAACATTATTATTACAAGACAGAAGCACTCTTGAAAATTCCATGACTGAAAGCACATTACCAATATGAACACATCCCGGATTGGTGGATCAAAACATAAAACTACGATCTACCAAATCAAATGTCGTATGTTTAAGTTTCGACTTAAGGGGAGGGGGGGCTTCTAAACGATGAAAAAATCATCATTTTTGCGAATTTTTTCCAGAATTATCGTTCAACAAAATAAATTCAACTGTTTTGCATGATAAAAAGCATCATTCGAACAACATTTTGTAATTTTTTCACGGAAAAATATTAGGAAATATGTCGGTGAAGAGGTATTTTTGTGAACGCTTCTTAAAAATCATGATTTGCGGTGTCCACTGTATCTCATCGCAGACTAATCAGAAGTGAACAAATGAACGCTGCATAGTTAGAGTAGAAGTTTTTCTAGACCCCAACGTTTCTGTTTGATTTTTTTTTAATTTTTGATGGTTGTTCAAAGTGAAAACTACGATTTTTCACGAAAAAATCCGCCATTTTATAGCTGTTAAACCTCTCCAATGTAACAAACAACAAAAAGGAAAACGTTGGGGTCTGGTTTTTTATATGTGTGTGTTCAAAATTTGAAAATTTGGTGCAGTAGTTTTTGAATGATGATGGACACAGACTTTCAAAACCTGCTTTCGAGGAAAACGCGTTTAAAGGGTTTTTGTCTATAAAATCAATGGAAACAATTAATTACTCCAGGGAGCCTCTAGGGTCTAACATCTGCGATGATATTTCGATGTTGAAATTCCACTAGGCTTTAGTTCGACACCGAACTGATTCGTGCAAGATTTATTTATTATATTTTCATTAATAAAAAAATCTCCGCTGAACAAATTCGCAACTGAAACCCAATTGCTAAATAATGACTGCGATATTTTCGGTGCACGTAAGGTGATCAGTCGTGAGTTTCGACTTACTGTACTATAGAGCGCCTTTGCAAAATTTACCGTGAACAAGAATGGGTAGAACCAAGGACATCACATTAACAAGATATCCAGCTCTCACATTTCCCGATCAATTCATTGGCAACATTCTTGTTGGTGCCCTCAGGTGAGCAAATTGCACCACTGCGCACCCAAACAATTGACATGATATGTTCAATGTGATGCCGTGCGATGGCGTTGCTGAATTAAAGATTGACTTCGCTCTAAGCTGACAGGGTCTGATTAAGCCCAATCAAACGCTATTCAGCATGAATTTTATTTATATGAGTAACAGAAGCGCAGCATTTTGCATGTCTCGAACACACAGCAGGCACAGCTTTTGAATGGCGCGTTTGAATTGACGTCGCGATAACCTGCGCTCCTGTTACTTTTTGCGTATTATATTCAAACTAAATTGGGTAATATTATTTCAAACAGCTGCATAACACGCTTTACGATTGTTTTTGCCTGTCTCTATAGAAATATAATTAAAATTGTGGGAAAAACCGACTTATTGAAGGAACCTCGGATACCCATAGTGGTACAGGGTGCTCCATCTTTCATGTCGGTATGTAAACGCTGAGTAACTTTGACATTTACCAACCGAGCGATTGCATCAGATATGTTTTGGAAACGTCAATTCAGTACAATTTTCGCCATGGATCGCATCACACCGATACAACGCACTGAAATAGTGACACTTTACATCGAAAACAGTCGTTCCATTGTGGTAACTCAACGCACGTCGGAAAAAATATTTCGGAGCATTGATTTAAACATCCCGGACTTCTTTTTTGTGGGGTTATCTGGAAAGCAAGGTTGACTTGTTCAAGGCACACATTCGTCCTGAAATCGACGCAATAACACCCGAGATGTTCGAAAAGATAATGGCAAACGCAGAAAAAAGGAGTCATTTTGTAATTGATATTGATTGATTGATATTGTTTTCAAAAACTAGTCCAACAAAATTGTAAGGAACTAATCTGAATAAAAATGCAACACTTCTAGAAATCGGTTGTTTTTCTCAAGGTTATTCAAAATGGATATGGAGCACCCTGTATAAACCATACGAATCAGTTCGACGAGATCGATATGTATGTGACAAATTATGTCACTCAATTTTTTCAGAGATGGCTGAACCGATTTTCACAAACTCAGATTCAAATGAATGATCTTATGGTCCCATAGACTGCAATTGAATTTTATACCGATCCAACTTCCGGTTACGGAATTACAGAGTGATGTGCAATAAAAATAGGGAAAAATTGTCACTAACTTTTCCCAGAGAAGGCTGTACCGATTTTCATATACTAAACTTCAAACGAAAGGACTTATGGTCAAATAGCTTACTATTCAAATTCATCTCTATCCGACTTCGGGTTCCAGAATTACAAGTTTATATGTGCAAATCTATGAGAAATTACGCACTCAATTTTCTCGGAAATTTCCAAATCGATTTTCACAAACTAAAGGTCTTGAAATAATTTTAAAAGTCCCCAAAAAGTTTGTCCAGATCCGATTTTATGTTCCGGTGTTACAGCACGATAAGTGAAATATTTTCATTTTCATGAGTACTTTTTTTATTGCGATATTCACCTAACCAGAGACCATTTTGTAGAAACAGGAACAGAAAATTTTAGAACTATAGTACCCAATGGAGAGCAAGGATGTGAATATATATAACTTTTTCACAAGGGATGCAAAACCGAAGTGCAATTTATTATAGAACTTACTGGTAACTTCATCTAGTTGGCAAACCGTGTTATTAACTTTTCGTTTGAGTGTTTGAACAGAATGATTTTACAAGGATAAATTTTTTAAATATTACCATTTAATTCTGTTATAAGTATATCACGTCACTATACAAATTCACTATGTATCTCACGACACTATAAATCTTGTATAATAAACGTCACATCACATATGCACATTTCGAATACAATTTATATTCATCTTCAGTGTGGTAGTTTTGTTTAGTTATTGAAAGAATGCTGCAATGTTGTTCCTTTTATATGAAACGGAAGTAGGTAGATTCCTACAACAGGTATAAACACCTCGAAAAAAATTATCTAATTTGTTTAGGGTAGGGAGAGATTTAGTGTTTTCTATGTTTGTCTGTCCCCTGTGTGTAGGTAGTAACTTAAAGAGCCAGGAAGACCTATTTCCTTGGTCTCTGTTTAGTAAAGAAGTGGAATTATGTTTGAAAATTTCCAGACTTTCTGCCGAATCTAATTTCCAGCATTTTAACATTTAAAAGAAACAAAAATCGCGTGAAGAAGGAACTTTAATTTAGATTTCTTTGAAAAATTTAAATACGAAGTTAAGTAAAATTTAACATTTTTTAACAATTTTTTCTAGTTCTTTATCTATATGTCAAGTTTCGTGTAATTCGAAAAAAAAACTTTTGTTCAATGCACTACAATGAAAACACTATAAATATTGACGTAACAAACAATAGTTCGAAAAATTCCACCTAGCAGTGAGATGATACCTTTTTGTTATCAATCCGCATGTGTTTTTGGCATGGATATTCTTAGGTGTTTCAGTTCTCATGACATTATTTTAATTATCGTCGTTTTAAACGGCAAATTGAGTATTTAATCACTCATTACCCTGTAATGCCGAAACTGCAAATCGTATCGAATTTCAATCTTAACGTGTGACAATCGATTGAACATTCCATGAGATGTCGAAGTAAGTTCCACTTTAGAGTTTTTCGTCATCATTCATGGAATCAGGAATCAGAACAAATTGGCTCAAATGGCACGTTCCCCTTGATATTTGGAGATTTGTGCCTTGCCATCAATTTGTTTTTAGCATCATTTTCCCGATATATAAGAGGGAAGGATTGAAAGGAAATGGTAAGGGTTGGACTAGGAGGATGGGAAAAATTGACGACACAAAAACACATAAAAGCAGAAGTAAATTCTGCACCCCTAAGGGATGCTGAACAATCTGCTGAGGATCACATTTAGTGGAAGCAGAAGGAAATTCTGAACCTCTACGAGGTCCCGAACAGTCTGCTGTTAATAAAACCTCCAACCCCCGAGAGGATTCAGAGATCTCACAAAAGCGACACCACTCTGCACTCCCGGAAGAATGCAGAATGACTCGCAATCCCCAAAGGATGCCAAACAATCTGCCAAACCCTATTTAAGGTGAATACAGAAGGGATTCATTCACTCCAGGAAGAACGATGAACCCTTCTGACTATAGCTCCTTACCACATTGGGTGAGAAACGAGAGAATATCCTTCAATTTTAGCTCCGCATACACAGACTCAACCATGTATGGAGAACCAAAAACCCGGATACGTAGCTGCGTCAATGCGGGACAGTTACATATCAGATGATATGAAGTACCATAATCGCATTCACACAAATCGCACGAACAACACTCAGCACGCTGAACAGTAGCCATGTGACAATTGAGCCCGCAATGTCCAGTCAGAGCTCTGACCAGAATACCTCAATGATACCTGGTAAAATGCAGTAGACACTTTGACATTTTCAGATCCAAATCTGGTAGAAATGCCTCCGTCTGAGCGCAAGTTTGCAAGCCGCGCCAGCAGCTGGCATGTTTGGATGCAGCCCAAGAACGTATCCTGTGCTTTATCCAACTAGTCGAAAGTGGTAAAGCCGGTTCAGGACCAACGAAATCATTCGTTGCACCAGCTCTAGCCAACTCATCAGCCCATTCATTTCCAGTAATACCAGAATGGCCGGGTACCCATACGAAGTAAACAGCATTTGAAATGCTGAGGTCTTCAATTTGAGTTCGACATGCGATCACCAGATTCGACCGCGAGTCATTCGAACTGAGTGCTTTTAAGGCTGCCTGACTGTCGGAACAAAAATAAATACGTCCACCACAGATCCTCTGCTGAAGTGCCGATTGTACTCCACACAGAATTGCGTAGATTTCTGCTTGGAACACAGTACAGTATCTACCAAGTGAATGAGACTGCTCCAGCCTCATTTCACGACAGTAGACACCAGCACCAGCACGACCATTCAACAGAGAACCGTCCGTATAACAAACTATGTGTTCATCAAGTTGTCGTTCCAGACAACCAGACAACCATTTCTAACGAAGAGGATAGCTCACATTGAATGTTTTAAAAGGAAAACTGCATGTGAGAGTTAGGTCACTAGGAGCGAGTAAATACTCATCCCACGTAACCATTAGAGACCACAAGCGAGTGTGACTGGTAGCATAATCTAATGGGTTACTGTTCCAAAGTCCTGTAACCCTAAGACGGTATGCACAAGATAATTCTTCTTGTTTTAGGAACACATGTAGTGGTTTAATACACAGTAGCGCCTCTAGAGCAGCATTAGGAGTTGTCGTGAATGCTCCTGTCATCGCCATTTGGACCATCCTTTGGAGATGATTTAGCTTTGACTGAACTGTCGCGACTTCTCCTTTCTGCCACCATACAAGACATCCATATGCTAAAATTGGTCTAACGATAGTTGTGCAGATCCAATGAATATATCTGGGTTTGAGTCCCCATGATTTTCCAAAAGCTCGTCTGCATTGGCCAAAAGCCATGCAAGCTCTTTTAATCCTGAAATCAATATGAGCAGACCAATTCAGTTTTGAGTCAAGAATAACCCCGACGTATTTAACTTGATCGACCACAGTGACCTCTGAACCAAAGAACTGCAACGGACGAGCTCCTGTAATTATCCTACGATGAGTGAAAAGCACCATTGATGTTTTACCCGGATTTACAGATAATCCAACCTGACAACACCATTGTTCAACAGATCGCAGGGCTTGCTGCATTAAATCAAAGAGAGTGTTAATGCTTATACCGGTCATCAATATATGATAATCGTCGGCAAAACCATAAGTCGGAAATCCAAGGTTATTAAGTTTCCTTAATAAACTATCAGCGACTAGGTTCCAAAAAAGTGGGGATAGTACACCACCTTGAGGACACCCACAGACACTCAGCTTTCTAATCTCTGGCCTGCCGAAGCGATGATCAAAGAAGTTGATTGCTAAGCATTGCGTGTATCCAGTAAGGGAAAACCCCAAGATATTCCGTTCACGACTGCATTGTTTAACCTCCTGCAGCCATTCAGCCATCGGCACGGAAATACACCTTGGCTTAGGAGTTCCTATTTTTGTGACCTTTTACGACATGGAACAGGAAACCAGTGGATCAATTCTTGGTAAAAAATAATTCCGCCGGATGCCACACGGCTTACCTGTTTGGTGGACTTATACCACCGGTACAGGTGGACCGTAGCGTTATTCTTAGCCAGTTGGGAAACCGCTACCGACACTACACGGCTATCTAGGCTGCTCAGAGAGGGAAGTTAACATTGATGGTCAACTTCCATGGATGGCCGAGCAGCCGTGGAATCGAATTTCAATCTTAACGTGTGACAATCGATTGAACATTCCATGAGATGTCGAAGTAAGTTCCACTTTAGAGTTTTTCGTCATCATTCATGGTACTTCCAGAGCCAGTATTCAGGAACTAGCATAACTCAAAATAAGTCGAATGGCTTTATATTAATACGGCAAACAATTTACATTTTCTATATCGGTATGAATTTTAAAAACTCATCATCTGTAATTCCAGAATCGGATAAAATTCACTAATTTTGTATGGGACCTTAAGTCGGGATTTATATTTATATTTTGTATGGGACCTGAATTTTTGGTTTTGAAGTTCAATTTGGAGAAAATGATCGAGAAATTTTGAGAAAATGATTGAGCTTTGAGAAACGATTCGATACTGGAACCGGAATTCTAGAATCGGTGTAGCCAAAATCAGTTAAATTCACCTAAAAAGTGTGTAGACATCTTTGAGAAATTGTAGTGCGAATTGAAATTTGGGGGTACATTCCGAATCCAAAAACGAATACCGCTTAAATTGAAATAAATTTTTTCGGTAATCGACTATTCAAATCTGCCAACCCGATAAACCTGATTAATTTATGTGAAATGAACATTTTTATACTAATCACCCTGTATCTCTTCAACCGGAAGTAGGATCTGACTAAAAGGTAAGATGTTTTATAGGATTTTAAGACCTCTAATTTGAATCATAGTTGATTTTTAGATTTAATTTGAATCTTAGATCGGTTCAGCCATCTACGAGAAAAATTAATTGCATTATTTTACTTTCGTTTCACATATCATCCTGTGGTTCCGCAATCAGAAGTCGGATCCAAACGTAATTCAGGAACCTTCTTTGGGAGTATACGACTTTTCGTATGAATCTGAATTTGTAGAAAAGAAATTTTCCGAGAAAATTGAGTGAAATTATTCGTCACACCCGCATTTAGTGATCTCGACGGACTGATTCGGAAGGTATATGGGTGTTATGTTTTTCCAGCATTTATTGCTGTAATTAGTTTAAACAATATAATTATGGAATTGCTTTCAACTCGAAAATTCTGCCATTATCTGGTTAATATATTCGAACGATTATGTTGCCAAGAACGAACCGTGCTAAAATCGGTGCGAAGCAAAATGTCATGAAAAAGAATGCTGTCCACAGTCTTTTGCTACTTAGAAACAATTGTATGTAACAGTATAAAAAATCGTGTTTCACGTTGCTCCCAAGCATTGCTTTGTCATACAGCGCTCAAAACTCCTTCTGCTGGAATAGGGGAAAAGTCGCTTACACAAAATCTCCGATATCTCCGTTAAAAATGGACGGATTTCAACAATCTGTGGCTTGTTGGATAGCTATTACCGTGCGGAATCTAAGTCTGGAAACGTATTTTGTTTTCAAGATCAAGTGTGACAGATGCTGTCAAAATTTATGACATAAAATTTCGTATAACTCAAAAAGTAAACACACATTCAGACACACCCGGAAAGTTCGTCGAGCTGAATCGATTGGTGTATGACTTCCGCCCTCCGGACCTCGGAAACACGTTATGCCGACAACGGTACAAATCATATCCTTATAATTTGAACTGTACCAGTTGATATTTTTTATTAGGCGGAAAGAAGCTGGATCAATAAGTCCCGAGACTAAAGCAGTGATGGCGCTCGTAGTAAACCAGTAACCACGTCTTTCTAGAGTACTAACCTTTGCATGAAACGGATCAAAATTTTAAGTCGACCAGAAACAGCTGAGTTATCGAGGTTGGATTAAAGTCGTTTTGTAGTTTGTTTAAAAAATGGGAAAAAACCGAGTTTCGTGTTTTGATAAAACATTGTTTTTTAATGGGTAAAAACACCGTGCAAGCGAAACAATGGATTGAAAAATTTTATCCGGACTCTTGACCATCAAAAGCAACGATTTGTCGGTGGTACGCCGAGTTTAAACGTGGTCGTACCGACACAAATGACGCGGAACGCTCGGGTAGACCTGTGGAAGCCGTTACACCGGAAAATGTGAGTGAAGTGACAAAAATTATAATGAAAGATCGTAAAGTGAAGCTTCGTGAGATTGCTGAGATGACACAGATATCATATGGAAGTGTATTTACTATCCTTCATGAAAAATTGAGCACGAAAAAGGTTTTTTTCCAAGTGGGTGCCGCGATTGCTTTCGATGGAACAAAAACAGCCTGCCACAAGTCGATGAAAACAATGGCGAAATTGAACGAATTGGGCTTTGATCTGCTTCCCTGAACCGCCCCCCCCCCCACACTCGCCAGATTATTTTGAAGTGAAAGATATTTTTTTTTTATAAACATGGTATTGAAAATTTGGAAAAACGTTGGAACCATTGTATTCCCCTGAAAGGTGATTATGTTGATGAATAAAAAAAATTTTGCAAAAAAAATGTTGTTTGCATTGTTAGTCTCGGGACTTATTGATCCATGTGTTAATAACTTTAAATCGAGTTTAAGCTCGTTAAAATCGGTTCAGCCATCTCTGAGAAAATTGGGCGGTAATAAAACAACGCGTTTTGTCGGTTACGTCACTTATACCAACATATCTTCGGAACCAGAAGTCACAACTATTTGATCTTCGAACTTGATCAATGGTCCAACAGTAGCTTTTAAACGAGCTTAAGTTTGTTAAAATCGGTCCAGCCATCTCTGAGAAAATTGAGCGGTAAAAATATCTTCGAAAAGTGCACACACACACATACACATACACATACACACAGACATTTTGCGATCTCGTCAAATTGAGTTGAATGGTATATAACACTATGGGTCTCCGAGGCTCCGTTCGAAAGTTTGTTTTTCCAGCAATTCTAATACCTTTCTATAGAGAAAGGCAAAATGTTCATGGTAATGCCGACAACAGTACAAATCATATCCATATAATTTGAGCTGTACCAGTTGATATTGTTGATTATGCGGGAAGAAGCTTTTGTGATACAATTATGAAAGAGTGCACTGAGGAAAAAGCAAATAAGAATTTCTTATGACTGAGGCTTATGAACAAAGCAGAAATCAATTCCATTAAGAGGTAGAGATTTTCATAAGCAGTCTTAAGACTGTCCTAATAATTCGCTTCATGTATTTCCGTAATGTGAAAATGTCATAAATTTGTTTTATGATTTAGTCGTGACAAAAAAGTATACGAGGAAAGAATGATTTTGGATCCGAAAACATTAATGATTAATGCATTTCTATAACACATTTTATTATTTCAGAAGATTTTCCGGTCATGCATCAAGAATATTTCGTAACGAATGGGAAATCAGTTTCATTTCAATTGCTACTAAAATTTACTTTGTATTTCTTAGTCATAACAAACACGAGTCGTTAAAATCGCAAATATATGTGATGTGATTAGTTTTCTGTAGGGGAACATTTTTTATATTTTTTCAGTATAAACCAATTTTTTTTAACCGTTGGTACATAAAATGTTGATCAAGTCCGAAATAAATTACAGAACAAAGTTTACTGTATAAGAAAAATAATTATCATAAAACATAAGCTATGAAATTTTTGCAAACATTTTGTTGAATTCCGTTAGACTATCTCATGAGTATCTGAAGTAAAACATTGAAGAATTTCCCGTATGTATCACAAGACAAACCTTTGGAATAATGTCTGAGAGTCATAATTCGTTCGTATGAAATTCGAAGATCATTTTGTCCTAGTGTAGTTTCTAATGAAATTATCGGTTGACATATTGTCATATTCCGCTTTTGTTTTTAGCGTTCAGTGTGACTCACTCAAATTTGGGAGTAATCAAGGCATCCTTTTTCTGGTGTACAGCGGTACAGGACCACCGTTGAAAACGAAAACACTAATAGATAAAAGTTTTAGCAGAACACTCGAAATTGTCGGTGGTTGCGATGTCACAGAAAAGAGATTAATACGTTCCATTGTAACGACATTTCAAATTCTTTTCCACAATTGTCATAGATTTGTTCTTCTTCAAACGCCTGAGATTGCTTTATTCGGAGAATCCTGCTTTATTTATGGTACGAGTATCACCCTTTTATCACTTTTTTATCTTAACGTTTTCCTCTACCAGTGATTTACTCACAAACTCGCCTTCAAAGGTGAACAGCAATATTATTCTAGCGTTTCTTTTGTTCTTTATCCAATCAAGAAAACGTAAATAATCGTTCGGTAGATAAGATTCCACTCGGGAAGTTTTTCTAATCAAAGAAAAAGGGTGTTGCTTGTTAATGTTTGTTGGTTTCACGGTGAAATTATTAATGAGGGTTCCGATTGTCCTCACCGGTAGAGAAAAAAAAACCTTCACGGTCCGGTCCGGTTGGTTGGAAGGAACAAATATAATTAAAATGTTCCAAATCGTTGAATTTATCAAATGCGGCGACTCATCAAAGAAACTTTTCCCATGCCACTGAATTGAAACGGGGATACTGCTTTTGAGCTTACGAAGGCAAGTTCGGTGGTCACTTCGGAAGGGGGCCAATCATAATCAGTAATCAAGTAAGTCCTCTCCAAAACGTCCACTTCAGACCTTAATTGGGTCAAACTGCTTGTGTTTACACTCGCTACCTATTACCCCTTCGATAAAACCTATCAGCAAAATGGAAACCTTTGAATGCACGTGTATTGTGTGTTTCTCCCGGTATACTCGTTTAGGACCCGCGTTTACTGGAAATCCTCGAATGTAGGCATTTCAATCAAGTGCCGCCAAACAAACAGCCAAACAAATGGACAAATCGAAAACAGCAAGAAGCTCCTTTCATGACAGCTGCGTTAGGGTGGTCTTCTCGTGGGTCTCGTCGGTATACGTTTTGCGTAATCCGTCGAAAATGCAGTTAGTGTTAGAGCTTTTGCGTAAAATTTTACTTCGGCAGAGAAAAATCTATCGAAGCTCATTACAAAAAAAAATAAAACATTCAAACGTATCGAATAAATTGAAACTAAATAGTAAATAAGTGCTGCAGAACAGTTGAGCTAGTAATCGAACACGTTGCGTATCATTAGCTGAAAATTTAACATCGGGCGAAATGGTTTACATGCTTCTATCTGGTCTACTACGATCGAAATCAGATGTCAACTTTGTCACCTTCATTCCGTCGAAGGACGGAAACGCAAAAATTTCAAACCTACTTCATCGCATCCAACCTGTGCTTACTGATTTCAAAATAATAAATGGCCTTTAGAGAGTTCCGTCGAAAACGCGATTTAATGTGGAACAGACCCCGAAAGGAACCGATCAAAAAAAAACGTGCGAAAGATAATCCTCCATTTCTAATTAAACATATTTTTTCTAGTGCATTGTTTATTTAGACAACCACAGACAGGGCGCTAGAAAAGAAGGAATGTCAAAGAAAAAAATCCGACAGAGGCGTTTTGATCAGTTTAGCGATCAAAAGCGAGATCTTCGCACCACACGGAACGAAACAGATCTTGACATCTGTTACATACGTGGGAAATGAATTTCGGTCGTGGCGTCACCCGTCAAAATGTGGTCAGTGGCACCGGTTCCCGAAATGGACTGAGCATTTCAAAGAAATTGTTCCGGCGGTTTAGCGTGGATGACGCTTCGGTTAGTAATTTCTAGTCGAAAGGTGAATTTTGTCATATGCTGTCGCTAGTCACATACCATAACTGACAGCATTGAGAGTAAAGAAAGGCAGCTTGCGAGTTGACAGACACCGGGGGGAAATGGTGCGACTTTAATCGGAAGAGCATTTCTAATTAAATGTAGGTGGCGTTTGGCACCGTTTGAAAATATCGCGAGCATTGTTGAAAAATTTAAAGTTATTTTAAACTTTCTTGAAACATCACTGCAAAGTTTAATCACTGTGAAGAACTAGGATATGAGTATGTATTTACAATATCGATGTTAAGTGAGGTTTTACATTCGTTTTTTGTGAAATTTTACCATTCTATTTCAAAAGACATCGCAGCCGATTTTTAGCATACCAAGAAATAGAAATGTATACTGAAGTAAATTAAGTAAAGTAAAGTAAAGTAAAGTAAAGTAAAGTAAAGTAAAGTAAAGTAAAGTAAAGTAAAGTAAAGTAAAGTAAAGTAAAGTAAAGTAAAGTAAAGTAAAGTAAAGTAAAGTAAAGTAAAGTAAAGTAAAGTAAAGTAAAGTAAAGTAAAGTAAAGTAAAGTAAAGTAAAGTAAAGTAAAGTAAAGTAAAGTAAAGTAAAGTAAAGTAAAGTAAAGTAAAGTAAAGTAAAGTAAAGTAAAGTAAAGTAAAGTAAAGTAAAGTAAAGTAACGTAAAGTAAAGTAAAGTAAAGTAAAGTAAAGTAAAGTAAAGTAAAGTAAAGTAAAGTAAAGTAAAGTAAAGTAAAGTAAAGTAAAGTAAAGTAAAGTAAAGTAAAGTAAAGTAAAGTAAAGTAAAGTAAAGTAAAGTAAAGTAAAGTAAAGTAAAGTAAAGTAAAGTAAAGTAAAGTAAAGTAAAGTAAAGTAAAGTAAAGTAAAGTAAAGTAAAGTAAAGTAAAGTAAAGTAAAGTAAAGTAAAGTAAAGTAAAGTAAAGTAAAGTAAAGTAAAGTAAAGTAAAGTAAAGTAAAGTAAAGTAAAGTAAAGTAAAGTAAAGTAAAGTAAAGTAAAGTAAAGTAAAGTAAAGTAAAGTAAAGTAAAGTAAAGTAAAGTAAAGTAAAGTAAAGTAAAGTAAAGTAAAGTAAAGTAAAGTAAAGTAAAGTAAAGTAAAGTAAAGTAAAGTAAAGTAAAGTAAAGTAAAGTAAAGTAAAGTAAAGTAAAGTAAAGTAAAGTAAAGTAAAGTAAAGTAAAGTAAAGTAAAGTAAAGTAAAGTAAAGTAAAGTAAAGTAAAGTAAAGTAAAGTAAAGTAAAGTAAAGTAAAGTAAAGTAAAGTAAAGTAAAGTAAAGTAAAGTAAAGTAAAGTAAAGTAAAGTAAAGTAAAGTAAAGTAAAGTAAAGTAAAGTAAAGTAAAGTAAAGTAAAGTAAAGTAAAGTAAAGTAAAGTAAAGTAAAGTAAAGTAAAGTAAAGTAAAGTAAAGTAAAGTAAAGTAAAGTAAAGTAAAGTAAAGTAAAGTAAAGTAAAGTAAAGTAAAGTAAAGTAAAGTAAAGTAAAGTAAAGTAAAGTAAAGTAAAGTAAAGTAAAGTAAAGTAAAGTAAAGTAAAGTAAAGTAAAGTAAAGTAAAGTAAAGTAAAGTAAAGTAAAGTAAAGTAAAGTAAAGTAAAGTAAAGTAAAGTAAAGTAAAGTAAAGTAAAGTAAAGTAAAGTAAAGTAAAGTAAAGTAAAGTAAAGTAAAGTAAAGTAAAGTAAAGTAAAGTAAAGTAAAGTAAAGTAAAGTAAAGTAAGTAAAGTAAAGTAAAGTAAAGTAAAGTAAAGTAAAGTAAAGTAAAGTAAAGTAAAGTAAAGTAAAGTAAAGTAAAGTAAAGTAAAGTAAAGTAAAGTAAAGTAAAGTAAAGTAAAGTAAAGTAAAGTAAAGTAAAGTAAAGTAAAGTAAAGTAAAGTAAAGTAAAGTAAAGTAAAGTAAAGTAAAGTAAAGTAAAGTAAAGTAAAGTAAAGTAAAGTAAAGTAAAGTAAAGTAAAGTAAAGTAAAGTAAAGTAAAGTAAAGTAAAGTAAAGTAAAGTAAAGTAAAGTAAAGTAAAGTAAAGTAAAGTAAAGTAAAGTAAAGTAAAGTAAAGTAAAGTAAAGTAAAGTAAAGTAAAGTAAAGTAAAGTAAAGTAAAGTAAAGTAAAGTAAAGTAAAGTAAAGTAAAGTAAAGTAAAGTAAAGTAAAGTAAAGTAAAGTAAAGTAAAGTAAAGTAAAGTAAAGTAAAGTAAAGTAAAGTAAAGTAAAGTAAAGTAAAGTAAAGTAAAGTAAAGTAAAGTAAAGTAAAGTAAAGTAAAGTAAAGTAAAGTAAAGTAAAGTAAAGTAAAGTAAAGTAAAGTAAAGTAAAGTAAAGTAAAGTAAAGTAAAGTAAAGTAAAGTAAAGTAAAGTAAAGTAAAGTAAAGTAAAGTAAAGTAAAGTAAAGTAAAGTAAAGTAAAGTAAAGTAAAGTAAAGTAAAGTAAAGTAAAGTAAAGTAAAGTAAAGTAAAGTAAAGTAAAGTAAAGTAAAGTAAAGTAAAGTAAAGTAAAGTAAAGTAAAGTAAAGTAAAGTAAAGTAAAGTAAAGTAAAGTAAAGTAAAGTAAAGTAAAGTAAAGTAAAGTAAAGTAAAGTAAAGTAAAGTAAAGTAAAGTAAAGTAAAGTAAAGTAAAGTAAAGTAAAGTAAAGTAAAGTAAAGTAAAGTAAAGTAAAGTAAAGTAAAGTAAAGTAAAGTAAAGTAAAGTAAAGTAAAGTAAAGTAAAGTAAAGTAAAGTAAAGTAAAGTAAAGTAAAGTAAAGTAAAGTAAAGTAAAGTAAAGTAAAGTAAAGTAAAGTAAAGTAAAGTAAAGTAAAGTAAAGTAAAGTAAAGTAAAGTAAAGTAAAGTAAAGTAAAGTAAAGTAAAGTAAAGTAAAGTAAAGTAAAGTAAAGTAAAGTAAAGTAAAGTAAAGTAAAGTAAAGTAAAGTAAAGTAAAGTAAAGTAAAGTAAAGTAAAGTAAGTAAAGTAAAGTAAAGTAAAGTAAAGTAAAGTAAAGTAAAGTAAAGTAAAGTAAAGTAAAGTAAAGTAAAGTAAAGTAAAGTAAAGTAAAGTAAAGTAAAGTAAAGTAAAGTAAAGTAAAGTAAAGTAAAGTAAAGTAAAGTAAAGTAAAGTAAAGTAAAGTAAAGTAAAGTAAAGTAAAGTAAAGTAAAGTAAAGTAAAGTAAAGTAAAGTAAAGTAAAGTAAAGTAAAGTAAAGTAAAGTAAAGTAAAGTAAAGTAAAGTAAAGTAAAGTAAAGTAAAGTAAAGTAAAGTAAAGTAAAGTAAAGTAAAGTAAAGTAAAGTAAAGTAAAGTAAAGTAAAGTAAAGTAAAGTAAAGTAAAGTAAAGTAAGTAAAGTAAAGTAAAGTAAAGTAAAGTAAAGTAAAGTAAAGTAAAGTAAAGTAAAGTAAAGTAAAGTAAAGTAAAGTAAAGTAAAGTAAAGTAAAGTAAAGTAAAGTAAAGTAAAGTAAAGTAAAGTAAAGTAAAGTAAAGTAAAGTAAAGTAAAGTAAAGTAAAGTAAGTAAAGTAAAGTAAAGTAAAGTAAAGTAAAGTAAAGTAAAGTAAAGTAAAGTAAAGTAAAGTAAAGTAAAGTAAAGTAAAGTAAAGTAAAGTAAAGTAAAGTAAAGTAAAGTAAAGTAAAGTAAAGTAAAGTAAAGTAAAGTAAAGTAAAGTAAAGTAAAGTAAAGTAAAGTAAAGTAAAGTAAAGTAAAGTAAAGTAAAGTAAAGTAAAGTAAAGTAAAGTAAAGTAAAGTAAAGTAAAGTAAAGTAAAGTAAAGTAAAGTAAAGTAAAGTAAAGTAAAGTAAAGTAAAGTAAAGTAAGTAAAGTAAAGTAAAGTAAAGTAAAGTAAAGTAAAGTAAAGTAAAGTAAAGTAAAGTAAAGTAAAGTAAAGTAAAGTAAAGTAAAGTAAAGTAAAGTAAAGTAAAGTAAAGTAAAGTAAAGTAAAGTAAAGTAAAGTAAAGTAAGTAAAGTAAAGTAAAGTAAAGTAAAGTAAAGTAAAGTAAAGTAAAGTAAAGTAAAGTAAAGTAAAGTAAAGTAAAGTAAAGTAAAGTAAAGTAAAGTAAAGTAAAGTAAAGTAAAGTAAAGTAAAGTAAAGTAAAGTAAAGTAAAGTAAAGTAAAGTAAAGTAAAGTAAAGTAAAGTAAAGTAAAGTAAAGTAAAGTAAAGTAAAGTAAAGTAAAGTAAAGTAAAGTAAAGTAAAGTAAAGTAAAGTAAAGTAAAGTAAAGTAAAGTAAAGTAAAGTAAAGTAAAGTAAAGTAAAGTAAAGTAAAGTAAAGTAAAGTAAAGTAAAGTAAAGTAAAGTAAAGTAAAGTAAAGTAAAGTAAAGTAAAGTAAAGTAAAGTAAAGTAAAGTAAAGTAAAGTAAAGTAAAGTAAAGTAAAGTAAAGTAAAGTAAAGTAAAGTAAAGTAAAGTAAAGTAAAGTAAAGTAAAGTAAAGTAAAGTAAAGTAAAGTAAAGTAAAGTAAAGTAAAGTAAAGTAAAGTAAAGTAAAGTAAAGTAAAGTAAAGTAAAGTAAAGTAAAGTAAAGTAAAGTAAAGTAAAGTAAAGTAAAGTAAAGTAAAGTAAAGTAAAGTAAAGTAAAGTAAAGTAAAGTAAAGTAAAGTAAAGTAAAGTAAAGTAAAGTAAAGTAAAGTAAAGTAAAGTAAAGTAAAGTAAAGTAAAGTAAAGTAAAGTAAAGTAAAGTAAAGTAAAGTAAAGTAAAGTAAAGTAAAGTAAAGTAAAGTAAAGTAAAGTAAAGTAAAGTAAAGTAAAGTAAAGTAAAGTAAAGTAAAGTAAAGTAAAGTAAAGTAAAGTAAAGTAAAGTAAAGTAAAGTAAAGTAAAGTAAAGTAAAGTAAAGTAAAGTAAAGTAAAGTAAAGTAAAGTAAAGTAAAGTAAAGTAAAGTAAAGTAAAGTAAAGTAAAGTAAAGTAAAGTAAAGTAAAGTAAAGTAAAGTAAAGTAAAGTAAAGTAAAGTAAAGTAAAGTAAAGTAAAGTAAAGTAAAGTAAAGTAAAGTAAAGTAAAGTAAAGTAAAGTAAAGTAAAGTAAAGTAAAGTAAAGTAAAGTAAAGTAAAGTAAAGTAAAGTAAAGTAAAGTAAAGTAAAGTAAAGTAAAGTAAAGTAAAATAAAGTAAAGTAAAGTAAAGTAAAGTAAAGTAAAGTAAAGTAAAGTAAAGTAAAGTAAAGTAAAGTAAAGTAAAGTAAAGTAAAGTAAAGTAAAGTAAAGTAAAGTAAAGTAAAGTAAAGTAAAGTAAAGTAAAGTAAAGTAAAGTAAAGTAAAGTAAAGTAAAGTAAGTAAAGTAAAGTAAAGTAAAGTAAAGTAAAGTAAAGTAAAGTAAAGTAAAGTAAAGTAAAGTAAAGTAAAGTAAAGTAAAGTAAAGTAAAGTAAAGTAAAGTAAAGTAAAGTAAAGTAAAGTAAAGTAAAGTAAAGTAAAGTAAAGTAAAGTAAAGTAAAGTAAAGTAAAGTAAAGTAAAGTAAAGTAAAGTAAAGTAAAGTAAAGTAAAGTAAAGTAAAGTAAAGTAAAGTAAAGTAAAGTGAAGTAAAGTAAAGTAAAGTAAAGTAAAGTAAAGTAAAGTAAAGTAAAGTAAAGTAAAGTAAAGTAAAGTAAAGTAAAGTAAAGTAAAGTAAAGTAAAGTAAAGTAAAGTAAAGTAAAGTAAAGTAAAGTAAAGTAAAGTAAAGTAAAGTAAAGTAAAGTAAAGTAAAGTAACGTAAGTGGTTTTAGCTAAGCACTTGTTTTGTATCTTGTGGCAATGTCTGTACTCACATCGCAGACGAAGTGGATAAGGTTAAGCCACGAAGTGGTATTAGCAGCTCAAAATAAACTGCTAATGTACTTATGAGTCGAGAATGAAACATAAAATATTAGAAAATAACCATGTGTGCTCAGCACACCGGCATTCTTGACGTACCAAAACCCTTAAATTATCATGAAAACCTTTTCTGAAACCACCTACAGTACTACAACGCTCACGTCGCTTATTCGATAACATTCACGAACCCCTTAACAAATAGAGAAAGAGTTACGATTATTTATGCGGAACCAAACGTATTTTTCATGAGAATTGAAATATTGAGCTTATAAATTAATCTTTTAGTAGCTTCTGAAGAGAGAACTGAAATGAATGCTTTTTCAACATTTCTATTTTAATTTGTAATAATTCAAGCTTGAAAATCCATAAACCTCTTATCTTAGACCTCGCGCAGTCTCAAATAAGAAACCTTCGTTTCGAATTAATCGATCAGCAAGCGCGCACATGACTTTCATATTTACCTAATTAGCTCGGGACCGGATTAATTCTAATCAATGCTGCACGGATGTGGAAATATCGACGGGGGGTTAGCTCAATGTAAAATCAAAACCATCAATGTCCTAAACAACGACATTTACCTAAGTCAATTAGCAAAGACACGAGCTCTATCGATCTGTGGGCACGATTTTTCCTTCGCATGGAGACATAGATAATTTATTAGCCACGACGTTATTCCGGAACCGTGCGACGGCGCGTAATTAATGTGTTTTTTTTTTTCAGTTTCGCATTCAAATACCTGCAAGTAACGGGTGACAGTTGAGAGAAAAATATCAATAAATTTACTAACTCTCACGGATTGATTTGTTCACATGCAAATTTGTCTCGATCCATTCCACGGGTAAATCGGCTCTCCGTACGGTAAAGTACAAAGGAGGAACATAAATCTTCCGGCTCTCCCACTAATCTTGACTGACAGCCGAGGCGGGGGAATGTTTGTTAATAAGTGTAAGAACTCACTTGTAAAAATTGCAACTGAAGCGCGACATTTGCTAATAAATTTAATCTTTGATTAGCAATTTAGAACGAACTTACTGAACAATACTGGAGTTGCATTGAAAAAATCAAGAAACATGGAATTTGCATTAGACTGAATGTTGATTGGCAACTTTGACATTTTCCAATCAATGTTAGACCTATAACTTACAAATATTTTTTCGATCACAAAGTTAGTCAGTCACTTCAAAGATTCGCAATCGCAATGTTAGTCTAACGGATGGATAAAAGTAAATTTGAACGTCCCTCGGTGGCACTAGAATCGAAAATCATTAACCAAAATTCTCAAAGAATTGAAGACACAAAAGACTGCTGCACTAGTTGGATAGCCCTACGTCAACAGATCGAACAACCCTACAGTAAATTTATGTTGTATTTAACCCTTTAATGCGCAATTTTATTTTGAAACAAAATACCTAAAATTCTTCAAACTTCGCGTTTATGCGTTCCATCGGAGCAAAAAATTATAAAAAATCGACCGTGCACTTTTAAAGAATAAATATAATTTCCATTAGAATTGAGGAATACTTCTTGGTCGTTCCCTCCGGTACGAAAAACAACTCACCTGGGCTTAACGTGTTTCACCGGCCCTGAATCGGGTAGATGAAGTTCACTCACGTTGGTTGTTACTCTATTTGATAACGCTATTACAGAATCTGACGTCAAAAGTAATCATTTGAATACATCCTCCTGATTCACTAAATGATTATATTTATCCGTAGTTTATTTCATGTCGTTGAAACTACTTGCGATACTATCTTTCACTAAGAGCCGCCGCGACGAACGCAATCCAGTGCATTCAGTGAGCATCAGAGGTACTTTCTCCTCTGAATTGGTACAAAAAAATGAAACTTCTCACAACTAGCTAGTATCATAAGTTGATGATACAAACAGATAACCAACAAATGATTTGATGGTAATTTAACGACCGTGTTTCTTGATTGATGTGTACCGATCTGCGCTTACCTCTAGTGACATCTGTTGGAAAAATGGTAAACGTTAAATAGTGCACTAAATAATTTTAATTTTCTTATGGTTAGGTTGTGAACAAATTTTTATGTGAACAAGTTTGACCTAGGTTGACGATTTAATGCAAAGAGCGCTGATCCCACAAGTGAAATGTTTAAACCTCCACCTGGCGGGAGAATTGCTGCCAATAATATCGTGAAACTTGTCATGCAATTTACACTAAAAATGGCCTACGAATTCTGTTTCCACAAAACGGTTCAATTTTAAATAAGACAAATTGATACTAACATAAGACGTTGCTTTTTTAGAATTAGAAACAAGTTTGATAGATTTTGACACGATGGATGCATATTCTTGAGGGGTATATATTTAACTGATCTATATATTTAACTGATCGTACTCTTCAGGTTAGCTATCAGAATTGTAAATCTGAATTGCTACCCGTACGAGCCGGTGTTCCGCAGGGTACGAGCGTAGCTCCAATCCTGTATAATATTTTCACTTCTGATCATCCAAATCTACCCGTTGGTTGTCACAAATCGCTGTTCTGTGACGACACAAGTCTGTTAGCCGGGAGCAGGTCATTTCGCCGAATGCCATTTCGCCGAAAGTCGTTTTGCCGAATAGGTCATTTCGCCGAAAGTCGTTTCACCGAAAGGTTCATTTCGTCGAAAGGGTCATTTCGCCGAAATGGTATGTTATTTCTCCTGTCTAACAGATGAGGCGCAGCCACATAACCGAAGTCAAGATGAAGCCAGCTGAGTCGGCCGCCGACCCGCCGTCGGAAGCGGCGGCCTCTTGCATACAAACCTGTAACCGCCTCGTTTGCCCGGTCTACTCAAAGCTAGGTTTCTTTGCTTTAGTTAGGTAGCGAGGTCAGACAGCACATGAACCAAAACGATGTGGCGTAGCCGCATTAGATATTCTTTCAATTTCAGTTTTCTTGGGAACTAAATTCTGAGGTTCATGAATCAATCTTTATTCAAGAGTACAAGAATCAATCTTCATTCAAGAGGTACAATTGTAGGTCAACAAAACGGGCGGCCCTTTCATTTGTCTTCATTTTAAATCAATTCTAATTACGATTTTAAGACGATTTCGGCGAAATGACCCTTTCGGCGAAATGGCATTCGGCGAAGTGGCCCATTCGGCGAAATGTCATTCGGCGAAATAATCCTTTCCGCGAAATGGCTTTCGGCGAAATGACCGTGATCCCAGTTGCCAATTTGGTCAAGTTGTTGTTCCACCAGGAAGAGAACGCTTCAAAGGATTCAGAATAAGATTCTGCAAATGATTTTGAAGCGTCCTCCCTGGTTTAGTACAAATAAGTTACACATACTCACAAATATAGAACCATTATTTGTAATGTCAAATAATATTATAAGCAAACTCCGACAAAAATCGATGCAATCTTCAATTGAATCGATTCGCTCTCTGTATTAGTTAGTAAGTTAGTATATAAGTTCCTTTTCCCCTTTACACAATATGTTACACGTGGGTTCAGAATTTTCCCTGCACAAAAATCTCAGAATTGCGGAAGCAAATGATGTCTTCATGGTAATAAGGAGTGAATCGATAAGTAGTTAGCAACATTCAAACAGTTATTACTCTGAAATGGCTTAACTTTTTGCAGCGTGTTTTGCGGTGACATGTTGGTTTTCAGCATCGGGATGATTCAACGGATCAAAGTTCGGAACTCCCTGAAAACGTACAAGAAACAGAAGGTGCCGAAAAAGTCCCTGGTACAGCAAGTTCAGGCCAAAACAAGAGCGCGTAAACTGTACACGGAGAACCCTTCGATCATAAAATTGCGATATCGCAGTTTTTTGATTTTTTTTTATTCAACCAATAAGGTTTTTGATTTGCTTATATTCAAGTAGTTAAAAAATATGTTGTTTTGAATGCTGTCAAATGCCGTGGACAGTTGAAAGCAAAACAATAATCGCAATGCAAAATCAACAACTTTTTTAGCTGAAATCTGTTCGCGTCGCTTCAAAATGTCAATGAAAACAACATCGATGGTTAAAGCGTTTGGTGAAATTGTGTTCATTCGATTTGAAAAATTCATGATAACAAGTGTTTATCTAACAGCGGTGTTGTGATAAAGTTAACCTTGTTTAAGATGAAAAAGATCTGGTGACAAATTAGAAAATGTTAATGAATGATCATCTCGTAAACTTTCAGGTATGCGCAAAAATTTTATGCTTCAAATTCGATCATTGGTTTACTTCCAGCAGACTGTTTTACTTCCAGCTGTTTGATACCGATGATGATGTTCATGCATTATCATTAAAACGCTTTTTGACACGAATATAATTTATGAAAGTAACAGGAGCGAAGGGTTTCAAACACATAGAAGAGGCTGCGATCGAATGGCGCGTTTGAATTGCCGTCGCAAAATTCCAATTCCCAGCGGTTGATGCACCCAAGCTCATATAAATTGACTAAAATTGTCAGTACATAACTTTAGTTCAACCGTTTGAAGGCATCATCTTTCAATACTCATTTTAGGTAAATTTAACAAATTTCGCTAATTTACTCGCCCCCCAGGCACTTTTGCCGATTAAAAACGTTTTTCTACATCAATCATTTCCGATCGAATCAGAAGTATTTTTTTAGAATTTATACTGAAACATTTTGCTCGAAATATATTTACCTTAGCGATTTTCTTCTACTCGTCCAGAAGGCCCGAAACCAACAGTCGAATCTCCCCTCTCGATTAGCAGATTTTATTTTACGTGTGTAGCATCGAATAGTATTTATTGAAAAATGATTGCCTTTTGTGAACCCTTATCAGCAACAGTGAAAAGGGCCCTAGTCTTCAGGCATAGAGCGAGGCTTAGATTGAGACCGTATCGTTTTTTGTACGAGTGTGTGACAATTTTTCTCCAGAAACGGGTCCTTCGAAGCCCTTCTCCCTCCTGCAGGTGAATTCTTATCGTGATTGACTTATTCCGGATTCCAAATAAGCATGAAATCATTCCTTTTGTGTTGTTCATTTCGCTCCGATGGATTACGTTCGAGAACCCGTCAAAATCATTGGCCAGATTCTTCAAGATTATCTTTTTTTGTTCGCACATGGCTGAGCATTGACTTTTAACTATTGAAGAAAGAATGTGACGGATTATGAAATTACTATGTATTCAATCCCTTACCGAATGCGGATGGGTTCTGTGTGTCACAACGAAATAACTACCCAGTGTGGAAATACTTTAATACTTTAATCCCGGTTGAAAAGTGCAACAACCACTGCAGTAGTGCTAAAGTACCGACTATTATTGATGATCACAACTAGCAGTATGCACATTTCAGCCAAATTGAATAATCCACTACATTACACACATATTTTCATTAAACGGCACTCGTAAGGTTACGCAGCGGGGGAAAATCCCCTGCCACACTGGGGAAAAATCCCATGCGAAAAGAAGTAACTCGAAAATAATTACAATTTAATCCGACTTCCTGGCCAGCAAACCCGTCGGCGCTGTCGGCGGGGATTTTCCAAAGGTTGCATACCGTGCTTGTTTGTACGATGGTCTCGGTTTCTGTTGTTGGCAGTATAATTTCCTCAATATTAATGGGAGGGTAAAAAAGCATGAAGTTTTTTTTTCATTCACGGAAACAGATGAAATAAATACAGAAATGAATATATAAAAATGTACTTGCAGTGCTTGGTTTCGGTTGCAGGATTAAATCATTGCAACTGTCACATACAATTGGAACGGGGAACATTCATTCAGAACAGGGTCAAAATGTGGATCCTAAAACAAGGCTGCGACTCGGAATAATTATGATGTTACTGTCGGAGGTATTAGCGCGAGACCAAGGGCAAGCTGGTCAAGATTGCAATCATCGGTTCAAGATTACACTCACGCGTTTCACTCAAAGCAAATGAAGGACAAAACGTGTGTTCATAATGTTCTCAACAGAACCCTATAGTTTTCGTAATGTTTATTAAAGAGAGTAATTAGCGACATCCAGATGATTTTTCTTGGTCGGTTGAGATGTTGATCGACAGATCATATAATTTTTAAGGGTACGGTTAGTGAGGGAGCTATTGCCTAACCATCGTGCTATTTTCTGTCAAAATTTGATTGCACTGCTTCGTATGAAAAACTACAAAAATTGAGCACAGTCGTTTCTTACGGTTCCGACTCTGAACTTGGTTCAAGCGCACTTGACACTTAGTCAGTTGGATTGCAAGAGCTCAAATATCTCTGCGATCACTTTATCTACACGGAGAATCCTTCGACCATAAAATTGCGATATCGCAGTTTTTTATTTTTGCGATAGTTGATTTAACTAATTTCTTTTTGATTCAACCAATATGGTTTTTGATTTGCATATATTCCAGTAGTTGAAAAATATGTTGTTTTGAATGCTGTCAAATGCCGGAGACAGTTGAAAGCAAAACAATAATCGCAATGCAAAATCAACAACTTTTTTAGTTGAAATCTGTTCGCGTCGCTTCAAAATGTCAATGAAAACAACATCGATGGTTAAAGCGTTTGGTGAAATTGTGTTCATTCGATTTGAGAAATTTATGATAACAAGTGTTTATCTAACAGCGGTGTTGTGATAAAGTTAACCTTGTTTAAGATGAAAAAGATTTGGTGACAAATTAGAAAATGTTAATGAATGATCATCTCGTAATTGTTTAGGTATGCACAAAAATTTTATCCTTTAAACTCGATCATTGATTTACTTCCAGCAGACTGTTTTACTTCCAGCTGTTTGATACCGACGATTATGTTCATGTATTAGTAATAAAACGCTTTTTGACATGAATTTAATTTATAAAAGTAACAGGACCGAAGGGTTTCAAACACACAGAACGCGCTGCGATTGAATGGCGCGTTTGAATTGCCGTCGCAAAATTCCAATTCCCAGCAGTTAATGCACCCAAACTCATATAAATTGACTAAAATTATCAGTGCATAACTTTAGTTCAACCGTTTGAAGGCATCATCTTTCAATACTCATTTTAGGTAGATTTAATAATTTCGGGTACTTTTGCTGGTTGAAAACGTTTTTCTACATCAATCATTTCCGGTCGAATCAAAAGTATTTTTTTTTAGAATTAAGATCTTTACTGATCTCGACTTGACATGATCATGTTCATACAAAAATCAAAATCACTTAGAGATCAGATCAGTTCTGATTTCGTAATGATAATTTATTTCTTGGTTAAGATCACTTGAAATCAGCAGTGATCGGTGGTTTTCCCAGCCCTGTTAATAACTAATAATATTACATGTCAATATAAAATACTGTTTATATTTTAACAACGACATTTATTTCATGAATCTCAACATACCGAACTTATTTCAAATAGATCATGACGTGTATCAGTAAGTATATTTGGATTATTTTCGCAAATCAATAACATTGTTTGAGCGAATCAACTATTTGCAATGTCTAAAGCAGGGGTACCCAAAATATTTTGGGTCATGGACCCCTTTACTAAAATTAACTTAGGCTTCAGACCCCCATCATCGAATTCCTTTAAAAATTCAATTTCTTGCTTTTTTAATATTAATGTAAAATTCATACCAATTTCATCGGATGGTTAAATAAACACAACTTTTTTAGTGTAAATATTTCAAATAACATCATATATCAAACAATATTGGATCGATTTCTAGACCTCGTCGACCCCCATAATCAGTTTTCGTTTCCGTCGACCCCCGCAAAAAGGATATCGACCCCAAGGGGTCTATATCGACCACTTTGGGAACCCGTGGTCTAAAGCAAATAAAATCGATTTATTTTTCAACTAACAGAGTTTTGTTTCAATAACAACACCAGTTATTTCCCTGGGCGTTAGCACAACCTTGAGACAGATTGAATGATGCTGTCGCGGTCCCAGGGCTTGTCTGTATCCTTACTCAATAGAGAAGGATGCACACTAATTTTGCCATGGGTAATGTATGACAAGAAGAGGCAACAATACACCGAATGGGAACAATAAAATGGATATGTTCCTCTTTCTGAGAGTGCCAAACTTGTCAGGCATTGTCCATGCTAAAACAAATACTACACTTTGATCTAGGGTAGAGAAGCGATCTACTAATCAAGTTTGATCTCTTTTGCAGTATGCAGTTGGTTTTATGACGACGGAATCATATACTCTTTGTTACCTCTTGGAACCGCAAATGGAGTGGATAACAGCGCCCGAAACATCCACACATAGTAATTTAGTTGCTTGTGGAAAGTAACTCTCTCTTTGATTACATTGTAGTATGCTTGGCACTTTCTCAGACATTCGACACTTTTACAGGGTGATTTTTTAAGAGCTTGAGAACTTTTTTAAACAATAAAACGCATAAAATTTGCAAAATCTCATCGGTTCTTTATTTTAAACGTTAGATTGGTACATGACATTTACTTTTTGAAGATAATTTCATTTAAATGTTGACCGCGGCTGCGTCTTAGGTGGTCCATTCGGAAAATCCGCTTTTTTATCGACAAATTTTGTTCAGCGATGAGGCTCATTTCTGGTTGAATGGCTACGTAAATAAGCAAAATTGCCGCATTTGGAGTGAAGAGCAACCAGAAGCCGTTCAAGAACTGCCCATGCATCCCGAAAAATGCACTGTTTGGTGTGGTTTGTACGCTGGTGGAATCATTGGACCGTATTTTTTCAAAGATGCTGTTGGACGCAACGATACAGTGAATGGCGATCGCTATCGTTCGATGCTAACAAACTTTTTGTTGCCAAAAATGGAAGAACTGAACTTGGTTGACATGTGGTTTCAACAAGATGGCGCTACATGCCACACAGCTCGCGATTCTATGGCCATTTTGAGGGAAAACTTCGGAGAACAATTCATCTCAAGAAATGGACCGGTAAGTTGGCCACCAAGATCATGCGATTTGACGCCTTTAGACTATTTTTTGTGGGGCTACGTCAAGTCTAAAGTCTACAGAAATAAGCCAGTAACTATTCCAGCTTTGGAAGACAACATTTCCGAAGAAATTCGGGCTATTCCGGCCGAAATGCTCGAAAAAGTTGCCCAAAATTGGACTTTCCGAATGGACCACCTAAGACGCAGCCGCGGTCAACATTTAAATGAAATTATCTTCAAAAAGTAAATGTCATGTACCAATCTAACGTTTAAAATAAAGAACCGATGAGATTTTGCAAATTTTATGCGTTTTATTGTTTAAAAAAGTTCTCAAGCTCTTAAAAAATCACCCTGTACTTAGATCCAAACTAATGATTCACTCACTCATCAATCATCGCTCATATGCTACTATGCAAAATCATCACTCATATGCTACTATGTAAACCCAGGAAAAAAAATAACAACACCAGTCAACTAAAATATTTGTTGAAATTGAAAGGTATGTGTCCTCACTAATTGACAGCATTTTTTTTTCAAACAGTTATATTAGTTGTTTCAACCATCGTTTCTGCTAATCGAAAAACAAAAATTAGAGTTTAGTTAGAACAACAATCGATTAGTTGTACCAAATTTTAACCAATCGAATTCAGAAAATCAACTAATATTCTGGTTGAAATGGGATCGCGGGTGGTTCCGTGTACCTACAATTACATAACAAAGTCACAGAAGGCCAGCTATCAACATCCGGGTTTCATTTAGAGAGTACACCCAAACCTCCATTTACGTAACTCATATATGTATATATGTATTATTATACGTACGCATGTGTGCAAATATTTGTATTTCCTAATACATATAAATATTGGTGAAGTAAAAGCGATCATTTATATGTATAAATATATACACATATACGCAAACGAGTGACTGTGTAAGCATACATACATACATATATAAGGTTCGTAAATGTAGGTTTGGGTGTAATTCGTCGACCCCCTCGAACTAAACCATAAGAAAAAGAACGGTTACTTAAGGTGACCGTGGACAGAAGCCAAGGAAAATAAATGTAAAAGTATTGGTGAAACAATACTTTTTCATATAGTAATAGTATTTATGAGTAGAGAGGAATGAAATAATAATATTTGTGTGCTGAAAGGAATACAGTTGCAAGAACAAAATGTAAACATTGAAACTATTCAAATCACCTAGCAGAACAGAGTGGACTTATCTTATCTTCATGCTCATTCTGGAGTTAACAAATTGCAATCATGAGAATATAATGATTGTACCAAAGAAGATAGTTTACTATTTGCCTTCGTTTGGTTCTTGGCATTTTTCTTACATTACAAAGTAAAAAGGAAGCTGTTACATTGATGGATTAAGTATAGTAACACCACACGAAATCAGAACAAACTCTGTTGCGATGGCTTTTTGTATTAATTTCAATTTTTGAATATGAAACTCACATATTCAAAAAATACAAACCAACAAATTCTACATTTTCCATTTTGTCGACAACATCATCGTTTTCGGATGCTTTCCTATCCTCACCCAGAGAACAGTCAAGTGGCACTTGACAAGAGGGCTTGATGATAAATCGGCTATTTGCTCTGAAAAGATTTATCATGCAAATTTGAAGATATAATTTCATATATTGACGAACATATTTTAGAACTTTACCTATTGATACCAAATTATTGGATCAAGTACAGTTTCTAAATTCCGTGGTATTGTTTTGAACCGGCACTTCTGGCAGTTCTTCCACTGTTTGAACTGATGAGTCCCGCACATACTCGCTACCCAAAACAAACTCTATCAACGTATTCCATCTATTTTTCTATTGATTTTCGCGAATGAGCGCTGCTTTCTTCTTCTTATATGCACGAGGCATTTCGAAAAGATTGCAATACTTGAACTGTTTGTTTATTTTTTGCATTCCATAGCGACGGTAAATAAGGCAACAGGGTTGCGGATAACTAGGAGGGGAAGCAGTATTTGAAATGGAAATGAGGCAAATGTTATCTTTTTTTTTTTCAATATTGAAATTTTAGATGGTGACGTACGAAAGTAGTTTTGATTCGTAATTTTAACTATATCAATATGCGACTAATTAAAAATATTGCCATTTTTAGTGCATTGCAAGGTTTTTTTTCTCTAATTATGTATGGCATCACTGCCAACATAAAAGGGTGGTATTACCAATACTAAAGCAGGCCGGCAAACTTTTTATCGTGGATTTTCGGAAAATTTTCAAAACCAGAACTGTGAGTTATTCAAAGGTTTTATAATAAAATGTTTAGAGCAGATGATAAGTTCACCAGTGAAGAACAACTCAAAAGTGTTTCATAAAGCTTACTTATGTCACAGAGCTATGAACAGCAGTTGAAATCTTGAGGTGAGTGAAAAATAATAACATTCTAAGAAGAAACCTTCTAATAAAGGTCCGAAAAAGTTTTGCACAAATCGTTCATCAGAGTTGATAGTTTGTCGTAAACATATATCAATACGATGAGTGATTATGTCACCAAATTGCAGTAGCAATTCTACGCAACATATTTACCCCTACGCGTAGAAAAAATGTGTTTCATGGTTTGTTTACATCAAGAGCAGGGCAAAATAGCGGAAGGTGGAGTGGGAGGGTAGGCGGTTTCTTGGTTGCCATTTGTGGCTCGCTTCCATGGTCACCTTAAGGTAGATTCTAATAAAAATGTAACAAACTGTAATTAAATTTGATATAATTGAATGAAAACTTTGTTGGTTACATAAAAATCTGTAAATATGGCAACCCTGGTCACATTATTCGTGCGTGAGTATGTGTAATGTTCCGCATCCAGAGCCCAAAAATTGTCCCGTATTTCTTATTAAAGAAAGGAATTCAACGGGACTCCGTTTTCGGCTTTTTACTGTCTAATTCGAATATGATCGCATTCAAAATAAACGGCTCTTCTTTTACTTCGGCAATACCACGAAATCAAAATATCGTCTACCGGAGGGTTCAGTCAAATTTCAAGTCTTATTCTTTCTTTAAGATAATGAAAAACTGTAAAATTTGGTCAAAAACAGTGTGAAAAACGGCTTTCGGTAAAATGGCTTTCGAAGAAATGACCCTGATCCGTTTATTAGCATTATTTTAGTTTCTTTTGGTGGAATATGCAAATCCGAAATAATATAATCAATATTCATTGTTGCAATGACTGAGTGGAAACAGAGATTGAAGGAACCAAAATAATGAGAAACTAACAGAAAAGATGATTTTTTGGAAAGAGATACGCTCAGAGGCAAGACTCGAACCTGCGTTCTTATGCAATCTCTGCATACGCGTTTACCATTTCCACCACCCAGCGCTGTGGTAGGCACAGTTCTACAACACACGGATAGACCGAATTCAGCATTTTGGCGAAAAAATTAGTTGATTTTCTGATTTTAGTTAGTTATTTTTTGAGACAACTAAAAAAATCTTACTTTTGCTAATTTAGATTTTCTATTTCTGATTCCCTTAATAATAATAAAATATTTGTTGAAATGGCTATTTTTTTAGTTGAATTCACCAATTCAACGTGCTGTCATTTCTTAGCTAAGGCACACTTCATTTCCATTCAACTAATTTTTTAGTTGAATCAGAGAATTAAAACGTTGTTTTCAACCAACATAAATGGTTGAATTGGCTTCTGCAATTTGCAGCTATGTGGCGCACTGTCACCGAAAAAAACGTTAACACCGTAATGACTACTAGCCACTAGATGGCACACTACTACCAAAAAATATTTCAGTCGCGGTAGTCTTTTCTATATTGGCAGGTATAAATACGATGTTGTATTGGACAAAAAGACATAAGCGAAACATAAACTACTTTTTGAAAATTTTACTTCTAAATCGCTGCTTTCTTCATTCGACTTCGCGAAATCGACTCTCTCACTGAAAACTTTGAGCACTCGGAAAACAAAAACCGAATACAAGTAATACACCGGACGGCGTAGCCCGGAAGGTTGAAAGATTCAAAAAACATCATTTGACATATACAATTAGAGTGCAACATTCGAAACTCACTTCACTGTTCCGCGTAAAAACATTATTTCGCACAATCGGTTCAAATGCGCACAAATTCTGAATAAATACACTTTCCACTAAGAGTTTACGTCATTTTTACAAATCGAATCAGAAATTTATATATGGATATATCGTAACACATGCGAAAAACATCAAAACAATTTGCAAGCAGTTTCAGCAAGACTGTCCTTTTTAGCTTTTTAATGGATTGTTTTGCTTTGACACTTCTCATGGGGTTTTGGCTAATAAACTTGTTAATTAAACCATTTTCATTTTTGTGTTCTTTGTGCTGTCCTTCAGTAATGATGGTGATAGATAAATAGAAACAAATTTTCTGATTTTAATAACGAAATTAGTTGTCAATGAGAATTTCGTGTTGGATTGAAATATTGCTGGTTTTTGTCCAGGATATTCGCCAACTAAACAAATTCTCTAGAAGTAAGAGTTTTTTCCAGCAAAGTAAATTCTCAATTTTAACTAATTTCATAGTTATTTTGGAAATTTTGTTGTTAAAATCAACTAATTCAAAAACAGTAATACGAATTAGGCACAGAGCTAATTTCGGTCGTTCCGTGCAGCATCGAGTTGGTAGGCGTACATCGAACAATGGTCTAAATCCTAACCGTCTCGCGACCGGTACCTTATATCCAAGCATTTTCTTTGTTCATCAGAGAACAAACACTAGTCTTCTAACACTTGCCAACTCGGTGCTGTTGTAGAACTGTGTCTACCACAGCTCAGGGTGGCGTAAATGGAAAACGCGTATGCAGAGATTGCATAAGAACGCAGGTTCGAGTCTTGCCTCTGAGCGTATCTTTTTCCAAAAAATCATCTTTTCTATTAGTTTCTCATTGATTTGGTTTCTTCAATCTATGTTTCCCCTCAGTCATTGCAAAGTTGAACTTATTTATGGCGACTTTACGTCAAACCAACTAAAAATTAAATCGATAGTCAATATTTTTTTCAATGTGAGCGTTAGGACCGACCGTTTTGATTAGAAGGAAAAGGAAGTCTCATTTTAAGAGAGCTTTGAACGAAAATTGCTGCAATATTGTATCAATCCGCACTGTAAGCAGTTCTACCGTGGAACAATTATGACTCCGACTTTCAGCTTCTTAACCTTTGTAATATTGACTGTATTACGATATTGTCAATTTAAATAAGTTCAACGCCTCAAAGTAACAGTTCTTTTCAGAACCTCAAAATTATCAACGGATCAATCGAAATATTTGAAGTAACAGTTGCAGTCTTTTGAGTTATTTATTTGGATCGACAGCCAAAACGGTGGATTACTTCTAAAATGTTTATCATATTAACAAAGTAAAATAGTGTGAATTTAGAATTACACTTCACTTCTTTCAGTGCGTGTATCACATTGACTTTAAATTAACTGCACATTCACTTTTTTCACAATGAAAGTTAATGTGAAAACGAAAATCAATAGTTATTTTTTCGAATTGTCTATAAATTAAATATACATTTTCAAAGTGATCTACTCCTAATCGATAGCAGTCCTTCGATAATCTCGTGGTTATGTCTCTGACCTTATCTATTCAAAAAAAAAAAAACAAGATTGTTCTTTTTGAAAATTCAAATAGAATCGCACACATACCCTAAAAATCTGTTAATACGTTTTTATTATCATTGCAAAATGCCAGAGTTGTTAACATGTTACCGATTTGAAGTCACGACAAGGCTAGGCTATAAATTGGGTTGTAATTTTACCTACAAATTTGCAATCAACTTTCGCCAGCTGAGAATAAATTGCCAATCATCCACTGCCCCGGAAGCCGCTATCGAAAGACCAATATAAATTATGACTCAAATTCCAATCCAGTCGCTTCGGTTTGGTGAATGGAATTAAATTTAGCATGCAAGTAATTTGCCGCACCGCACCGCGCACAGAACAGCTTCACAGATGGTTCTGCGGTGGCACAAGATTTCCTACCATTCCTGCAATCTAATCCACATGTTCAGCGTGACGATGGTGACGGGTATGACAGAAAGGTACTCTACGTGCACCGGCATCACCGGCTATCACACGCTCGACGCATCGGCACCGGAATTCGTATTCACCGCGATAGTCCTTAACGGGAGCTAGACAAAGTATGTGTAGAAATGATAGAAAAAAAAAAACGTTGTCCGATGGTAACCGTAGAAAATCGCGTCAAAGGAAGTAACGGCGGCAATGTTGTAAATATGTGCGAAATTCGAGGCTGCCACCGCTGCTATAGAGAAAGAAGTACGGAATTTCGCACACTCACCGCAATATCGATCGAATGTTGGCCGCTTGGCTGCTGCGAGTTTACGAGGTGTGATAGCAAATAAAATTGTTTTCTAGCCCGCTTCGACGTTTCCATCCACCGTAAAAATGGCGATGTCTCCTGGTTCCGCTTGCTGATTGCGGAAAGATGCAATGTTTGTTCGGGGCGAACGTGCAGATCAGCTCGAGTGGGCAAATATTTGCTGCAAATCTGTGATTTGAAAAACTTGATTGTGAAAAATGTTCAGTTCGGTTGAAATGTTTTTGTTTTTTCTTCGAACTTGTTAAGTGTGAAAACAGATTTGATGGCTTATTTTTAATGTGTAGCTTTAGCTTATACTAAGCAGAGATCATTCGTTCAAACATGACCGAAAACGCGTTATCTTACCAAAGGATGGTCCTAATGAAGATGGCGGGAGAGTTCACGACGACTGCTACTGTTGTTCTAGTGGTATTCGGGGGCCAAAACATTTTTTTTTGCTGTTTATGTGTGAAAACCAAAAAAGAAATTCAGTTCATTTAGTTCGCTTTTTTCTGAATAAAATGATGTTTTTTTACGAAGATTTTTAGAACGATAGCAGAGAAAACTGCATTTGCGTTTTTAATATTTTTTTTTTCATAAACACGTTTATTTCATAGGCAATATACATAAGTTTTTCTTCGCCGTGGCATCCACAATACATAGTACTTTAAACCTAATGCATTTCGAATATCATATTAGTATGTTGGTATTCATTAGTTAATCTAAACACTGTTTTTATCAAGCGAGTTGCTATTAAAAAATACATTAAATGAAATACATTGTTTTTAATAATGGTTGTCTTAAGTTTACATGCACGGAACGACCGAAATTAGCTCTGCGCCTAATTCGTATTACTGTTTTTGAATTAGTTGATTTTAACAACAAAATTTCCAAAATAACTATAAAATTAGTTAAAATTGAGAATTTACTTTGCTGAAAAAACTCTTAGTTTTAGAGAATGTGTTTAGTTGGTGAATATCCTGGACTCAAACCAGCAATATTTCAATCCAACACGAAATTCTCATTGACAACTAATTTTGTTATTAAAATCAGAAAATTTGTTTCTATTTATCTACCACCATCATTACTGAAGGACAGCACAAAAAAAACCAAAACTGAAATGGGTATTATTAACAAGTTTATTAGCCAAAAACTCATGAGAAGTGTCAAAGCAAAACAATCCATTAAAAAGCTAAAAAGGACAGTCTTATTGAAACTGCTTGAACATTGTTTTGATGTTTTTCGCATGTGTTCGATATATCTTCATTTAAATTTCTAAACCGATATGTAAAAATGTCGTAAACTGTTAGTGGAAATCGTATTTATTCAGAATTTGTGCGCACTTGAAGCGATTGTGCGTAATAATGTTTTTACGCGGAACAGTGAAGTGAATTTCGAATGTTTCACTCTAATTGTGATGAAGTTTTTTTGTATCTTCAAACCTTCCGAGCTGCGCCGTCCGGTGTACTATTTGTATTCGGTTTTTGTTTTCCGAGTGCTCAAAGTTTTCAGTGAGAATGAAGAAAACAGTGATTTAGAAGAAAACAAATTCAAAAAGATGTTTACGTTTCGTTTATGTCTTTTTCTCCAACACAACATCGTATTTATACCTGCCAATATAGAAAAGACAACCGCGTCTGAATTTTTTTCGGCAGTAGTGTGCCATCTAGTGGCTAGTAGTCATTAAGGTGTTACCGTTTCGGTGACAGGGCGCCATATAGCTGCAGATTGCAGAAGCCAATTCAACCATTCATATTGGTTGAAAACAACATTATATTTCTTTAATTCAACTAAAAAATTAGTTGACTGGATATGAAGTGTGCCTTAGCTAAGAAATGACAGTACGTTTAATTTGTGAATTCAACTAAAAAAATAGTCATTTCAACAAATATTTTATTATTATTAAAGGAATGAGAATAAAAAATCTAAATCAGCAAAAGTAAGATTTTTTTAGTTGTCTCAAAAAATAACTAACTAAAATCAGCAAATCAACTAAATTTTTCGCGAAAATGCTGATTTCGGTCGTTCCGTGTGACTTTTGAACAGTAACTCAATAGACTATGCTACTGGTTACGTTTGCTTGTTGTGTCAAACGGCTGCGGATGAGATGAGTATTTATTCATTCTAAGTAATTGCAAACAAACATGCAGTTTTCTTATTAAAACATTTAGTGTGGGATATCCTTTTTGTGAGCAATGATTGTTTGGTTGGAACGACAATTTTATGAACATATAGTTTGACATAGGGACGGTTCTCTGTTGGATGGTCGTGTTGGTACTGGTATCTACCGTCGTGAAATGAGTCTAGAGCAGTCTCATTGACTTGGTGGATACTGTACTGTGTTCCAAGCAGGAATCTACGGGATACTGTGTGCTGTGCAATCGTTATTTCAGCAGCGAACCTGTGATAAACGAATTCCTTTTTGTTTAGACATTCAGGAAGCTTTGAAGACACTCAGTTCTATTGATTCATGGTTGAATCTTGTTATTGCATGTAGAATTCAAATCAAAGACATCAGCATTCCAAATGCTGTTTATTCTTTACTTTTTCTGGTATTAATGGAAAGAAATGGGTTGATGATAATTGTCACAGCAAACCTTAATTTTTTTGTGACAAATCAGTAGTACTGCTTACATCTTCGTTCAACATAAGGCAAACATGAAACAAAGTCCACGGAAATCCAACCACTGAACTGTCAACTGTAAGATGAACATAAACATCATCTTGTAAAACCTAATTTTTATCCACACAAATGAACTGCTGTTCATCCTTAACAGTTCAGTAGGACTGTTTCCATTGGCTTTTTCTATTTCAATTTCAGAGGTTTTACCCATAAGGTCGTTCACCTCTTCGAGCCAGCGAAATTTTTCCTATATGCGGGGTTGGGAATCGAACTCAGGGAGGCAGCGTGAAAGGCATCAACTTACCTATCACGCTATAACCGTCCTCTACAGTGACTTTGGTTTTTACAGATATCCGAGGCATTTGGCTATATTTTGAAGGTTTGCGAAGGATTTACAAACATCTGAAAAAATGGCAGAATTTTAGAAATGTCTTGGTCATTTTTTTGTTCGATAATCTAAAACAATATTATGTTTCTTGGAACGTTTTGCGTGCGCAGACCGACATATTGGAGCATAAAAAAATGATACATTTTTACAATTTGATACAATATTCATGCATTTTGATTTGAAACATGTAATTTTACCTTACTGCCTGAAAAGCTGTTTTTGAAGAGTCAAGGTCCAACATCTCGTTTTAGAATCCTGGAAATTCTGGTCCAGAATCGAAGTTCCGAATTTAGGTTCAGAACTCAACTCCTTTCATGTCCAAGTTCCGAATCCATTCAGAGAATACTGGTTCTGGATCAGAATACAGATCCAATGTCAGAATCTTTATCCAGAATGTTGGTACAGAACTCAGTTGCTTAATTAAAGTCCTTAATCATGCTACAAAATTTGGACCTAGAATCCAAGCCCAGAGTTCTGTTCCTAAATCCAGGTTCAGGTTCAGAATCCAAAATCATAAGGTTCACGAATCTGGTGCATGTCAAATTATTAGAGTAAAAAATCTTGTTTAGAATCTTGAATCCAGCTCTATAATCCTGCTCCATATTTAGACTCAAAACCTAAATCAGTAGTTCAAGTCGAGAAACTAGGTTCAGGTCCAGAATCCGAATCCATGCTCAGAATCCAAGTGCAGATTTCTGCTTCAGGTTCAGAATTTTTCTGACAGAATTCTGGTTCAAAATCCATGCCCAGATTCAGTATTAGGATCCAGAAAAGATTCAGTATTCAGATCCAGAAACAGAATTCTAATCCAGAATCCAATAATTTAGTTTCTGAATCCAGGTTAAGGTCTCTGTCAGGAGTTCAGGTTCACAATCTCGGTCCAGGTCTAGAATCCAGATCCATGTGCCGAATGCAAGTACAGAATTCTGCTTCAAGTTCATCCATATCCGGATAAAGAATCTCAGTTCAGAATCCAGGTTCAGATTCAGTATTCTTGTTCGATAACCAGATTCAGTGTTCAGGACCAGAATACAGATCTAGATAGCGCTTAGTTATTATTGAGTGAGAGGACCTGCGAGTTTTCCTAACAATCATAGAACCAAATACTAACAAAAGTAATACACACAACCGTTCGCATCTTTATCCCCGAAACTTAATTTTCTTCTTAATTTTTTTGAGGAAGCTTGTGAGTCGCAAATAAACTGTTTGATTTCAAATGTTTTCGTTTTTGTCTCTTACACAAGTAAAACCATAACCATACATGACTCGAGACATTACTTTTGGGTGAGGACCTGAAAAAAACTGAACAGTGTTGTCATACATACGCCAGGAAAACGCAACACCTAAGGCAGAACTTTTCTTTATTACGCAACTAAAAGAAAGACTGAAATTATTATTGATAAAATAAAAAAAAAGAAAAGAAAGCCTAATCCAAAAACCTGTTTTAATCCACCTAGTGGTGTAATGATGTCTTTCTCATATCAATCATACTATCATATACTAGCTGACCCGTCGAACTTCGTCTCGCACAAAATTTTTTTGCTCGAATTTTTTTTCCGGACAGCAGAATTGTCAAACGATTAAGTGCTTCCCGTATGTCTCCATTGTTTTTATGATTACCTAACCTATAATCAACGGAATGCGACACACACACGCTTTAGCTCAAAAAAGGAGTATCACAAAAAATTAATGTGCAAATGTGAAATACCTATATTAAAATCGAGCATATGCACAGGTTATCATCTCATCCTTTGAGTCAATGAACTGAACAGAGATCCTTCTCTAACGGCTTCGACGGAATGGATATAAGGTGCCACGTTTTCCGTTCCAGATGTGACTCTTACTTCCGGTAATCGATAAAAAAGCTTACTAACTATAATGTTGGATTGATAAACTTAACAAAATGTTGCAGAGTTTCTCTTCTAGAGTTGTTCATTCGGTAGAGTAAGATATATTTACAATTTGTTTTTAGCCCAAGTAACCAAAAGTTTTGGCTTAAGTAGCATACAAAACATTCCCAACAGTCCGTTTTTAAGGAATTACTCAAACTTGAATGTTCACCCGACGCAACAAAACAAACTTTGCAGAAGTTCCTTGTACAGCTTTAAAGCAGCGAGAAAGTTTTCTGGGAACATTTTCTGTACGTTCTAGTTGCTAAAAAGTACCACGCGTACATTAAGGCTCTTATTAAGTCGATACTTTTCAGGTACTGTGGAACTTTTGGTTGCTTGGAGAGACGACGCTTAAATTTTAATTAGATATTTATCTTACCAATTTTAACATTAGTCACAGAATTTGAAATACAAAATGGCCTCAATCCATTATGGTAATCATCTTGAACATTGATCTAATTGCCACTTATTATGTGTGCTTAATGCAATCTAAAACATTCGAAAGTAAAATGCAAGGAAGATCTCTTAGCTTGACCTTAGCGCTTCTACACCACAATCTTTTCATTGATTCATTCAAAAATTTTCTGATTTTTTAAACTCACAACGCGCTCACAATGATCAATATTATTCATCTGATTTCATTCCACACAATTCTTCAACTTGGTATAAGAATTTTTCTTCTACCTGCAGCGGTCATACAGTCAAATGCATTCTGTCAATAATTTATTTACCAAGCAATAATTTTGCTACCCAATTAATCACGTATGCATGAGAATTCTCCACACAAAACTATTCGTTGCGCGCCAAACGATTTTTTCTACGATCTAGTATTCTTTTCTTCAACGACCAAACACTTATGCAACTCGTTGCCCGCCAAACATCAATCGTAGATCTACCAATCATTGGCGATTTTTTAACGGAAAATTCAATTGTCCATACAAAACAACTTCATGGATTTTTCACACTTTTCCGGCAAGTTTTCCTAATTTTCTTGATGTACGAACCCGGTAGGGGTAAAAACTGATCAAACAAAAAAAGAATCATGTAAATCCGTCCACCCGTTCTTACGTGATGCGATTACAAAGAATGATCTCTGCATTTTTATATAAAGGGTGATTTTTTAAGAGCTTGAGAACTTTTTTAAACAATAAAACGCATAAAATTTGCAAAATCTCATCGGTTCTTTATTTTAAACGTTAGATTGGTACATGACATTTACTTTTTGAAGATAATTTCATTTAAATGTTGACCGCGGCTGCGTCTTAGGTGGTCCATTCGGAAAATCCGCTTTTTTATCGACAAATTTTGTTCAGCGATGAGGCTCATTTCTGGTTGAATGGCTACGTAAATAAGCAAAATTGCCGCATTTGGAGTGAAGAGCAACCAGAAGCCGTTCAAGAACTGCCCATGCATCCCGAAAAATGCACTGTTTGGTGTGGTTTGTACGCTGGTGGAATCATTGGACCGTATTTTTTCAAAGATGCTGTTGGACGCAACGTTACAGTGAATGGCGATCGCTATCGTTCGATGCTAACAAACTTTTTGTTGCCAAAAATGGAAGAACTGAACTTGGTAGACATGTGGTTTCAACAAGATGGCGCTACATGCCACACAGCTCGCGATTCTATGGCCATTTTGAGGGAAAACTTCGGAGAACAATTCATCTCAAGAAATGGACCGGTAAGTTGGCCACCAAGATCATGCGATTTGACGCCTTTAGACTATTTTTTGTGGGGCTACGTCAAGTCTAAAGTCTACAGAAATAAGCCAGTAACTATTCCAGCTTTGGAAGACAACATTTCCGAAGAAATTCGGGCTATTCCGGCCGAAATGCTCGAAAAAGTTGCCCAAAATTGGACTTTCCGAATGGACCACCTAAGACGCAGCCGCGGTCAACATTTAAATGAAATTATCTTCAAAAAGTAAATGTCATGTACCAATCTAACGTTTAAAATAAAGAACCGATGAGATTTTGCAAATTTTATGCGTTTTATTGTTTAAAAAAGTTCTCAAGCTCTTAAAAAATCACCCTTTATATAGATAGATAGATAGATAGACTAGCTGACCCGTCGAACTTCGTCTCGCCTGAAATTATTTTTTTAAATTTGTGTTTTCGAACAGCAGAGTTGCCAAACGTGAATTTTTATTTTACTGATTACTTGGCTTACAATAAACGAATTACGACGAATTCATATCCAACACAATAACTTCGTCCCGAAGAAGAAATATCATCAAGAATTATTGTGGATATGTTCAATGCTTTTGTTACGCAAAAACTAAACAAATGCACCGTTTGCCATCTCATCCTTCGAGTCAGTGTATTGGACAGAGATTGTAGATCTCTCTCAAACTAAAGATTTGACATGTGGGATGATGGATGGGATTGAATCATATCTGACTGGTCGTAGTATGACCGTGAGAAAAGGCGACTGCGTTACTCCATCATTCATCGTGAGCTCTGGCGTTCCTCAGGGAAGCCATCTAGGACCATTCATATTTCTGCTATATCTAAATGATCTGAATTTCGCATTGTAATGCATGAAGCTATCATTCGCCGACGATTTCAAACTGTTTCATCTCATCAAATATCTGAAAGACTCAAACTTCTTGCAGTCACAGTTGGATGTATTTTCTAACTGGAGCAACGTCAACAGAATGTTTATTAACGCCTTCAAATGCTTCGTTATCTCCTTCTCTCGTAAACGAACCACGATCATGTATGATTACACTATTTCGCAAGCTGTACTAAAACGGGAGACATCAATTAAGGATCTAGGAGTGTTATTGGATTCAAAACTTAGTTTCAAAGATCACATAGAATATACCCTCTCTAAAGCATTAAAGATGCTAGGATTCATCTTTCGCATCTCAAAAAATTTCAATAACATATACTGCCTGAAATCGTTATATTGCGCTCTAGTTCGCGAGTATGCTGTTGTTGTTTGGGCACCATATTATCAAACAGATAAGCTACGCATTGAAACTGTTCAGTGCAAGTTCATTCGTTTTGCTTTGCGTCGCCTGCCCTGGAGAGATCCATTTAATCTTCCAAGCTACGAAAATCGTTGTAGGCTCATACACTTCGATTTGCTATCTGTCCGCCGTGATACACAAAAAGCTGTTTTCGTCGCGGACCTCATCCAATCTCGAATTGATAGTGCAGATCTCCTACAACAGCTAAGTTTTGACATTCTTCGGCATAATTTGCGGTTCAATCTCTTTCTCAGAATTCCTTGTGCTAGAACTAACTAAGAGTTCATTGAACCGTTTTCGAGTATATGTCGCGTATTCAATACTTGCTCTGATGGATTTAATTTCAATTTATCTCGTAACGCCATTCTCCAAATCTTTTCCCGCTAGTTTTATTAGGATAATTAGTCAATATGAATAGTTGTTAGTTAGCTTTGTAGTTTAAATAAGGGTCATTAAAGATTTCGTTATGTATCATTTGGTCAAATGTTATTTGTTGATACAAAAGATGAGAATGTTTTATGCCTGCTGGAGAAGGAGAACCAACATCTCAGCTCCAGCAGGCTTTTCCCTTGCTCCTAAATAAACAAATAAATAAATTAACAGATGGATGAAAAAGAGATGACCAAGATAAATACTTTAAATTGACCCCACAAATTTCCAAAAGCAGCCCTCGGAGATTGTTGTTTATCATTGAATATTAAGACTTATTTGTATTGAAAACGTTTAAAATTTAATAGCAAATCCTTAGGGATTATCGAAAGTAATAAACTAATTTTGATCGGTTGTCCATAACCTACTTCACCGCTACTGATATTACTTAGTCGTGTTTGATAAATGTTCGTAGCAGGATAATGACAGGATCAATTTTCGATTAACGAATTAGCGATAAAATGAAAAATACTTGGACATTCGAAAGTTCAAATTACCCTTTTATTAAATATTGTGTCCATTACCTTTGACATGAACGCTATATTCGTTCAAGAATTGTATCAAAAGGCCTCTCATTCGTCGAGCCACCACATCGGTTGCTTAGTATTCAGTCCTGAGAATCAATATTCTGTTCTAGCGGAGTGAACATGAGGAGTGATTATTCTTATCGTTAAAGCCAATGTATAAAACAGCAGATCTCACAACTAATGGTTCTTACATGCCACGATTTCTCCTTCAGATATGATATTCACGATTCGCATATGGTAATTCGTCAAGTAATCCAAAGTTCGGAAAATGAAATGATTTGGCTTAAGCAGCTTACAAATGTCATGAATATCATAAATATTTTCATCTGAACTCATTATTTCAACAGCAGAATCCTATCATTGATACGTAAAAAATCGTTACATAATTTGATTTGTTCAACTCACGGCCACGATGGCCAACATAATTCATCTAACTACATCTACTGGTAAATGACATTAGAACTTGTGCTTCTGTTTACGGTATAGCTAAAACAGTCATTTGGCAAGTAATGATTTTGATACCCTATTAAGCACGTGTTTCCAAATGACGAATCAATCATGCATGTAAAATCACCACCCAAATCTACTCGTTGCGCGCCAAACGATTTTCCAAAGATCTAGTATTCTTTTCTTCAACGGCGAAATACTGAGCATCTCCTTGCGCGCCAAACATCAATTGTAGATCTAGCAATCATTGGCGATTCCATTGTCCATACAAAATAACTTTATTGGTTTTTCCCATATTTCCGGTAAGTTTTCCTAATTTTTTTGATGTACGAACCCGGTGGGGGTAAAAACTGATCAAACAAAAAAAACCCTTCTTAATCCACCTAGTGGTGTGATAATGCCTTCCTCTTCTTTAATAACAGTCTCATGAAAATATGTTTCATACTTTTCACCATAGGTGGGAGTACATGAAATTTTCGAAATCGAAAAAAAATTTTTGATGCCAAAAGGCTTAGAATTGCATGAAACGTCGAGATTTAGTGTCATCTCAAAAAAAATTTTTTTTGAAAAAGTCGACTTTTTGGGACTTAGAAAAAATAGGAAAATTTTTCTAAGTCCCAGAAAGTTGATTTTTTCAAAAAAATTTTTTTTTGAGATGACACTAAATTTCGATGTTTTATGCAGTTTTAAGAGTCTCGGCATCAAAAAAAATTTTCGATTTTGGAAATTTCATGTACTCTCCCCTATGGTGCTTTTTCAAGATCGAACATTGTCAAACCTTTACCACCGGGCAGCACCCCTTACGCATGTCCGATTTAGCTCAAATTTTGCATGAAGGCATTTTTCGAGGTGCTTAAACTTTTGAGCACTAGAGCTTAACGAAAATAGAGGTGATCCCAAAATTTTGGCACCCTTATATATATAAAAGCGATAAAAATCAATGTGTTTTGTCGGTTACATCACTTCTACCATCATATATCTGGAAACAAAAGTCACAACCATTTGATCTTCGAACTTGATCAATGGCCCGACAGTAGCTTTCAAACGAGCCCAAGTTTGTTAAAATCGGTTGAGCCATCTCTGAGAAAATTGAGCGCGTTCAAATATCTTCGAAAAGTGCACACACATACACACACACATACACACACACACACACAGACATTTTCCGATCTCGACGAACTGAGTCGAATGGTATCTAACACTATGGGTCTCCGAGGCTCCGTTCGAAAGTCGGTTTTTCCAGCAATTCTAATACCTTTCTATAGAGAAAGGCAAAAAGCATCTCAATCCGTCCATCCGTTCTTACGTTATGCGATTACAAAGAATGATCTCTGCATTTTTATATATATAGATAGATAATACTGTGGTATTCTTCAAAATAATTTTCTTCGATTCTTAAAAGAATAACCGAAAACGGTTTGTTTGACCGTCTACTGATAAAAACAATCAATTGGAAAATATTTAAGGTCGATTTAGAATTTGTTTGAAGTTTTTTTTTGTTTGATGGTATACAATTTTTAACACACTTTATCCTATATTTCCGGATCCGGAGGTCGGATCCGCATGAAATTCAGGAATTACGTGTGGGACCACAGGACTTTTCATTTGAACCTAAGTTTGTGAAGTTTTTGAAGTTTCATTTGAACCTAAGTTTGTTCGGTCGCGCCATCTATGAGAAAAATTAGAACACATATTTTCTTTTTTTTGCACATTTGACCCCATAACTCCCGAACCGGAAGTCGGATCCAAAAAATATTCAGGAATTTTGTATGGGATCACAAGACCTTTCATTTGAATGTAAGTTTGTGAAAATCGGTTCAGCCATCTCCGAGAAAAGTTAGTGCAAAAAAACGTTACATACACACATACGCACACACATACACACACAGACATTTTGCGTACTCGACGAACTGAGTCGAATGGTATATGACACTCGGCCCTCCGGGCCTCGGTTCAAAAGTCGGTTTTCACAGTGATTGCATAACCTTTCTATCTGAGAAAGGCAAAACTGACGTCACAAGCTCTCAGAGACAGTTACAAATCGAATCGCTCTGGGAAATCGTTCAGCCAACTGAGCTACTGTGGATGTGATGATACATAACTCAGAAGACTTCCCGGTAGCAAAGGAACTTGGTATTCGATCTGACTGTTAATGGCCGGTGTGGTACACATTTTAGTCGATCCCCTGTGGTAGAATTTCGCACACAAAAACATACTGTACATTTCCCCTACCAGGCGATCTCTCTTTAATTCGCCGGTTGTGCAATTGTGTGTTAGATTTCGTAGTGTCTCTATTGACTTTTATTTTGCTTACCCCCGCTGTTTATCAATTTTAAATTTATCCTCGTGAAACGAAACAGTAACCGTTTATACATATCAAAAACCAATTACGACTCGGCAAAGCAAAATTTAAAAATTAGAATACTTAGTGGTGATAAATATAATTGCAAAAACTTAAGATTTTGTGATTTTTCGAAAATCGGTCCTGTTGTTGAATAATTGATCAAAAACGCGACGAGCGCACTCCGCTGCGTTTCACCTTAATAAGATGAATATAGAACCAACGATAGGATGAATAAACATCCATTGAGATGAAATTAGGAACAGAGAGGGTGACCACATCAGAAGAGATTTTGCCTTTCTCTATAGAGAGATATTAGAATTGCTAGAAAAACCGACTTTCGAACGGAGCCTCGGAGACCCATAGTGTTATATACCATTCGACTCGGTTCGACGAGATCGGAAAATGTCTGTGTGTGTGTGTGCACTTTTCGAAGCTATTTTAACGCGCTCAATTTTCTCAGAGATGGCTGAATCGATTTTAACAATCTTATGCACATTTGAAAGCTACTGTCGGGCCATTGATCAAGTTCAAAGATCAAATGGCTGTGACTTTTGGTTCCGGATATATGATGGCATACGTAACGTAATCGACAAAAAACGTTGTTTTTTACCGCTCTTATATATAAGGGTGCGAATATTTTGAGCTCCCCAGTAATTTCGTAAGGCGGTGGTACTCAAAAGTTTGAGCACTTCGAAAAAAGTCCCCATACAAAATTTAAGCTGAATCAGATATGGGTAAGAGGTGCTGCCCGACGGGTAAGGTTTGAAAATTTTCGATCTTGAAAAATCACCATAGGGAGGAGTACATAAAATTTTCCGAAATCGATTTTTTTTTAATGCCAAACGTCTTAGAATTGCATGAAACGTCGAAATTAAGTGTTATCTCAAAAAAAATTTTTTTTTTTATATCGACTTTCTGGGACTTAGGAAAGTCTCCTAGTCCCAGAGTCAATATTCCGAATTTTTTTTTCAAGATGACACTAAATCTCGACGTTTCATGCAATTCTAAGACTTCCGGCATCAAAAAAAATCAAAATTTCGGAAATATCATGTACCATGTTTTTTTGGTAGGAAAACATACAGGGTCCGCCATGTAACATTTTTTTAACTAGCGATTATTTCGACATTGGTAACCCTAATGTCACTTCTGATTGGACAGAAACTTAGTTTTATCCTTCCGCTGAACTAAAATGGTTTGGTATACGCTTGAGGAACACTTGAAAATAGTGCAGTTTTACTTTGAAAATCATGCTAATGTTGCGGAATGTGTATGCCAAAAAATCATCTTCTCGGATGAGGTACATTTTCATCTCGGCGGGTATGTTAATAAGCGAAATTGTCGCATCTGGGGGACGGAAAACCCGGAGAAGCCGATGCATCCTCAGAGAGTGACGGTTTGGTGCGGATTCAGGTCTGGCGGCATCATTGGGCCATTTTTCTTCAAAAATGAGGCAGGAGCCGCCACCACGGTCAATGGCGAGCGCAACCGCGTCATGATTAGCGATTGGTTCTTCCCGTTACTTGCATAGGACGACTTGGACACCGTTCGGCTCCAACAAGACGGCGCTCCGTGCCACACAGCCAACGCTACGATCGATCTTCTGCGCACAGTCTTCGAAGATCGAATCATCAGTCGAAATTCGGATGTCGTTTGGCCGCCTCGGAACTGTGATTTGACGCCGTTAAACTATTAACTTTAGGGGGCTGTCAAAGATAAGTGTTATGTGGACAAGCCAGAGACAATTCAAGCCTCAAAGGACAACATTCGTGCAGCCATAGCTGAAATAAAGCTGCATACAATCGAAAATGTACTAAAAAAACTGGACCGACCGTATGGCGTACTGAAAGGCCAACCGAGGCAACCATTTGAATGAAATTATATTCCACAATTAACCGGAAGGATTGTACTTTAATATGAAAAAATAAAGTTTGAAATCGGATGAACCGTTTGTGTTTTATTGCATGTGTAAAAAAAAGTTACATGGCGGACCAAGTAGATTATAAGTTTACTGGAATACCGTATGTCTACTGCATCGATCCTACGGGCACCGCGACATCCTTCCAGATCAAGGATCGACCAAAGAAAGGTCAGTGCTCCGTGCAGCTGTGAATCAAAAACATCCTACATTTTGGTTTCGTTTCGCGTAAACCAAAAACAAGTGAGTCCAATTTCAATTAACCTTATAAAATTTCAATTTAGCATCATAAACCACACATACTCACTTTCGGTTCCTCGCCCATAAACCAAATCGAGCTCACGAGGCACTTTACAGTCACGGTACATGACCGCGCCGCGACCGCACCGTTTGGTGCGGTGGCCGCCGCTCACACCATTAGCGGGGTAATAAATCTAAATAAAGCGTGTTTTCTTCACTTTCGGCTGGAGCCCTCTGAAAATGAAAATATAAACATATGAGTTACGGTTTCCCGGCATGCGGAAAGGGCTCAGGACTTGCTGGACAGAGAGAGAAAAAAAAGATCTCGTTCCTACCTGGCTACACTTTCCAGCTTCGTGCGGTATTCGGCAGCGTCATGATTCACACATCGCACCTCAATGGCCATGGTCTCTAGCTGTGCCACCCGCACCGCATCGCCCACCCGCTCGCTTCCTCATTCGAATACCTGGAAAAAGTGCAAGATCTGAATGAGCAGTATGTTTCTGCTGCATTTTGGGACGATAATCTCGGCGACGATAGCGATAACATATATTTCATTCCGATTTTTTTTTATTACCCACCATCATTATGGTGCAGTGCGTTGTTGTGAGGTGGAACCTCCTGGTTTGGTTCAAACAACAGCAACAACAAAAAAAACGAACGCCAAAAGGGTGGGCGCACCAACGGTGATAAATTATACCAATTATCAGAATATCTTCAACATCAATAAATTCTTTCGTTATTTTTTTTTTCCTGAACAGTCCAGTCTGTCCCAGACCAGATGGACCCATTTCAGGTTTGCGTCTACGCTGGAGGACAACGGCAGCAGCAGCAGCAGCAAAAGCAAGTTGACAATGGTCCAGGTGAAGACAGCTTAGCTTAGCTGTTGTTTGGCCAACAACGCCGGATCAACCGAGAGGAGCGGAACGGCTGCCGGGAGATGGGAAAACGTGAGCCGAAATTGCTTGATCACCGTTGCAACCTCGCACCCTTGAACGTACCAACGCATCAGGTACTCGCCTCGGAAAGTGGGATGATAATGGGCAGATTCCGGCGAGATTGAAATGACAATCGAAATAATGAGCGACTTGCCCTTTGGCACTCGGGTTGCCTCCGGGCCAGACGAACGATTATGGAATGTGGGGCACGAGTTGTCGTGTTGATGAGTTCAATGTTTTTACACATCACTTCGACAATGCTTTCGATGACTGGAAATGCTCTTTGACCCTGATGTGGTCAACAATGTCAGATTATTTCGGAGCCGGAGAAGCTAATCGTCCAATTATCTTGGGCCGACAGGAAAGTTCAGAGAAACATTCCAAAAAGGTGTTTATCATTCACCGAAATCATTCCGAGAATTTATGATTCCAATTCACTTAGCTAGACTTGATCGAAAATAATATATTTTGCGAATGCTATTGAGTTATTTAGTGGTCTGCACGATAGCATTCATTGGACGTAACGTAATTTTTGCATGACGCCTTATTAGATAATAAATAGTTAAAATAATTGCATGAATTACGTTATACAGTTTCATCTCAATTTTAACGTATGGGGGTGCGAATTCAAAATACGGAATTGTTCTCCGTATTACATAAAAATAAGGGAATTGCTATAGTATATTGCGTACAGGGCTATTGAACCAATAGTAATCTCATTAGTAGAGTCGCCACGTTATTTGGCCGATTACTTGACTTTCAATGAACGCATTGTTATAAAATCGAGTACAATATCTTTGCTTCGGCTATTAGAAGTAAAACGGCAGAAAAAAAAGTTTGAAATTTGTCCAACACTGCTATTATAGAGCCGCGAAATCTCCTTAAACCAATGTACCTTAAACCAGAGGTGGAAATAAGCAAATTTTTTGATTCACAGTAAATAAAAATAGTCAGTATTATCTTTTCATATCACATATTTATTTTAGATATTATAATGAACTAGCTGCATTACCTGGCGTTGCTCGGAAAAAAATTCTAGAAATTGTCCTGTCTATGAAATACTCAGATCGTAGTGAAACACAACTTAGACGGTAAACCAACCCATTTCAATACTCCGTACATGTTCAGATTGCGCACGACCAATGTCCCATCTCAGATCTCACATTATTCATAATTTTCGAGGTATTAAAGTAAAATCGGGTCTGTTTTATGTTCGATTCGTTTTGCTAGGAACATTTAAACACCTTCTTAGTAACCTATGTGAAAATTCTTCTGACATCCTTATTTCCACGTAATCGCTCAAGATTGTGATAATGATTATTTTAAAACAAAAGGCTGTTTATCATCATAACTACATTCTTTCTGTAGAATAACGATTCAGTTAATACAAATGTTGTCGAAAATTTATTTTCATCACCTTTTAGTCTAAATCCTTCGGCCGGAGAGCTTCTTTAATAGAGAAACTTGCTATCTTTTCACGCGTATAAATATCCTTACGATCATGTTTTAGTTGTAGTAAATGCTTGTCGAAAAATGTCGATACCGCAAAACTCGACCCATCAAACCACTTTATTAAGAAACACTCATTATGTCAACACCCCAAAAGCCCTTAAGACCATATTTAAGGTCATCGTCCAAATACCATGCGCGCGGGTGGTTTTTAGGAAATTTTCGATGGAAATTTTGAAAAATTTGCCAAAACCAAAAACATACAGACCTTTGAAACACTTTTATATATCTACAGGATGAAAATGACTGGAAAATTCGGAGGATTTTCCGAGTCTTATCAAAAATAACTCTGAAAAATGAATGTTTTTGTTTTTTTTTCAGGCGCGCATGGTACCTGGACGATGGCCTTAAGTTTTACAAAAAATATCGATTCTTATCGAATTAGATAAATATTGTCATAACTCCTCCTGTTAATGACACTTGGTACGCTCTCTCCCCTATAAAAATATCCTTATGACCATCTCCGATGAGCAAGAAGTACCTGTACCAAGTTTCATTGAAATCCTTGCAGTAGTTTCGGAGTTATGTCGTTACATACATTATACCCCCCTTTTTAGAGGCCCTTTCTATATCCATCTTCCTCATAATCATATGTTCGAGCCCCGACCTGGAAGGATTCTTAGTGTCAGTGTAATATGAGCCTTTAAGACTAAATCACCTCACACATCCCAGACCATGTAATATGAATATTTAAGCCAATCTCCCACACACCCCAGACCACACGCACTTAACAAAAACCCTTAATGCCACCCTTCCACGAAAACCTAGGAACCTACATAAAATAAAAACATTACCTACATGAAGCCAACTAAATCGTCAGCATTTGCACTTTCCGGTGACCCGGCGAAAAACGCCGTGGTCGTAAAATTCGACTACAGAAACAAGGAAGCATCAAGTTTCAAATTGTTATGTCATTGAAAACAGAACACAAAAACAAAACAGCCTGTATCACTTCCCTCTTCTACACGTCCCTCATGTCCCACCATCGACCACAATCGATACCAGTCAGCACGACCAGTAACTCAGGAGCACACACTAATTCAAAACGACACTCACGAGAATAACCCAACATGCTATCGCCCTCTCCTCTCCGTATCACACCCGCTCACACTCATCAAGAAGCTTTACTTCCTCTCTTACCCACAACATAGATTTTCGATTACCAATCAGCAAATTATGATAGTATTAGTCGTAAGCTACGAGAAATAGATTGGCAAGAACTCCTTAGAAACGAAGGAAATGTCGAAATTTCAGTCGATATTTTCTACGCACGGCTGTACGATATAATAAATGAACATGTCCCATTAAAGAAAATTAGACGACAAAATAATTCAAAGTATCCTGTTTGGTATAACGAGCATATTAGAAACCTAAGAAATCGAAAACAAAAAGCTCATAAAAAGTACAAAAGAGAAAATAATAGTGACAATTTATCGAATTACATACACATCTGTGACCAACTAAGTTTAGCAATTGATACTGCATTCAAAGAGTATAACTCAAGAACTGAACAGGAAATAAAGTCTTGCCCAAAAAAATTCTTTAGTTATGTTAAAAACAAATTGAAATCAGAAAACTTTCCGTCAAGAATGTATCTACAGGAAAACATTGGTAATAACTCACAAGAAATTTGTAATCTTTTCGCTAAATTTTTTCAACAAATCTACACGAAGTTTTCTGAAGATGACCGCGATCGTGAATATTTTAATTTCTTTCCAGAGTTTACTGAAGATATAAATGTAAATCAAATCGAAGTGCTAGACATAATAAATGCCCTAAACAAATTGGATGTCTCTAAAAGTGCCGGACCTGATGGGATTCCACCCATATTTATGAAAAAATTAGCATTAGATCTTGCAACCCCTTTGTGCTGGCTTTTTAATAATTCGCTTCAGTCTGGAGTTTTTCCAGATACGTGGAAAAACTCTTTCCTTATACCAATTTTCAAAAATGGAAAAAAAGCAGACATATGCAACTATCGCGGGATTGCTATTCTTTCTTGCATTCCGAAGCTCTTTGAAGCGATCGTTAATGACAAACTATTTAGTCAAATAAAAAATAGAATTACTCACATGCAACATGGATTTTTCAAAGGACGTTCCACTACTACTAATTTACTTGAATTCGTCCACTATACCCTGACCGCTATGGACAAGGGAAATTACCTTGAAGCTCTTTATACAGATTTCAGTAAAGCTTTCGATCGTGTTGACATACCCATGCTAATGTTCAAATTACAGAAATTGGGAATCTTACCAGGTCTTCTTAATTGGTTGGAATCTTATCTAACAAATCGTCAACAAATTGTAAAATTTAAGGGTAAAAAGTCGAGCCCCATTCACGTCAGTTCCGGGGTCCCCCAGGGATCTCATTTAGGTCCTCTTTTATTTATCTTGTTTGTTAACGACATTTCCTTTCTTTAAAAAAAAATAAAAATTCTAATATACGCAGTAGATATAAAACTATTTTTAGAAATAGAGAAAAGTGAGGATGCCAAGGTTTATCAAGAAGAAATTCTTTCTTTTTATACATGGTGTAACAAAAGTCTTCTTCAACTTAATGTGAAAAAATGCAGTAGAATAACATTCAGTAAAAAACGAAATACACCTGACTTGATACTTCTTCTAGGAAGTCAAACAGTTCAAAAGTGCGAAAGAATTAGGGACTTAGGAATAATACTAGATTCTAAAATGACTTTTGTTGACCATTATAATACAATCATAAACAGAGCCAATAAAATGCTAGGATTCATAAAACGATTTTGTTACTGTTTTCACGATCTGTATACAATTAAAACATTATACATTGCCTATGTTCGGTCAGTACTAGAATACTGTAGCTTAGTTTGTCACCTTACTTAATCACATGGGAAGATCGAATAGAATCAGTTCAAAAACAATTTTTGTTATTTGCACTTCGTAAATTAGGTTGGACAAGACTTCCTCTTCCATCCTATAAAGCTCGCTGTATGCTGATCAGTATTCAAACATTAAAAGAACGCAGAGAATGTTCAATGGTCTCATTTGTAAATGACATTGTCTCGAATCGCATAGATTCCAGTCAACTCCTGTCCAAACTAAATTTTTACATACCATCTCGGCCTTTAAGAAATCGAAATATTTTTATTACAAACCACCAGCGAACAAACTATGCAAAAAATGGGCCAATAAATCAATTGATGGCTGTATACAACAAGCATTCAGAAGCAGTCGATTTCACTATGTCAAAAAACAAACTAAAGCAATATTTCAGTTCTATTCGGTAAGCCAATTATTATTATTTAACTCATAATAAATTATACATTATTTAGTGATCTATTTGAAATAGTTTACTAATTTAAGACGATTATTGTAATTATCCTTATGGTCTACTTTTGATTGACGACAAATAAATTAATAAATATACAAATGGCCGACACGATACAACGAGTCCCATTGGTTAAACCCGACTTGTATTGCCCGTTCTAACTTCTCCTTCCGGATTCTCAGATATCCTAACTGTTAGAATTAATTAACTAGGCTAGGAGAGGATAGACTATATAAGTGAATGAATTTCTGATAATAAAGCAATTATTAATCTTATGGCTAAAAGAGTGTTTAAAATGTTTTCATCAGTAGGATCCATAGTACTAGCCATGCAATGATTCTGTACACTAAGAATCGGCTGCGAAGTTTTTTGAAACAGAAAGTCCAAATTCCACAAAAGGAATGTAATGCCAAGACTTTGCTACGCTCTCTCCCCTATAAAAATACCCTCTGAAGAGCAAGAAGTACCTGTGCCAAGTTTGATAGCAATCCGTAGAGTAGTTCCGGAGTTAAACCATTACAAACATGACAAGCACTTGCTACATTCACCCTGATATGGTATGCAAAGTGCTTCTATGGTCCTCAAAAAGTATCGATTCTTGTCGAATTAGATAATTTTTTTAATGACCGCCCCTGTTAAATATACTTGCTACGCTCCCTTCCCCATTAAATCACCCTTATGGCCATCTCGGAAGAGCAAGAAGTATCTGTACCAAGTTTGGTGGCAATCCGTTTAGTCGTTCCGGAGTTATGCCATTTTAAACATTACACCCCCTTTTTAAAGACACTCGCTACATCCAATCTCCATATTGTCATATCTAAGGTGAGCAAAATACTATAGTACATACACCTATAACCATCTCCGAAGTACAAGAAGTACCTGTGCCAAATTTGGTGGCAAACCGTTGTGTAGTTCCGGAATTATGGCGTTACAAACATACAAACTTACATCCATTTTTATGCATATATACAGATAGATTTTGAAATGAATGAGAAAATAAATTTTGGTTTAACTTAGAATTTAAAGAGGTCTTCAAAAGTTTCATTTCCCACAATTTAAAATATAATCACAATTCTAGTTTTGTTACCTAATTTTTTAATTCACGGTGTTCGGTTTTTTGATTCACAATCGGAAAAAGCACGCGCGAAGCGTACCGCAGCGCAACTCGCTCGAATATGGGCTTAAATTGTTGACACATGTCGCGCCACTGATCGAATCCTAACTTTGACAGTTTATTGTTAGCAACGTTTCAGTTATGGGTGATGGGAAAATAATGCGGTTAGAAAAAATGTAATGAAATAATCAGTATAGTGAACCGCTCGCAGTGCAAACTGGGCATTTTGATTTGATCGTTAACCTTTATCCGTAAATCAGAATCTTTTGCCAAGCGTTTCTCCAAACCTTTCAACCTGCTGATCGCCATTTGATAGCTATCTGGGAAACTTAATTCGTCCTTTCGCCAGAGTAAACCTGTCTCCATTCGGTTTTCTTTTCGTACAGTTGTTGCCTCCAAGATACTACGTGCTCGCTTATCCTCCTCAGATTCAAGCTGTTGCATCGAAACTTCTTCTTCCGTTGCAAAACACTTCCGCATTTCATCGTGTAGACAACTGTTACTCATTTCGGCACAAGAATAGATGTTAAACAACTCCTCCCGTATACGCACCAGCCCAATCGAGTTTTAGATGCTACGGGTTCGCTGTTACCGTGTTTTCAAGCTAGTCAGCAGCCGTACGTGTTCCAGACCGATTATCAAACCAGGTTTGGCATCAATGTAGCTGGCTATGGGAAGTCCTAGAAGAAACGGAAATCTACTCGACAACTCTGTATAGTCCAGCGTTTGACTTGGAAGACCTAGCTCGCGCACCGTGCGTATATTGGCCAGTCGAAACGTTTTCTTCTCTTTGTCGTCCGATATTTTAACTGTCAACCTCTTTGACGTTTTCTCGTGTCTGCTAACCTTTCCGGTCCAACTCAGCCATAGGTGATCAGATTCTCCTTCTATACCAAGCTGTGCAGCGATTCCTTCTTCAAGCAGTGTACACGATGATCCATCATCTAGGAATACGAAGGTTTTGACTTGTTTTTCATTCCAATACAAAGTAACTGGCAAATAACGGAATAACGAAAAGGATTTCGTATGATGATGGTTCTGATGAACGACTTCTCCGGACCCTCACTGGTGTCATTGCGACTACTGTGTAGCAACATATGATGTCTAACTCGACACCCATCTTGCCCGCATTCTTTCTTCGATCGACACGGCCAATTGCGATGCGGAATCAAGCACAATCGACACAAGTTCTTCTGCCGAACTGCCTTCCAGCGACCTCCCACGTACAACGATTTGAAACTGTGACAATTTAGAATCTGATGGTTGTTTTTCTCACAGTAAGAACACACTTCTGATGTAGATTCCTCGACTGAACTGTCCATGTTCGATTTACTCGGCGACACGCTTACGTGAGTGAAAAGCTTCTCCTTTTGCTTTTGATTTTCCATTCTTTGCGACTGCTGATAGTTTTGAGCGGAAACTACATCAATACTCAACTCGGAAGCTAGATTCACTAGTCCCGACATGAAATCATTGAACGTCGCCAAGTTGACGTTTGTGTACGCTTGTTTGAACGTACCTCATTGTATCTTCAACGAAGTGGGCAATTCGGATTCGACAAATACGCTTGCTGCTCAGCCATAACAATATGATCAACGAGATTTTGTATTGCTAGCCCGTAGCAGACGATGGAACTAAGGTTTTCAGACTTTGGCGGTGGAACGTTTCCTACCTTCTTCAGAAGAGAACTGATAAGAATCTCGGGTCTACCGTAGAGCTTTTGTAGTGTTGCCATCACGTACGGAACGGATGCTGGCAAAAGTAAGCGACTTCTTACTGCTTCCAGAGTGGGAACTCCTAAACGACACTGTAATCTTTCTAGATTCTCGGCATCGGTGTATCCACAAACATGTGTTGTGTTCTTGAATGAACTGTAGAAAAGAGGTTACTCTTGAGGATCACCGTTGAACTTCGGTAATTCGTGTGGCATAACCTGCCTAGCCGCCAACTGAGCACTATTAGGCCCTACGCTAACTGGACCATGGTTTCCATTTCCGTACATTCCTAGCGATGATGGTACTTCAGACGATATCGCTCCTGATCTTACAGTAGAAAAGGGCACGCTTGCTGGTAGATAAAGAATCAACACGGGATATTCCGGTAACCAAGGAACTCCGGAAACAACCGCAGTAGAAGTAGAAGGGTACTGGACTGTTGAATATACACCTGTATTCGAAGAAATGGCAGGTCTTGAATTGGTTACGCTTCTGTCAGATAACTGCAACGAAGGCATCGGAGTAAACAACTGCAGTCCTTGTCCAGTGTTCATTCTCGGATACGAATAGACAGGCGCTATATGCATTAGAGCATCCGTAATACTCGGCAGATTCGAATTTGGAAACGTAGTAGATACTGGTGCATGAATTGATGAAACACTCGTTGACGCAGTAGCGACCGTCGTGATACAATTTCCGCTTATCGTACTGCCGTAGAAACCAACATGAATTTAACGTCGTTTTTCACGGTATCGATGCAAACAATTCGTACGATTTTGCCAAAGCACCAAGACTTCCACTGAAAACTGGAACTGCTGGATTCGGATGAAGGATATCCGAAACAGTCGAAGTACAATTGGTAGAGACAAGTGACGTTGGCTTTGATACCGGAACGTCATTCTGTAGGCAAACGACTGGTACTGGCAGGGTAACTTCCTGTTCTGACATTGTAGGTTTCGACTGTCCCGTTTTGTCAACTTGTGTTCCCTTATTAAGCCGGTTCTCCAGCTGTTCACACCTCCTCTTCACACTAACTCCGCTTTTCCTACTCGATCTGCTAGAATCCTTATCCTCTTCAATCTGAAGCAGCAATGCATATCGTTTCCTTAAATAGTTACTCCTGCTCTTCATCGATTTGCTTCAGCTTCGCTTCTTCTTCCAACTTCCGGGATTTCATCTCCTCTTCTGCACGCTTCTTCTTTAAGTTTTGTTGCTCCTCAAGAAATTTAAGACTCGACTGTAGTTTCTGCGATGCTCGACTACTCTTGCTGACGGATGACTCCTTGAAAGAAACAACTGATTTTGATTGACCATCCCAATCATTTACTGCACTTGAAACTTCGATGCGGTTCAGCAATAGATTCACTTACAACAGCACACTGAAAGTGAATTCACGATTCACACATATCGCAACATACCATGTCGTCATCGGCATCGACACGATCGCATCTCTTGCAGTGCCTTCCATTATCGTCAAATTATGTCGTTCGTCTGACATATCGAACGATTATTTTAACCGAAATAGCGACCTAACTTTCCCTAAACAGTTTATACAATTTATTTCAATCTATCCTAAACTGTACTATCGTATATAATTATAGCGATCCATGTTTGCACTCTCAAACCTCACTTCCGAGCGGTCGTCTTCGGTATGTACTCCTTCTCGGCGCAGTAGACTATCTTCCGGACGGTACGTCTGTCGAAGGAACTTCCAAGGATGACTATCCAAACATCCAACTTAGGATGAATATCCTTTCAGAAATGTTCCAGAAAGTAAACACCGTCTTTACAGTTGCCAAACTAAGCTGCTAAAAGGCTGTAATTTATTCAATTCATTAATTATTATTCTAGGGTAAGTATCCTTATTTCATACATATTCAGTGTTTTCTTCTTCTTTCTTTTCAGGTATTGTCACGGAAGGATGATTGCTCACAATCTACAATAGTAACGGTAAGTTTTAGGTTAAGTTTAAAAACGTTTCAGGTAAGCATTTTTCAGCAACTTTTCAGGTAAGTGTAATTCAATTATTCAGGTAAGTAATCTAAGCATATGTTCGCATTTCACAACGTACCTCAATTGAACTAGTTTTTCCACTCACTACGTGGATGAATCAATTTAGATTTAATAATTAAACAATCCAAGAAATAAACATAAATTGCACTGCGCGATATGAAACTGCTTACAATGACATGAGCATGAGTCACGTAATTTTTATTCCCTGTGGTAACTTTCTTGCGAGGGATAGGGCAGATGGTTCACAAGTACTCTTGACGACAAATATCGTTAACATGAGCCCATAATGAATCAAGTATAACGATCAATCAATCGAGTAGTCGAATAATAACCCTGATAATCGATGACAATTTAACAGAATAGTCTCAAAATTACACTTGGTTAATGAACAATCGAGTAATTCGAAAATTCCGACATCACTGAACTTGTACCGGTGTTTTGTTGTGAAATTAGTTAGTGAAATGAACCATTATAATTAGTATGCTTTTTCTTTTGATCGAGATATAATATCATGTAAACCATCTATAATATTACTTAACTCATCGATTATCAACTGGTTAAACACCTCTTCATAATCCGAAGAATGTGAAATATTTTACACCAGCTAGTTGGACAGGTTATTTCGTGTTTCAACAAATCATAGCTGTAATTGATAATCACGCTGGAAACACTTGGTAATTAATTCATGTATAACATGACGAAAATAGCCGATGGAAAAGAAGGCAGTCTCGAAAGATGTGCGAAGAAGAAACCTGTTGCAAATGCGCTGGTGTTAGAAGAAATTTATTGGAATAATTTACGATAATTTCTTCTTCGATGCCAGTAAGCGTGACAGGTTTTCCCGTTTTTTTTTTTTTGCAGCGCACTCGCACTCTATCCTCCATAACGATCCCCAATACCTGCCCATTTTGCTCAATTCATCACACACTCATCATCCCGCGAGACACAAAAGATTCATCATCCTTTGCTGCCTGTGAAGGCGTTAGTTGCCAACTATCTCCGCGGTCATGTTATTAGCCTCTCGCTTTGTGCGCTGACATCCGTGCGACCGTTTGCTCCTGCGAGAGCTGCGAGCCACAGTCGAGGCCGCAGTTGGGTGTTATTTATCATACGTTCATTAATTTATCACATCACTATTTACGCTGAAGTAATTTCGCATATTAGGAAGATTTATCACGCCCCCGCCCCGAAGGATGCTGTCGTTCTTTCAGCAGCCGCGCGACGTGCGAGAAGATAATGCCGTTGATGATCGCGGAACTGGAACTGGAACTGCGGCTGCTGCACCGTTGCACGTTGCAGTGCAGCTTGTTGTGGTACAATACCCAAGAGCCACTACTGACCGTCGTTTGACCACCGACTGACTCAGGAGTCTGGTGCGGTATTCGGACTAGCAAGAACCAAAGTGATTAAACCATGGCTCAGCTAGGCATGCATTTCGCTTTCTTAAAGTAATAGTAAACTCCCTCTCTTTCCAAGGAATCGTCTTTTTTAGATCGGCAAAACAATTTCTTTCATTATAATTGATTTCAGAAATATGCAGCTCGTAAAGTAGATTCGAACCGTGTTCGTATGCTTCCTGGTTAAATAATAATTCTACAACTTCTTCGGTTATTTTGCCGCCACGATCGCTATAACCTACTTGAAACAAAATCCATACCCGCTTTCCTTGCACTGCGCTGTTCCATGATTGCACATACATAGGGGAGAGGTGGCATGAAAGGGACATTTTTGATTTTAAGATCGTTGTAAGAGCTTAATGATATATTTAGATTAGGTTAGAGTCGAATAGAAAGCATTTATCATTAAACTATTAAAGTGAAATGCAATAACTGCCAATAGTAAAACCTTGGTTTTTGAATTTCGCATTTTTGAAATATGTTTATTTTGTCCCTTTCATAAATTGACCGTATTGAAAGGGACGCAATAATTTATGAAAGGGACAGTACGTAATTCGAGGAAATATGTTGCAATAATTACATAAAAATCAAACTTAAAAGTGGCTGGCGCTAATTGTTATGCACACAAACACTTTTTTATAAACTTGAACAGAAATCAACTTTATAATACTGTTTTTCTCAGAAATAATGAAAAAAAATCTCCTTATTGTATAATGAAATATATTCAAAATAAAAGACTAATCAACAGTATCATACCTTTTTTTTAGATGTAGAACGCACTTGAAAAATATTAATTGTATTTTTCTTTGAATTATAATCAACAGACTCCATAAAGTTTAATTTACAGTCTTATAAAATAAACTAAGAATCATTGTATTTCTTAATGACAGAGTGAGCAAAAAAATTGAAAACACCTTTAACACCACAGGTTTTGTGCACCCATTTTGAGCATAATTTACATTGAAACCATCCTTCAGTGCTTTCTGAATATTTTTTCTTGCAAATATAACATTGATTATCATGTCCTGTTTTATCTTTTGCTATGCTACGTTTTCTCAATATTGGAGTGGCTTCTACATTATCTGAAATATCATCTATTGAGTCAAAATCTTGATTGGTTGATTAATAAGGTGAGATGATCTATGTGGCAGTTCTTCTTCACTTAAGATAGTCTGAGGTCGGTCTGTTACGAACGCAGGTAAAAAATCTACATCTGAGAAAATATTTTTATTAATTGGCCATGTCCCGGTGCTCTTGAAACCAGAAGTTATATTATTCATATTAAAAGCAGCGTAGAAAGCATCTTTAGCGAATTGAGCCACATTATAAATTGTGACAGTTTTGCCAGGGTTCGAAGTAATCCAGTCATTCATGCTAGCTCTATACCGAGCTTTGAAGGGTCCGAACACGGTCACATCGAGGGGTTGCAGGCGGTGACTGTGATATGAGTCTTATGATTGTCGAGGACTATTAAAGCAGGTGATTTAGCATTAGGCTTGACAAAGTGAACAAAATGTTTTAAAGCTTTCAAAAAGCAATCTTCGGTTATCCAACCAGACACATTTGCGAGGCCTAGAGCACCCGTAGGACCATTTGCGAGCATATGTTCCTTGAAATTAACACGCGGAAATATAAATACAGGAGGAATACTTCCGCCAGCGGCATTTGCGAAAGCCAGCATAGTTACAAGCGAGCCAAGTTCTGTTGAGCAGATTTGACCAACTCTTTTAACACCTGCTTGGGCAACTATCTTCGGTGCATTAGTAACTGTCGTGCATGCAGTTTCGTCTAAGTTCCATACCATACTTGGAGGGAAATTATGCTTTGAGTAACATTTCTCTAAGTTATCGAAAAAACTTTGAACGTTGTGTCTATTGAAACTCGTAGTTCTTGCTAGTGAAGTATTTTCTGGTTTTCTTACGCTCAGCGAATCGTGCCTTTTTAAGAAACATTTAAGCCAATCTAGACTAGCTGTATTATTTTTTCCCCAAGAAGATGGTATTGTAAGATTTAATCGAACAGCATACTGATAAGCTAGTTCTCTTACTTGTTTAGTCGTCAAGCCATGGCACATTTTTGCAGATATCTTTAAGTAATCTGCCAAAGAGCATTCTTGGTTTACCGTGAAAACTTTTTTATTGCCAATGTTTGGTTCATAAACAAATGAAGTACATCCCGAAGCTTTTGCTTTTGTGACCAGTCTGTGCAAATGGGATTTGCTTATATTGATTATCTTCGCAGCCGATCTCAAAGAAATGCCTTTTTGTAACACTTCATTCACTGCCTCTTCAATTTTGTGTGCATCAACCCGAATTCTCTTTGTAGGTGGCATTTTCAATCTTATAGGATGCAAAAACTTCATTAGAAACCATGTGTAAAAAGCAGTTTTGGAAGGGACAGCTATGAAGGGGACGTCCCATTCATAGCCGTTTGATATGTCCCTTTCAAAAATATCGTATTAAATTTAAAAACTTAACCCCAAAATCTACAATATTAAATCAATGTTTACATACCTTATGTTTTCGTATATGTAGATATTCAGCCTATCTTAAACAGTAATTCATAGGTAAATAATAAACTTGCAGCACTCGATAAAACGTTTCACAATAATTACAGTAAAATTACTTTTGATATTCTTTATCAACACTCGCAGGAATTCGCCATGTTTGAAATGACAGAAATATAAAGTTTACCGCGAACGATCCTGTGTCAGGGTTGCCATACGATAGAAATAGTGTTGTTTTAAAACTGTTTTCATTTTACGGGTTACTCGAATTGTCCCTTTCAATACGTGTCCCTTTCATGCCACCTCTCCCCTACATGTATGCAGATCGATTTAGCACCGCACAGGGCCCAGAATTTGCTGGCCTACACACTGAGGCTGAGTGAGACCGTCTAGGGAAGCGTCAAGAAAACGGACAACAAGCAAAACATGGACACCATCGGTGATCGATTACCGGATTGGACCCGAGCTCGTAAGCTCTCATGAACAACAAGCCTCATTTGAATTTTAATGAATGAAACATGTTTCGTATTAATTTAATGTGCTAAACTGTTACTTAAATGGGTTTAATTAAAAGGTCATTGGATGCCGTTGCTGTTGCCCGTGTTTTTTGTTATTAGTATCGTTACACATATTGTTGATTGGTTGGTTGGTTGTAAGGAGAACAGCGGTTCTGGGCGATTGAAACGGGGCTCAAAAGGTGATTTGCATACTGAGAGGGTGCGAAAACGGGAAACTTGCATGGTTGTGAAAGAAAATTGATACAGAAAACTGTCATGCCGTACAATCCCAATTGACGAGGGCTTATTAAGCTTGATGATAAGTGAGTTTGGTTTTACATGAGCTACATAATTATTGAATTGAAGTCACGAAACGAGTTGAGGTTGTGGAAATCCGTTAAACTATTCGGTTCGGGAGCAGTCTGACGGAGAAAGCATGATCATTTTACATACTCGCCTGGTCGGACAAGGAAACAGTAGCAGAATAATGAAGCAATCGAATGCTTCTGCTTTGATTTTGATGATTGAGCAATAAAATGGAACAAGATGATTCGTCACGAATTTTTTTTAAAAGTAATATCAAAGACATAACCGGCTTGGCGTAAATGTAATTTGGAATGAAATTTAACATATTTACATCCAAATCATTATCAGAGGGTTTTTCTACCTGGGTCTAATTTAGAAGGCGCATAAAACACAACCTTTTACCATGTACACTAATTTTAAAACGGAAAATAAAAACAAATTATTCAAAGTACAGACACTAACTTTCAACACGTTTTGATCACTTTTTTGTCAATTTATGGATACCACGTCAATGGACACCCAATTTTCGACGTCTTCGTAGGATTTGAAGTTCTCCGTGGCCCATCGATGTAAACAAATGGTAGTCGGAAGGGATCAAGTCTCGATAACACGGCGGGTAAACTTTGCAAACTTTGTTTGTTTCCTGAACGTGTTTTGTTTTGAGTTGATCATATATTGTCTGTAGTGACTAGTATTAACAGTTTCACCAGGTTTTCGAAGCACAGAGGAAAGAGAAAAAAATTTATGATCACACGTGGTCCGCAATAAAAATCGCAAAAACGTTGAAAATCGCCAAATCAATCGTGCCTACAATGCGCAGTGGTCCCAATCATGTCAAAACACGCGTTTTTTTTATTTGTGCTTCAAGGGTTAATTTTGAAGCTTTCATGTCTTCAGAAGAATTTCTGTTTGAAATAGTCCGCTTCTTTTAATAGAATCAAAGTAGACATTAATTCACCTACAAGTGAGTTAAAAAAATTATTTTGCATACAATACGAGATAGAGCATTTATGTCTTTAGATAAATTGTAGATCATGTTCAAACAATAAAACATGCCGAAAACTTGAATACTTTAAAACGCATTGGTGTCGAGATATGACGCACTGTTTAATAAGGACCTCCAAAATCAAGTACTTCCATCATAACTTTTTTCATTGAATTTTTAGAATTACAATTACAATTATATTTTAATTATCAAAATACCTATTTTTGTCAAAGACTACATATTTTTAAATTCAGAAACTAAAATTTTTTGATCAATTTAATTTCAAAATATTAAATATTCAAGTATCAATATCTCGAAGAAGTGGAAATATGTGGAACCAATTTCAACAAAGGTTGAAAGTATGGTCAAAACACTATTAGAAAAATTAGTAATCACAACTTAAATTCACTTAAATTTATATGCACACTTTTAAAAAAGCAAGTCCTAACATTCCCCAATATATCAGGTCTACAACTTTGCTTCCGCCGTTTTTTTCCAAAATTAAAAGCTTTATTGCGAAAAAGTGCTTACACATATATTATTCAAAGTATTGTCCGTCGCTACAACTTTCTCTCATCTTTCCGGCAATTTTCGGATACCGGCTCGAAAAAAGGAGTCCTCTTTTGACGCTACCCATGAAGCAATCCATTTTTCCACCTCTTCGAAAGATTGAAAATGCTGATCTGCCAGGCCGTGTGCCATCGAACGAAATAGGCGGAAGCCACAAGGGGCGATATCTGGGGAATACGGCGGGTGGGGCCAGACTTCCCATTTCAGCGTTTCCAGATACCACTTTTGCGACGTGAGGCCGAGCATTGTCGTGTTGGAGGATGACTTTGTCATGTCGCTCTTGATATTGTGGCCACTTTTCTTTTGGCGCGCGACTAAGGCGCATCAGTTGCGTTCGGTAGGGATCTCCTGTGATGATTTCATCCGGTTTTAAGAGCTCGTAGTAAATCACACCGAGCTGATCCCACCAAATAAAAAGCATAACCTTGGCGCCATGAATATTCGGTTTTGCCTACGACGGAGTAGCTTTCCCCATGATTTTCTGCGTTTAGGATTATCGTATCGAACCCACTTTTCATCACTGGTTACGATTCGATGTAAAAACCCCTTACGATTTTGTCTTTGAAACAGTTGCTCACATACAAATAGACGGCGCTCGATGTTCCTCGGTTTCAACTCGTACGGCACTCAGTTTCCTTCTTTCTGAATCATGCCCAGGACCTTGAGATGTTTTGAAATGGCTTGTTGACTCACTCTCAACGATTCGGCAAGCTCTTCTTGGGTTTGGCACCAATCTTCATCAAGCAATGCTTCTAGTTATTCATCTTTGAAGGTTTTTTCTTCCACCACCTTGTTTGTATTCGACATCGAAATCACCATTTTTGAAACATTTTACTCAGAGCAGCATCACCGTAAGTTTCTGAAAGCATTCGATGCGCTTCAGCTGCGTTTTTTTCGAATTGTAACAGAAAAGTAAAACTTCCTGCAACTGGCGAGAATTAGGCACATAAACAGACATTTTCGAGCGTGGATAATACGAAAACAAGAACAACTGTCACTGAAACGGCGATGACAAGTCGTTAGGCACTGTACACACTCACTTTAAAGACATTATTATCTATGTATTTTAACCAACTTCAGCCGGTACAGCCACCTATCGGAAAACGGCGGAAGCAAAGTTGTACACCTGATATATTTAGAACCCACACAGTATTCGTTAACCCTGCACCTATTCATTATTTATCAAAAAATCGAGAAAATAGGAGCAGTAGAAAGCATCAGACAAGAGCAAAAATAATTTCCTAAAGTAGACGAACTTTTCAACGTTTTTTTTTCAATTAAATATAATTAATCTGTTTAGCGGTTTGTATTTCATTTTTGATTGTAAGGAACACTGTATCAGGAGACCTCTCCGTTTTTGTTTATTTCTGCTCCTTTTTTCTCGCTTACTTTGAGCAATATTGAATTTAGATGCAAGCTTAACGTATACTGTATGTTAAGGTGCTACATGCATATTGGGTTATGTTAGAACATGCTTTTTTAAAAGTGTATTTTCATATAAATTTAAGTGAATTTAAGTTGTGACTACTAATTTTTCTAAAAGTATTTTGACTATACTTTGAAACTTTGTTGAAATTGGTTCCACATATTTCTACATCTTCGAGATATTGATACTTGAATACGTAGTATTTTGTAATTAAATTGCTCAAAAACTTTTTAGTTTGTGAATTTAAAAATATGCAGTTTTTAACAAAAGTTTGAATTTTGATAATTAAAATATAATTGTAGAACATCCAAAAAATTTAAAAATTCATTGAAAAAAGTTATGATGGAAATACTTGATTTTCTGCACGGAGAACCCGCAGATCACAAAATTACAATATTGCAATTGTTGTTTCACGCCCTGGTTGTTTCAACTAAAATGTTGTTGATCTAACTAACATATCTGTTGATTTTGTCATAACCATTCAGGTAACCTAAATTGTTGTATTCAAATGCTGTCACTTGGCGGAGAACGAAGACAGCAAAACGCAGAACAAAAAACCTTTTCATTTCACCAGAAGCGTTTCATATTGAAAATTTTCAATGGTAAATGAACGACATTTATGTTCGTTACGTAGTGGTCGTTTTATGTAAGTGAAAGTATGCAGAAAAATATATCAGTCAATCAGATATTCCTACAGTATAAATGTTTCAATTTCATCTGAGAATGATGTATTCTAGGACAGTTCATGTCAATGTTATTAAAACCGCTCAACGCTTAAAAATTTGCTGCTAAAGTGAAGTGTTACTATTTGTAGTTTTTTTCTTGAAAGTGTATCTGTAGCATTAGGTTTACCAGCGAGCCATTCTGCAAGTGAAGGAAAAATTTCCTAATTCCCTGTGACCATTTTTCTGGTGAGTTCCCTTTTGAGAAGTGTAATCTTTTAGTGCATTTCTATATCCTTTGTGAGTTTAGTGATAAAGATATAAACAGTTAATTAGGTAAAATTTCGTTGTTCAAGCAGTGAACGATTAGCTGCACCCGAAGAGGCTAACAATAAAAAATATTTACTGCAATTGACGTTTTAAGTTCAAATAACTGAATAATTGGTTGAAACAACAGAGCCATTTTTTTGCCTTCATGCATACAAGTAACTTTGCTGGGATTGTGTCTTTGCTCAATTGCACGAGTGACATCTCATTGAAACGTTTCATTGTTCGCTCAGGGTGTTTGGCATTGCTCAACTGAAACGTTTCATTACTTGTTTGAGGGGCTTTTCTTTGTTGGGTGTCGTTGCTAAGCTGCCAGCACGATAAATAAAAAATGACAGATTAGTTAGAACAATAGTCGATTAGTTGTACCAAATTTCAACCAATCAAAATCAGAAAAACGACTAATATTTTAGTTGTTCTGCGATCGCTGGCTTTTCCGTGTGGGTCCTTAATGAACAGTGCGTCATATCTCGACACCAATGCATTTTAAAGTATTCATGTTTTCGGCATGTTTTATTGTTTGAACATGATCTACAATTTATCTAAAGACATAAATGCTCTATCTCGTATTGTATGCAAAATAATATTTTTAACTCACTTGTAGGTGGATTAATGTCAACTTTGACTATATTAAAAGAAGCGACTATTTCAAACAGAAATTCTTCTGAAGACATGAAAGCTCCAAAATTAACTCCTGAAGCATAAATAAAAAACGCGTGTTTTGACATGATTGGGACCACTGGGCAATGTGCTGAAACGTTTCAGAGAGCGAAAGAGCGTGGATTGAGCGCCTCAAGGTGAGTGTCATCGTGGGACATGTGGCCGCAACATGAACCAGAAGGTGTTGTGAATCGTCAGAGCAAACCCTGGACTATCTCAGATAATGTAATCGCACAAAAATACTCTGATGCTCGCAGTACCGTTGGAAGAATTCGTTTGCGAGCAGGATATCGTTCTTATCGAGCCAGCAAGAAACCAAAGCTCGGAAATTGTACCACACGGAAAAGCCAGCGATCGCAAAACAACTTAAATATTAGTTGTTTTTCTGATTTTGATTGGTTAAAATTTGGTACAACTAATCGACTGTTGTTTTAACTAATCTGTCATTTTTTATTTATCGTGCTGGCAGCTTAGCAACGACACCCAACAAGTAATGAAACGTTTCAGTTGAGCAATGCCAAACACCCTGAGCGAACAATGAAACGTTTCAATGAGATGTCACTCGTGCAATTGAGCAAAGACACAATCCCAGCAAAGTTACTTGTATGCATGAAGGCAAAAAAATGCCTCTGTTTTTTCAACCAATTATTCAGTTATTTGAACTTAAAACGTCAATTGCAGTAAATATTTTTTATTGTTAGCCTCTTCGGGTGCAGTTAATCGTTCACTTCTTGAACAACGAAATTTTACCTAATTAACTGCTTATATCTTTATCACTAAACTCACAAAGGATATGGAAATGAACCAAAATATTACAATTGTCAAAAGGGAACTCACCAGAAAAATGATCACAGGGAATTAGGAAATTTTTCTTTCACTTGCAGAATGGTTCGCTGGTAAACCTAATGCTACAGGTACACTTCCACGAAAATACAAATAGTAACACTTCACTTTAGCAGCAAATTTTTAAGCGTTAAGCGGTTTTAATAACATTGACATGAACTGTCCTAGAATACATCATTCTCAGATGAAATTAAAACATTTATACTGTAGGAATATCTATTTAACACACGAAAAACTTGTTTTACAATTAACTGTTATATTCTTCTGCATACTTTCACTTACATAAAACGACCACTACGTAACTAACATAAATGACGTTCATTTACCATTGAAAATTTTCAATATGAACGCTTCTGGTGAAATGAAGAGGTTTTTGTTCTGCGTTTTGCTGTCTTCGTTCTCCGCCAAGTGACAGCATTTGAATACAACAATTTCGGTTACCTGAATGGTTATGTCAAAATCAACAGATATGTTAGTTGAATCAACAACATTTTAGTTGAAACAACCATGGCGTGAAACAACAATTGCAATATTGTAATTTTGTGATCTGCGGGTTCTCCGTGCAGGAGATTTTGACGAAGTGCCAAGGATGCCTGTTTTTCGACGATGGAATCTACGTCAATATGGATTTCGAACAGCTTCCTGGCCAAAAATTCTACATGCTGACGGCATGAGGAGATGTTCTTGCGAAGTTTAACTTTACTTTTATGGACAAATTTACCAAAAAAAACTGATTATTTGGCGAGAGATATGCAGCTGCGGAGCAAAGATCACTGTGTTCGTAACGAATAAGACGATGGACTCGAAGCTGTACAAGGAAGAATGCCTCGAAAACCGTGTTCAACCTTTCATTAAAGCCCATAAAGCTTCCGTGAAGTTTTGGCTAGATTTGGCGAGTTGTCACTACAACCGGGAAGTCATCCCGTGGTACCGCGATAATAACGTAGATTTTATCGAGAAAACAAATACACCCAATCCCCATCGAGAGATTTTGGGAAAACTTAAGAATAGTGTAAAAAACGGCTGAACCACAGAAGCACATGTTAGATTAACAAATAATTGATTCATATAAATCCAAACAGTGACACTCAGAGCTTAAAATTGTCACGCATTCTCAATGAGAGATTTCAACAAACTCATTTTCAATATTTTACTGTCTCATTCGTAAATGACCGACACCAGAACAAGCGAAGAGAGACGTAGCATTTTAGTTTCTCATTGAAAAAATGAAAGAGTATAATTGCCAACATGACTCTTTTCTCTATGACAAGACGAAACCAAACTAACGTCTTCAGGGAGCATCAGCAGAATTTGAATTCTCATTCTTTCATCGATGTATTGAACATCTGCGACGCTTGGCTATAAAGAGTGACTAAAATATGACAAATCGAAGTAATTACATCCCAGAACCTCTTTGGAAACCAAAACTACTACAAATTCGGGCACCAACAGGTAAACGTAATTGTGAAATCTTTTTCTGTCACTTTCGATTCTCATAGCTTCGGTTGAATACCGATACTGTATACTATGGGGTTTTCACTGAAAACAGCAAATGACTGAAAGGCAAATGAAAGAAACAATTTAGAAACTACTTTTCCGCTTATGTCATTGACTGCACCTGGATTTCGTTCTCATCAGGAATCAGGAATCAGAACAAATTGGCTCAAATGGCACGTTCCCCTTGATATTTGGAGATTTGTGCCTTTCCTTTCCTTTTTTATCACCAATAACAAATTGAAGCAAAACTGATTTTCTTTCGTGCCCTTGAAGCAATATTAATATTTTTTTCGAATTTCGATCTGTCTTTCATTCGATTCATGTGGCACACGTTTTCCACACTTTTGGACTCATTCCATAGCTTATAAATGGTACAGGAGTTCATAATTTAATATTGCTGCCATTCGCTTTGACGAAAATAATCATCTTCTTCCAATATTGATTGCAATTTGGTGTCTTCATCATTTTTCTTGTCTGGCCTCAAAGTTCTTCATTTCTCACATCAAAATCATTATCTCTGAATTGCTCGAACCATAGTTTTACGTGTTGCTTTTGATTGCGACTCTGTAGCACCTTTCTTCAAATGAAAGCAAGGTTTCAAGTGACGATTTTTTCAATTTATTTATTCTATTTATTCATTCATTGATTTATTTATTTCGTTAAGGGGCGGGTAGGGTCTAACACTTTTGAAAAATCGTTAATTATTTTCTTAATATTTTCTTATAGTAAAACATTTCAAGAATATTCTGTGAAATTTTCATGTCTATTGGAACGAAGCTCTGGAAGTTATAGTCCTTTATCTATGGCTCTCTTATTCTGCGAAGAAGCGAGAGCTCGACGCACAGGCCCAAGATTTCTACTTCGATTGACTTCAAAACTTGACAAAACATTCTTGAAATGTTTCATTATAATAAATTATAAAAGAAAAAATATGATTTTTTGAAAATGTTAGACCCTACGGGCTCCGTTGAGTAATAAATTGTTTCCATTAATTTTATAGACAAAAACCATTAAACGCGTTTTTCTCTAAAGCAGGTTTTGAAAGTCCGTGTCCATCGTCATTCAAAAACTACTGCTCCAATTTCTTTTCAAATTTTGCACACGCTTTCTGCATATAAAAAACCAGACCTCAACGTTTTCCTTTTCGTTGATTGTTACTTTGGGGAGGTTTTACAACTACAAAATGGCGGATTTTTTCGTGAAAGATCGTAGTTTTCACTTTGAACTACAACAAAAAATTAAAACAATTTAAAAAAAATCAAACAGAAACGTTGGGGTCTAGACAAACTTCTACTCTTACTTTGCAGCTTTGATTTGTTTTGATTAGTCTGCGCTGAGATACAGCGGACACCGCAAATTATGATTCGCTGTAGCGTCCTCAAAAATACCTCTTCATTGACTTATTTCTCAATATTTTTCCACGAAAAAACTACAAAATGTTTTTCGAATGATGCTTTTTATAATGCAAAACATTGGAATTTATTTTGTTGATTGATAGTTCTGGAAAAAAAATCGCTAAAATGATGAATTTTTTCATCGTTTAGACCCTACCTTTCCCTTAAGTAAAAATAGACTTCATATAAATGGTTAACAATGTTCACTTTCGTACTACGCATTATTTCTACGACAAAACTGTGATTTTTTTTTGATGATTTGATCAAGATGTTCGCAGTATTGATTGAAGTGGCGCATTATTCGACTGATTGGATTGTATTTCGCACAATTTGTGGTTGGGTGTCTTTCTAAAAAATATATAAAAATTTAATTGCGATATTAATGAAGCTGATTGAATGCGTTGAGAAACAATGTTGCTGATAAACTAAAGCATTTCGAAGTCAAGGCGTTCTTTAAGTGTTTGTATATTGATGAGCATGCAGCGTGCTTCATATGATGAGTGAGGAAATGCTGTTCAGCTCAATTTACAAAGTGCTTATAAAAGAAATTGTTTTTGGATCGATTGAATGAGTTCTTAGTGAATAATATTATATGGATTTCATACTAGACTGCAATGAGTCTGACATATGTATTATATACCAATTTTATTGTATATGCGTCTTAAAAGTTATGACTGAAGCGTTTAATGGAGCCCAGCATACTATTTTCTTTATTGATTATTGCATTGTAATGTTCCACAAATTTTAGCTTAGAGTCCAAGATTACACCTAAATCTCGTATTGCTTTACTTCTTTCTACTATTAGATTTCCTAAAAATATGTCTACAGAATGGGTTCGTTTTTCCTACTGAAAGTTATTGAGTTATATTTTTTTACCTTGACTTTCACTGCACCAAATGTGGAATAGATTGATTTCGTTCTGGAATATTACAGCTTCGTTGATATTTTTTTATTTACATGAAGAGCTTCATGTCGTCTGTATATAAAAGCACTTCTTAATTTTTTATTATGAAGGAAATGTAATTTATTTGTAAAATGAAAAGAAGAGGCCCGTTTGGGAGAGCCCTGAGGTACGCCAGATGTTACATTAATTGGTTCAGGAGTTTATGTTTTGGAAGCGAACTACTTGTACACGATTCGTTGAGTATGATTTGAGCCATATTTTTGTAGTTTGATAAAAATAATGGTATGGTAATACGGTTGAAAGCTTTACTAAAGTCGATGTAAAGAGATTCCAGCGTCTATCGCATTCGGAGTGAATGTCACACATTCTAGGAGATTTGTTGTAGTTGAGCGGCCTTTAAAAAAGACATTATGTTTGTCAGTTACTACATTTTTCAGTTGGTGGAAAAGATTTTCGTTTACAATTTTTGCCTTTCTCATATAGAAAAGCTATGCAATCACAGTAAAACCCGACTTTTGAACGAAGACCCGGAGGGCCGAGTTTCATATACAATTAGACTCAGTTTGACGAGATCACAAAATGTCTGTGTGTTTATGTATGTGTGTACGTTACAAATAATGTCACTCGATTTTCTTAGAGATTGTTAAGCCGATTTCCCATGGGTTGCTATTGAATTTATCTATATTCGACTTCTAGTCCCGGAATTTCAAGGTAATACGAAAAAATCTATGAGAAAATACGCACTCAATTTGCTGGAAAATTATAATAAGGATATATAAAACTACTTTGGAACTGCTATTCCCCGGTTTCTGCTTCCGAAAGCACCGATAATGGTGAAGATACCCGATCATAAGGGAAGAGCAAACCAATATTATAACTATAGTTTATTCAGTTATCATTGCTTATTTAGCTATTATAATGGATTGTGAAATGTTGCAAAAATTGCTGGGAATAGTAAAGTAATGAATAAATTTACAATGATAGCTCTTGTTATTATTTTCTTATTCTGACAGTGAGTAATGTATGAATGTATTAAAGTGCCGCTGTCAGCATTTTTAGTAAATTTTAGTGAGAAGTTCATAATATATACAAAAAACTCGAATTTTGGCAGAATAATGGATTGAATATTGTAAACCCTGTTTGAATGATTTTGAGGGCTGATTAATTTATTCGAAGTATAATCTTTATCTATAAAAGAGGATGTAAGTTTGTATGTTTGTAACGCCATAACTCCGAAACTACTTAACGGATTGCCACCAAACTTGGCACAGGTAATTCTTGCGTTTCAGAGTTGGTCTTAGGGGCGGGATGGTAGCAAGTGTCATTAACCGGGAGGGTGTGGAAGGGGGGGAGGGGTGGTTCATATAATTTGACGAAAATTGATACGTTTTGAAAACCATAGAAATATTTTGCATACCGAAGATATGATAATATGGGAGACGGATGTAGCAAGTGCCTTTAATATGGGGGTGTAATATGTCGGGAAATTCAAAGAACTAAGGGACACTAACATTGATCTGCTTATGAACGCGAGTGTATGCAAGTTTCGGAATAACTACGAAACAACTAAAGAAATCGTCACCAAGTTTGGCGCTATTCACAGGTGGTCATGAGGCTTATCATGGAGAAGAGCTGTAGTAAGTTCACTAAAAATGGAGAGCTCAATATAAAATTTATGTGATGCTTCTTGTCAAAAAAAAATATATTTTATATTATATCAATCGAAATCATAAGGTCATTTCTGTAGCAAGTGCCCCAAACATGAGAAGTGTAAGTTAAAATTGATCGAATTTTACGGAAAACATGTTGTTAAAAACTGACCCAATTTGACGAGGATACCATGGAAATTATGATTATTGTGAAATCTGAGATGGGATACTGACCGTGAACAATCTGAACATTTACGGAGTATTGTTTAATCGGGTTGCCGTCTTAGTTTTGTTTCTTTACAATCAGAATATTTCACTAAGCAGGAAAACTTCGACAAAAGTTTTCGGCCTTGTCTTCCCGAAACATTTCCGAGCAACACCGGGTCATTCAGCTAGTATTAAAATATTTATTACCTTTATGCAATCTCCTTAACTTCACAAAATAGCTACACAAAAATTTTCGAATCATCCAATAATGTTTAATATATCTAGATACATGAAAGTCAATGTATGTTTGCAGTTATGAATGTTCCATTATATCTAGGCTTAAATCGATCGGAATTTACGAAAAACCTTGTTTTAACACATCGTACCTTTAAGGTGCGATAAATCCTTTCTCTTGTTACTCCTATTTTATAAGTGTTACTAATGCACTTAAAAAGAGAATAATTGAGTCTTGAAAGAAAACATAAAAGTTTATTTGGATATAAACTAGCATCACCTTTTCAATTTGTGAACAGTATTGAACAGATCCGATTTTGTCCGTTTCTCACATTGTCGCTATTCAACAACTGTTTGATAGTTTGAGCCTATATCACCTTGTAATTCCGAAACCGAAAGTCGGATACGCATCCACGTTCACGAGTATCGCGTAAAATTATAATACCTTTTGTTTACACCTGAGTTTATGAAAATTCACCCATTCATCTCTGAGAAATCTTCACTGAAAAAGTTTGCTTTTTTCCGGTACTTACGGAACCAGAAACTGGGGACCGGTATAACAGTAGGTGATCTGTCTGCAAGATCTAGTAACTAGAGAAATTTAGGATCAATTTTCAAGCGAATCGCAGCTCTCTACACGGTCACTTATGATAAACACCTAATCAAAATGTTTGCACTTATCTTCCTGTAACTCCGTAACCGGAATTTGGATTCAACTAAAATTCTTGAGCATTGTATAGAATCACAAGACCGTTCAAACGAATCTAATCTTATGAAAATCGGTTCAGCCAACTCTGAGAGAAAGTGCACTCAATTTTTTGAACACACACATACAGACTTTGCCGATCTCGACGATCGGATTCGAGTGGTATATGGCACTTTGTAAATCAATGCAAAAATCGGAAACGTACTATTTAGCATGAAAAACACTCTTAAATATTTTTAAATACAAACACCGGATAAAAATATTGGGTGTAAAAAACAGACTCAGATCGTACATATAATGCAAAAATTGTTGTAAAACATCTTCATTTCTAGAACCGAACAAAAAAAATTGTATGTAAAACGCGGTGTGTAACTTCAGGTTAGCTGGTTCTTCCGAAACTAATGCCTATATCCGATTACTTTTAGGCCGACTATCGTTCAGGAACGCAGCGTGGATCAGACCCCATAATAAACAAACAAATTGTTCTTCGTTCACAGCGAAATTCGGTCAAAACTAAACTCGTTCTTACGATACAAATATTTGTTAGCAAAATAATGTTTCCTAAATTATTTTAGTAATGTTAAGTCAGTGTTGGTTTGTACATTCAAATATACATACTAAAACCTCTTTTCTAAATTTAATTGTATTCATCCGATATTGTCATATTAAAAGTTGTCAATTAATTTAGTGACAGGATAAATTTTGACATGCCTTTGGTTATAAGTTTAAGTAAGCTGAGACGTAAATTTACATGATTTTCTCTTAGTGTGTCCCTTACAAAGATTTACAAAAAGAACTTTTCCGAAATGGAATAGATGAAATAGATTCCGGTTAACATATATTCTGCTTTTTTTTGGGGGGGACGGGTCTTACTCCATGCTAGTTCCATGAACATTTGAGATATTTTCTCCTTTTGTATTGTCGAATCACGCTCTGTAATATCCAATTGTCATTAAATTATATGTGTTTTTCTGCTGAAAAGACTAACCTAATTCCTTTTCAACAGCCGTTATAATTAAGAAACCCGCACAAAATAACTTCGTTTATCTGTCGATTTCAGAGCTCTGACAAAACATTCGAAACTACTGCAGTGTACCGAAAATGGCGACATAGAATAGCATTATAATTTCGTTGAGGTGCGATGAACAAGACCTCATTGTGTGGTTATATACTAAATGCACTTGAAAAATATAATATAGTAATATAAGCACTGACGAGCCGAAGGCGAAACGCAAAGAAATAGAAACAAAATATGTGCTTTTTGCACAAACCAACAAAACCCCCAAATGTTCACATTCTGCGACGGCCAGTAATAAGCCGTCACTCGTTTACGCCTGAGACGTCAGAAATAATATAGCACTTGTGCAATATTGTTTGAGGGTTGCATAAGTAGTGCAAACTTTGCGTCTGCTTAGCGGTTTAAGTTGAACTGTTAGGCACGAGATGGCAGTTCAATTTGAACTGCTTTAAGCACTGACGAGCCGAAGCCGAAACGCAAAGAAATAGATAGTAATTATGTTTTTACTACATATATGAGAATCTCATGAATCTACTTGGAATGCATGCACGAAAGTTCATTAATCTTATTTATTATTTGCATATTTTTGCATCACATTTGTTGATGAAAGAAAATGAGAGCCTTTGACGTCGATAAACGTTTTTAAATACCCAAGATCAACTCAAAGAAATAATAAGTGATAGTAACCAAACGTTGCATTTCCATAGAAAAACCAAAACCATCCCGTTCGAATTCCACGAAGGATTAGAAAGTTGTTTGTCGAAGTAAATTTAATATTTGTATCGTTTCATTCACATTTAACATTTGCAAAGTATTAATGTGGAACACATTTTTGTTTTCTATATAGGGGTGCAAACTAGAAACTCAAGAAAAATACATGTAGAAATGTGGTCAGGTTTTGAACAATTACAGCTCAGTCAATTTTGTATCAATAATTAATATCATGTCACCATATGATTGGAAATATTTCTACGTATTGATTTGAATGTTCATAGCCATGTATTTTTAATTTTATATCATTGAAATGTTGATTAACAGCTAGCAGTGTCCTATTTTGGCTGCAAAAAATCTCCGGCATACCGGATTTCCCTGCCAAGGAGTAAGCAATATATCAAAGGGAAAGCAGCGCTCTGATTGGTCAATCGATGCAAAAGCAAAGCTGTTGGAAGCACACGAATCTACAAATAGAAGCGAAATTATAGCTAACGTTTCCAATTCGTCATCTAACACTCGATGTGGATAGACGAATAACCTACTACGACTAATTTCGATTTTGTTTTATTTTTTATTCGCAGTTGTCTACCTACCCAAGCTATGGGTAAAAACCGCCATAGATCCGAGAAGGATCCAAAGGATGCTAAGCGTCTGAAGCCAAGTGATGTACAGGTAAACGACCGTTTGCTGAGTAAAAACCAATATGCTGATCTGCCAGTAGATGTCGAAGAGGAACTGCAGAAGAAGGAAAAAATGCCGCCTTTCTACCTGAAGGGCTTCCCACCAACTCTACGCTCGGATTTCAACACACTGATCAGCAAAGGACTACAGGCAACAATCCGTTTATGTACTGAAGGCTACAAAATAACTGTTCCGGCTTTGAACCACTACAAAGGAGTGGAATGTTATCTGAAGCAGACAAAAGCGGAATACTTCACACACGATATTGCCGCCAACAAACCTATGAAGGTTGTACTTCGAGGACTACCCGACATGATGGAAGCCGAACTAAAGCAGGCACTGTCGGAGGCTGGACTAAAGCCTTTGATGGTGTTCAAAATGAAGCGACATAATACGGATAAAAAGTTTAGAGATCAACTGTACCTGATTCATCTGGAGAAGGGCTCCATCACCATGAGTCAACTGAAAACGATTAAATCGTTATTTCACATAATCATCGAATGGCAAAAGTATAAACCGGTACATCGGGATGTCACACAGTGCACGAACTGTTTGAACTACGGCCATGGAGCGAGGAATTGCCACATGAAAAGTCGGTGCGGGAAATGTGCCGAACCACACAATACCAACGATTGCTTACTAGATGACATCGCTGTAAAATGTGTGAACTGTGATGGCGACCATCCATCTACTAGCAAATCGTGTCCCAAACGTGCTGAGTTCACAAAAATTCGACAACAGGCATCCCGTAAACAATCAACGCGCAAAAATGTTCCACAGAAGGATGAAATTAATTTCCCACGGCTCCCACCGAAGAGGGATATTCCGAATTTGCCGCCACTTCCTCGCAGCAATCCAAAGACATCAGCCGCTGGATCTCAAACAGAATCTTCCTCAAGAATCCCTCCTGGATGGGGCAATAATCAACCACAAGCAAAGGATGACTCTGGTGATTTATTCTCTGCTGAACAACTGATCGTCATTTTTGAAACAATGACAACAAAACTACGAAACTGCAGAACGCGGTTAGATCAAATCAACGCCTTAGGCAAATTCATCATCGAATATGCAATATAATGAGTTGGTTATAGTAAATTGGAATGCTTGCTCACTCAGGAGCAAAACTGCTGAATTGTCCGACTTTCTTCAAGAGAAGAATGCCGATATTGCTATTTTAACTGAAACTCATCTTAAACCTGAAATTTCTATTTTTATTTCCAATTACAGGATTCACAGGCTCGACAGGACAACTACCAGAGGAGGGGGAGTTGCCATTGCCGTTAAACGATCCATTCAGCACAGGCTTCTGTCAGCCTTTAAATTGCAACTCATAGAAGCCATCGGAATTGAGATTACAACGACGATGGGACCCATCATCATCATTGCAGCGTACTGCCCCAAACAAACCAATCTTCGAGATGGTACGTGTGCATCATTGAAGCGAGATCTGGCTATGCTCACTCGACGACAGAACAAATTCATCATTGCTGGGGACCTGAACGCACGGCATGAGCTGTGGGGAAACAGAAGACAGAATCGAAACGGATTTGTACTTGCCGAAGATTACGAAGCTGGACAATACAACATCTTCGCTCCGGATCAACCAACGCGACTTTCCAGATCGGGAGTTCATTCCATTTTGGATATATTCATCAGCAACATCGCCATAGACAGCTCTCCGGTTGTCTTCAACGAGCTCTCTTCTGACCACTTTCCAGTAATATTGACGTTGGGATCTTCACCAGAAACAGTGCCTATTCAACCTCGGAGGAACTATTATCGCACCGATTGGGTCCAATTTCAACATATCGCCGACCAACTTATTAATATCGATTTGCCACTTGATTCCCCGATGGAAATCGATGCAGCCCTATCTTCCTTCCAGCATTCAATCACAGTCGCTCGTGATAGGACGGTTCCAGTACAACATATGCCGAGTTCCTCTCTTCAAATCGATAGTGTCACCAAGAAACTCATCCGACTTCGGAATATCTACCGGAGGCAGTATCAACGAACTGGCATCCTAGATAGGAAGACTACTTATAACAACTTAACTAGGATAATCCAGGAACGGATATCTGAGCTTCGCAACAGAAACTTCCAGCAAAAGCTTCGAGAAATTCTCCCACATTCAAAGCCCTTCTGGTCCTTAACGAAGGTGCTTAAGAAAAAACCGAAGCCTATTCCTCCTCTGATGTCACCCCAGGACGCAGCTGGAGGAATACCTTTAATCACACCAGTAGAGAAGGCAAATGCGCTAGGCCAGCAGTTTGTGTGTTCTCACAATTTAGGACTTAACATTGTTAGTCCATATGAAAGAGCCGTTGCTGATAGCGTAGCTGAGGTTGACCAATCAGACAGCTTGGTTCCTGAGCAAAGTAGAGTCACTGCGAATGAGCTGATGGCTTTTGTGAAAAAATCCAAAAATATGAAGGCCCCCGGTTTCGACAACACATTCAACATTGAGCTGAAACATTTGAGTATTCGCTCATTTGTCTTCTTAGCTAAAATTTTTAACAGGTGCTGGGAGCTTGGTTACTTCCCTTCAATGTGGAAGTTAGCTAAAGTTATCCCAGTTTTGAAACCGGGGAAAGATCCTTCCTTTTCCAAGAGCTATCGGCCCATCAGCTTACTCTCTGCCCTATCCAAGCTGTTTGAAAAGTCAATACAAAGGCGAATTCTTGCTTTCGCAGATGAACAGGACATATTTCTGGAAGAACAGTTTGGGTTCCGGAAAGGAAGATCCACCATCCACCAACTCACAAGGGTTAACAACGTCATCCAGCAAAACAAATCAGTGTCCAAAACGACTGCCATGGCAATATTGGATATTGAAAAGGCATTCGATAATGTGTGGCACGATGGACTGGTGTTCAAACTGCATCGGTATAATTTTCCCATGTATCTTATTAAAATTATCAAAAATTATCTTGCAGATAGAGCATTCCAGGTTTCTCTGAATAATGCACTTTCAGAAAGATTTACTATTCCTGCTGGTGTACCCCAGGGAAGTATCCTAGGTCCCATTCTATACAACATTTTCACATCAGACATCCCACCTCTTCCAGGTGGTGGTGTTCTGTCACAATTTGCTGATGATACTGCCATTCTTTACAAAGGTCGTGTCATTAATGCTCTGAAAAATAAACTACAGACAGGTCTGGACGCTTTAACGGAATATTTTACAAGCTGGAAAATTGTGATCAATGCAGCAAAAACTCAGGTCATCTTGTTTCCACATTCAAGATCTCCAAAACTTGTTCCATCAGACGAATGCAGAATACGATTCGTTGATGAGGTCATTCAATGGTCCGATGAAGTTATCTATCTAGGACTCACCTTTGACAGACATCTGATATTCAGGTCACATGTTGACAAAATCGTTCAAAAATGCAGCATACTCATTAGGTCTCTGTATCCGCTGATTTGTAGAACATCTAAACTATGCCTGAAGAATCAGATGGCTGTCTATAAACAAATCATCTACCCCGCAATTGAATACGCAGTCCCTGTTTGGCGGGGTTGTGCACGAACACACAAACTTAGGCTTCAACGCATTCAAAGTAAGATCTTAAAGATGATTCTAAATCTACCCCCTTGGACAAGGACTAGTGAAGTACATGAGATTGCCTCACTGGATATACTAGAACAAAAATTCGAACAATACTGCACGAAATTTGAAGAGAGGTGCTCAATCTCTGAAATACAAATAATTCAAAATTTGTACGTATTAGGTTAGGGATAGTTATAAGTAGGTAGACATTTTATAAATAATTAAAATAAATATTATGATTAAACATTAGTACGTAAAACAAGAGTAACTAAAACACCTAATATTAATAACGAATCGTATGAACAACAAAGATGAAAGGCCAAAGGGTCAAAACACTTGTACTGTAAAATGTTGATGTAATACACAAAAATAAGATTAATAAACAGATATTTATGCAAAAAAAAAAAAAAAATAGCTAACGTTTCAGTCTTATGCGTAGCTTGCTAAAGGTAGGTTGTTGCTACACAGCAAGATAAAAAGAGCCATAAACGATTTGAAGCTTTTATTGGTATGCCCTGATCTTGTGTCATGAAAGATTGGATGAAATCCCATGTTATGTCGTTTCGCCTGAGAAATTGACAACTACCCCAGTGTAAATTTTGAGTGCATAAGATTAATTTCTGATTTATATAAGATGAACTCGATTGATAATGAGAAAAAGTTTATCGCTTCAACCGAAATCGCAGAATGGTAGTAATGAATGGTAGAGAAACGCTATAAAAATAACTACTTGCATACAAAATTTGAATACAAGCTTGGCGAAGAGAAGCTTAAATATCGATATCCGTATCGCAAGCATATGTAAACATATAATTGCATACATTTGGGCTGTTGATGTAATTTCGTCGGCTAAAAAACAAATACAAATCATGACAAATATAGTCCATATTTTGGGTTCGCGTGTTCGGTGTTGGTTCATAATATAGACTAAGCAGACTCTCGTGCATTTGCGGATTCAAAAGTGTGACGATTAATTGAAAATGTCGATCATTAGAAATTTTGGTTGCCTTGTTCCACATCAATGGCTCGAACAACCCCATGGGGCTGATCCTTGTAGTTTTTATTTTATGCTCGAGAAATGATTGATTTTAATTTTAGATTATTAATAATAACGCAGACCAGATTTTGCAATTCGATTATTCATTACCACGAAGAGCGAAACGTCGAACAAAAAGAAATAAAGAAGGAAGGAAAGAGACAAAAAATTAAACAGTTCCAAGCAGCTATGAAAGCGTTCTCATATCTCGGTGACAAAGTCATTTAGTAGGGCATATAATGACTGTATTTCCACTCACTAACAATCGGATGTCATGACCTTGCGTTGAAGCTACAGCCCTCCACTTCAAAAGCGCAGGTTCGAAACTGTTTCATCTTTAACAAACATGTTAAATATAATTCATAACTAATTTTTAGCCTTCAAGTATGCAATTAAGCTCTCCCCTTCAATTTTTTTATGGCAAATTTCAACTGGCTATAAATACATTAAACTTGTGATTCTATTTTTAAATCAGCACGACTGAATCGTAGTAATCAAAATGGGGTTCAAATAGACATCAAGAAAGAAATTGGGTGTGGATTACTATTCTTGTGATATTTTTTTTATAATTAAATTTTTATTGAAATTTTTCAATTTCTTTTAATTCACCGAGCAGCTCAATAATAACAATACCCGGCAGCCGCATTCTGTTAATTTGTTGCTCAATAGCACGCGTTAATGATATGTAGCGTGTGCGCATTATTCGCAGTTTATTGATCATATTCCTAATTTTTACCGTCGAACCATGTTTTTGTTGGCGCTCGTCCAGCGGAGTTCGGTGCCTGCCTGTCTGTCCTGCCTGTCCTGCCTGTCCTGCCTGCCTGCCTGTCTGCTTTCGGTCATGCTTTTGCTTAGGTGGAGGGGGGGAGGGGGGAATCATCCGGCAAGCCGTCCGCCTCCTCATCCTTATTAGGTTCCATCTCATCGTTATGTTCGTCGACCGAGCTCATACCTTTAAAAACTTAACTTTAAACTTTTAACAAAGAAAACAAAAAAACAGCTTTGAACAATGAACCGTTACGGCACTGCTTTAAACAATGATTCTTGTTGTATTGTTTTGGTATCTTAAATAGCTCAACTTGTTATGAATCTGGTATACATGGTATAAGTTTTTGGTATTCAGTTTTGATATTTTAGCTCTTAATTCAACCTAACCAATACCAAGTAAATCTATTTAGCTATTCCGAAAAGAATGACATAATATGGTCTTCGTTTGATATTCTCTTCTGATCGGGAAGGCCTCAAAAACGGAACTCACTTTGATTTCTCAGCAACCGTTAAACCGATTCTCACCAATTATGATTCAAATTGAAGCTCTCATTGTCCTAAGAAATACTGTGTAATTCCCTTCAGATCCGACTTCTGGGTCCGAAATTATAAGGCGATGAGTGTCAAAACATTCAAATCGTCCTTCAAAATGACGATACGCTTCGGTACGTGCTGATACGAAAGACGAAAATACCACCGGTCATAAACCGTTCGCAGCGTTCTGTGTTCAATTTCGTATAGCACACATGGTTGCCAGATTTAAATCTATATTTTTCAGGTGAAAAAAAAACTACAAGGATCAGCCCAATGGGGTTGTTCGAGCCGTTGATGTGGAACAAGGCAACCAAAATTTCCAATGATTGACATTTTCAATTAATCGTCACACTTTTGAATCCGCAAATGCACAAGAGTCTGCTCAGATTGATCCTTATTAAGAATCAACACCGAACACGCGAACCCAGAAAATAGACTCTATCGTGATTTATATTTGTTTCGTAGCCGACGAAATTACATCAATAGCCCAAATTTATACAATTAAAGGTTTGTACATGCTTGCGATACGGATATCGATATTTAAGTTTCTCTTCACCAAGCTTGTGTTCAAGTTTTGTTTGCTAGCAGTTATTTTTATAGCGTTTCTCTACCATTACTACCATTTTGCGTATTCGGTTGAAGCGATAAAATATTTCTCATTATCAATCGAGTTCATCTTATCTAAATTAGAAATTAGTCTTATGCACTCAAAATTTACCCTGGGTAGTTATCAATTTCTCAGGCGAAACGACATAACCTGGGATTTCATCCAATCTTGCATGCCACAAGATCAGAGCATACCAGTTAAAGCTTCAAATCGTTTTATGGCACTTTTTGTCTTGCTGTGTAGCAACAACCTACCTCTAGCAAGCTACGTGTAGGACTGAAACGTTAGCTTAATTTTGCTAAAATTTATAGATTCGCGTGCTTCCAACAGCTTCGCTTTTGCTTTGATTGACCAATCAGAGCGCTGCTTTCCCTTTGATATATCGCTTACTCCTTCAAAACCGTCGACTATGGCAGGGAAATCCGGTATGCCGGAGATTTTTTGCAGCCAAAATAGGACACTGCTAGCTATTAATCAACATTTCAATGATATAAAATTAAAAATACATGGCTATGAACATTCAAATCGATACGTAGAAATATTTCCAATCAAACGGTGACATAATATTAATAATTGATAAAAAATTGACTGAGCTGTAATTGTTCAAAACCTGACCACATTTCTGCGTGTATTTTGCTTGAGTTTCTAGTTTGCACCGCTATATAGAAAAAAAAAGTGTTCCACATTAAAAAGGTTTTTCTAGTTGATATCCAACGGAAGTTTCTTATTATATTAAAGTTTGAAAAAACTTCTTGACGAAATCTTTTAGTGATATTTTTGAAAATATCAGTAATATGAGAGAGACATCATTACACCATTAGGTGGATTTAAAAAGGTGTTTCAAATAACTGCAATATATCATTGCTATTCCACGGTAGTTCAGTTTTAAAAACATCACCATGACCGATTTTAATCGATTTTGGCATCGTATGTCAAACGACGGATTGAATCGTGTAATCTCTGAGCCGAAAGTCACTTCCGACCGAAATTTAGGAATTTTGTTTGGGAACAAAGAAGCTTTTTATTTGAACTTAAGATTGTGCATATCGGATCTGTCATCTTCGAGAAAAATGAAATCCATTTTTAAGTTCATTTTCGGTGCTTTCGGAATCGGACACCAGAAGAGCCGGAATTGGATTGAATGGCCGTCTACTGACAATGAATTGAAAAAGTTTTGAGTCTAGTTCTGGTAATTTTTAAGCAATTTATTTCGTCGATTTCTAATACTCTTAACTCTGTAACTGCGGAACCAGAAGTCCGGGTGGGGACGGGTGTAGCGTGATGGGTAGGTCGATGCCTTTCACGCAGCCTGCCTGGGTTCGATTCCCAACCCCGCACATAGGGTGAGAAAGTTTTTCTGGCTCGAAGAGGTGAATGACCTTTAGGTTAAAACCTCTATAATCGAAACAAAAAAAAAAGAAGTCCGGGTGACATTCAAGGGAACCGTGTGGAATCACAAGTCCTTTTTATTTGAATAGAAGTTTATGTAAATCGGTCAAGCCTCCGATAAAAGTGGAGAGTTGGCATCACTGGGAGTACGATGTGGAGCCTAACTGCTGCTCTCAAAAAAGTCTTATTTCAATGATGATACACATTGAAACAAACAAAGTTATAGTTATAGTGGTCGAAACAGTTATTTTGAGTGATAGTGCAGCTGTTCAGCAAGTGTGTGTAGATTGGTGAAAAGCGTTACACTTTTAACATATTTATTGAATGATACTGATTAGAAAAATATAAAAAAGCTAACCCCTAAATAATAAAAAAGCGACTGAAACAGCGAATTTACCACCCAAAATTAAGTTATGTCAACCGATCGGAGCGACATCTGCATATCAATGTCGGTGTTATCAGATTTTTATGGAATGTGTGAAAATTCACAGTCATTCGTGTGATTGAAGCTAAAAATCTAATATTGGTTTGCAGTAAACCTATCCGCGAATGTTTATTTTGCTTTACTTTTTCAGCAGCGCTGGTTCTGCAATAAGTTTGATTCTGCATTTTGCTAACTGAAGCTACGGAAGTAACTTGTTTGCGCTTCTATTTCAACATAAAGCAGATTCAGTATTCTGAAACTAGGTACGTTTTGCTATTTGGGGCATACATCCTGTAGTTTCATTCCGCTATTTGAATCATGCTCTTGGGATGCTTTCTCGTTACAGTTATCACCGTAGTTGGTTCTGTTATTCCTCAAGCGCTTGCGTTAATTCCAGTGACTTCTGTTTTCTCGACGTCAATCTGCGTACCTTCTATGCTATCTAAACTAATCATATCAAATATAACCTAACCTAATCATGTTTGGCAAATTCAACAAATCCGTTCAAGAGTTCAACCACAATCGTCATCGAGATTGGGAAAGAACACAGACAGGACAAGGAAAGATCTGGAGTCACATCCCTGTTACCGACGACAACAACAACGACGACGCCGGGGTGAGCAACCTAGTGGAGATAATAAATGTGCTCTAGATTGAGTTTCCGATTTCGCTTTCGCTCGGGTTGGAATTTTTTGTGGGGTGGGGGGGAATTCTGGTCGATGAGAAGGGTCGACAAGAAACGGAGAAGATGATTTCGGTGAATTCCGACTGTCGGTATGACGGTATCTGTACATCTGTTTGGCAGCCCGTTTGTCTTCCACAGGTTGGCGAGTCGGGAATCGGAACACTAAATCTTATCACGATCCATGGTTGGATCCAAATTCGTTTCTATCGCAGCACATATAAGTTGGTGTTTGGCCCAGATATGCTGCAGACAGTTCTGCTCGCCTCAAAAAGTCAAACCTGAGAAACAGCGATCGGAAAAGAACACTTGCTGTGAGAAAGCGTTTATGTTATTTAACTCCGCGCTTGGATTGAGCAACTGTATCAAATTTAGAGGGAAACTGTAATAAAAGCAACTGGGAACTGGTCAGGCGAATTGTATCTTCCACTGTTCCGAGGTAAAAGAGCACACGTTCCGAGATGTAAAACTAATTCACTCAATGCCAACTCTTCCGCTTCCATCGGAAAGGTCACGAAGGTTAACTCAGAATGTTCGCTAACCCACTGGAGACAATCGGTCTCCACAACCGAACTCGATCTGGGTCGGGGCCTGGCAGGCAGGATACATAAATCGTGTCCCAATTATTTATGCGGGCCGAGTTTGTTGTTGGTTTTTCGCGACAGTCCAATGGAAAACGGTCGTACGCTTTCGTTACATGCGAGGATCAGCAAACAAGCGAGGAGATTTGGGAACATTATCTTTATGTATGAAGACATTTTCAGCCCATTACGAAGAGCACTGAAATTTATATTTATTTATTTTTTGGGAAGGATCGATTTATGGGTCGTTTGTCTCAAGATGTCTTGCTAAATGGTTCCGAGTGTTGGTAATATGGAATTTTGTCCGGTCGGTTGATTTTTGTGTTCATTCCAATGATTCGTTCAAGAAGAGAGGAAAACAAGTACAGGAAAATCGGTCAACAATAATTTCTCTTCTCTAACTCAATATCGGGGCCACGAAATATTGTCAATTCATTCTTAGCCAGTAAAGGTAGATCGCAATTTGTAGATTATATTCCAACCTAACGCCTTTAACTGACATAAACGATTATTCATAAGTAACCGTCATCAACCAAATATTGACGGTAATGTCTCTGGTGGAAGTCCGATGCTTTCCATCGCACTTGGGCGCAATGCAAATTATTAATTTCATATTTTTAGTTTTGCCTTTCTCATATAGAATTCCGGTCCAGAAATCAGTTTTCAGATTCGGATCCAGAATTCAGCCGAATGGGAATGGGGAACTGAAATGGCCATATCAGTTAGTTTGATCATCAACTAACTAGTTATTTAGAATGGATAGTTAACATATAAGCGGCGTAGTAGAAAAACCAGAATTTCGAAAATCGCGACTGAAATTTTCACAAACGAAAAGAAAAAGTATCGATAAGAAAACTCACTGAGGAAAAGTCACCCGTCAAAAGTTGATCTCACCCGTTAAAAACCAGTTGCGAAACGTTCGCTAGCGAACATGCTCCTCGATGATATTCGAGAAAAAAATTCGCACATTGAATATACTTGAAATGATTTTCGAGCAAAAGATTCTACAAAATAAATGATGAATAAATACGCCAATTCGCAGAAACTGGACTTTTCTGAAAATGTTCAGTACACTAAGGATGGTTGAAATGAAAAAATGATAAACTTTTAGAATGAGACGAATACAAATAACTCAGAATTGAATTTCATATTGATTCCCAATTTAAATTTAGAAATCCTAGATGATTGAAAACGATTTATTGTTGATTTTTCAATTTATGAACGAATCTTAACATTATTTAATCGGTCTTATCTCCATACATTTTTGCGCTCTCGTGTGTTATGTCTTATAACTGTATTATTTAAGTTATGCAATTGATGCATTGAAAGTTTACAAAATTAACAAAATCAATCAACTAGTACGGGCGATTATCGATATTCGAATGTGTGAAAAAAACATGTCAGTTTTATTTGTATTCACGTAATCCAGTTATGTCCCTGACACTTGCCTCCCACCTTATTTTCACGATGGGATACCCTAAGCTCACTGGATATGTCCAACATTGACAGACTATAAGATTGATTCGTCGATCACTAGAGCATTGATTCGATAGCAGTCAAAAAATATTATTTTCCAAATTTGTCACCCTACGTGCATCGGAAATATATCAATAATTGATTCTCAGTTGAGAACTTATTCAGTAGAGATTTGTAATAAGCAGGCCCGTACCCAGGATTTCGTTTCGGGAGAGGCTCAGAACAAAAATAAAACAAACAACTTCTTCATGTATTGCAAATTGAAAATTCTCGGTTGATTTTCCAGAAGGCCGTAACAGCAAGTGACAGTTTCTCTTTGTTTACTTTCTCTTCTATTAATTACCAAGCGGTTTACACGTTTATCACTTAACTCTTTGCATAGAATGATGCTCGAAACGTTCGACTTTCAAACAGAACTGTGAAATCCAAGAAAATCTTTTTAAGTCACATCACAATAATCGAAAGAGAGAGTGAACAAAGAGAAACTGTCACTTGCTCTTACGGCCTTCTGAAAAATCAACCGAGAATTCTTGGTGCACCTTCTGTAGGGGAAGATGTTCGGTTGCCGGCACCCCACCGTAACTTTTGACAGAAAGCAGATAGCGTCACTCCGACAAATGTTATGTGTGTGTGTGTGTGTGTAATGGCAGCACGTTTTTTTTTTGTGCCGAATACCGAAACAAACAGACGCTTGTACTTTTTGCGGAGCTCAAAACAGATTTTAATTACGTGAAAATCAGAACAAAAGCTTTTTATAACTTTTTTTTTTTTTGAAGAGCATCAATCGGAAAGATGAGTGTACTTTCCAAATATTTATGAGGTGAAATCGATCTGTTTCGTGATTTAATACCGGATGCTGTCTAAATTTTCGCAACCACAGATTTGTTTTGTCTTTTTCAAAATGTCTACCGATCTCGATTACCGGTACCCCAAGAAGTTCGGTTACCGCCACCCCATTTTTTTCGACAAATCGTGAAAAACTGTCAGTGATATGCAGGCTGCTATCGAGACAAAGCAAGTCAAAATTTTGGGCCAGACATCTAGCTGCTATACAGCCGATGCACAGTGGTTCAAAAGCGAAATTTCACGCTCTTAATTGATAACTCATAGGATAGTGGTTTTTTAGGTACAGCATCTTCAGAAAAGTTGCTCAGAATGGTAGACGCCATCTTTTAGCAAATTTTATTTATGTGATTAATCCCCCTAAAAATGAGATAAACATTTTATTTTAGCTCAGGGCCAACATAGAGGCTAAGTTACTTCGACAAAGTTGCGCAGAAAGTTATTTCAAACAAGTTTGCTGAAGGTACTATTCCCGTAACTTGAGTGTAATTCAAGATATAATGTATTTTCTGAAAAGGGTGTCTAAAAGCCAGTTTTTGTAAGAAACATATATATTTTCAATTTATATGAGTTTTTCATGTTATACAAAGTTTTTCATCTTTAAAAACTACAGAACTTTCTCGAACATACTATGCTGCTATCATCTCAGTTTAATGAAATAGAGCAATTTTTCATGTTTTTTTAAATAAAATTCTAGCTTGTCTATTATCAAAAGGCGCAGGAAGGTGCAGATGAGACTACTTACATATTAAACTACTTCAAAAGAGCTTTCATACCGTGGTTGAATTACTCGTCTGCGATCGTCTGCAGGCGAGATATGTTCTTTTCAAATATCTTTGTCCTTGACATTTTCAATGATAAGGTTCATTGTATTTCAGATCAGATTTCAGTATATATTCGTTACCATGGAAACTCTCACAATAAAAGGTTTTTATAGACATCGAAGTCTACAAATAGAAAAGTTTAGTAATAATTACAGACGATTTTTTTAAAGTAAGTTTTTTAAAAGTGAGATAAGAAGCCAGTAGATTATCATGTCGAATTATGTTATGTCATTTTTTGGTAAATTTTTCTATAGAAAAGCTCTGCGGATAAATATCCCTTATTCATCAATCTAAGTGGTGATCGATAAACGCTTGCTATATTGTACTGTTCATAATGATTAAGAAGTTTCTTTTATACAGATGTTGGGAGTATTATACACGTGAGCAGTCCAGATCACTTATGAATCGGGATCCCATGAATTAGTTATTAGTTTCATCGGATCCTTTGGTTACAAATATTTTTGAATGGCCAAAACAGTCCAAGAAGAATTTGTCGAACGATACTAAGAGTCTTTTAGCTGGTTAAGAATATTGTCAGCTATCATAAAATAAATACAAATAACTAAAAAATGAGTTTTGATCATACTTTTCTCTACCAGAAGATGACATAACTTAATTCGATTTGATGATGACTTGTTTAAAGGTCGTGACAAAATAGTTACTAAACTATTCAATTTATAGTCTTCAATGTGCACAAAAGAATAATATTTTGTAGCAAGCACCATAGTAATGAATATGTACTGAAATCTGATCTGAAATACAATGAACCTTATCATTGATTTTATTGAAAATGTTTGAAAATATTTATCATTGATATTATTGAAAATATTTGATAGTTGAAGAGAACATATCTCGCCTGCAGACGATCGCAGACGAGTAATTCAACCACGGTATGAAAGCTCTTTAATATGTAAGTAGTCTCATCTGCACCTTCCTGCGCCTTTTGATAATAGACAAGTTCGAATTTTATTGAAAAAAAAACATGAAAAATTGCTCTATTTCATTAAACTGAAATGATAGCAGCATAGTATGTTCGAGAAAGTTGTGTAGTTTTTAAAGATGAAAAACTTTGCATAACATGAAAAACTCATATAAATTGAAAATATATATGTTTTCTTACAAAAACTGGTTTTTAGACACCCTTTTCAGAAAATACATTATATCTTGAATTACACTCAAGTTACGGGAATAGTACCTTCAACAAACTTGTTTGAAATAACTTTCTGCGCAACTTTGTCGAAGTAACTTAGCCTCTATGTTGGCCCTGAGCTAAAATAAAATGTTTATCTCACTTTTAGGGGGATTAATCACATGAATAAAATTTGCCAAAAGATGGCGTCTATCATTCTGAGCAACTTTTCTGAAGATACTGTACCTCAAAAACCACGATTCTATGATTTATCAATTAAGAGCGTGAAATTGCGCTTTTGAACCACTGTGCGATGGTCCGGCTAAGAAAAAAGTGGAAGACCAGCCAAACCAATACCAAAGGTGTCATCATTCAAATCATCGACCAAGAGAGTCAAGGCGAAGTTACCATCAGACAATGAAGAATTTTGTCCAAAACGCTTCCAAAAAGAGAAAAACCTGTTTTTCTTTGAATAACTGCAGTTTTTACTAATATTTTTTCCATTTTTAGTGAAATTTCTTAGGGTGCCGGTAACCGAACACCTTTTTTGAAATGGCCTAAATTTATCGCTTTACTAAATTGATAATAATTTTTTTTCAATCAAATGAATCCAATTAGTTTCTTAATCAGTTGTTAGCTAGGCACTTTAGCATTCCATTGATGTATAGATGTCCACATAATGTGCACTAAGTCAGAAAATACAGTTCGCTCGTACATCTCATCCAAGTCAGTCGATATAACAAAACCGCTTACGTTCGGGGCAGAAGAAACCAAGTACAGTATTGTGTAGTGAACAATAGAACGACCTCAACATGAGTGAACCAAACAAACAAAAGCTACCGCCGACATTGTGGTGCATACGTCCCATCGACAGCATAACTCACCACAGCCAATGAAGACAACTTTACACCCATGTACCCTGGATGAGAGCATGACTGTAAGAGAGTATGTGGCGAGCAGGGATGCCAGGTTCACAGATTAATTTGTGTTTCACAGATTTTCAACTTCCTGCACAGATTTAAAAAAATGGCACAGATTTTCACAGATTTCTGAAAATGATCACTGATTTTCACAGATTCTGAAATCGATCACAGTTGAGCACCAAAGTGATTCCGATCAGCTATTATGGTACGGAAAATGTGAACAGATTTTGCACAGACAGGTTTTTGGATTGATCACAATTTTTTTAAATAATGACCTGGCATCTCTGGTTTCGAACAAGAACAAAAGAACAAAAACACATGACAAATAAAAAACCGAAAGTTTAGCAGGGAAAATTGGATTATATTTACAATTTGTGCTACTAATAGACAGAAGCTTTAGTGATCGCAGCAAATAGAAGATATATTTGGAAGAAGTACGAACAGTTCTGTATAAAATGTTCAAAACGACGTATGTAACATTGTTTACTTTCTCTTTCGATTATTGCGAAATATTCCTGCTTTTTTCGGTAATTTCTCCAGAGCAGAATAAAAGATGATAGCTTTAGTTATTATTATCGGTAAATAATTGGAGAGAAGGATTGCTAAGAGTGCCGTAATAATCAAAAGAGAAAGTAAACATAGAGAATCTCTCATTGTTACATACGTCGTTTTGAACGTTTTATGCAGAGTTCAAAGTTGCAGTAGGTGAGAGGAATTCGACCGTCCCACGGCAAAAGGGCCTAACTGCAAACGACAGTTTCTCTTTGCTTACTTTTTCTTTCACGTTGTACCGAACTTATTTTATATTTGACGTTTTACTCTTCGCAAAACTTTCAAGGTAAAACTACAAGCTTTCAAGGAAACTAGAGAATTCGCAATAATCAAAAGAAAAAGTAAACAAAGAGAGGCTCTCATTCGCAGTTAGGCCCTTTTGTCGTGGGGCTATCGAATTTATTTAATGATGTAATCATGTTTTTGGTACTGTTGAAATTTGATTCTATGCGGAATCGAAAACCGCTCTGTGATTTTAATTGAAATGGAGACCGAACCAACTGCTTTTCAGTAATTGATGAATATTCGTTTGAATCCTCCATTGGATCCGCTACATTTAAATCTGAGTTTTTAGAGTTTATCAAAATCGGCTAAGAAGAAATTGAGTTCATATATTTCTCATATTTTGCCCTTGTCATTCTGTAATTCCAGAACAGGAAATTGAACCGAGAACAAAATTAGAATATAACCTTTCATTTAAGTTTAAGTTTGTGAAAATCAGTCCTGCCAACTCGAAGAAATTTCAGATCATAGTTTTTGTAATTTTTGGAAAACATCGTCCTATAATTTCAGAACCGGATATGGAATCGGGATGAAAATTAAAAAGCCTTTCATTTGATTTTGGGAATATCTCCGATAAAATAGAATGCAAGTTTGCGTAACACAGACACAGGCATTTTAAGATCTCGACGAATTGTTTCGAATGGAATATGCCACCCGAACTTCCGGACCTCGTTTTAATGGTCGATTTGATTGGATACCCTTTGATGACAATTTGACTACTTTGTCCACCAAAGCAAGCCTACCTCACGGTTTTCTTTCTATTTACTATCAATATTACCGAGTTCTTCTGCTAGACCCACATCTGAAGACAAACCAAACCCCAAACAGCAAGTTCGTAGCCATAAAAAACATGTGTTACCACACCAGCCATTTAACGCCGTTGGCGCCTGACATCAGGCTAAAGCATATGGAAGACATGTGACTAAATGCTGGCATGTAATGCTTGTAATTTGTTTAATTAATTTAAATTCAGATTATCTCGTAACATCGTCTCTGGATGTTGGTACCGCCGTTGATGTAGGCCTTAGCAGAACGATCAGAGAGCATGAGCCGACTTGCACGCATAATTTGCAATTAACACTTTGAGGATTTTATTGAAGAGTCGCGGAATGCTTGACAGCTAAACAAGTTTCCTTTTAGTATAATAACACTATGGTTTTTCATTGTACATTCTTTTAAAGTTACATAATATGGTATGGATTTCGGAAATTTTGATAACAGAAAAAAGGTCTTCTTGAGAACCCTTTTGTCACGTATATAAGATTTGTTTTTCGTAGTTGAAAGTTTATTTAAGCTTAAATTAGTTTGTTGAATTCCCAATCGATGAGCAACGGTGGAATCTTTTCCTTCTCAAACGATGATCTTCTTAGCTTCGTGTTCCCCCATGGCATTGTCTACCGATGATTCTTGAATGCAATTATGCCGGCCTGCCGTGCAGCAAAACTGGGATTTTTCATTAGTACCTTAGGAAATGGACTTTTCATGTTGCCCGATTCGGTCAACATGAAACCTCAAACTCACACAGAAATAGCCGTCTAATAACGGTTTCGGCCGGTGGTCCATTCTCCTTCAGCTTTTGTCTCCGACAGTGGCGTAAGCCAATTTCAGTGAATTAGACCGCTTCGTAATCCCCGGGTTTGGGTTTGATGGATAGCGACCGCCCCAAACAACGAACGGTAGCAGCTGGCTATCGGTTCCGAGTTGTATATGAAAGAAACCGCAAGCGCCATCCGTCAGCGTTTCGAGCCGATCAATGAGATAGGATTTTCTATAGATTGAACGGAGCCGTGACCTGCGGCAGGGGATAAGGGAACGCAAGCAACGTTTGTAATTGGTGAACAACGCCATAAGCCGCAAATGCGTAGGTAAACAAACACTAAATCGCTTCCATTGATTGCCTCTTCCAAAGACCGGCCACTGTCTAACGGATGTCTTGGAGCCCATTGGAGGAAGGGGGTTGGAGTTGTTTGCAGCATTGACTCCGAAGTTAAACAAAAAATATGTGGTAAACGTTTCTTGATTGCTATAACTTATAGGATTGTTATGTAACTATTGGAAATGGTGCCAAATGGTTAACACTAGTAAAAAAAGCATTTAATTCGAAGGTAGTAAGTATGATTTTCGGTTGAATTACCACAAGTTTGGGTTTATTGCATTTACATGTAGAAAATATATTCTTGTTTTTCCAATTTTACGATACAGTTTCGGTTTCTTGTCGACAATGGTTAGTAATACCAACACTACATTTGTAAAAAAATGTATCGTTTTTAGATTTTGCATCAAATTTATGAAAGTCGAACCCATAGCCAGCTATTTAACTTTATCCGATTCAAACTTCCAGTTCCGGAATAGCGGATTGTTGAATGTAATAGGTTGAAAAATACCAATTTGAATTGTTCCCAATTTCCGCTGTTGAAGTGATGTGATGTGATGTGAAGTGAAGCCACCATCAGTTCAAGGACTTGCCAGTGGATGCGGGTAGACTTACAGTAGCCCCGATATGACTCATCCATTCACCTTCTTACTATAGCTGTTACCGAAAAGCGAACAAAAAGGGTTGGGCGGATACGTAAGTAGAGTCACTTACTCGTATTCCGCGGGAATAAAAGATGCTCTTCCAACCATAATATCCAGTGCATGGATGAAGCATATCGCTATACATGCTTGAACCCGCCTGATGGTTTGTTTGAGAAGGGCGCGTCAGACTCATGTCAAACCTTCAGAAGGAAACAAGTTTCCTTCAAGTGACTTGGGCTGGCTATCCACAATCCCTCGTCCAGACATCAATTCGTCCGATGCCCTGATGCTCCCTCCTCTTTACGCCCCCGTGCAAAATGTTTTATATTGATAAATACAATGAAACATAGTGTAATGAAATTAATATAACATAAAATGATATAATAGATTACAAAATAATATAATATAACATAATATAATATAATATATTTTAATTTAATATAATATAATACAATGTCATACAATATAATATAATATATTAAAAAACATGATATAAAATAACAGTTAATGTAGAGTGTCAGTTATGCTCTTTTATCTTCGCAATACTGCAGGAAGTAGAATATTTCTCTTCTAATAACAATAATAATATCTACATCTATAAAAATAATATATGTTATTATTATTGATGACAAATTAATAATAATAACAATAAATATAATTATGAAAATAACAATAAAAAACAATATAATATAGTACAATGAATTATATAATAAATAATAGAATGAATAAAATGATATGTTGCGATATGCTATGATATTATATTACTTGAATTTATATGTCATTTCTCATCCTCTCATTCTGCCATCAACGCATTCCACCGACCAATTGTCACCACAGACACACACACAGACACAGACACACAGTTCCCAATTTCCGCTGTTGAAGTAGACCCAAACCTCCATTCTCGAACACTTTTTTTACGTTACCTCTATTTACGTAACTCATTTTACAGACCAAATTTCGAGAATAAAGACTGTCCCAGAAAGTATGGACGCAACCAAAAACCGCTGCCATATCGCAATGGTTCAGAATCTGTCAATTTTTATGGCTGCGTCCTTTTGTATTCACTCTTCTCTAACCACTTGTGCAGTTGTTTATTCGTTTTCATTAGTTTGTTTCGAAATGCGTGGACTTTCAGCAGAACAACGTCGAAAAATTGTGTACAAATGGTGCACAGAACGCGGACTGTCACTGAGAAAGATAGCAAAAATGGAAGCAATAAGTGGAAAAGCCCTGCGAAATGCAATCAGGAAGTTCGGTGAGGATAACACCTTTGAGGATAAACCGAAAACGGGTCGAAAAAAAGGTCCTACTAACCCTCAGTTAGATAAATGTATACTAAAGGCGTTCGAGCAAAAGAGGGAGGTTTCAGTTCGGGATGTGGCCAGAAAAGTGGGCACTTCGAAGTCAAATGTTCTTCGTGCTAAAAAACGTTCGAATCTTCGAACCTATAAGAAGCAGAAACAATCAAAACGTAGTCCGAAACAAGAAGCATCGATTAGGCCGAGGGTTCGAAAGCTGTACAATACGATTCTTGCTGGGAATTTGAACTGCATAATCATGGACGACGAAACCTACGTGAAACTTAATTACAAATCCTTGCCAGGACCACAATATTATAGGGTGCGAGAAGGCAAGTGTTAAACCAGTCCGAGACATCGATAGAAGTCGAAAAATTTGGTAAGAAAGCTATGGTTTGGCAAGCAATTTGTAGCTGCGGTAAGATCCCTTCATCACCACTGCTTCAACGAACAGCGAAATATACACCAAGGAATGTTTACAAAAAACGACTTCTACCCATGATTCGAAGCCACAAGGATCCTGTTGTCTTCTGGCCAGATCTTGCTTCTTGCCACTACTCGAAATCAACGGTATACTACCAAAAATGTAACTTTCGTCCCAAAAGACATGAATCCACCAAAATGCCCATAACTTCGACCAATTGGAAAATTTTGGGCATTAACGAAGACACATCTTAGGAAACATGTCTCGGTAGCCGAAACCATTCAACAGATCGAAAAAGATTATAAAAAAGTGTCAAAACTTGTCGCCAAGAAGTCTGTACGGAATTTAATGAGGAACGTTTGCAAGAAGGTGCGCCAGCTAGTCTACAATGGCTAAGTAGCAAATGTTGAGAATAATATTCCGTTGTTGTAGTCTAATATTATCAGTATATCGAATAAAATTTGAATATCTAACACTTGTGAATTATTTATAGCAAAATCAAAGTGCGTCCATACTTTCTGGGACAGTCTTTATATGATATGCTGTTCTTGTATGTACTCTCCCGTGTTATACTCAAACGATTTGCTTCTCTCAACGTTTCGATTTAGACTTCTTATTGAACATTATTTTCGAACAGGATGTAGTTTTTGAGTTTAAACGATACGATAAAAGGTATATGCTAAAGCCGCTCATTTTTAAACTCAATTCTAAGTTGATTTGGATTCTCCATTTTGATGCTTTTTTATTCAACCTGCTCTCAAATCTCAGTAGCAGTTCTGTTTCGGTCGGCATTAGGAGGCTTCGCAAATCTAGCTTTCAAGAACAATAATCAGTTATGCAGTTCAAGTTTGATGAAGTCGTTGTCCCACCAGCAGTAAAATTTTTCAAAAGATTCAGAATTTTTACAATACAAAAAAATGTGGTAAGGGTGAATGATGAATTATAAAAGAGTTCAATTGTCAATTTTATCATTCGCCAACAATCTAAGTGCTTATACTAGATTAAGTTTCTAATTGGTCACTGGAATGAATTTTTAGTTTAGTGCATCGACCATCATCTTTATATTTCCTTTTATTATGAGAACCTTTTAATTTGTTTCAATTTTAATGTTATTTTGTTCGGTCGTGTATTATATACAACTCTTTATTTTGTATGATTGTTATCAGTGAATAATTTTAATCAGTTTTTGAAAATATTGACTCAATATTACATCGTATCTTCATAAATATCAATATCATATCCACTGGTTAAAATGTGTCGTCATCACCCTCCTCTCCAAATCACTATACCTGCATACACGCCAACCGTTTTTAATAACGTTTCTGAAGGCACATACTACGATTTCAAGAGAGGAAATTTCGAGGCAATGAATCAGTTTTTGCTGTCGCTAGACTGGAGAAGCCTGTTTACTAATGGCGATTGCAATTCCATTGCTATGTTATGGTCCCATATAGTTTCGTATGCTATCGATCAATTTGTACCCAAAAATATTCGACGTGAATCTGTCCATCCCCCATGGTCCAATCTGACCCTAAAACGTTATAAGCGTGCTAAACGTTCTGCTCTAAGAAAACTTTCGAAGCATCCTTCGCTCCATTTGAGATCGTACTATATGTTCCTCAACAATCGTTATAAGCGACTGAACAAAATGTTATTTCATTCCCACCTCCTTCGTGTACAAAATAATTTAAAAATCAACCCCAAAAGCTTCTGGAACTACGTGAACGAACAGAGGAAGGAATCAGGACTACCCAACAAGATGTTTCTTGGTGACGTTGAATCATCCGTGTTGCCTGACATTTGTAGCCTATTTAAATCACATTTCAGCAATGTATTCTCTGATGAAACCTTATCGAATGATCAGATCTCCAAAGCTATCATTAATGTTCCTCGCCGTTCCCCGATTGGCCCCCATCCAATCATAACGACAGCTATGATTGATAAAGCGTGTTCTAAAATGAAACTATCTTCTAACGCTGGGCCCGATGGTATTCCTTCTCTGGTATTGAAAAAGTGCTCGAACAGCCTTCTGATTCCACTATCGATGCTGTTTAATATCTCACTCAATTCAGGAACTATTCCGGATATTTGGAAAACATCATATATTTTTCCGGTTTTCAAGAAGGGAAATAAAGCTGATGTATCTAATTATCGTGGGATAGCCGCACTATGCGCTGTGTCTAAGTTACTTGAGAATATAGTTCTGGACTTCATCAAGCATAACTGCAATAACTACATCTCGGAAACACAACACGGTTTTATGCCAAAACGATCAACTACAACGAACTTATTGTCTTATACATCTTTTATAATTCGATCCCTACAAGCACGCCTTCAAGTTGACGCTATCTATACGGATTTCTCCGCAGCCTTCGATAAGATAAACCACCAAATTGCAGTTGCTAAACTCGAAAAACTTGGATTCAGTGGATCTTTACTCAACTGGCTTCAATCATATCTTATTGGTCGGAAAATGTTAGTGAAAATCGGTGAATGCATTACAACACCGTTTGCTGTAGGTTCTGGAGTCCCTCAAGGCAGTCACTTGGGACCATTTTTATTCTTGCTCTAACTCAATGATCTTAACTTTCTATTGAAATGCCACAAACTATCTTTCGCAGATGATTTTAAGCTTTATCATCTACTAAGATCGCCCGACGACACTATATTTTTACAGTCACAGCTTGAATCATTCGTGAACTGGTGTAACGACAATAGAATGGTCCTAAATGCCTCGAAATGTTCCGTTACGTCGTTTACTCGCAAACACTCGCTATCTAGCTACGAATATAACATTTCGCAGATTGTACTGAAACGAGAGTCTACCGTTAAAGATTTAGGTATCATTCTTGATACCAAGTTGAATTTCAAAAGTCATATCGATTATGTGATCTCTAAGGCCTCTAAGCTTTTAGGTTTCGTCTTTCGCATTACTAAGAGCTTTGTCAATGTACATTGTCTTAAAGCATTATATTGTGCTCTAGTCCGCTCGACGCTTGAATATTCAGCTGTTGTCTGGTCTCCCCATTATCAAATCGACATAGATCGGATCGAAGCTATGCAACATAAATTTATTAGATTTGCCCTGCGTAACCTACCATGGAGAGATCCTACTCATCTTTCTAGTTACATAGATCGCTGTAAGCTTATTGATCTTGATCGGTTATTCGTTCGTCGGAATGTTTCCAAGGCAACTTTCGTTGCTGATTTGCTTCAATCACGTATCGATTGTCCCGAACTCCTTCAATTGATTAATCTCGACATTCATCGACGCAATCTTCGTTCCCACCCCTTTTTGAGATTACCTGTTGCAAGAACAAATTATGGTTATAATGAGCCGTTCTCCAGTATGTGCCGAACATTCAACAACTGTTCCAATGTCTTCGACTTTCATTTATTTCGAAACATGATTAAACGATTGTTTCATAGTCACCTGTCAGATTAGGATTTGTCTGGAACCGTTAATATTTTATTTTCATTCAACCCCCATTCCGTCTCTCCATCATCTTCATTTGAAACTAACTAGATTCGCTCGCCTAAATTAACCTGGTCGTTACTTCCTCTTTTTTCTGTCTTCTACCATCCATTTTTATCACCAATTAGATCTACAGGCCGATTCTAACCTCGTCGTTTTTTTCTGCCTTCCACCATCTTTTTGATAACTAATTAGATCTACATGCTGATTCCAACCCCGTCGTTCGTTTTCACTCGTTTAGCACCTCCTCCACCAAACCTTGTTTTCAATTTACCTAATAAATTTTCTCCTCTATCTCACCTTCTAAGTAAGAATACTAATATTGTTATGCTTGGTGTCATCAACTAGTTATAGTGTTATAAATTTAGTTTTAGCTGTTAGTTTCAATTGTAGTGTTAGGCTTAAATGTATCTGTTGGATCATTGTAATCTGTTGATACAAATGATGAGGAGGTTTTATGCCTGCTGGAGAGAGAGATTGCCAAATTTCATCTCCATCGGGCTTTTCCCTGCTCCAAATAAATAAATAAATTTTTTCTAGCGCAATTACTAGTAGACCGGCAAGGTCGCGGGTACTTAGTCATCATGAAGTATCAACTCGCCCGAACCGATCCAACAATCATAAATCGTCCAGTCAAGCCACAGTTTAATTTGTCACCAATCACAGTCTACCAGGGGTCATCACCAAGAAACAAATTAGTCGAAAAGTCGTTCAACTTTCCTACCGTCGATTCTGCTTAAACGACCGATGCTATGACCGTTCAGAAACGGCCTAATTGATGGTTACTTTTCACGGCCATTAATACCAGTGTCAGTGTGACGGTTTGCGTGGTGCAGATTCCTATCATTCCGTATTCGAAACAAAACAAAAAAAAAGAACTCATCTCACCCATCGCCAAGTGCGACCGTTGCGCGAGATTGAAATAACAGTCCTTTTACGGTCCAGTCGCTGAGCGTTGGGTTTTCGGTTTTACGACTGTACTGTCAAAGGCAATGGGTGTTAGATTTACGAGTGCTTAGTCCAAGCTTCTCTGGATCGAATGACAAAGTGTGTAACTCGTCTCGTCTCATAGGATCATCGCGTCTTGCGGCGGCCATTACCGGTCATCGTCGCCGCTGCGTGGGAAGTGTTTATGGAGCACTTTTATGCGGGCTCATTAAACACCCAGCGCATCACACGAAGCTACTGGTCGCACACGAATCACAACATATAAGAAATGGTAGAAAGTTTAGAATTTGATGGGGAACATTTGTTTTCTAGGGGGTTCTTGGGTCAACGAAATCAATGCCAATTAGTACCGCACGCCATCTCAATTCTATTGTTTTTTGGAATTCGATTAAAATTTAAGAATCTCAAATGCCCCTGAGTCGATTTCCAAGACAGTCAGCAATTGATTATTTCTTCTAGAATATTGACATATGTAATGTATAATTCAAAATCCGTATTATTAGGAAAATAGTTATACTTTTTCCAAAGAATCAGCATGGATTCAGCAGGACCGGTTAGCGAAGCCGTCGGTAATGACAATTTTCCAGTTGAGTTGACTAACTCTTATTTTTGTCGTTCAGTCGTTATACATTTTTCAGTAGGTCCTAATATTCCACATTCCCTGTAAATAATGAATTTCATTTAGTGAATGTAAATAATGAATGTCATTTAGTTGAAGCTTTGTTTGATGAAACTATTACAACGCTGAATCGATCAAAAACTTGATCAATATTACCACCACATGCCGAGTATGATATTATGTTCGTGAGTAATACGGTAACTTACAGTAGAGGTATATGGAAAATTAATGGAATTCAGTGATACTGACGGGCAAAATTTTTTTTTTTACTTTTTACATCTCGAAGATTCAGGCAATTCTAAGACTTTTAGTATCACAAAAAAAACATTCCATATCGGAAATTTCATGCACCCACTCCTATGGTTTCAAAACAGCTATAATCAATCCATCTTTTTACAACTAATATAATAGTTTTTATGTCGTTTTTTTGTAGCTTTCATTAAACCTTTTGCATGGTCTAACAACTTAGCAAGAGAAAACTAGAGCGAGAATTAAACAATTAAACATTGTTTATTTGATTCTCTCACAAAACTCCTTTCGTGTCCATGTGTGATTTAAAGTATATTTATGACACATGTGTTGTGAACTATAGGATTTATTACTTTTTAGGTCAATTGTAATTTACATAAGGGAAAATTGCATGTCCACCATTTTGATGTTTTTACCACACTCTTGCACAGGGATCATTCAAGGAGGGGTTTCAAAAGGTGGGGAACGCCCAAAATTTGGAAAGAAAAGTGCGTCATCCGCAATATTGACACTGTAAAATAAATTCTGAGAACGAAGTATGAGTTGTCAAGTTATTTGCACTTTTAAATAAAAAATATTCTATTGTTCATGAAACCAAATATTTGTACTACACCGCCCGTGCACTGTCAGATTATATGCAAAGCTCTTTTTTACTGGGGAGTCTTCTATGTTGTGTTTCATCACATCCAGAGTAGTTCAATTGGGAGAACGATTTCCTCGGATTTCAAGATTTCGATTTGAGAAATGTCTTTGATAATTGGTGTTGCTAGGTTTCGTACATCGTTATTTTCATTTTGTCAGACATTTTCAAAGTTTCTTTAAAAAAAAGGGACATTACCGAATGAGCCTATATAATTACTTAAAAAGCATTACTACTCAACCACAAATATTACTGTAATCACGATGAATCAGATCCAGGTTCAGTAGTGGTTCTTTTATATACTTTGTTTTTCCTTCGACTTGTCAGTTACTTATCTCACCAAACAGCTATAGTCCTTGCTGTACCCAAGTAGCAATCCGCAACTAGTTCTGATACGACAAAGTCCAAACTATGTTGCAACAAGAGCACGAATATGTGTTTTATGTTATACTGGTTAAAACATGGTGACAGCAATGTTTCATCATAACATAACTAGTTACGAAATAGTTATTTAGGTTTCCAAGCATAACATCTTTGTATCATATTGAATTAAATATATTTTATAAGCTTTCGTTACTTAATCCAAACATATTTTTAATCACAGCAATGCTTCTAGCCACTAGTTGAAAATAAGTTTATTTGACTTCAATAGTAGCAACCCGTAACTAGTTTCGATACCCCTTAACCCAACTGTGTTGCAACAAGAGCACGAACATGTTTTTTATGTTATACTGTTTAAAGCAAGGTGACAGCAGTGTTTCTTTATAACGTAAACATTAAACTAACTATCATTTGTAAGTTATCGTTACTTGATTCTAACATATCTTTAATCACAGCTATGTTTTAAGCTACTAGTTGAAAAAAGGTTTATTTTCCGTTGCGAAACCATTATAAATACGTTAACGTGTATGTGAATCGTTACTATGAATTGATATAGCAATAACTTAGATATTATAAGATTATAACATATATTTTTTTCATTACTTCAGACAGTTATCGGTAAGTTTTCCCAACGTTATGATAACTAAAATTCAAACAAAACAACCTATGTTGGCTTGAATATGGCGAACACAATATGGAGTATCAAGAAGTGTATGAAACGTAAATAAAACCAGGATATTACTTTTTTCAAAACTACTTTTTGCCGAAAATAGTGAAAGACAGAAAAGTCATTTTTGTTCTATGCACTGTCATAAACACGAAGAAAATAATGTAGGGATTGAACATCGATTGTGATAATATTAAAGTTCTCATGATATATGAATTTAAAATGATGAGAAATCACTCTACTTGGAATAATTTTGAGCATTCTGAACATAGGGTTATTTTGTTGTTTAATTTATATATCTTTATAAACAGATTTGGATTGAAGGCGCACAAAAAACAGTTAAGTAAAATTGAATTCCGCTCGACAGTTTTTGGATCGTTGTGAAATTTGTACCTTGTATCAAGTTTGTGACTTAAAGTACTCTTCTGCTTTTTTATTGATGATAGAAAAGTATTCTGGATTAATTCAATGTTTATAATGTCGATGGTGACTAAGTTTCAACTAGTTTACTTGGAAACAAGTTATTTTCAAGTTATGAAAAGATAAGTTATTTCAGTATGGCATTACAACGTAACGACAACATATTTTTAGCCGTCTTAATAACTAGTAGAAACTGCGCTTTTTGAGTCATGCAAGTGGTTAGATGTTAGTAACAATCACTCAAATATCTGGTTGCAAACTAGTCACAAACAAGCTAGCGTAACAAAAATTGTTACTTGGGTATCAAGCATACATCTCCACATAACTCGGTCCATGGCTGGGCTGCTCGTCGCCAGCCACTCAAGGCACGTATGCCACTTGATCGATCCACCTTGCTCACTGCGCATTTCTTCTTCTTCTTGTACCAGTCGGATTAGATACAAGACCCATTTTCACTGGACTGTTGGCCGACATCCTTATGACATCGTAGACGTCCAATTTTAGCTGTCCGTACGATGGGTGGTTCTCCTAGCAGCTGTTGCAATTCGTGATTCATACGCCGTCTCCACGCTCCGTCTTCCATCTGCACTACGCTATAGATGATCCTCAGTACCTTTCTTTCGAAGAGACTAAGGTCCTCTGTCAACAAAGTCCAGGTCTCGTGGCCATAGAGAACAACTGGTCTAATGGACGTTTTGTAGATTTGTCAATTTCGTGCGGTGGCGTACTTTTCTCTATCGAAGAAATTTTCTGAGTCCAAAGTACCTTATGATCAAAAAAGAACCGGAATTTTCGATTTAAAATTCCCGCGCTTGTCCAATCGATAAACTTTTATTCTCTCAACGTTGGCAACACTTTTATACACATTCTGTCAAATTTCGACGCATATCGTACGATTAGTTTTTGTTTGGTGTCTATACAAAGAAGTTGAAAAATTTTCGTGTGGCGATTTTTATAATCGATGAAAATTTAGAACAACGTGCGTGCATCAAATTTTGTGTTACAAATGGATTTAAGTGTTCCGAAACGTTGAAATGACCCCACATTCATCGAATGCATCATAACTGGTGATGAGGTGTGGATCTATGAATATGACGTCGAAACCGCACAACAATCGACCGAATGGCGATTCGAAGGCGACGTATAGACGCCAACCAAAAACTAATCGTGCGATATGCGTCAAAATTTGACAGAATGTGTATAAAAGTGTTGCCAACGGTGAGAGAATAAAAGTTTACCGATTGGACAAGCGCGGGAATTTTAAAACAAAAATTCCGGTTCGTTTTTGATCATAAGGTATGCACGATTTCTTGCCAAAATAAGTCTATGAATTTCTCTGCTGGTGTCATTATCGGCGGTCACCAGTGAGCCCAAATACAAGAACTCGTTAACCACCTCGATATCGTCACCGTCTATCAATATTCGTGGTAGGAGGCGTAGTGTTTCTTCTCTAGAACCTCTTTTCCTCTCATGTATTTTGTTTTCGACGCATTTATGGCCAGTCCGATACGCCTAGCTTCAGCTTTCAGTCCGATGTAGGTTTCCGTCATCTTCTCAAGGTTACGTGTTACAATATCAATATCGTCAGCTAAGCCAAAAAGTTGTATGAACTTTCGGAAGATCGTGCCACTCGTGTCGATCCTCGCTCTTCGAATCACACCTTCCAAGGCAATATTGAACAAGATACAAGAGAGTCCATCACCATGCCGTAGCCCTCTCCGAGATTCGAAGGGACTCGAGAGCGTCCCAGATACTCGGACGTAGCACATCACTCTATCCATCGTTTCTTTGACCAATCGCGTCAGTTTATCCGGAAATCTGTATTCGAGCATGATCTGCCATAGCTATTCTCGATCGATTGTATCGTATGCCGCTTTGAAGTCAATGAATAGGTGATGCGTGGGTACCTTGTATTCACGACACTTCCGCAGTACTTGTCTTATCGCGAATATGTGATCCGTAGTGGCGCGGGCTCCAGTGAATCCCGCTTGGTACGGCCCTACGAATTCCTTAGCTATTGGTGATAGACGACGGCAAAGGATTTGGGAGAGTACCTTGTAGGCGGCGTTCAGCAATGTGATTGCGCGGTAATTGCAACAGTCTAGCTTATCGCCCTTTTTGTAGACGGGACATACCACCCCATCCATCCATTCCTGCGGTAGAACCTCCTCCTTCCACATCTTAGAATTCATCCAGTGCAGCGCTCTAGCCAGTGCCTCTCCTCCATGTTTGAGCAGCTCGCCTGGTAACTGGTCATTGCCCGCGACTTTGTTGTTCCTCAGCTTGCCGATCTCTTCACTTATCTCCGACAGATCAGGGACTGGGAATCTGTCGTCGGCGAAGCGTGAACCCAAATTGATTCCTGTGCCGTTCTCTGTATCCTGCGCTTCGCCATTCAGATGCTCGTCATAGTACTGCTTCCACCTGTCGATCACCTCACGTTCGTTCGTGAGAAGGTTACCACTGGTAACGGCCTGTGGCGTGTAGCCTCTACGTGAGCGGTTCACCTTTTCATAGAACTTCCGTGTGTTATTTGCGCGGTACAGCTGTTCCATCGCTTCGCGATCTTGATCTTCCTGGTGGCGCTTTTTCCTCCGGAAACCCGTGTTCTGTCTGTTCCGTGCCTGTCTGTATCGTTCCTCGTTCGCCCTCGTGCGGTGTTGCAGCATCCTCGCCCTTGCTGCATTCTTCTCTTCGACCAACTGCTGACATTCGCCGTCGAACCAGTCATTTCCTCGATTCGATAACCTCGTACCTAGTACGGTTGCAGCAGTGCTACTTACGGCGGACCTTATATTCCTCCAGTCGTCTTCAAGAGTCGCCGCGCCAAGCTGCTCTTCCGTTGGTATCACTAGCTCCAGTTGTTGCCCGTATTCCTCTGCTGTACGAACGTTACGTAATTAATCGTGATTGAATCTTTGTCCTTGTCCTTATACTCATTAGTACGTAACAGTTTATGTTGAACAGTCAGAGCCGGTGAAACATGTTAAGCCCAGGTGGGTAATTTTTCGTACCAGGGAGAACGACCCACTATTATGAAGTATTATTTAGTCGATTTTTAAATAACATTTTGTTTCGATATAACTTTGCATGAGACGCGTAAATTCGAAGCTTGAAACGTTTTCGATATTTTGTTTTTCTGATTTTTCCGTGACCAAATTAAGCAGTCATCCGGAAAAAATGTGAGCAAGTTTTGATAATCGTTATGGATGAACACAAAATCAAAGTCCGACTGAACTGGAAGTGCTTTTATGATCGTGCGCAAATATCTGGGCATGAAAAAAATCTTTTCCAAATAGGTGCCTCGTTCGCAACAACGCATCAACAATCCAGAGAGCTGGTCGGCGTTTCTTGCGTTGGTATGAAACAGTGGACGAAACATGGATCTATCTTTTTTCTCCGGAGTAGATTCAACATTTAGACGGGGAAAACGCAACAGGTAACTGCAACAAGTATGGCGTCAGTTTTTAGATGCTCGAGGTATAATTAACGTCGACTATCTTGAGAAGGAAGTACCAGCAAAAGTTTTTAGTTATTAATACGTTGGGAGTTATTAATGTGTTTAAAGTATGGAATTGTAAAAAACGGCCTCATACGAAGCAGAAAAAATCATCTTTAACCAAGACAATGCACCGTGCCACAAGTCAATGAAAATAATGGCCAAATTAAACGTATTGGATACCGATCTGTTTCTTCACCCACCATATTCTCAATAACCTAGCCCCCAGCGACTACTTGTCATTCGATGATCTGAGAGACTGAAGCCTATTTTAAGGCTATGTACAAATCATTCTATGAGTATGATATGAAAAAATTTAGATAATAAATAAAGAAATTTTGCTCAAGAAATGTTGTTTTCCTAGTTAGTTCCTGAACTTTTTGGACGGTGTGGAAGCAACCTTCTCTACGGCAGTATCGAACCGCACAGAGTGCAAGTCGATTCGACACTGAATTTGGTTTTCTGTGAGTAATTTTCTCAAATGCGAACGCACTCATTGAAGAGCAGAAATCATATGGAAACCGTGAACTTATGTACACGAAACCGTCATATCAATTAGAGGAATGACAATGGTTTGAAAAACAGGGAGCATTACACATTGTTCGTGGATGAGTTGTGGATGTTCAAGACGTAAACACTGTCTATATGGTTTTACTTCTATGTTTTGAATTTGTACCCCGGTATAGAAAACAAAGACGCAATCCTACGTCAAAAGATTTTGAGTGATTTCATCTATGTGAACATAAAGAATGGAAAGGCGAGATGTGACAAAGTTGACTTTAGCAAACTGAAATCTTTTACTAACTTAACTATCGCAAGAGGAGTTGAACTTAAGCATCTCATCAATGCAAATCACTCGAGTCTCTGATATGCCGGAAAGTACCGATAAAGGTCTTTTACCACTTACTATCCGAACCGACAAAAGAATAGTTATTAGAAGTTGTTACTTTCTAATTGCGGCTGCATTCTCGTACACAATTAATTCTTCACTATCTCTAATAGTGAAAAGGTAAAAATAGCATGATGGGTTTCCATCAGGCAGCGGTGAGTGCAGCGCTACTGAATACGGCTTACAACCTAGGCTAAACAGCCAGCACGCTGTGTTTCTGGGGGCATAAGCAATAGTTCGAACAAACCTTTCATTCTGATGTTCAACTAGCTGTATAGAGATTGAGAAAAATATCCATACAGTGAAGAACTCAATGTGTATAAGAATGCTGTCGCAAGTAGAAACTGGCAACTTCTGGTTACTTTCCTTGTACCGGTTCGTATAGTAATGGTAAAAGACCTTTTTCGGTACTTTCCGGCGTATCAGAGACTCGAGTGATTTGCATGAATGAGATGCTTAAACTCGACCCCTTTGGTTGAAGGTAAAAGTTAAGTCACTAAAAGATTTCTGCTTGCTCAAATGACCATTGTCAAGCTTCACCTTTTTGTTATATATCTTCACATCCTTGCTCTACCTTGAGTACTAGCATTTTATAATTCTGATTTTATTTATTAATCTCAGTTACAATAAAACTATTTTTATTGTTATAAATGACACTAATATTACTACTATTTTTCGTTAGAAATTACAAGTGGGTAATTACTCACCTTTGGAATTTTCGGGTGGGTAGTACTACCCACCGTACCCACCTCTTTCACCGACCCTGCACCCAGTAGTTCCACATAAACCGCTAAACAGTCATACATTTTTTGCTTCATACAGAACACTTTCTGTTTCCACCGAAGTACAACGTCTTCACTAACGTGCCGAACGTAAACGAGTTTTGGCTTATACTGGTCGATTCTGGTGGTGATTTCATAAATATTATCCATGGTGTGCTATCGTAACTCGAAAATACAGTATTTTCATGAAAATGTGACTGATTTGACACATTTGTGAAATCGATTTTATTCACCGTAAAAGTAACGCTTTCAAAGTACAGAACGAAATAATAAGGTGACATTTTACTCGCCGGTGTGTTTAAGAAGTTTTCCGAATGACCATCACTATCTGCAATATCGCTTATCATCAGTCGGTCATCGGTTGGTCCAAATCCGAAACACACGCAGCATAGCGCCCAAGTTACATCAACAGCTTCAACTATGGCTCGAAAAAAGAACCAGCCAAAACGCAAAAGTCACGTCCCCATAATATTGCCGGAGTCAAGCCCACCGACACCGGAGCGAGGACGCGCTGAGGTAGGTTGACAAATTGAATTTTTCATCACGGCTTCCGAAAAATGTCGTGCATGTCAAATTATGAATCTATTATTTTTCGGTGGCTTGTTTCGAGCGGATTCACGGCAGTAAGTAAATATCCGACGGCAACCGACTGCGGATGATGAGATGATGATGACATGACACGTTGGGATTGGGATCAACGAAAAGCGAAAAAATGAAAAAAAAATCCCGGTGAATTCATCAAATGCCGATGCTGCCGACGCTGGACCTGTCGATCGCGCGGGGGCACATAACATACCTACGTGCAGGAAATTGATTAATTGTATTAAAATTTCCCGCAGATTGACAATCGCCTATCTGCCTGTGCTGCTGCTGGTAGCATCCTGTCGGTGATTCTAGCTTGGAATATTCAAAACGTTATCTTTTCACGCCTTTTTTACCGGCCCAGAGGTGCAATGTTGACGATGTTGGGTTTGGTGAATGATGAGGTGTTCGTGGGATTGAGTAACAGGAAATGCAACAGATAGCTTTTGGGCGGGAGTTTGTTTCGAAGGTAAGCTGCCTCAATTGTGGCTACGAGTTCCCATGATTTGGAGTTTACATTTTGATGGTATCGAATATATTAAACTTCCAAATGTTGGATGCAATTGTAAGTTCATGATCATGCCTAAGTGAAAACGGCATCTTGTTCAGTAGTCAGTAGTCATATGCTTCGAATGTGATTTTTTTTTTTACGATGCTATATGTTATCTTTACCGCTTCCTAAGCGAAAAAAGCATTACCGGAGCACCGGAACGAACTGCAGTACGTGCCATCACATCAATTTGACTAATTAATTTTCCATTTCTTGAATGAGAGAGTCGCTCAAGAGATGGCATACGAAGTTGACTTTTGTACTTGAAAGGTGCATCTTCATCAGGCCTTTTCGATTCGACGTATGTACCAAGCATACAAAGTGACTCATCTTAAACTCTACGGCTGTGAACTCCATCGGAAATTTGTCGATTCATTCAGACCCCAAGGCTTTTGTTTCGTACCCGTTTCGAGTTAAAAATACTACTACTGTATTTACTGAACAACTCATGTGGTATTCAATTTGAGCAGAAACTAATCGTTCGGACGAGATTGAAACTAAAATAACTTCACGTTTTTTCATTGTTTGGTTTGTATTCCATCTGACTTTTGAGCAATATGACGTTGAAAAAATCCGAGCGGTAACGTGAGATTTTATTGAATTTTAAATTCAAATTCGTCTGTCTTTACTCCAATGATTTCAACCGAGGTCAAAAGTGGTCAAAATAAACAGCGCAACAAACCGAAGACCTACAGTGGTCTTCATATATAGCCCTTTTTTTAATAACTATTTATTGGAATATGAGTTAAAATTAAATGATTAAGATTTAAATTGATGTTCGGCAACAAGTGGTGACTTTTCAGCTCTATTATATACATGATTTGGTTAAGGAGTGTAACGAAAAGTAGTTAGCAACATTGATTATTGAATAAACAAGCGAAAAAAAACATATTTTGACATCAGTTTTCGATATATTGTAGAAAAATTACATTGTTATGCATTTCACTGATTATATTGAAGAAAATCCTAGTTTCTGTAAAACGCTCGCACTTTGGACTTGACATTTTTCATTAAATTCTGCACAGTTTCTTTTGTGACTTTCCTGGTGGCAGCTGTCCAGTTTTTTTTTTTGAATTCCTGCATGTTTTGGGACACTGTACCTTCCTTCCGAAAGTGCCGCTTGACAATTGCCCAATACCTTTCAATTGGCCGAAGATCCGGGCAGTTCGGTGGGTTGATGTCCTTTTCCACGAATTGTACATTATTTTTTGACAACCACTGTAGAACGGAGTTGGCGTAGTGGGCTGAAGCCAAATCCGGCCAAAATTATACACGGAACCACCCGCGATCCCATTTTAACCAGAATATTAGTTGATTTTCTGAATTCGATTGGTTAATATTTGGTACAACTAATCGATTGTTGTTTTAACTAAACTGTCATTTTTGTTTTTCGATTAGCAGAAACGATGGTTGAAACAACTAATTTAACTGTTTGAAAAAAATGCTGTCAATTAGTGAGGACACATACCTTTCAATGTCAACAAATATTTTAGTTGAAATAACTGGTGCTGTTATTGAAACAAAATTCTGTTAGTTGAAAAATAAATCGGTTTTATTTGTTTTAGACATTGCAAATAGTTGAATCAATTCGAACAATGTTATTCATTTGCGAAAATTTTAGTCAATTTATACCGCTGACAGACATGTGATTTCCGTACAATGATTTCTGAACAACGTTGTACGCGTACAACGATGAGGTGACAGACATGTTTTGCGCACAGAATGAATGTACTGTGAAACGAAAAAACTCAAAATTTAACTTAATTTCTCAGCTCCGATGATCGATGATATAGAAACCAAAAATTTTTGTGGTTTGAAGATTATTACTAGCAACTAATTTATGACAGATATAATCTTGTCTCTCTGTCTTAGCTATTAAACTATTTGTGTGTGAGTGTTCATTGGATGACAGTATCACTCATATCATTGTTTAAATGTAATTAGCATTAGAAAAAATTAGATGTTCATAATTTTGATCTTCTACCGTAACATTCACTGATAAAAATAAAAAACAAATATAAATATAGAATGGAGGAAATATGAAAGGCTTTTAGAACTAATTTTCGGAACACGAGCACTATTTTTTGCAACGACGCTGATTTCTAAAAAAATGGTGATGAATCACTAAATTTTGTTTGTAAATCTTACCGACTTTTGCCAAATCCGCATGAATTTCAAGGTGTTCAGTCATAATTCCTTTTTCACCCGCATATTCAGGATAAAAATAAGAGCGCATAAACTATTAAGATTGAGTCTCAAAATAGTAAATAAATCTAAGATATTATGTAACCATCAGAAACGGCATGGCACACACATATTTCAGAAAAATTCTGTCAACGTAACAGTTTATTCATCACGAAATTTTCATAAAAAGGATTATGTTCATCATAAAACTGAATTTAAAACCTTCTTGAATTTTAAATCAATCCGAAATAGATTTGACATAGGTTTGATGCTATTATATAATAGCAAAGTGCTTCAGAAATCTGATGAAAAACGGTCTACTACACTGGAATATAATCTGATAATGGTTTTATTAGGATTTTGAGAAGTTTAAAGAAGATACTCACACTGAAAGACATGATTCGATGTTCTCTCTATTCATACCCCAAAATAAGACTCTTTCTAAACAATTTAAAAACAAGTTTTCTTTCCATCGAACGGCATTCAACCCGATGACACAAGACGAAGTAATAAGAAGATTTAGAGTTTCCAGAAGTGAATATAGGGGACCAATGTTATAAATGGAATTTCGATAGGTCATCAAGAAACAGGATGATTACACAATTGGTTTATTCATGTATTGGATATTTATCGTTTATTATTACCACATGTGCATTCAAAATATGAATCATTATGTTTTTAAATCCATTTCAACAATAATCTTACTTGTTATTGAATAGAAAACAATTACTCAATAGTGCTGATTTTTTGAACAAATATGAATAAATTGCTTTCTTTATTTGTATTTCAAAACTTCACCTAATTAATGAATATTTTTTGGTTTGACTGCTTTTTGAAAATATGCTACAAAGTATATAAGTTTTATGCTGCTTGTTAGCATTTTACCGAGGTTTTTTTTCAAAATATGACGATGGTTGTTTATTATTTGATGCTCAGAAGAAGGAAATACTGTTTCATGAGTTCACCATCGCTCGCCAATGGCGCTGGTAGCAGTAAACAGTGATGTGATTTTGCGCTGTACAACGATGAATGACCGTAGTACGGAAATTACCGTTGTATCATGATGCTCGCGTGATACCACCGTGATTCAGGGTGACAGACATGTGATTTCATGGTGTACAGTGATACCGATATCACATGTCTGTCATAAGCATTATATGAGCTTGGGTGCATCAACCGCTGGGAATTGGAACTTTGCGACGGCAATTCAAACGCGCCATTCAATCGCAACGCGTTCTGTGTGTTAGAAACCCTTCGCTCCTGTTACTTTCATAAATTAAATTCATGTCAAAAAGCGTTTTATTGCTAATGCATGAACATCATCATCGGTATCAAACAGCTGGAAGTAAAACAGTCTGCTGGAAGTAAATCAATGATCGAGTTTAAAGCATAAAATTTTTGTGCATACCTAAACAATTAGGAGGTGATCATTCATTAACATTTTCTAATTTGTCACCAAATCTTTTTCATCTTAAACAAGGTTAACTTTATCACAACACCGCTGTTAGATAAACACTTGTTATCATAAATTTCTCAAATCGAATGAACACAATTTCACCAAACGCTTTAACCATCGATGTTGTTTTCATTGACATTTTGAAGCGACGCGAACAGATTTCAACTAAAAAAGTTGTTGATTTTGCATTGCGATTATTGTTTTGCTTTCAACTGTCTCCGGCATTTGACAGCATTCAAAACATATTTTTCAACTACTTGAATATATGCAAATCAAAAACCGTATTGGTTAAATCAAAAAGAAATTAGTTAAATCAACTATCGCAAAAATCAAAAACTGCGATATCGCAATTTTATGATCGAAGGGTTCTCCGTGTATTATCCTGATACCAGTTTGTGAATAAGTCTAACTGTGACTGCAAATATATAATGTCCTCTTGACATTCAACTAAATAAAATAGCTTGAAGTCGTCTGCGAAGGATAGTTTGTGGCATTTCAATATGAAGTTGAGATCATTGAGGTAGAGTAAAAATAGAAATTGTCCTAAGTGACTGCCTTGAGGGACTCCAGAGTGAACAGCGAAAGGCACTGTAATGAAGTCTCCGATCTTCACAGACATTTCGCGACCAATTAGATACGACTCGAGCCAATTCAGCAACGATTCACTGAAACCAAGTCTATTGAGTTTTGCTACTACTATTTTTTGGTTTATTTTGTCAAAGGCTGCATCAACCTGTAGGCGTACTTGTAGAGATCGAACTATAAAAGAAGTGTAGCAGTTGATCGTTTCGGCATGAATCCGTGCTTAGTTTCTGAAAGGTAGTTGTTTTTGTTGTGCTTCAAGAAATCCAGAACAATAGTTTCAAATAATTTAGATACGGCACATAGTGCGGCTATACCACGATAATTGAATACATCGGCTTTATTTCCCTTCTTGAAAACTGGAAAAATAAATGATTTTTTAAAAATATTTTGAAATATTCCTGACTTAAGAGAAATATTAAACAACATTGACAGTGGAATTAGAAGACTCTTCGAGCACTTTTTCAATACTCAATACTAACGATAGATATTTAAAGAAGATAGTATGATGGATTAGTTTATGATACCGTGTAATATGTATCATTTGAATAAATGTAATCTGTTGTTACAAAAGACGAGAAGGTTTTATGCCTGATGGAGAAGGAGAAATAAAATCTCAGCTCCATTGGGCGTTTCCCTTGCTCTTAAATAAATAAATAAATGCACGGAGTTACCTTCTGAGTTTCACCACATTCAATGTATTTCAATTGACATAAAAAGTAGTAAAAGAAATGCATCATCTAACTCATCATCAAGAACTGACTGTATCGGAACAACCACTTGCTCAGATATCTTTAGCCTAGAAGAAGTCTAATGAAAGGAACAGCGGAAATCGAAAGAGTTTTCTGCTGAAAAGTTTATGAATTATAGGACTAAAGTAGGACGTATCACGTAAAAGAATTGCGTTCCATTTTTGGCATGAAAAGACAAGCATTTTCCTTGTTGGCCACATCCCAAGGCAAACGTAGATTGAAAGTAAAATGTGACATCTAGAACTGCGTAGAAAGAGAACAATCCCATTTGTCTGGAATATTTTCCCACAAAACAGAAAAAGGTGTCAAGTTGGAAAGTGACGGTCACGATGCGACCGTTGGACTGAGATTAGTGGTACTTGGTATCCGCTCCAGAAACTACTCGTCTCCGGGTTTATCACCGGCTTTATAGAGCCGCAGTGAAAGGAGTGAGTGTTCCGTGCTAATGACGGTGTGTTCAGGTTTTATCACATGTTTGCTAAATCCTTTCTAAATTGCTCGAAATGAGCCGGTTAAGCAAACCCAACGCTAAAGTGACGCACGGTGACATTTTATGAAACCCGGTTACCCAACAAGCAAAACAAACCAGCCAGCAGGACAACCGTAAATCTGACCCGGAAGGTCAAACAAATTAGAGGTGTTTGTTCGGTGCTTGTGGGATTAAATAATCACCACACATTTTCCGAAAGAAATGAGGTTCTGTAGATTTTGCGGTAGTCGTAAAGAGCATGCGGTGATGCGATAGCAGAGCGAAATGGTTGACAAATATCTGAATCTGGATGGATGAATAGTGTTTGTGTGTTTTCATCATTAAACTCTGTTCTAAGATTTCGAGTTAACTAGTGAAAGTTAATTCTATTCAGAAGGTTGTGGCCTGTTGCATCCACAAATTTATCTGATGTCATGCCGTGATTTCATTAAAGTGCACCCTTGCAGTTCGAGTAAGCTTGAAAATGTCACTGACCCCATAAGAGGCTTATTTCGACCGACCAACCGACCGTCTAGTCGCTGAAATCCTTACAGATTTACTGCCATTTATCAATGTCATTAAATGCGCCAAGCAACAGCTTGTCCTGCAGTGGATGAAGACGCGTCGTTGCTCAGTAAGGGAAATGCAAATTTCCCGACACAACTAGGCAACCTCTTCGCCGCTCTCGTTGGTGACAACGGGCGGAAAGGTGGTGTGTTCGATGATCATCATAAACGACGCCGGACTCCTCGTGAAAGCCAAGTTCCAAAGGTGAGTAAGTGCTAATTGCTATTAAGGTAAATATCGCTTACAGCTGACGACGCTCAGAGCGTGGCCTGGTCCGGAACGCGCTGCTCAGGTGTCTGCTGCAATGGATAAAACCGGCAACTCGAGACGATAAAGATAAATTTGCAAATTGAATCTTTAAATAAGTTTACAGGCTCTCAACAAGCTGGGCTACATTATCATTGTCATCGGCGTCATCTGTTGACACTCTGCCGTCAATGACAGAATTGCATTTCCGATGTCGCCGCGAAGTGGCGGATTGGTTTGTGCACTTCAGTTTTTGTTTTTATTTTGTTTTGTGCAATCGTGGGAGTCATCGCAAGCTGCTGTTTAATCAAATCGTGCTAATTATTATAGCTAATTGTTTGTGTGGTGGCGTTTAAGAGGACCACTTGATCACACCTCTCCTCGTTGATTTCCGTTTGCGTGGCATTATGGAAAATGATCGGGTGGGATTTTTATGTGCTTAGTGCGGTTGCTTGCATGCTAAAACCATTGGTCCCGGAGCCTTGAAGTATCAGGATTTGAGAGAATATCATTTACTATTTACTGGCCCGAAAATGCGTTACTTGAGGAATGTATTTCTTTTGAAGCTCGTGGGTTTTTTAGATTTTTACGAGGTTTGATTCACACGTGTTTTATTTCATGCAGTTCGCTTGTGTTTGAATTCGGAAATACAAAATCAAAACTGGAGCAACGAACGCAAGTAAACATGTTATTTTAGGTGTCGTCGTTTTTCAAAAACATAACATTTTAATTGTTAATGATTCAGATTAAAAGAAATTCGTCGTGCATTTCACTGATTTGCTTTTTAAAATGCATATCTTTTGAGGCACAGGTTAAACTCGCGTAAACAATACGTTCATCACACCATTTCGTTTAATTCATATTTGAAATTTTCAAAGATTTCAAAGATTACCATCATAACAGAAACACGCCTGAAGTTATACTCAACAACGTCCAATGCGTTACGCTTAAAGGGTGTAACCGGGTTTGCATATAAAAACTGCTTCCAAACAGAACTTTAATTGATATAAGCTGTTTGAAAGGGTTTGTATTGGAGATGATTTTCCCAAAATTTTAACCCTTCAACTTCTGGAGTTAGGATGATTCTTCTGATTTTCTTTTAATTTAAATTTTCAAAAACCTCTTTAGCAACAAAATTGAAAAAAATCAGGAATATTTTAGGTAATATGAGAAATCTTTCGGATTTTTCCATTTCGGAATTTAAAATTCAATTTCATTCAACGAACGATGATCAAAAACAGATACAAATCCTATAAAACTGTCCGATAAATTCATCTAGTTTGTGAGCATATAAACATAATTCGGCACTACTGGTCTCCCCTTTTCCTGTTCCGAAAACACCGAAAGTAGTGAAGAAAATCTCTAACAATATAACTCACTGCAATTTTTCAGCAACGCTTGAACCGATTTTTACAAATCATGGTTTGAAATAAAGCTCATATTATCCTTAAAATGACTACTATGTAATTTCATCCGGATTCGACTTCCGGTCAGTCATGTCCATCTCCTCTGTGTGACGAAGAGCAAGCAAAATTTCTCCCCTCGCACTGACAACTTCAACGAGAGCTCTTCTCTTTCACCACTGTTGTATAAAGTGTGCACGCATCATGAGTGCGTTTGTTGATTTCCTTTTACCTCTTCCACTGAATCGCACCAAAGTGCTAGAGCAATAGCTAATAAATTCTCTGAGGTGGATGCAGATACTTTCACAGAGGTGTACACGCCGGTGAGCACTCTGCTGGTTTGCGTAGAAGAAGCGTGGGCACGCAAAATAAGCAAAATAAAACAATTTATCGTAAAATTTTCGGTTTTCCTTGCAAATTGCAAGGCCAGATCTCCTCTCTATTAATTGAATTTCACAGAAGTGTTCGCTCACCATCACGCGCCAGTGGTCACTTGGGTGTATTTAGACGAGAGCGCGTGTGAGCGATTCATGCGAAGAGAATGTGTTTCACTCGCGCCAGCTGCTTTAACCACAAGCACACACTCAAATGCTGTCTATTCGACACTGAGAAGAAGTGCGCTTTCCTCTTTGTGCGATGCTTCGTTTTTTGCATCCTCGGTGTGGAGAAGAATCTGACGCCAGCGTGTATCACTCTGGTGAAATGCCATCTCTGCTTCCGGTTCTGCAGTTTGCAGGACGAGGAGTTTTCAAATCGCAATATAGAATGACAATATGTACAACACCGGTACGTGGTGGTACGGTGGAAGAAGAAAACACAAAACGAACGATGCGTGCTTAGTTCTATTTTGTACACGCTATAAAGAAAACAAAACAGTTACAGATGTCTGCTACTAGTGAGTTATATTGGTAAAAGACTGTGCTGCGATTGATAAAAATATTTCATTCGCACTTACAATTTTTTACCACTTTAGATTTTACATCACAAATACATCATTTATGAGTACTTTATGCTGTATTATTATCAGATTTTTGAAAAATGTAAACGGGTATAATATCAGACTTTCGAAAAAATAAATCAATCGAAAAACTATGCGTCTCCATCAAATTATCATCAGATGGAGACGCATGGTATTACGTTCTGAAATCATACACCACTCACCTTCAGAACTAAATTCGATGCGTTTTCATCTACAACTTGAGTACAGGTCTTGGGTATTAAAGTAATTAATAATGATAAAAGAAATTCGTTTCTAATGTATTTTACACACACCCGTACCTGATTTACCTAGTAATAATGTAAGGAAAGCACTAGTGAACATGTGTGCTAGCTGACGGTTGTAATTCATAAGGAATTATTCAGGACATGAATCATGAATCAGAACTAATGAATTGACAAATATTTAGTTTTATATAAATTTAATTTATGAACTGATAAGTCATTTTGCATTTATTGTATTTAAAACAAATAAATAAACAAATACACTGTAGTCAATATTAATCTCACATATTTGCTATATTTTGGGGCGTTTTTGCTACGTTTTGGGGGTAGATTTTATATAAAAACCAGTTTTAATCCACCTAGTGGTGCAATGATGCCTTTCTCATATTCCTTCCATATCATACAGCAGAAATTTGATTTCTATTGCCGTTACTTCCGAAACCGAAAGCTGAATATCGGCATAGTGACAAACACATTTTTTCCGATTCTCTATGAATTTTGGAAACAAATGTACCGGTAGTCGGACTTGGATAAAATTCAGCAAAACATTTATGGGACTATCAATGGTTTGTTTGGTTATAGAGTCGCATGGTCTGCAAACTAGAGAAAATCACTAGCCAATATAAAGAGGTCGTTTATGAGCAAAATATTCCTGAAATTGACGTTTTTACACTGAGCATCCTACCTCCGGAACCAAGGGTTTGATCCGAATGAAAATTGGGATATTCTTATGACATCTTAAGAACTTCCATCTCCGAGAAAAGTGAGTGACATTATTTTCACATTTTGGATGTACTATTATCACCCTGTAATTCCGATACCGAAAGTTGGATCCAAATGAAATTCAGGAACTTTGTATGGGAGTACAATAAAAGCTTTCATTTGAATCTAAGTCTTATGTAAATCGATTCAGCCTTTTCCGAGAAAAGTGAGTGACAATATTTGTCACACACATACACACACAGACATCGACGAGCTGAGTCGAATGGTATATAACATTTGGCCTTCAGGGCCTCGGTTCAAAAGCCATTTTTGCAGTGATTATATAGCCATTTTGATGGTTGCATCACTCATACCCTTATATCTCTAGAACCGAAAGTGACAGCCACTTGATCTTCGAACTTGATCAATGGCCCAACAGTAGCTTTCAATCGAGCCTAAGCTTGTTAAAATCGTTGTTAAAGCTATCCCTGAGAAAATTGAGCAGTAAAAAAATCTTTTAAGACATTTTCTGATCTGAGTCGAATGGTACATAATAATGGTAATATGTCTTCTCTAGCAATTCTGGAAGTATGTACAAGGTGAAGTGTGCTGAAATTATCTGTCTACTGTCAGATGAGTTGTCACTCATCTGTCAAACCAGAGGTGGAAATAAGCCCATTTTGCGCATGAAAATGTGAATCAAGATTTCCGATTGTGAATCAAAAAATCGAACACCGTGAATTAATTAATTATTGGGTAACAAAACTAAAATTGCGATTATGTTTTTAAATTGTGCCAAATTGAAGACTTTCCTAAATTCAAAGTAAAACCAAAATTTATCTTATCAAAAATCATTCATTTCGAAATTCATTATAATTTCTACAATAAATATGTGATATGAAAAGATAATACTTACTATTTTTATTTGCTGTGAATCAAAAAAATTGCTTATTTCCACCTCTGTGTCAAACCACAATACTTAAAATCTAAACAAATTTCAGTACCAAAAAAATTCACTCTGGTGACGTCAATTCTCCATAAACGTGGAAGAAGAAGGCATCTTTAAGTTACTAGGTAGATTCAAATAAAATTTTGTAATCATTATTCGCTAAGCAGCTTACGTTCGCAAATTTCGCAAGCAAAGGTCAGTTAATAAAACTAATGTCAGAAGCAACAACATTCTATCGAAACCCCGGAATTGTTCTCGATAAGATTGATATTCTCAATATTTCAGGGATTTTACATTCCTGGAAGCAACAGAACACGACCGAACAGCTTTACCCAGTCAGGACAAAAAGAAAAACCGAAACCTTAAACAATAGTGACTAATACATATTCAACAGTGTTGTCAATGGTGCAGAAAGCGAGGTTCGCAGATTTGCATCTGCTACTGCCTGCTGCTGCTAAATGGAATGCAATTCTCCATTGTCGCGTCGTCGTCGATGCCGCTTTACCCTGGCGCGGTCCTGTCGGATTTACTGCACATGCTGCACTCGGTCTTGCGACCATGCCTTGTTTGTTCCGCCGTACCGAGGACAGGCCAACGAAGATAAATCAGTCATTCAATCTGTTTTCGATTGTGGTCCGTGTTCGGAGAGCCGGGAAAAAATAAATGTTCTGGGATCCCTCCTGGGAACTTGTCGCGGCAGAAATTTCAATTCTACACAACCGCTTATATGGACATACCACGTGACACTGGCGTAGCCGAGGACGTGGACGTTTTATGTGTCCCAACAACTCTTAGAACTCACCTCCACCAAACGGATCCTGCTACGCCACCGCACCGAACAACTCATAGGAATTGCTCAGTTTGATGGGAATATTTACCTCCGAGCAGAATCGATAATTCTTCGGCAAACATATCGATGAGCAGTGAATTGATCTGCTGGCTGCTGGCTGCCGCTGACACTGGCATCGCCGATTGTTGGACGAGCTGCCATCGCACTTGGGTCATAGGTTACGTACACACCGGGTTGTTCCCTCAAAAGCTCACAAAACCGTCACCATTATGCAGCCAGCCAGCCAGCAGTCAGTGTGAGAAAGTTTGTTTTTCATTTTTCCGCGACAGCCAGCCACCGAACAACAGCGGTCGTGATTGTCCGATCGTAATCTGTGGCGGTTTCAATCGCTTTCAGTGGAAAGCACCTTGTTTGGTGACTACCGTGTTTCGTTTAACACACCGTTGACGCCATCTGGCCATCCTGATAGGCCGGCCCGAGCCGGAGCGATATCACGAACAGCGATTTGTACCTCGTCGCGTCGCATCGCATCGCATCGCCCGGGGTGGGGGCTCTACCAAATACATGTGATATTTTCTGCTAATTTTATACTTTGTTTGCTGATTTCAGCGGAAAAGCGGGTGGCCTCACCAGGAGGTGGCCTACGAAGCGAAATTGGCGGTGAAAGTAATAAATTTTGTAATACTTTATCTACAGTGGTCGTTCAGAAAATCGTGCCAGGAAGCAGGCAAACTTTGCCGTTTAATGTGCAGAGTCACCACCGTGGGGTATTGCCCCGATACTCCCACACTTAATTAAATAATAGCTGTTATTAGCCGAACAGGAGTGATGTTGGGCAGATTGTAATTAAGATTAACTAATTGTGTGGTATCGGGCGCAAAACACGCTCGAGCATGCACAAGAATTATACGTTCTTGTCAAAAAGCGATCGCGTTCTTATTAATTGCGGAAACATAACCTAACTTACGAAAGAATGTATAATAACTATGCAAAACTGTTGGCCTGTTGTGATATTTGAAATCCATAATTTCATTATTTTCGATACTCTCGTGAAAAGACGTTGGGCAACAGATGTACCAGCTAATAATGCAGGATTTTTCGAACGGGAATACACGTGGATTGTTAGTAAGTAACCTATAGGTTCAAGACACATTATTCAAAACAATCTTAATTTCGAATGCCAAGCACTTTTTCATGTTTGCACCAGCTCACTATTTTTCCTATCTTCATAACTAGTGAAATGCTGCTCAGCAAGAACGTGAGACACTGAAGCTGAAAACGAATGAAAGTTGGAAGGGGCCAAGTACGGGGAGTATGGTGCGTAGGGAAAAGGTTCTCTTGCTGTCTGTGCGATGGCATTTTCGTGCCGCAAAATGACTCTCTCATATCTTGTGATCGTTTATCGAACAATTTTTGTTTCAATTTCATCGTTTCCTGTTGGTAGCTTATAGCATTTACAGTATCAACTAGTTTGAAAAGATCATAGTACAAGATACTTATTCGATTCTACCAAATGCACAATACCATTTTATTTTTGAAGCAATTAGGTTCTGCAGTTAATGTTAAAGATTAACTCATGATTATGTGCGCTTCAGCATCCTGCAGCAGAACTGCACACAGTGCGGATCGAATCAATACTAAAATAAATTTTGTGAATGGTTTTCTTTCTATGTGATTTCGTTTGCACATTTTTCCAAAACAGCGGTTCTAACGGCTACAAAAATAACAGCTTATAAAATTTTGAGATTAATTTCGGATTATCATTTTGAAAATGCACAGCAACTAGCTCTCAGAGACAACAGGATGTCAGATTATACGACAGCTTGGGGCTACATCCAAACATGCCAGCAACTGGCGCAGCTGGCAAACTTGCGCTCAGACAAAAACATTTTTACCAGATTTGAATCTGGAAATGTCATAGTATCTACTGCATTTCTCCAAGCATCATTACAGTATTCTGGTCAGAGCTCTGACTGAACAAACTCAATTATCACATGGCTACTATTCAGCGTAATTCATGTAATTTGTGTGAATGCAATTACGGTACTTCATGCTATCTGATCTGTAAGTGTCCCGCATTGACGCAACTACGTATCCGGATTTTTGGTTCTCCACACATGGTTGAGTCTGTGTATGCGGAACTACAATTAAAGGATATTCTATCGTTTCTCACCCAATGTGGTAAGAAGCTATAGTCAGAAGAGTTCACCGTTCTTCCTGGAGTGAATGAATCTTTTCTGTATTGACCATAAATAAGTTTTAGTAGATTGTTTGGCATTCTTTATGGGGTGCCGAATTTACTTCTGCTGGTACATACTGCGAATCGTTCTTTCGGGGATGCAGAACGATTTGTTTCTTTATGTGTGTTGTTCTCCCACCTCACCCACTTCATAATTCCCTACCATGTTCCTTTTATCCTTTCCTTCCCATTAGGAAATTGATGAGAAGCTAAGGCAAGGCACAAATCTCCAAATAACTAGGGGAACGTGCCACTTGATCCAATTAGTTCTGATTCCTGATACATTGAGATATGATTTAGAAGAAATATCATAAGCGGCTTCACTTGTCTCAGCATCCTCCCAACATAGTCATCTAAAAGATGATTTGAGGAATCAAAATGTTGAGGTGTTCAATAACATATGACAGCTATCGTCAAGAAAAATATTACAAATTCGTGGAAGGCAGGAGAAGCAGTTATAATTTGTGATTTTTCCGAAAACGAATCATTCCTTCTTCAAAATGCTGTTCAATGTCATCTTTGGAACAATGATCAAGCAACAATTCATCCATTTATAATATATTATAAAGAATCAGACACGATTAAAAAATTGAGTTGCGTTATAATATCAGAAGTCTTGAACAACGAATGGATATAAATGCAATTTTTGTATCGGCGATCCTCTGTAAATTTAAACAAAATACAAAATTGATTCGAAGTGGCATTTCTTTACCACCTCGCACGGTAAAGGACCATGTGATGCAATCGGTGGAACATTGAAACGAATGACAACAAGAGCTAGCTTGGCAAGAGAACATGAACATCCAATAACAAATGCGAATCAGGAAAATGACGATGGTGCTGTAGAATGAAAATATATTTATCAAAAAACAAAAATGATTCGAGGTACACAAAAATATCATTGCTTCATTCCAGTAACAGAAAGTAAGATTACAGCGAAATTATTTTCAACAGACACATAAATAAGCTATCATATTATGGTCTGAGAACAGAGGGTCGCGTGTTGAGTTTTAAATCGACCACGTGGCTCGCTCAATTCCCTTTGCGCATCGTATTTTTCTTGTACTCTCTCGTATATGAGCAAACTGTACCGGGTTGCCAGCATACATTTTATTATTTTGATGAGAAGTTTCATCACATTAATCTATCGTATGGGTTGGACATTACATGGATTCCAATGAACAAAAAAAAATAGTCAACTTTCACAAAGATTGAATGTCTGTGTGTTTGGCAGCCTTGTCGAGCCAATTTTATTTCTCTCTCTTTTTTTCGGAATGCTATCAGGAAACCAAAGCGAAAAAAATGGCGGATGGATTGAAACTGACTTTGTTTCACAGAAAAATACAAGTCTTTATTTTTATCGCGATGTTTTTATGTACTAATCGCATCTAAACTAAATTATCTAGACTTTGTCACGCCTTCAAAGTAGAGATATTCGATGAACAAGTAGCGGTATGCATTTCCGAGCGTTTCAATTTTCAGCAGTTCTTCAGTCAGAAATAAATACAACACGACCGCTAAACTCAATGAATCATTCTGAAAATTTCACAAAATATTCTCAACCAAATTTCGAAGACATTGTCAAGTGGGTTTTTCTATATTCTGCACCGTTTCCAAGAAAATTCAATTTGAAACGGGAAAATAGCAAAAAACCTACCACTTTACGGTACTGTCCTCAGCCCTTATAGATATATCTAAGAAAAAAAGGTTCAAATGTTAGTCTCATTATTTTCGCAAATTATATCTTCAATGTTGTACATTGCAATATGAATACAGTCCGCCTTATTACTGATTATGAAAAACCGCTCATAATTAAAAAAAAATGTGTATTTCCACAAACCAAAGAAAATTTACGACTTTGTTTACAAAATATCTCGATAATAACTGCTCCCGTTGTTTTGACGTCTAATAAGACTTGTTCAAAATTTCATGAGTATTCCAAAAATAATGAATTTGACAACGGAGAACCCCACCTAATTCATAAAAAAAACCTCATTGTCCCGAATTTGTTTCTTATATTTCTTGAAAATGATTGCATTTAGGAAAAATCTCTCTATTGATTTTTTCATTGAGCGTAGCTTGGACTATAATATTTCATTGCTCAGACAAATATATTTCCATCAAAATATCGTTTTTCAAAAATCGTTAAAAAGTTTTTTTTTCGTGAAACTTTTTTTATCAATGAACTCTCCAACTTTTTTAAACATTCATTAGTTTCTTTGTAACTTGGTGTTTTTTTGTGGTTTAAAATAAGAAAAATTGTGCGGTGGAATAACTAAGAATTTCGAAAACAAAATATGAGTGTTACGAAGCGTTACATGCGTTACTTTTCTGTGAATCGTAGGCGTTACGAATCGTCTATGCGTTACTTCTCAGAAAGTCATAGGCGTTACGAAGCGTTACTTTTTATAAATGGAAGACGTTACAAAGCGTTACATGTGTTACTTTTTGTAAGTTAAACGCGTTACGAAGCGTTACTTTTTTGTAAGTTAAAGGCGTTACGAACCGTCATATGCGTTTCTATTTTATAAGTTATAGGCGTTACGAGGCGATACTTTTCTGTGAATCAGAGGCGTTGCGAAGCGTCTATGCGGTACTTCTTAGTAAATTATAGGCGTTACTTTTTAGTAAATTAAAGACATTACGAAGCGTTACAGGCGTTTCGTTTTTGTAAATTATAGATGTTACGAAGCGTTACATGTGTTACATTTTTGTAATTTAAAGGTGTTACGAAGCGTTATATGCGTTTCTATTTTATAAGTTATAGGCGGTACGAGGCGTTACATGCGATACTTTTTCTGTAATTCAGAAGCGTTACTTCTTAGTAAATTATAGGCGTTACGAAGCGCTACGAAGTGTTACTTTTTTAGTAAATCAAAGGCATTACTAAGCGTTACATGCGTTACTTTTTTGTAAGTTAAATGTGTTACGAAACGTAACGTTTTCGTGTGTTATAGGCGTTACTGAGCATTGCATGCGTTATGAAACGTTACATGCGTTACTTTTCTGTTAATTATAGGTGTTACGAATCGTCTATGCGTTACTTCTCAGTAAGTTATAGGCGTCACGAAACGTTACTTCATTATAAACTTAGGGCGTTACGAAGCGCTACATGCGTTACTTTTTGTAAGTTAAACGCGTTACGAAGCGTAACATGCGTTACTTTTTTGTAAGTTAAAGGCGTTACGAAGCGTTTTTATTTTTTTTTATTTAAAAGATAGTTTTATTCAGGCCTATATGCGTACAAGCTTTACGTGGCCGATTGAGCCGATTTTTTTCATTTGGATCTCGTTGTCACCCTTTTTCTAGGGGGAGAGGAGCTTCCATTTCCCTCCTGCGAGGATTGAGGGGCACTTCGTTCGTGGTTCGTCTCGTCATCCATTGCCACATCGATGGTATTGTTGTTGGTTTCATTGCTAGTTGCTGGAGATGAGCCTTGTTGTACATTGTTTGTTGTTGCTGGTTGGTTGGATGGTAAGTTGTTCACTGCAGTTAATGCACTTTGTTCTATAGGGGATACGTTGGATGGTTTCGTTGAAGTGGATGCTTCACTGTTGTTGGTGACTGTTACAGGTGTACTGGGATTGCTTTGGGTTGGTGTGACGGAAGCACTGTTGTCCTTTGGTGTAGTTGTCTCCTTGTCCAGTTTATCACATGGCTTACCGTAGTGAACAGCTTTTTGACAATACTGACATGTGGCCATCTGATTGTCATAGGTAACAAGTGATTTGCACGGAATTCTTGTATCTTGACCGAAAATCACATAAGAAGGTATAGGCTTCTTCAAGTGTATGCGTGATACACGTACGCCATTTAGAATACCGGGGAAAAAATTCTTCCACTTTTCTTCTTCGATAGAGAGTATCTCTCCGTATTGGGACATAGTTCTGCGAATATAATAATCTGTGACGCTTGAGGGAAGATCATGCACACGCACTTCTATACACCCGAACCTCCATTTACGTAATAATCGGGACTACGTAAATCGAATTATGACGTAAAAAAAGTTTACGTTATTTGGAATTTTCGACGTAAAAAAAGTTTACGTTATTTGGAATTTTCGACGTAAAAAAAGTTTACGTTATTTGGAATTTTCAACGTAAAAAAGTTTTCCTTATGTATATGTATTATTAGATATGTATAATATATTGCATAGTTATGGAACAAAAATTACGAGTATTTACAAGAAAAGAATGATCTAAGCAGCATAAATGTCCAAGATGGCGACTTCCGGTTTATTGATATTCCTTGAAAACCCTTACAATATGGGTATTTTCGGTACGGGTTTGATGAGTAGATGTCGGGAAATGATGTTTAAGGTGATTCTGAATTCCAAGATGGCGACTTCCGGTTTATTGATATTCCTTAAAAACCCTTACAATATGGGTATTTTCGGAACAGGTTTGATGAATAGATGTCGGAAAATGATGATTGAGGTGGTTCTGAATTCCAAGATGGCGACTTCCGGTTTATTGATATTCCTTGAAAACCCACATAATATAGGTATTTTTGGAACGGGTATGGTGAGTAGATGTCGGAAAATGATGTTTAAAGTCATTTCAAAATCCAAGATGGTGTTTCTCGAGACCCGTAGCAAAACGAATGTTTTCGGAACGAGTTCCAATAACAGTTCTTATTAAACGTTGTTTGAGTAATTATGACTTACTGTCGAATATTTTATTATATTGTTACTTTTGGAATGGATTTTACGAGTCAATATTAGGAAGAAAGTTGTTTAAACTAAATTTCAGGAATTTTATTCCAAATTCAATATAATATTAGCTTGACACTTACAATTGAATTGTCAAACAAATACATAAATTTATGAAAATACTTCGATGTAAATATTTTAAGGTTCATTCTTTGGTGAAAGAAATGTTAATATTCTATTTTCAGTATTGTAGTAAATATGATTTATTTGAATAGATTCAAGTTTTGAACTGCTGTTAAAACTGTTGTTTTCGTTTTCGCTGACTGATTTCAATACCTGAACCAGTAGTCAGATCCAAACAAAATTCAGGAATTTGTATCAGACCTGAAGTGTTTTTTTTAACTGATCCAAGTGTGTTAAAATCGGATTATTCAACTCCGGAAAAAGTTCCGGAAATAAGGTGTACTTATTTTCACATTTTGTATGAGACCTCAAGACCTTTCATTTGAATCTAAGAGTGTGAAAATCGGTGCAGCCATCTCCTATAAAATTTAGTGTAATAAAACGTTACATACACATGCGCACATACACACACAGACATTTTGCGTACTCGAAGAACTCAGTCGAATGGCATATGACACTCGGTCCTCCGGACCTCGGATAGAAAGTCGGCTTGCATAACCTTTTTATACGAGAAAGGCAAAACACATTTAACAGAACTGTTTTCAATTCTAAAGTTTTCTAATTTTTAGCTGCATATTTTACTCAACCGGCAGGTTTTTTGCAAATGTTTCAATATTCTTTAAGGATTTAATAGTACACAAAAAGTGATTCTTTTCAAAATTTTGACTCGAATTCCTGTTATAAAGGCGGTGATAAAAAATAATATAATAATAACAATCTTACAAGTACATTTCCTACACTTAAACAATAAAGCTCCGGTTTAGACTGACCGATTTAAGAAAACGTACATCATATGGTTTGGCACTGTCAACCATATTTAACATCTACATTATTTTGGCAAAAACTCATTGAGGATGATTTTCGGACCTACCTTCCTGTACAAATTTTGGCTATATAAAAGGTTTACAATCACATCTTTTCGGGTGTAACACCTATTACCAGTCACCATGTGTTTTATATATAGATAGTGGAAGGTATCAATGGAGGACTATGACTTAAGCAATGAAAAACCTTAGTTATTCAATAAATTGAGAAATAAATTAAATAATATGTGCAAAATATAGCCAATATAATTTTACATTACATTGGACGGATTACAATAAATTGTTTATTCATCAAGTGTGAAAGTACTGGAGTACAGAGTGAAACACTTGAACTCACAGTATATCACGTGATTTTTAGAGGCACAACATAGTTTGTTTTAAGCGACTCTTCCCATTTCGAAAATATTAATACAATATAGGATACGATCAGCAATCCACTAATATTCAAACATTATTTTCTACGTAATATGCACTAAACCAGCTATAAAAATACCCATATTGTAAGGGGTTTCAAGAAATATCAATAAACCGGAAGTCGCCATCTTGGAATTCAGAACCACCTCAAACATCGTTTTCCGAAATCTACTTATCAAACCCGTTCCAAAAATACCCATATTGTAAGGGTTTTCAAGGAATATCAATAAACCGGAAGTCGCCATCTTGGTATTCAAAACCACCTCAAACATCGTTTTCCGACATCTACTCATCAAACCCGTTCCGAAAATACCCATATTGTAAGGGTTTTCAAGGAATATCAATAAACCGGAAGTCGCCATCTTGGTATCCAGAACCACCTCAAACATCGTTTTCCGACATCTACTCATCAAACCCGTTCCGAAAATACCTATATTGTACTAATTTCCATGGAATATAAAAGAGCCGGAAACGATTTTCATTGTATGCAATAACCTCTTTTCACGAAGTATTTTCAACGTAAAAAAAGATTACGTTATTTGGAATTTATGTCGTAAAAAGAGTTACGTAAAAAGAGGTAACGTAAAAAAAGTTTACGTAAACGGAGGTTTGGGTGTAGCACTATCTTCCATATATACCGGAATGTTGTACTTAATATTCTCGTGCTCCACACAGTGCACATTATTCGTCTTATTGCATTGAAGTAAATGCACACGTTTAATGTCCAGCTGCATTTGCTCCTTAAGCAAACCTTCAAGTTCACGTATCGAAGGTCGAATTTTGCACTGCCTAAAGTCAACAACAATTGTATTCTTTCGTGTCGGCGGTAGCTTTTGTTCGTTTGGTTCACTCATTTTCAAGGTCTATTGTTCACTACACAATACTGTACTTGGTTTCTTCTGTTTCCAACGTAAGCGGTTTTGTTTTATCGACTGACTTGGAGGAGATGTAAAACCGAACTGTTACGAAGCGTTATATAGGTTACTTTTTCGTGTGTTATAAGCGTTCCTCAGCATTACATGTATTACTTTTTTGTAATTCATAAGCGTTACGAAACGGTATTTGCGTTTCTATTTTATAAATAACAGGCGTTACGAGGCGTTACATGTGATACTTTTCTGTGAATTAGAGGCGTTACGAAGCGTTGCATGCGTTACTTTATTGTAAGTTAGAGGTGTTACGAAACATTACGTTTTCGTGTGTTATAGGCGTTACTGAGTATTACATGTGTTACTTTTTCGTAAGTTATAAGCGTTACGAAGCGTTATATGCGTTTCTCTTTTTTTTTTAATTTACAGGCGTTACGAGGCATTATATGCGTTACATTTCTGTGAATCATATGCGTTACGAAATGTCTATGAGTTACTTCTTAGTAAGTTATAGGCGTTATGGAACGTTACAAAGCGCTACCTCTTTTTATAAATTAAAGACATTACGAAGCATTACATGAGCTATAGATGTTATGAAGCGTTATAAGCGTTACTCGTTTGTAAGTTACAAGCGTTACGATGTATTAGTTTTTAGTAAGTTTTCGGTGTTACGAAGCGTTATCTTTTGTACGTTACAGACATTAAGACACGTGACATGTGTTATTCCGCATAAATTTTGGGTATTACGAAGCCTTATATGCGTTACTCTTTTGTGAATGACAGACATTACGAAGTGTTACATACGTTACGAAGCGTTACACTCGTTACTTTGAATAAGTTTAGGGCGTAACTTTTTTTTGTAAATTTTAAGTGTTACAAAACGTTACATGAGTTACATTTTTACAAGGTACAAGCGTTACGAGGCGTTACATCCGTTAATCTTTGGTATGTTTTGTGTGTTACGAACCGTTATATTGTGTAACGTTTTGTAAATTATAGGTGTTAAAAAGCGTTACAAAAGTTTTGGCATCCAAATTTTGACATATTAAGGAGCAGATATGTCCATCTCCTCTGTGTGACGAAGAGCAAGCAAAATTTCTCCCCTCGCACTGACAACTTCAACGAGAGCTCTTCTTTTTCACATATATACACCACTGTTGTATAAAGTGTGCACGCATCATGAGTGCGTTTGTTTATTTCCTTTTACCTCCTCCACTGAATCGCACCAAAGTGCTAGAGCATTGGCTAATAAATTCTCTGAGGTTGATGCAGATACTTTCACAGAGCTGTACACGCCGGTGAGCACTCTGGTGTATGGTTTGCGTGGGGCTCGCAAAATCAGCAAAATAAAACAATTTATCGTTAAATTTTCGGTTTTCATTGCAAATTTTTCATAGCAAGGCCAGATCTGCTCTCTATTAATTGAAGTTCACAGAAGTGTTCGCTCACCATCACGCACCAGTGATCACTTGGGTGTATTTAGGCGAGAGCGCGTGAGAGCGATTCATGCGAAGAGAATGTTATTCTCTCGCACCAGCTTCTTTCAACACAAGCACGCACTCAAAGTCTGTCTGTCTGGACACTGAGAAGAAGTGCGCTTTCCTCTTTGTGTGGAGCGCAACAAATGTATCCGCAGTGTATAATTGAAACCTACGCCCTGGTGTATCACTCTAGTGAAATGCCATCTCTGTTGAGGAGTCACTTATTTGCAAAACATACTGGAAATGTCAAAATTTTGAAATGATTAGAAATGATCCTACAACGAATCCACGATGACATATCTTACCGGAACGAAAACTTGTATCTAACTTTGAAGAAAAAGGCGGGTGAGTAATGTCAGAGACATAACTGGATGTCGTGAATACGAAAAAACTGACACGCTCCCATCACTTTTCCGAATATCAGTTAGTTGATTGATTGTATGAATTGTGCAAGCTTTCCTCTTTTTCACTAATAGAATTTGAAGCGATACACCTACATTAAAGTACAGATTAGTTACATTAAACAGCTACTATTCTACAACTATATATTCCAAACTTGAAACAGATCCTTTTTAATTTGCTAATATAGGAAGCTAGGTACAACAAATTTGTAGTTTATTTTTATTGAAGCTATGAAGTTCGAAGATATCTGATTCTTCTCGAAATTCCAGTACGAGACAATTGCAATGGCCTGGTCTGAAATGTATCTACGATCTTCGGTATGCAAGAGTGATTTTAATAATAATAATAATAATGATAATAATAATAATAATAATGATAATACAGATTAATCTGCATATATGGCAACCCTGTTTCGCAAGGCATATTTTCACACGACCCCATACTAGTATAAAGATGTGTTCAACATTCGCTTTCGCATTGCCGTTCGTAATTGAATGTGTTAGTAATGGTACAAATCTGCTTTTCTACCTGTTTTCGGAGCCATCGTTCTGACGGTGTCTCGTACGTACAGAGTAGCTGCTTTAACTTAAATGACGCTATTTCTTTTTGTTTGTTTGTTTAAATTGAACTTTATTTCTTTCATTTAACCCTGGTTACATATTTTTCTCTTAAGTGATACAGTATGACACTTTTCATCTTTGGTAAATTTTTCCTGTCTTGCTCATGTTACAATGTTTCCAATGGTCATTGGATTTGTTACGGATTACCGATTAGTCGGAATTGTTTCGTTTTTGATTTCTTAACCTAACTATATCTACTACTAAACCTACTATTTACACCTAAATCTACTATGTACACAATTTTATGGAGCGTATAGCTCTTTGATCAATCTATGATCGGATACAGTGCATTTTTCTCTGAATTTTGTTATTATTTTATCAAAGTGAACCTGTAGCAAGTCGCAATTTGCCATCTGGTGGACTTCTGAAGTCCTGGTATCATAAGGAACATCCAAGATCATTCGGAGAGTTCTGTTCTGAAGACATTGCAGTTTTTTCTTATGAGTGACTGCACAGGAGTTCCACACCGGAACAGCATAGTCAATGACTGGACTGATTATTTGTTTATAGACCGCTAATTTATTCTTCTTAGTTAGTTTTGACCGCCGTTTTATCAACGGGTAAAGACGCTTCACTAGTAGAGAGCATTTGGTTTTTGTTTTTTCAACGTGTTGGCGAAAAAGAAGTTTAGAATCCAGATTGAGACCAAGATAAACGGCTTCGAGTGACCAATCGATAAGGTGGCCATCGAGTTCGATCTTGCAGTCTTCTGGAGGGTCTAGTCGATAGGTTTGACGATGTTTAAAGATTATTGCTTGGGTTTTTGGCAAGTTTAGTTTAATTTTCCATTTATTCATGTATTCAACATAGATGTTCAAGCAACGCTGTAGTTTACTTTTAATTTCACGCGGTTGTCTGCCTCTCACCAGAATGGCTGTATCGTCAGCGAATAAGGAGAGAAAGCAACCTGCGGGCAACTGGGGAATGTCCGAAGTAAATATATTGTACAGTATTGGTCCCAACAAGCTGCCTTGTGGAACACCGGCTGGGATTTGGAAAGTTTCTGAAACAGCACCTTGCAACGATACTTGAAAGGATCTTTGATGCAGATAGCTGCGAATGATTTTTGATAAGTAGATTGGTACATTCAGCTCACACAGTTTGTACAATAGTCCGTCGTGCCAGACATTGTCAAAAGCTTTTTCCACATCGAGAAGTGCCATTCCGGTGGATTTCGATACTGTTTTGTGCTTTTTGACAATATTCACCACCCTCAACAGTTGATGGGTAGTCGCGTGGCCTTTACGGAAACCGAACTGTTCCGGAAGAATTATATTATTTTCATCAATAAAGGCTAGTAAGCGGTCCAGTACCAGCCTTTCAAAAATTTTACTGAGCGAAGCGAGCAAGCTTATGGGACGATAGCTTGTCGGGGAAGTTGGATCTTTGCCAGGTTTCAGGATGGGTATGATTTTAGCACGTTTCCAGATGTTTGGGAAGTAATTTAGCTCTAAACATTTGTTAAATAAGACACAGATTGCAGATATTACCCTAGGACTCAGCTTTTTTAGGATTAGATTAAATATACCGTCAAATCCTGGTGCTTTCATATTTTTCGTCGTTTTTATGGCCGACTGTACTTGCTCGACTGTGATTTTCTTATTGTCTGGAACTATACACGGAGTATTATCCAGCGCGAGGATTCTATCAGAAACTTGAACTTCTAGAGGGCTGTGGATTGTGCTACCTAAGTTGTGGGATTTTATGAAGTGTTCGCCAATTGCATTGGCTTTTTCTATAGGGGCAATTAAAATGTTGTTGGCTGTTTTTAAAGGTGGTACTGGTTTAGGTTTGGTTTTAAGAATCTTGGCGACTTTCCAGAAGGGTTGTGAGTGGTCTTTTAAAGTTTGAATGTTTTTGGAAAAGCTATCATTTTTCAAAAATTCTACCCTAGTTCGGATCATGCTGTTTAAAACGTTAACGCTTTCTTTTTTTCTAAGGTCACTTGTTCTCTGAAACTGCCTTCTGCGAATGTTCCTCAACCTAATCAGCATTTTCGTGTAGTTGTCTAAATGAATGAACTTACCCCTAACAGGTACTTTTCTTACGCAGGTTCTGTCCGCTTCATCAATGGCTGAGCCGATGATATCCAGCGCCCGGTCGATGTCTGCTGGGGATTGCAGCTGGAGGTTTTCGCCGACCCGAGAATCGACTATCCGTTGAAATTGAATCCAGTTTACGTTGTGATAGTTCTTCCGTTGATGTTTTGGTGCTGTTGAGATCTGCTCACTAAGTTCGCATACCACCGGGTAGTGGTCGGAACTGTTAATTGTGTTCAACATTCGCTTTCGCATTGCCGTTCGTACTTGAATGAGTTAGTGGCGGTACAAATCTGCCATCTTTTCGGTGCCATCGTACTGACGGTGTCTCGTACGTTCAGAGTAGCTGCTTTAACTTAAATGACGCTATTTCTCACATCACATTTCCTTTTATACGTGCTAGTGGTAGCACGGTAGGACTTCCCCTTTGTTGGAATTCCTTTCCTATACGCAGAACGGGAAACAGTGAAACGATATAAAAGAGAGAGTTAGCAGAGCGGCAGCCAGTACTGAATTGGTCGTCGAGCTGTTAACTGCGTACTGTGGAATTTTTACGCAGAAACACGCACACAGGAGGAACAGTTAAGGCAAGGCAAAGTCCCGCTTAAACCGTGCTGGTCTGAAGTGCCCAGTTGGCGGCAGAATCCATCGTTTGCCTCGGAAGGGGAACTACGCCGAGCGTGTCAGTGCTGGTGCATCGGTCTATCTGGCGACAGTGATGGAGTACTTGGTTGCCGAAGTGTTGGAATTGGCCGGTAACGCTGCCCATGACAACGAAAACGAAAATCATCCCTCGCCATCTGCAGCTGGCCATCCGTTGAAAACCCCGTCCTTTTCAGGATGACCACATCACTGTGATAAAGAAATATTTAGAATTGCTTTAAGTTTAGCCAGAATACGCCTGGAAAGTAGAATGCGCAAATCAAGTGGAAACATTTGTTCTAACAATTTTTGTTTTCGGCCGCATACTAAAGTAATCGCGACAAAAATACATATTGATCTGTGGCAACTCTGTTTCGCACGGCATATTTGTAAACTAGTATAAAGATGTGTTCAAAATCATCACTTTCGCTTTCGCATTGCCGTTCGTAATTGAATGTGTTAGTGACGGTGCAAATTATTTTAACTCCCATCTTGATGAATCTTTTGGTAGGAAATATTGAGATCTGAGATGATTCTCGTGTGTGTCTTGTTTCGGCAATGGGCCTTGCTGGACTTTTTGGCTGCCTTTTTCGGTGTCATTGTGCTGACGGTGTCTCGTGCATTCATATCGGGAAACAATGAGACGACAGGTCCTCGATGTTGCTGTCGTGTGTCTTGTTTCGGGAAGAGTTGCTCAGCAAATGGTAGGAAAAATGAACCATTCAACTTCTATATGGGTGCTCTTGTATAGATACAGACATCTCGCGTTCTGATTGGCTGGTGCTGTCATGGGTTAAATCAAACAGGTTTTTCAATAGTGTACTATTGAAAAACTTCAATATTGTTGTAATACACGTTCAAGTTGAAGATTTTCGATTCTATTGGTAGTTAGATTATATAAATCCTTCTACAGATCACTGAGCTATGAGCTTTCAAAATACGAGAAAGGAAAACGCGCCTTATGAATTATCTTCTTTGATACTCGTTTATACCAAACATTTCAGAAAAGTTTAATTGTGAACTATTTAAGAATATGTCACACAACTGAAAGTTTTATCATAAAATTGTGATCATATTTCCGATGGCATGTAGCAGGAATTATGTTGATTCGTTAGATATAACAGGAGATATTCACGATCAAAAACTTATCACTCTCTCAGAGGGTAAATTTTGAAAAGGCGCCCCATAGTAAAGTAAGTCGTATTCACGACAAAATGAGCATAAATATTATTCAAGTGAATTAATTGTTCTATTCTATCTATGAAGAAATCATTAGTTCTTTACTTGAAATGAGAGTACTCAGTAAATTGAAATGTTATTTCACAAGATTCAACGATTTCAAAATTTTGAATGTTACCGACAGCCCGGGAGAACAGTCACGTACCAAGAGGGAGACCCGAAGAGTTACGTGATGGTCAAAACTTCACTGCCGATAAAGCACGCAGCGGTAGATCCCACGAAGCAGAACATAGTCAAACCCGTACCATAAATTGGAGGAGTAAACCGAGATGACAATAATAATAGTACATAAATTTGTACTAGACAACCGGAAAGAGAAAATGTGCGAGCATGCCTTAGTTAAGCAAGATTTTGCAGATGATAAAGATATACTGTCGCTGGATCCCGCACATACTTATTTAGGGCTAGAAAGGTGAGCGCAAGCGCACTTTGAGTACGTGTTCGATCTCAGAATATATGGCATCATCATAAGTCTTGTGAATTGTTGTGCAAAAAAAAAATTTTCAAACGTTTTAGACATGTGCTACAGAAATAACATGTCAGTGAACGTAAAGAAATGTAATACAATAGCTTTCTCTCCGGTACAGTCACAAATTTTATTTGAATACTCCATAAAGTGGAAAAGATTGAAGTGTCTGTAAAAACGTCGGTAAAGGCACACCGAGAATTAGATGCATAAGTAATCTTCAGTAACATTTTTTTTACTCCAAGGGCCCCTCCCGAAACGAAATCCTTGTGTACGGGTGTGCGGTCAAGTATAGAAAAGGAAATACGTAGTGTTACGCCGAACGTCAAGTGCCGTTCATTTTCCGAAAAAAGTTCAATTTTCTAACAATTGATCTACGTTCAAATCCTTACAACTTTACTATGCGTTTTCGTATCCATTTTAGTAAACTTTTTTTTTTGTTCAGATAACCGAAAAAGGTATTCCACGCCAACCACTAAATAATTAAAATATGTGTCCTAATTATCAGCAACTACTGAACTAATGAAAAACAAATATCATCCTTGGCAAAGTCTCACTGCGCCAGTTGGTCTATTGGGAATGCATGAAAAATTCCAAGTTAACATATTTAATGCGTGAATCAACCCTGAAAGTGCCGATCATAAATACGGAATAAATGGCTACCATTCAAAATATATCCATCATATATAAAAAACATTCTGATGTCATTCTCACGTAAGCTCCGAAAACTGTGCGTGCACAAAAACGTTGCGGTATCAAATTTCCCCGCTTCGGTAGCGGAATATAAAAAATAAAAAGCTTAGACATATGCGAATGTTGTTTGGTGACATCATTGTTGCGTAACCCAGAATTCGTAACCCGCAGACACTTGGCCGACCTATTCGGAATGTTTTCGTTTCTTTTGAACTAAAGTTTTTTGAGAAAAGGGAAGCGTTGATTAGTTTCATTTGTCACATATTGGATTATATCAGAAGTGTGAAATCCTTTACAGAGTTTTGTTATCTTGAAGTGATTGATCAACGAAGAATTTATTTCAGACAATGATTTCGATGAGGATTTGAAACCGAGCTCTTCAACGGACTATTAAACATGTTTTATTATTCGAGTATGCATACGATATAGGCCATTTTCGTTTCAAATACTTGGTATAAAATACAAAATTTGGTTTGTTTTTAAGAATTATTAAGCGCTTTGACTGCTGTGATTGAAAGTTCCAGTGGGTTCTGTTTACTAACATATTACCTTCATTACACAGTTTCATCGTGACATGTTTAATCGGTCAGACTCCGATTCAAACCTTTGGACCGGACTTGTAGAGCTGTTCGCAAAGGTCTTTGCTAACGTTTAACCTTTGATATAGCGTAGAGGGTCGTCAGGTGTGTGGATTTACTCCTGACAAAGGCATATTTTTAGCACGTTTGGATAATTTTATGACTACTCGTTGAGTTGTGCGTCGTTTACTGCTCGAGCACAGAAACGTGGTGAGAATTATTTCTGGGTGGTCATTAATGTGTTAAACAAGTTTCAGATATTTTTTTTAATTTTGTTTTGCTTTGCCCGATGCCTTCTGTCAATCGGTCAAATTCATCAAACTCTACGTTTGAAAATTACTTCTAATTACAGACACACGATTTGCCACTGGTCATATTTTTTAGGTTCAAGGGTGAGATTTTAACCTTAACGAGCTTGCTTTGGATGTTTTGGAAGATTTGAAAAAAATACTGACTATCAAATTGCTGTCATTCTTTCAGTTTTTTGGTTTCATAACTAAGGACAAATTCATTACTGGTACAACCGTACCACGAGGCTCAATCTTCTTCAAGGCTCAAAAGTACATGACAAGTGTAATGCATGAACTTTGCTTCATGCCCTGAGTTTTGATTAGTAAATTTATTTACTTATCCGTTAAAATCAACTGTAAGTTGATAAACAAGTACATCAGCATTTTCTGTTATTAAAGTACAAAGCAAATCCGGTGAACTGGAGTATTTTCCTTATTAGTTTTCGATTCACTGATTACCACCATCGCTTGAGAATGTCAATATTTGTTCCTGAGTTTCTGAGCATCGCTTAATCCGGTAGATCCCAACGATTCGCCTGGGATATTTCCATCAGAGGAAACAGGGTTAGGTCGGCATGGACAGCGGTGTGCCAATCATAATAGCTCTCTGCAGCGATATTGGCGGTAATGGCCATCATTACTGCCAATTTATAGCAATTTCTTAGTGTGCTGTAATAGGGTACATACCAGCACTCCGAGCGAACTGAGCTAAAGCTCTACTCGCTGCATGCCGGTGAACACGAGTCGCCATTGGCCTGCGGGGGTGACTGACAAAGGAACACCGGCTCTAATGCAGCGGGCCAGCAGAGAGAACTACAAGCTCAGGGCGAAAGTAAACAAATAATCCGACGGAGAAATTCATGATGGCCGGAAGTTATAATGTATCGCGTTGCCGGGCGGGAACGGAAGATGCACGTTGAGGTGAAGGCGATGCTTACAACTGATTATAGGGTGCAGTGATTATTTTGCGGCATATATATGGTCCTAATGTTGTTTCTACCGTACAAATTGATGTGCACTCTTCAAATATGACCACATTTACGTCTTGATTAAAAAAAAAGTTATACAGCAAATTTGCATTACTTTGTGCTGTGCGAAATGGTGTGTTAATTTTTTTTAAATATAAGAATATTCAAATTACTCCTAACGGTTCATTTATTGGTTGAGTGTAAGCTTTTTAAAAATACAATTCAAAGCAATAGTCTGTTCAATACTCAATAATAGTTCAATCAGTTGGTATAATTCCTAATTATTGATATTAAGACCGGTAAATGTTTAAAGATAAGAAATATCAGTTTTGAATTAGTGTGCAGTAATTGGCACTCGGGTATGAACATGTTTATACCGAATTTGTGTTCAAGTTTTGCTTGCATGCAATTATATTCAAGACTGCTTTCGAGATGTGTATAAATATTAACTGATTTGATATCGTTTGACCGTTTAATATTTTGTAGCCCTGAAAAAGATCACTCGCTTTCGGAAGGCTTCGTTCGTATTCTAGGAATTAGAGCAGCAGTTTAAAACATTTTTCTACATAAGTTTTTTACGTTACTTTTGGGATCCTGCCATGACCGTTAGAGGTTTTGAAGACCTGAAAATGACTATTTTGTTACGGATTATTACGTTTGTATTCCAGGAAGAAAGGCACCAGTCAAAGTCATTTATAAGTATGAGCCTTGACCAAGAAGAAATCCTTACATAAATATAATCGTAACACAAGTCGTACAATCGCTCATATATTTGAATATTTCATACATCTCAATATTTGAGTGAAAGAAACTACTTAAATGCTTTACGGGATTCATTTTTGGCTTTCAGAAAGGACGATATTCAATATTTCAACGATATTAAACACTGCTTAGAACATTTTGTCGTGAATACGACTTACTTTACTATGGGGTGCCTTTTTAAAATTTACCCTCTGAGAGAGTGATAAGTTTTTGATCGTGAATATCTCTTGTTGTATCTAACGAATCATGTTGAATTTTTGCTACATGCCATCGGAAATATGATCACAATTTTATGATAAAATATTCAGTTGTGTGACATAATCTCAAATAATTTAAAATTAAACTTTTCTGAAATGTTTGGTATAAACGAGTATCAAAGGAGATAATTCATAAGGTCCTTACTCGTATTTTTAAAGCTCATATCTCAGTGATCTGTGAAAGGATTTCTATAATCTAACTACCAATAGAATCGAAATTTTTCAACTTAAGCGTGTATAGAAAAAGCATTGAAGTGTTTCAATAGTACACTATTGAAAAAACTTTCTCATTTGATCCATGTCAACACCAGCCAATCAGAACGCGTTCTGAGGAAGAGAACAAAATATCTGCTGCTGTACAACAAATCGTTCGAGAAAAATGTTCCAAACAGTGTTTAATATCGAGTGAGTTCCACAATTTGGTCCTTCTGAAAGGCAGGAATGAATCCCGTACAGCATCCGGAAAGTTTCTTTCAATGAAATGCAAATCCGAAATGAAATATCGAAATTAAAATTCCACATGCTGCTATTTTTATAGCCGTTTTAACCGCCCATTAGTGAAAAAGCTATAAACGAAATCAGGTAAAAACAAACCTCTCAACAAAAATTAGTTTCGATTCTATCGCCACTGCGAGCAGATGCATTTTGTGTCGTTGGTAAAGCTAGTTTCGCTTCCGACAAGAGTGATTACGTCACAGCTGCCAGTCATTTGCATTGGTGAAAAAGCAACGGTGGAGAGCATTACACAAAATCAGCCGTTCTAATGGTTCTAAAAGTTTTCTAAAGAACTATTTCGATTTCTTGCTCGCAAATCGAAGGGAAATATCCTCAGTTTAGTGCAAATCTAAAACTGTTTGATTTGATTTATGCACTTTTCGCTGTGTGAAATTCACAGTAATCTAGATCAAGTGAAGCCTTCTTCGTTTTTGCGAAAAATGTGGAAAAAAGGAATGCTTGCAAAATTCATACAATTGATCAATTAATTACTATTCGGAAGTGTTAAGGAACATGTCAGTTGTTTTCGTATTCACGACATCCAGTAATGTCTCTGACATTACCCATCCGCCTTTTTTCTCGAACGCAATGCAGCCAAATGCTTGCTCTATTTGAGCTCATTTGGTGCGAATTCCGCACTGATGATTTCAAACAAAGCAATTTCAATAGCTCTTTAGATAACATTTAGGACCAGAGATGTCAGGTAAAAATTTCAAATATCTTCAAACAGGGTTGCAAAAGTTTATATTTCCGGAAAAAATCTGCAGTCTTGCTGGCAGCAATTTCTCTATAAAGTATGATACGCAAAACTGACTTGACCAGCAGCTGGATGACGTAATCGCTATTGTTTGAAGTAAAACTCACACTGCGAACGTCTAAAAGCAGATATGCTCGGATAATAACTAGTTTATCTGCGTTTAGGCTTGAGGAATGGAGCCTTATATTCGTCATTGACTGAAGCACCAGTTGAATAATGCCGGGTGTAGTTCCACTGTCTTGACGTAGATGGCAGTCTGCGCATTCGATGTGTCGCTGTTCATGGATTATCATAGACTGAAGCTAGCAAACGTGCAATAGGATATATTTATAAATGCGATTGATTTTGTTGATGTTAACTTTTTTTTAAACTATTTAAACAATGTTTACGTAATAAACATGGTAAAAACAACATCTTATACCTTCTTCTATTCGTTTCGTGAAAGAATTTGAAAAAATACTCAAACAGGTGAAAAATTTTTAAGAAATCAAATCTGAAGTAATTTCGTTGCACATTCGGGTTGTAAAAATTTTAAAATGCTGTAACGTGAGCATAGTAAAGAAAGACGTAGTCCTACGTCGTAATACTTGGCTATTTTTAATCTGTTGATTACGGTCCACAGAGCTTAAGTGTCCTTTTCAAAGACAGGTGATTTTGAGCTGTTAAAAAAAATAGCAGCGCTATCACAAAAGTTTTGACATTAGAAATACCTTACTCTTCTCTATACGGGGCCTATCTCAGAAAATTATTTTTTATTTGTGAAATGGAAAAGTCTACGTAGACTTTTAGAGAAGGGGGAGGGGGGCTAAAAAGTTCAAAATTTCGGTCTATGTGGTTTATAAACGATCCCTAGATCCTGTTGCACGTTTGCTAGCTTCAGTCTATGATAATCCATGAACGGAGACACATCGAGTGTGCAGACCGCCAACTACGTCAAGAAAGTGGAACTACACCCGGCATTATTCAACTGATGCTTCAGTCAATGACGAATATGAGGTTCCGTTCCTCAAGCTTAAATGCAGAAAAACAACAACTAGTTGTTCTTCTGTGAGCATATCTGCTCTAGGGCACTCGCTTCAAACAAGAGTGGCCTTTCACGCAGCCCGCCTGGGTTCGATTCCCAACCCCGCACATAGGGTCAGAAAGATTTTCTGGTCCGAAGAGGCGAATGACCTAAGATGTTAAAGCCTCTATAATTGAAACAAAAAAAAAAAAAAAAAAAACAAGAGTGATTGCATCATCCAGCTTCTGGTCGCTTTCAGTGGAGGAAAAGAAAACGAATAGTGGACAACGATGGGGAACATTATACAAAATCTGCCCTCTCTAATGGTACTAAATGTTATCTGAAGAACTATAAAGATTACTTCTTTGTAAATCGAAGGTAAAAATCATCAGTTTTTGTGCAGATCTAGAATAATTTGATTAGCTTTGTGCATTTTGCGTTGTACGAAATTCGAGTGCAAATAATGCTAGCATTTGACTGCAATGCATTCGAGAAATATGTTCCAAGCAGTGCTAAATATCGTAAAGAACTCCACAATTAAACTTTTCTAAATACCACAAATGAAACCCGTACAGCATTTTGATATTTTTTTTTTCTCACTCAAACATTAAGATGTATGAAATACTGAAACATATGAACGATTCTACGACTTGTGGTACGATCACCTATGCTCAAACTTGCAAATGATTTGTAATGACGCCCTAACGGGTGGCAACTAAAATTTTGGAATTTTTTGGAGGTCAGTATGCTCAACAACAAACGAGCTCAGAAAGAACTAAGAGTGTGTATGTGTTAGCTCTCTTTCTCCTCTTTTTGCTAGTATTTTCTGTTTTGTGCATGCTTGCTCAAAATGCCGTCGAAACAAGAAGTATTTCTCGAGCGTATTCTATAGCTCTACGAACTGCACAGAAATCTCGGCAAATAGTATACGGTACAACATTTTAAAAGCAAAAATGTTGCGGCTTCGACAGTTTACAATATCCTAAGATGTCCAACAACTGCTCGTAAGGAAGGTAGTCGAAGACCAGCCAAAATTATGGGCGCAAAAGGAGATAGAGAACGAATCTCGTGCCTTAAACTTCACTGAGTCACAGGGATGCCGCAAAAAGTTCAACTGTTCTCACCAGTACATCTGAAAAACATTGAAAAGACTCGGAATAAAGTACCGAAAGAAGGCACGAGCCCCGGGATATACTGACGCACAGATTTCAACGCTGAATTCCCAATGCCGCTGGTTGATTAAAAATTTTTCCGGAAAAAGTTTTGTTTTGGACGACGAAAGTTACTTCCCTCTTTCGAAGACGCAGATTCCCGCAAACGATCGATACTATTCAGCGGATAGTTCTACTGTACATCCGAACATAAAATATTAATTTGAACAGAAAGTGATGCTGTACATTATCATATCCGAGAAAGGCATTTCTAAGCCATGGTTCAAGCCATCTGGATTGGCAATCAATCAAGATGTGTACCAGAACGAATGTTTGTAGAAAGTTTTGATCCCGTTTTTTTTAAACATCATGCTGATGGACAATACGTGTTTTGGCTGGATAAAGCGTCATCGCATTGCGCCAAAAAACACAATCGTTCCTGAATACCCATTCGATCTCATTTGTACCCAAAAACCACAACCCGATAAATCTACCTCAGTGTCGCCTAATCGAAGATTTCTTTGGGATTTTGAGTTCCTTGGTGTATAAAAATAACTGAAGAGCCACGAATTGCTAACAGTTGATTGGTATAATCAAGAGATGCATTCGCAAAGTACAACGGCCGTACAGCTTCGCCGAATATCCGATTACGGACCGTTTTCAAATGTTCACTAATTTTTTTTTTTCGACAATGAACAATGTATCTTTAATTTCAATAAATCAGATCTTCTCCAAGTATGTTTGTCTTTTTTTGACAGCTTGAGAAAGAAATTCCAAAATTTTAGTTGCCACCCGTTACTTTCTGGAATACAAACGTAATCATCTATAACCAAATGGTCTTTACCCGGGCTCCAAAGCCACTAATGATCCTTTTCAGGACCCCGAAAGTAACGTAAAGAACTTATTTCGAAAATTTCCTTCCACAGCAGTACAAACATCTTCTGAATTTCGCGATTACAATGTTTGTTCACTTTATTTTAATAACTCGTACCGCGACTGGCATTCGGTGCCTTCAGAATGAATGCCGATCCACGTTGGCCGCACGGCGAGGATCAAAAGATATAATCATATTCCACTTTGTAAGTTGTCAATCGTCTCGGTGAGTGGACATCAAGGGTGACATTTCATCAACCGTTTTAGGAATAGAATGGAAATGATAGGAAATGAACAAAGCGGAACAATTATCACACATTCATGGCAGATTTTTCCTATGTCATGCAAATTAGCTCATGAGAGCAAAGTAAAACGTTAGAACAGATAATGTGACAATTACATCCACAATACCAGCGACAGGATTGCCATAGTTATTCAATCATTTCATTGGTTCGATTGAAATGACGCACCCTGCAGTTCAAAGATACAATTTTTAAATCCTCAAATTGGTTTGCTTTAATTCCGCGCATTAACGAACAACGTGAAATTTGTGCAAAATCCTGTGTATTAACAGCAAATCATTACACAGTTCCCCGTATCCATTGCCGCAGGTCAGTTTCGCTCCGGTAGCAAACGGCACATGTTGACAACGGGGATCCAATCCCGACAAGAGGACCCGATGAGGTCCAACCGACGCTGCATCCAATGAGTATTTATTTTATTATTGTAATGAGGTGACATCATGCAGCATGGAATGCACTGCGTGATTGGCAGTCGGTCCGACCCAGACACACACACACCAGCAGCATCGCTATTTGTGCCCTCAGGTGGGGGTCCTGGTAATCGTCCCGCAAAACAGATAAGGATAATTACAATAATTAAAGTTCGATTAATGCCGGCGGCCAAGTAAATTACCTGCCCCCTCAGCCTGTTCAATATGCTGTAGCTGATGCAGTAGCTGCGGTTGGCTGATGCTAAAATCCGATATGGCAGAATGCGGCAGATTCAATTTGATTCCGTGATGTTGATTGTCCTGAGACAGTTGGTAAGAGAAATTTTAATTTCAAAATAAATTCTTTCCTGCCAAACATACATTTATTTAATGTCTGACACTAACTCATTTCGACCTGTTCCGTTCCTAGCTTAACCTAATTATCCAAAACGGCTTCCTTCGATTTAGGTTGTACGATTTCCACCAAAAGAAATAAATTTCAACCTGGTTGAGCACTTCATTAGGATTCTGCCAAAGTTTCGACCGCCAAAGTAGCTTTCTTACAAAAGACAATACAACGAGCGTCACGTATCAAACGGTCGCAATCATTTCAAAACGGGGTTTGTTTTATGTTTTGCAGTTAACCAAAAAAAAATATTGCAAACTCTGCGGTTGGTTTTATCTGGACCGTAAATCGCTGCGCTACCCGGTTTGATTCGGCATTCGTTCGCTGGTGCAAATTAGCGCGGGTCACACAGAACTAGGAGAATCCCATCATCGTTATATTGAATATTTAATGGACCATTGGCCGCCGGTCGCCATGATCGAGCCCAAGAGATAACGATATTTGATACCGGGCTCGTTTTATTTCTGCTGCTCCGTCTTACCCCGGTGATCATATTAAACTAATACGAATGGGCTGCAGCGTTAATTAGCCACAGGCTGGTGAAACTGCTTCTATTTATGAATTCCGTATTTTATAGCTCGTGTTTTTGCGTGGCCGTGCCAAGAGCACAGATTAAGTGATAAAGATGTCTATCGAGCTGCCCTGGATGGTGGCCTTCCGAAGGGTGCTTTATTAATTTGATAGCAAATTTTGGCCGGCCGTGGGACCTGCCACGGAATGGTGCCATTATCACGTTTGATGATGGTTTTGAATGTGTTGTCATTGTGTGCTGTCGAACTTGTCAACACGAGGAGTTGGCTGTTGCTGATAATCTAGTTTATTAAATACACCGAAACCTCCATTTACGAACTAAACGGTGGTTCGTAAAAAGAGGTAGTTCGTAAAAAAAGTTTACGTTATTTAGGATTTGGTTCGTAAAAAAAGTTTACGTTATTTGGAATTTACTTCGTAAAAAAAGTTTTGTGTGATTATTGTGGAAACCCCGAATTATATGTTTATTTTCGGAACGAATGTGAAGAGTAAGTGCAAGAAAATGATGTTTGGGCTCGTTTCAAAATCCAAGATGGCGGCTTCCGGTTTATTGAGATTGCCTAAAACCCCTAACAATATGGGTATCTTCGGAACGGGATTTATGAGTAGTTGTCAGAAAACGATGTTTGAGGTGGTTCTTAAATCCAAGATGGTAACTTCCGATTTGTTGATATTCCTTGTAACTCCTTACAATATGGGTACTTTCGGAAAGATTTTTAAAAATAAACGTCGGAAAATTACATTTGAGGTTGTTTTGAAATGCAAAACAGTGACTTCCGGTTTATTAGTATCTTTTGAAAGTTTTTGCAGTTTTCCTTTAACTTGGTATGCCTTTAAAACACTATACCGTTCCGAAAATATCCATATTGTAAGGGTTTTCAAGGTATATCAACAAACCGGAAGTCACCATCTTGGATTTCAGAACCATTTCAAACATCGTTTTCCGACATCTACTCATCATTTCCGTTCCGAAAATACCCATATTGTAAGGGTTTTCAAGGAATATCAACAAACAGGAAGTCGCCATCTCGAATTTCAAAACTACCTCAAACATCGTTTTCTGACATCTACTCATCAATTCCGTTCCGAAAATACCCATATTGCAAGGGTTTTCGAGGAATATCAATCAACCGGAAGTCGCCATCTTTGATTTAAGAACCACCCCAAATATCGTTTTCCGACATCTACTCATTAACCCCGTTCCGAAAATACCCATATTGTATGGGTTTTCAAGGAATATCCACAAACCGGAAGTCGCCATCTTAGATTTCAGAACCACTTCAAACATCGTTTTCCGACATCTACTCATCATTTCCGTTCCGAAAATACCCATATTGCAAGGGTTTTCAAGGAATATCAACAAACAGGAAGTCGCCATCTCGAATTTCAAAACTACCTCAAACATCGTTTTCTGACATCTACTCATCAATTCCGTTCCGAAAATACCCATATTGCAAGGGTTTTCGAGGAATATCAATCAACCGGAAGTCGCCATCTTTGATTTAAGAACCACCCCAAATATCGTTTTCCGACATCTACTCATTAACCCCGTTCCGAAAATACCCATATTGTATGGGTTTTCAAGGAATATCCACAAACCGGAAGTCGCCATCTTAGATTTCAGAACCACTTCAAACATCGTTTTCCGACATCTACTCATCATTTCCGTTCCGAAAATACCCATATTGCAAGGGTTTTCGAGGAATATCAATCAACCGGAAGGGCCATCTTCGATTTCCAAAATACCTCAAACATCATTTTCCAGAATCTACTCTTTAAACCCGTTCCAAAAATACCCATATTTTAGTAGTTTCCATGGAGTCGGAAATCGCTTTCGATGAATGACAAAACCTCTTTTTACGAAGTAGGTTCGTAAAAAAAGTTTACGTTATTTGGGATTTGGTTCGTAAAAAAAGATTACGTTATTTTGGATTTGGTTCGTAAAAAGAGGTACGTAAAAAGAGGTAACGTATAAAAAGTGTTCGTAAATGGAGGTTTGGGTGTACCTCTTAGGTGATAAATCGGGTCAATGGAACCAAACACTCAAAGTCGACACACATTAGAACTAATTTAATAGAACAGTTAACACAAATCAACAATCAAAACATGTTGGAAAATGCGTCACTTGTTTCATGCTATTTGAAGATTAGTGCCTTTCCAGGGTTTTACGTCAGTTTCCAGCCAAGGAAACTGCCAAGAGAAAGACTATAATGAAATATGCTCCAATATTTCAATACCACTTTTGTAGAACGATTTATCTTTTGCCACAAAATAGGCCTCAGTTTTTAAGCGATAACCTCTTCATACATTGTCAGATCTGCGAACAGCCAGAAGTCGCTGGGAACCAAATCTGGCGAATAAGTTGGATGTGGGAACAATTTGAAGTTCAATTCAATCTTCAAATGCTCCAATAACGCTATATAATATTCACTGTTAATGGTATTTCCTTTCCAGCCGATTGTTGTGCTTTCGGGCGCTTTGGATGAGGTTCACCAGTTGCTGTACACTCAGATGACGATCGTTTTGATTCCGGTGTGATGTGATGAATCCATGTTTCATCCATTATCACATATGGACGCAAAAACTCCGGTTTATTACGTTTAAACATGGCCAAACAGTGCTCAGAATTCTCGCTCTCGTTTTTGATCAACAGTAAACAAACGCGGCAACCCCCTTTGAACAGAGCTTGCTCGTAGTCAAATGTCCATGCGATTTAAATCCAACCCGTTTTTTTTAATCTTTACGTTATCCGCTTACTCACGCAACATCACTTTTCTATCATTCGATTTTGTGGATTTTTTATGTTTTCTTGTGTTACCGCCTCATTTGGACGTTAAATGCCTTCGGAATTATCGTAGAAACACCACGACTACGTTTAAAGTCAGCAAACCAATGTTTTATTGTTGTTTCTGATGGAGCGGAGTCTCCACAACACTTTTTGAGCCATTGCTTCGCTAGAATGGTATTTTGTTCCATCAAAAAGCAGTGCCAAATTAAAACACAAAGTTGTTTTTCATCCATTGTTCTGGAAATAACAAAAAAAGGGTCCCTCTTAGCACAATAACGCACAAACTAATGAATAGAATATAATAAATTTTAGCAGCTGTCTTTTAAAAATTAGTATTTATTGAAAAAACGTGCTTAATCCACCTAGCAGTGAGATGATACCTTTTCTATCAATTTTTGCATGAATATTCTTGGGTGTTTCAGTGCTCATGACATTATTGCAATGACCGTCATTTTAAGCGGCAATTTGAGATTTTAATCACTCATTACTCTGTAATGTCGAAACTGCAAATCGAATTGGAATCTAAAAGTTGGACAATCGATTAAACATTCCATGATATGTCGAAGTAAGTTCCACTTTAGAGTTTAGGGTAATTTAAGGTACTTCTAGAGCCGGTATTCAGGAACCAGAATAACCCAAATCGATTCGTATGGCCATATGACGAATAAATTGCAATAATTTTAAGTCCAACTTTAAAGCTTTTCGGGATTGTCTTCTTCTATATCGGTTTGAATTATGAAAAATCATCATCCTGTAATTCCAGAATCGGCAGTCTGAATTGGATAAATTTAATTTATTTTGTCTTTGTCGATCTGGCTTTTATTGAGAAAACGATTGAGCTTTGAGAAACGATTCGATACTGGAACCGGAATTCGAAATTCGGTGTAGCCGAAGTCAGATAAATTCACTTGAGTAGCTGTATAGTTTACATTTGTTTCAAAATGTTTGAAAATCAATGTATACATCTTTGAGGAATCGTAGTGCGAATTAAGTTTTTGGGTGCCTTCCGAAACGAAAACTGAAAACTGAATCAAAAATGAAATAAGTTTATTTGGTTATCGACTATCCAAATCTGCTAACCCGATAAACCTGATTAATTTATGTGAAATAGAAATTTTTATACTAATCACCCTGTATCTCCGAAACCGGAAGTTGGATCTGACTCTAAAAAAACAAGATGTTTTATAGAATCTCAAAACTTTTTATCTGAATCTTAGATGATTCTTAAATTTCATTTGAATCTTAGATCGGTTCAGCCATCTGCGAGAAAAATTAGTTATACAATTTTAATTTCGTTTCACATATCATCCTGTAGTTCCGGAACCAGAGGATCCAAACATAATTCAGGAACCTTGTTTAGAACGACTTTTCATATGAATCTGAGTTTGCAGAAAACTTGAGTTAAAATATTTTTCACACACGCATTTGCTGATCTCGACGAACTGATGCGAATGGTATATGGGTTATGTTCTTCCAGCATTTATTGCTGTAAGTAGTTTAAATAAATATTATTATGGAATTGCTTTCAACTCGACAATTCTGCCATCATCTGGTTTACATATGGCATATTCGAACGATTATGTTGCCAAAAACGAACCGTGCTAAAATCGGTCCGAGGCAAAATATCATGCTGTACACAGTGTTTTGGGTACTTAGAAACAAATGTTTTTTAAGTATAAAAAAGCGTGTTTTATGTTGCTCCCAAGCATTTCTTAGCCTGACAGCGCTCAAAACTTCTACTGATGAAATAGGGGAAAAAGTCTCTTACACACACACACACACACACACACACACACACACACACACACACACACACACACACACACACACACACACACACACACACACACACACACACACACACACACACACACACACACACACACACACACACACACACACACACACACACACACACACACACACACACACACACACACACACACACACACACACACACACACACACACACACACACACACACACACACACACACACACACACACACACACACACACACACACACACACACACACACGGACATTTGCTCAGTTCGTCGAGCTGAATCTATTGGTATATGACATTCGGCCTTCCGGGCCTCGGAAAATTTTTCTAAAGTTTGAGCGAATTCATACCTATTTTTTATATTTATACAAAAAGGTTTGCCATTTGCCAGCAGTTTCAACAAGATTATCCTTTTTTGTGTTGCTTTGACACTTCTAATGAATTTTTGACTAATATATTTGTTATTAAAACTAATTTTATTTTTGTTATTGTCTTACATCGGTGATGGTGACAGTCAGACAGCGTGAAATTTTCTGATTTTAACTACAAAATTAGCTGCAAACGAGAGTTTTGTGTTGAATTAAAATTTGTCTGGTTTGTGTCCAGAATATTCACCAACCTAATATCCCTCTTAGAAAAAAAACGTTCAACGGATCCAACATACGTTGGATCATTGGTCCAATGAAAGTCCAATCAATCGTTCAACGGTAGGCCAACACGAGACCTTCGTTTGCCGATTTTGAAACAAACCGTTGAACCGAATGTCATTTTTTTTCGTTCAGCAAACCCGGCAGACAGAGGTCCATTGTTGAGCCATTTTCAACATGAGTAGTTGGAGCCTCGTTGGACTAGTTTTACTGCAGATTTTCTGAAGTTTTTTCCACTTATTTGTTTAAACTAACGATACATACCTGAACAATACACAATACTTCACGTAAAAAAACAACAAATTTTCTTTCTATGTAAAGGTAACACTTAATTTTCACACTATTTTTGCAAGAGAAAAACAACAACTAACCGTTCCAGCAAATTGAACGAATATTTCGTGCAATATGTCGTTCAACAAGCGCTCAAAGACCAACAAAATTGAACAGCCTGCTGAGAGGGATATTCGCTGAAAACAAGGGGTTTTTCAGCAAAGTAAATTCTGAATTTCAAATAATTTATCAATGATTTTTGTATTTTTGTAGTAAAATATATAAAAAAGGTAAAACAACTAATTCAAAAACAGTAATACAAATTAGGCGCAGAGCTAGTTTCGGTCGTTCTGTGCATTTGTCATTTTTCAATAAATATATCGATATGATGTGGTGCCCCTTCAAAAAACTACAAGGATCAGTCTCATGGGGTTGTTCGAGTCATTGATGTGGAACAAGGCAACCAAAATTTCTAATGATCTACAATCAAACAGTAAAATGAATCCGCAGTTGCACGAGAGTCTGTCTAGATTGATCTTGATTAGGAACCAACACCGAACTTTGTTTGCCTTGATTTGTATTTGTTTTATAGCCGACGAAATTACACCAATATCCCAAATGTATGCAATTATATGTTTGTACATTCTTGCGATACGGATTTCGATATTGAAGTTTCTCTTCGCCAAGCTTGTGTTCAAGTTTTGTATGCAAGCAGTTATTTTTATAGCGTTAGGTTTCTCTACCATTCTGCGATTTCGATAGAAGCGATAAACTTTTTCTCATCATCAATCGAGTTCATCTTATATAAATTAGAAATTAATCATAAGCATTCAAAACTTACCTTGGGGTAGTTGTCAATTTCCCTGGCGAAACGGCATAACATGGAGTTTCATCCAAGCTTGCATGACACAAGATCAGAGCATACCAATTAAAGCTTCAAATCGTTTTATGGCACTTTATTTCCAATTGGCATATTGTCGCAAAACTGAAATGTAGAGACGCTGCTTGTTTAGGGCATATTCAGGAGTGTTCTAGTTCTAGATGCATAATTTATGTCAGTTTTAAAATTTAAATCTAGAAATTATAACAAAATAAACTGGCAGCCCCAGCAGCGTTTTATCTGTGTTTCAAATATAGAAAAAATAGAACGGCAATGTATACCAGTTTTAAATTTGACAGTAGAACTGGTCGAATAAATAAGACTAAAACGGATACGGATTGCTGGGGATACGTTTGTTTCAGTTTCATTTACATTATAGACCACTCATATGAATCTTGCAGCTGCTGAATTTGCTCTTAGAGATGATACTTTCAGCAAGAGCTGTCAAATCGGTAGGAAAATTTCTAATTACTCCACCTTTTCAGCGATTTATTATGAAAACGGGAAAATTCATTTGAAAAATCATAGTAGAAGTTGAAGAAAAAGTTTTTACTCTGAGGTGGTAATGTTGATCTTAGTTCATTGTGCGAAATCTACCGTTTATTCAGAATAGAGCATTAAACTTGGTTTGATACCATTTTTCAAATGCCTGGAAATAACAAATAAACTATCCAAAATAAATAGTACTCGGTCTCTATACATTCTAGTACTCGAGAAATAAAATTACACTGGTTTCTGTTTAATAATATGTTGATCCGAAAAAAACTTAACCTTACCCAATTACACACATTTCTGAAGATTTTACATGTTTAATCGTAGCTTACACTAAAAAAAGTAGTATTTATCACTTTGAAATCGATTTTCTTCTATTCAGAGTGTACTTTTATTGCTGTTATTTATTTGTACTATTGAATAAACATAAAAATGTTGCAAATCACTACAATCAATACACAATTTTTTAAAGAATCCTCCTTTTCTTGGTTTCATTTTTCATTGGCAGGTGTCGCTACCGGTAAATCAGCTTTGCGACAATGTGCCAATACAAAACAGACTGAGCTGTAAGTGTTTAAAACCTGATCACTTATCTACGTGTATTTTTGCTTGAGCTTCTGATTGCACCCCTATACAGAAAATAAAGATGTGTTTCACATCAAAAACTATCTAGATCAATTTTGAAGAAACAAAAAATGCAAGTGTTTTGTTTGTAACAAAGTCAACATATCCTGAAAGTTTAATTAAGATCTTAGGTCTTTTTATCAAAAAAAAAAAAAACTTAATACAGCGAATGAAACAGCTTTCACGTTTTTCAACAATGGCTGTTCTCCTACGATTATAAATTGCCCCTTAAGCACTGCATTTACTAGGCATGGTGCACCTCAATAACAAGCATAGTGAATTGAATAAAAACCCTACAGACCAACCGACGCGAGACAATTGCACACACACAACAACAAAAAAAAACAATTTGACGCGACATCGTTCGACCTGTCTGATAGGTGACAACAATTGCTCGGAATTTCACACTTTCGCTCATCGGCAGCGCATCGAAGCGATCGTTCGACATATCAAGCCACATTCAGTGCACTGATACTAATTTTACATCGCCACGGCCCGGCGACGCTTTGCGGATGACGTTGATCTTTCTGCCCACTCGAGCTACAGAGTGCTACAGTATGCAGATAGTCTGTGAGCCTTCGCCGTGGGTTCCAACAGCATCCCCGCAGTATCACCGCAGTCATGGTTTGAAGCCATTCGCTTTGCGCGTGAAATTATTGATGTCAAAATTTAAGCGATGTGTATCGATACAGATATTAATTCGACACGGCAGTCGCAACCGGTTTGATATGTTTGCCGGTTGGAAGACTCCGATTAAGACGACGACGACGACGAAAAGGAAAAGTTTGCATTCGAGAGCCTACGGGAAACCAGTTTCCAGAAGTTGTTCGACCTATCGCATGAGAATCAGAAAAATTTAAAAAAAATATGTACAATCTTTATTCAGCCATGCATGTTATTGTTTTCACGATCGTCTTTTGATCTTTCTCTGTCGCACATCAACGAAAACGGCTGGCAAGAGTGCAGAATGAACGAGAATTACTTTCAGGACTTCAGGCTGCTCCACTCCAGCAGTACACAATCTCCAATAGCCCATAAAGATTCTCGTAACTGCCCATGCGAACCGAAACAACGACGGGGTGGTCGACTTTTGGTACTTTATTTGGTTTTTTTTTCGATTTGCACACCATACGCCCATCACCACCACTACATCACAGGGAGGCGTGATATGAAACAAACAAAAAGGTGATTGCAATTATTTTGCAGGTCCGGAGAAATTTCACTGAATGTGACCACCAGGGAAGCGACACATAAAAGTGTTCTTGCTGTGGTGGCGCTTCATCAACCGATGAAATTTGAATGGCATTTCCTATTGAAAGTCTTTTTATGCTTCTATGAAGCTATTTGGTCAATGATTAAACCAAGCATCCAATGCTAAATCTTCTTCATTTGGGTAGGAATGGCCGTCTAAACATTGCCAGATGGAAATCTTGAGAATGGTTCCGTCACAGATCTCCCACTGATTTCCTCGGGCGCTCGCCGGCACTCGCTGGCAACACGCAATGCCACGAGATCACTAATAACAAAATTATACGAATACGCTGATTTATGTCTCAATTTACATTTGTCCGACGCATGTATTTATTTATGCGCAGCGAGCCGCTATTCCGAATGTTAAACATAATTCCAGCGCACAACAGCGCTGGGTTGTTTGGGTTTCTCGCGAAAAAAAAAATATGCCTCTCGGTGTCAGACAGGCTTGTTCGCGGCCGAAGCGCATGCCGAAGACTGCCGCATAATGGTCCAGTTAGGGACAGTTATAAATTTTCGCCTTGACCACCGCCCTGCCGAGTCCGCAAGGGTGACACTATCGACAACTGAAGTTACTGAAGTTCGGTACGATTAACCGAATCCAAATGCGGCACGGTAAGTAACTATCGTTAACTAGAACGAAGAGAGGGGCTTCACCTTTTCTGCAGTGCCTGTGTTCCCCTAGCGGGCATAAATCTATGACATTATCAAGTAACGAAACAGATTCAGTACCAACTGGATAAATCATGGTGGGCGCTATATCCATCGGAGGTACTCGCTGCCGGCTAATGCCATGACAGTCACCAGTCATAACATATTTTATCGTTCGTTTAGTGTCACAACATTTCAAGCTGATTTAGTGAAAGGGGTTCACACCAAACAGGGATAGAGCGAATCAATCATAATCTGAAAAGTTTCAGCACTTGTCTCTAAACGGAAAGTAAAATGACCAAATGATTAAAATTATAATTCATTCGTAGATTCTAATTTACGTCAGACACACTAAATATTGATTCAGATAAGAATCTATGAACTGATTTAGAATAACCTTTAGACCTATAACAAAATGATCTAAGCAAGTTTACAGCATTTTGCAAAATATGATGACTGGGACCATTTTGACCTCGAATATAAGCAATGCTCCGAAAGTTCCAAAATTTCTAAAGACAATTAATTGTCAGCGGGTTCGATGCCGTACCAGACGCAAGAAAAGCTTACTGTATTCACAGAATTGCATATGATTTCATCGAAAAGTTAGGAAATTGTATACCGCCAAATCAACCCCATGTAGATTATGGCAAGCTTACCAAGTTCTACGAACTACCTTCGAAATGATCAAATCATCGTATTATACGACCATAATATGAGACTACACACTTAAAACAGATTCTTGAGCTCGGTATAATGAAATACTGAATTAGATCGGCAACACAACACTTTACTGATTGTTCAGTAATCCATAAGCTCTTCTCCGAAATTCGGTCATGTAATATTCTGATATCTCGGTAAAGTGCATTCTTTTGCCGAAGTTTGGAAAAATATTAAGCTGAGCTTGTCAGTAAACAACAAATATACCGAAATCAGCAAATCCGTTTGCCGAGATTTTGAATAGTGTTTTAGCTTTTAATGAAACTCAGTGAAACACTTGCTATTTAATGTCTCTTGTCGAATGTGCAAAACATCACGTAGCCATTGCTGGAGGAGTGGGAGAATAACATATATTGGATGAAGGTAAGAGATTCTTATATTTCTTTAAAATATAAGTGAAATAAAAAAAAACTCTACTTTTCATATAATTACAAAAGACTTTTTTTTCAGGTAGATGCGTTGAGGAGCACTGGAAATAATTGTCTTTAACCGTAATGTTTTCTTTTGAGGTTTGCATTGCTTTTTTGTATACTGCATTAAAACGGACATTAATAAATCGCCCCCTTTCCCCCACCTTAGCTTTTGTGATATTTATTTCATACAATAGTAAAGAAAAATCTTTTTTTACGTTCGGTTACTACAATTCATTATTCGATCATAATCGCCTTTGCCGAACTAACAGCAAAATTGCTGCTGACAATAATTGACAGTTAACAAATTTGGTATTGCCGAAATTCTCAGTAATAATTATTTTGCCGAGATGATTACCGATCTGTCGGCTGTGCCATTCTCGGCACTTTTTTGCCGAGATCCAGTAATAGAGTTTAAGTGTGTAGACACGAAACCGTAACTGTCATAATAAATTTAGACAATAGTATTATAAATTCAGGGTGATTTCTTGTTCTATTAATCAGAGTACGGGACAATTATAGCGTTAGTGGTATGATCTTACTGACATCAAGAATCCGTTCAGGTTAAGGCATTTAACATACGGCAATTGATTAACAGGACCAACATTTCATACGCTGAATCACCGATCTAGACTATTTGAATAAAAGCACATGGGAAATTCGGCCCCATCCGCCTTATAGTCCAGTCCAGGCATCATCCGATAATCACTCATTTTGAAAAATGTCAGCAGCTCTTATCGGGGAAAAAATATCTTTAGTCGATGTAATCAGAAATTAGCTCCATTAGTTCATGCATTCAAAAGACAGAGATTTTGTCGTGAATACGACTTACTTTACTATGGGGCGCCTTTTCAAAATTTACCCTCTGAGAGAGTGATAAGTTTTTGATCGTGAATATCTCTTGTTGTATCTAACGAATCATGTTGAATTTTTGCTACACGCCATCGGAAATATGATCACAATTTTATAATAAAAATTTCAGTTGTGTGACATAATCTCAAATAATTCAAAATAAACTATTCTGAAATGTTTGGTATAAACGAGTATCAAAGGGAATAATCCATAAGGCGCGTTTGTCTTGCTCGTATTTTCAAATCTCATAGCTCAGTGATCTGTATAAGGATTTATATAATCTAACTACCAATAGAGTCGAAAATAATTTTCAACTTGAACGTGTATTGCAACAACATTGAAGTTTTTCAATAATACACTTTTGAAAAACCTGTTTGATTTAACCCATGGCAGCACCAGCCAATCAGAACGCGAGATGTCTGCATCTATACAAGAGCATCCATATAAAAGTTGAGTGGTTCATTTTTCCCACCAATTGCTGTGCAACTGTTCCCGAAACATGACACACGAGTCATGTCGTCTGACTGTTTCCCGTTCTGCGAACAAGAAAAGGAATTTTGGCAAAGGGGCTGTCCGTACACCGCTGCCAGTAGCAGGTATAAAATGAAATGTGATGTGAGAAATAGCGTCAGCAAGGCCCATTCAAAGCACTTTTCAGTGCTAAAGATCATCCTAAAGAACTAGTTGAATTTTGTCGCTTTCCTACCATTTTCTGAGCAACTGTTGCCGAAACAAGACGAGCAACTATTGCCGAAACAAGACACACGAGAACCATCTCAGATCTAAATATTTCCTAACAAAAGATCATTCAAGATGGAACTTAAAATAATTTGCACCGTCACTAACACATTCAATTACGAACGGCAATGCGAAAGTGGAAGTGATGATGTTGAATATATCTTTATACTAGTATGGGGTCGTGTGGAAATATGCCATGCGAAACAGGATTGCAGAATAATCTTTATAATCATAATAATAATTATTATTATTGTTATAATAATAATAATAATAATAATAATAACAATAATAATAATAATAATAATAATAATAATAATTATTATTATTATTATTATTATTATTATTATTATTATTATTATTATTATTATTATTATTATTAAAATTACTCTTGCATACCGAAGATCGTCGATACATTTCAGACCAGTCCATTGCAATTGTCTCAGTTCGTGCTCGCATCTCACACGACGCAGTCGAAAATCATTTACGGTCGCAAATCATTTACGGTCGAAACAACAGAAACAAAGACAATACAGTACAGTGAACAATAGAGTGTACGGAATGGTCAAATACGATTTAACAAAGCCGGAATCTTGACCTACAAGACCAAATTCAATTTGTATAACAGTTCGGCTGAAAAGTTCGTATCGTTTAATAGAAACACACATTTTTTTGCCAAAATTCGTTTTTATTATTCAACATAATTGCCAACAGAGGCGATACAGCGATTATAGCGATCTTCCAACTTTTCGATACCATTTTTGTAGTACGATTTGTCCTTTGCCTCAAAATAAGCCTCAGTTTCAGCGATTACCTCTTCATTGCTTCTAAATTTTTTACCAGCGAGCATTCTCTTGAGGTCTGAGAACAGGAAAAAGTCACTGGGGGGCAAATCTGGAGAATACGGTGGATGAGGGAGCAATTCGAAGCCCAATTCGTTCAATTTCAGCATGGTTTTTCGTTGTTGTTTTTGATCGATTGTGAGCTCACGCGGCACCCATTTTGCACAAAGCTTTCTCGTATCCAAATATTCGTGAATAATATGTCCAACACGTTCCTTTGATATCTTTAGGGTGTCAGCTATCTCGATCCACTTCACTTTACGGTCATTGAAAATCATTTTGTGGATTTTTTTCACGTTTTCATCGGTAACAGCCTCTTTTGGACGTCCACTGCGTTCATCTTCTTCGGTGCTCATATGACCAGTACGAAATTTTGCAAACCACTTACGAATTGTTGCTTCGCCCGGTGCAGAGTCTGGATAACACTCATCAAGCCATTTTTTGGTTTCGGCGGCACTTTTTATCATCAAAAAGTAGTGTTTCATCAACACACGAAATTCCTTTTTTTCCATTTTTTTCGCTATAACAAAAGTAGCTTCACTCAAAATGCAATATCTCACAAACTAATAATCAGACAGCTGTCAAATTTATACACGTATCTTTTGAAGGTTGGTACTAACTGAAAATGGTATGGATTTAATTCTAGTGGCGCCCTCTCATAGAAACGATACGAACTTTTCAGCCGATCTGTTAGTTTTCAAGCGTTGCAAATTTAGACCAGCAGCAAATGAAATTGAAATCTTACTTAAAGAACGAATGCATCTAGACGCTAATAAAGTAACTGAGATTCAATTCAACAAGGCGTCTAACTGTGTGTACATTATGTTTAAACGTGAAAGCGATGCAATTGCATTCGCTTCAGTTAACAACGAGGTGCACAGTGTTGAGTGTGATAACATTGAATACAAAATCCCTGTGCACATGGTGGACAATGCCATAGAAGTACGCGTGCATGACCTCCCCCCGCAGGTCACCAATCAGTACGTTCGGGAGAATATGTCGCGGTACGGTGAAATCCTTTCCATCGAAGGGGAAGTATGGCGGAATTTTTTCCCCGGTATCCGAGTGGTACGTATGCACTACGTAAGGCAATTCCATCTTACATAATTTGTGGTCAAGGTGGGACACATCCGTGTAAAACGCTGATTACCTATGAAAATCAGCTGGTTACAAGCCAGTTTTGTGAACAACCTGCACACTACGGTAAACCTTACACCGAAACTGCGAAAAGGACATCTTCAACCAAAGACAAGGTCAACCGTTCAACAATGGAAACTAGTGAGCGCAGTACTCCTGTTTCACCATCAAACCAACCAGCAACTGCAACCAATGTACAACAAGGCGCATCTACAGCAACTAGCAACGAGCTCAAGACTGCGAACATTAAGGAAAACGAAAAGAAGACGGAAATCAACAACAAAACCACCGATGCGGAAATGGATAACGAGACGAGTCACGAACAAAGTGCCCCTCAATCCTAGCAGGAGGGAAATGGAAGCTCCTCTATTCCTAGAAAAAGAGTGACAACGAGATCCATTTTAAAAAACACATTATTAAAAAAAATCGGCTAATTCGGCCACGTAAAGCTTGTACGCAAATAGGCCTGAATAAAAAAACCTTTTAAATGAAAAAAAAAAATGCAATTGTCTCGTACTGAAATTTCGAGAAGAATCAGATATCTTCGAACTTCATAGCTTCAATAAAAATAAACTACAAATTTGTCGTACCTAGCCTCCTATATTAGCAAATTAAAAAGGAATTGTTTCAAATTTGGAATATATAGTTGTAGAATAGTAGCTGTTTATTGTAACTAATCTGTACTTTATTGTAGGTGCATCGCTTCAAACTCTATTAGTGAAAAAGGGGAAAGCCTACACAATTCATACAATCAATCAACTAACTGATATTCGGAAAAGTGATGGGAGCGTGCAAGTTTTTTTTTTTGTATTCACGACATCCAGTTATGTCTCTGACATTACCCACCCGCCTTTTTCTTTTCGCCCGTAACTCATATGCCAGAAAAAAAGGGATTATCGATCGAAAGAAAACTTTTAAAAATACCATGTTTTACTTTCTCATAAAGAAAGGCTATGAAATCATGAGAAAATCGAGTATCCAATCAAAACCTGGAGATCAGAAAATGTTGTTGTTTTAAATTATTTAATGAACTGCAGGACCGATTTCCACAAGCTTAGATACAAATTAAATACCTTGCGATTTTTGAAAGCTCAGGTCTACAATTTCAAAAGAACAGACTTTAGTGGACAAAAACTGACAAATTGAGCTCACATACAGCCCTAGAAAACTTAACCGAAAGTTAGATTGAAGTTTTTGCAGCTTCATCAATTTAGATAAATTTTTATTTGAATGCAACTTCAACTTCACTGGTAGGTACCATTAATCAATAAAAAGGTAGGTGGGCCCAGGGAGCGAATTAAAATAATATTGTCGCTAGTTGCGGGTAAAAGTGTTTTTTTTTTAATATTGGCGCCATTACACGTTCACATAAAATGAGGCGGAGCTGAAGAAAGTAAGAATACGACAAACAGAATTCCTACACTTATAGATTTATCTATTTCATTGGAAGAAATTGTTCTGAATTTATATAACAGTGTTACATTTATAACATTTTCTTAATATTTTGTCTGTCAATATACTTTTACTAAATATGACAAAAAATACAATACAGATTCTCGATGTTTCGTTGCTAAACAAGATTAAGCGCATGGAATTTGGGGTTCGTACCAGCATCGTAATCCCGAACCGTAACACGTAACACACTAGGAAGCGACATCTATCGCTAGACAGGGTAAACCCAGGGTAACGATTTTCTGCATCTTCATTTTCCTGAAAAGTTGGAGTCAATACACAATTTTGCGTTTGAGCGAGAAGCTCAGTAAAAGTTCTGAAAGCTCCTATTTTCCCTATACAGATTATATCAGGGGTAGAAATTTGAAACGAAGGATTTTTGATAAGATAAATTTTGGTTTTACTTAGAATTTAAAAAGGCCTTCAATTTCATTTCCCACAATTTAAAACATAATCGCAATTTTAGTTTTGTTGTCAATTTTTTTAATTCACGGTGTTCGGTTTTTTCATTCACAATCGGAAATCTTGATTCACATTTTCATGCGCAAAATGGGCTTATTTCCACCCCTGGATTATATGTTGAACAATGGCACTTGAAATTGGGCTAACAACCTATGTCTCGTTTAACGATTTTTGTAAGAGCAATTTTAAATCAGCCAGAAAGCATCAGAGCTTTCCTAGTGGTTGTCACTAACAGCATATTAGGGTTACAATATTTTGGGGTCATCTCTAAAGCGGTAGCGCTCAAAAGTTTAAGCACCCCAAAAAAGTCCTCATGCAAAAGGGTGTAGCCGGGTTTCCATATAAAAACTGTCACCAAACAGTACAAAAATTGATATACGCTGTTTGAAAGGGTTTATATTGGAGATGATTTTCCCAAAATTTTAACCCATTAACTGATATATTGGTGGAGTTAGGGTGGTTCTTCTGATTTTCATTTTATTAAAATTTTTCAAAAATTTCTTCAGCAAAAAAATTGAAAAAAATCGGAAATATTTTAGGAATTATGGGAGAGCTTTCTGATTTTTTCCAGAATGTTTCAAAATGTAATTCATGTGAAAAAAATGTGCAAAATTCTCGTTTTTTTTAATCGCACTAACAATTTTGGTACCACTCTAGATCTCACATCAAAAATAAATCATTTATGAGTAAATTACGCTGTATTTTTTTTCAGATTTTTTAAAAATGTGGACGGGTATAATATCAGAACTTAAAAAAATAAATCATTCGGAAAACCATGCGTCCCCATCAAACGGTCATCATCCGATGGAGACGCATGGTATTTAGTTCTTAAATCATATATCAAATGCTTTTAGAACTAAATACAATGCTTTTCCATCTATAACTTGAGCTCAGGGCTTGAGTATCAACGTAATTAATAATGATAAAAGAATTTTATTCCTTTTGTTATTTACACACGCCCGCACGCCTGACTCAATTTACCAAGCAATGATGCAGGGGATGCATTAGTGAACATGTGTACTAGCGGTCGGTTGTAATTCGTTTCTAACATCTTGCCGGAGAGTCTGGAGGTTTCGAGGTTAGCTATTAGCAGCTCTAAGAAATACTATAAACCAGATAGTACTCATGGCGAGGCGCCTGCAGCAAGTCCCGAAGACCCAAAAAGAACGCATTAATTCGCATCGTCGATTTTCTATACAAACAACATGTTCTTTTAAACTTAATATTTTCAGTCTTTTACTATTTCCTGAAGAGGACCCCTTTATTAAACAGTTTCGGAAAATCGAATTGTTTTATTGCTTTAATCGAAATAAGTCTTAACTAAGAATGAATGAGAAACTGAACTATAATCTAATTGTCCTTTAGAATTTTTACTAAATATAGTTATTATTTGATTCGAATTAAATAAATGTAAAACGACTTATCAGTTCATGAATAAAAACTTTAAACCGTATATTAAAACCTAAATATTTATCAATTCATTAGTTCTGATTCATGTTTCTCTCACCAATCCTTCCTTATGAAAATTCTCTCTAAGCCCTGAACTCAAGTTGTAGATGGAAACGCATGGTATTTAGTTATAAGGGCATGTGATATATATTATTTTAGAACTAAATACCATGCGTCTCCATCGGATGATGACAATTTGATGGAGACGCATGCTTTTCCGAATGATTTATTTTTTTATACCCGCCCACATTTTTTAAAAATCTGAAAAAAATACAGCGTAATGTACTCACAAATGTATTATTTTTGATGTGAAATCTAGAATGGTACCAAAATTGTAAGTGCGATTGAAAAAAAACGAGAATTTTGATCATTTTTTTTTCACATGAATTATATTTTGAAAAATTCTGAAAAGAATCAGAAAGCTTTCCCATAATTCCTTAAATATTCCTGTTTTTTCAATTTTTTTGCTAAAGAATTTTTGAAAAATTGTTATAAAATGAAAATTAGAAGAACCACCCTAACTCCACCAATATGGCAGTTAAAGGATTAAAATTTTGGGAAAACCATCTCCAATATAAACCATTTCAAACAGCGTATATAAATTTTTGTTCTGTTTGGGAGCAGTTTTTATATGAAAACCCGGCTACACCCTTTGTGCTGAATCGGATATGGGTAATTGGTGCCGCCCGGCGGTTAAAGTTTGAAATATATGATTTATATGATGTATTGCTGTATCGATATTGGCCGAGTTTTCCAAAACAATTTCATGGTAAACATTGCCTTTGGTGTGAGATCTGTATCCTTCCAAGATAGAATATAAAACTGTTTGAAACATTGCCTTATTTGAAGTCTTGAATGTTGGTTTCATCATTTTTGAGAATTTTTGCATGATAAAAAGCTTCATTCGAACAACATTTTATATTTTTTCGTGGATAAATATTGAGAAATAAGTGGGTGAAGAGGTATTTTTGAGAACGGTTCTTAAAAATTATGATTTGCGGTGTCCACTGTATCTCAGCGCAGACTAATCAGAAGTGAACAAATCAAAGCAGCATAGATAGAGTAGAAGTTTTTCTAGGCCCCAACGTTTCTGTTTGATTTTTTTTTTTAATTTGAGATTCTTGGTGGTTGTTTAAAGTGTAAACTACGATTTTTCATGAAAAAATCCGCCATTATGTAGCTATAAAACCTCCCCAAAGTAACAAACAACAAAAAGGAAAACATTGGGGTCTGGATTTTTATATGTAAAAAGTCAATGGAAACAATTCATTACCGTAGGGTCTAACATTTTCAAGAAATCATATTTGTTCTTTTATAATTTGTTATAATGATAAAGGCCCATAACTTGCTGAGTTTTGTTCTGAAATGAAAATTTCACAGAATATTCTGGAAATGTTTCATTATAAGAAATTGCAAAGAAAATAATAAATGATTTTTTTTTGTGTCAGCTTTGAACGATACGCTTTGTGCGATGATTCGTTCGCGCCTTATTTTGGAATTGAATTTCACCCAAATGCTTGTTCATACTAAACATTTTAGAAAACAACAATTTTGAGTTATTTATGGTTATCGCATACTACTCAAAATTGTATCATAAATTGCTGAACATATTTTCGATTGTATGGGTAAGTAATTAAGTGGCTACCTTAAATACAACAAGAGATATTCACGATTAAGTTCAAGGATGGGTGCACGGGAAAAAATTTGAAAATGCGCCCCATAGTACAATAAGTCGTATTCGCGACAAAAACCAGGAAATTTAAATCGACAATCGACCTACCACCGCGGCTAGAATTATATTTGCAAATCTTAAACACAAATTTGATGTGAAATCACTGAATACCTCGAACCTCGAACACGTTTACTAGCGACACCTAATGCTATAAACTCCATTGCATACATTTCGGTAATTGTTAGTATTTCGTCCGATGCAAGCCAAACGCAAATTAAAACGAACAGTAATATGTTTTTGGTTCGCAAGTCCGATACCCAACCCATAATGACCCGAGAACTAAAAGCTTTGTAATGAGAAAAGATTGGCATTGCTGATCAAATATTGTGCTCATACTGTTAAGCACTAATATGACAACAGATTGCTACTATTCAACAGAAAAAACTATTAGCAACCACGTTTCTATTTTACTCTGTTTATTGATAATTATTTTCGATTTTATTTGACCTCACTACTGCAGTAATTCCTGATCCATACGCAGTAACGACCTTAATCATAAGGTCAGTCAGCGATTAAAGACATCCCAACTGATTCCAAGATTTCGTAATTGAATCGAAAGCACGCAAACATTGCTCAACGCATCACCCCGAAACTAAACAGGTCAAAAGCCAGTGACAATAAAACTAACGACCATCAAACACTCCAAGTGTCTTTTAATTGGATCCCCACGCCTAATCTCCACCGGCTCGCAGACGATTCGGCTGGTTCTGACTATCGGAAAGCAGTAAGGTATCATCACCTAACGAAATGCACAATGCGGCCGCCCCGGATTTGAAAGCGATGGTGTTCGCCTAGAGCTAATTTACAACCATCCAAAGAATCCGTTGTGAAGTCGAATCACTGGGTAAACAAACAACTGTCAAAAGCGGGCAGTTCTCCGTCCGCCCGAGTGAGTGGCTAATCAAAATAAACTCTCGAAGGAAACTATGTGTCTAACATGAGCTGCGTTCGCAATTGATGTCGGCTTCGGTTTGATTCCGTCCGGCCCGTCAAGCCCTCCTGACTACCCACCAAGCGAGATATTATTTTCGTTTCATCAAATCACTTTGCGGCACTCACCCGCGAACCAGTCCGTTGTTGCGAATGATGGCCCTCATCCGCCTCCACTTTGAATAACGACTGCCGTGCGCTTCCAATAACACTCGGAACGGAAGAGAGCTAAGGGGTCTGGAAGTGCCAAAAACCGAAATACATTTTCTGGAATATTTACGCAGAGAGATACTTACGAATTGTTATTCTAGTTGGTCAGTCAGCGCACGCACTGGACGGCTCTGACCAATAAGAAAGGAAAAAAAACGCCGCCGCAACCGCTGTTAGGTTTTCTGGGTCTAAATTAGATCGGAAACCACGTCTCGAGAGGCGATTCAGTATTGGATTTCGAGACTGGAATGTGATTGAATGAAAGTGAATGATTTAATGTTTGGGATAGGTTAAAAAATGTATGCGGATTTTTTGGATACGCTAAGCTCATGAATAATGAACTCAAAGTATCTCTGTTTTGATGATACGCAAGGTACTCTATTCCGATCGGTTTATGGCAAACATGTCTCGAACAGACATTCCTCGTTTTCCGGAATGATTGTTGGAAATAAATTATTGATTTGTAGATTGTATGAAACGCATACGCACTTGTACGTGACTAAATGTCAGAATTTATCAAAATAATCATCAAAACAACATATTCATCACTTCCCACTGGGAGTCACGTGAACTAAGGAATATCACCTACAACTCTATCATGGCGCGTGATAAAATAATTAAAAGCGAACTAAAAGTGTGCGCTCAAAGTGGTACAAAATTTGTACCGCAGCAAGTCCATGCCAGATGCCAGATAGCACCAGCGTCGGCCACTTTACCGCTGACCAATTCCTTCATGTTCCCACTGACTGGTCGGCTATCTAGCAAAATGGTCAGGATCCCGATAAAGCCCACGCCAACCGTCCGCTAGCCGGTAGGAGAGAAGGTGTCGACCGTCTGCCGTCCGCTCCGTTCAGCACTCCTTTCAATAAATAACAACTCATTCTCAAAGGCGTTTCGTAAAGCGTGCGCAATTTTTTCTATCGCTGAATTGCCATCTCGAAAAAACTCCAGTCCCACCCCCGTAGCTCTCTAGCAGGCGCGAATCACCCATTCCATTCCGTTCCGTTTGGTTCGGAAGCTTACAAAAGCGCATTTTACTAACATATTTGACTTCACACCAGCCATGTGCCAGCATGGAACGGCACGACAGCAGACCAAAGCCAAAGCACCGAGCTACCCAGTGACAGGACAGGACAGGACAGGACGCGCCGATAAGAATCTTCTACCGTACGCCCAAAGCTGCACGAATGAGTCGCCGAATGTTTGAAATTTGTATAATTACAATGTCATTACTTATGAGCACATTTTTGCGCTGCTTCGACTGCCGAGGGGTATTAGTGCAGCTGGACTTGTTTCAATTGGCGGAAATATTCAGTTTAATTATGAAACATTTGAATTATGTTGGCACCGTAACTAACTCATTGAAGAAATGGCAAATAACACTAAATTATACTAGCATGCCGATATGATAATTTATGGCATCGCTTCCTAAAACATTGAAAAAAAATTCAGATCCGGATAAATAATAAAACTACACTGAAGTCATTTTTTATGCGAATTTACGTACCGCATAAAAAACCGCATAAAAAAAACCGCATAAGAAACATCGCAAAAAAAAAGACCGCAGAAGGGAAACCGCATAACTCTGAAAATTCGCATAAAAAAAACCGCATAACTCTGAAACTTCGCATAAAAAAACCGCATAACTCTGAAAATTCGCATAAAAAAGTCCCATAAAAAATCGCATAAAAAAAGACCGCATAAAAAAAAACCTCAGTGTATTGAGTAATTTGCAGACATAGCTGAAGCAGAATTAAAATTAAATACAATTGTCACATTATTCGCCCTTTGTTGGGGTGCACGTTTTCTACTAGGGAATCGAATTACCTGAAGATCTACGATGCCTAGGAGATCCGCATGATTTTGTCTGAGTGGTTAATTATGGTCTCGGTTACAATTTTTCATCCGATGGGTAATTGGACAGACATTTTGCTCTCAAATTATGAGTTCTGATTTCTCATCAGATCGGTCACTCAGTCAATTGTAACATTGACTGGATATTCTAATCCATTCGAAAGGGAATGAATAACCCAAATAAGAACCAAGTATGTTGTACTGCTTTTTCAATAAATTAACTCAAAACCAATCACCTTTTATTCATTAGGTCTTTGAGAACCATAATGTTTTGATCAGAATTGAATACAGACATAGACATTTTTAGAATTGATGTTCTTTACCCATCAGTAAAGCACATTATTTTTCAAAAGCATTCGACCGTTTTCCTCATCAGCTCGCTGTGGAAAAATTGAGGCCTAGTGGATTCCCTGATTGGTTAACCAATTGGATTCTATCATATCTCACGGATCGTAATGTCTCCGTACCAATCGAATTCGGATTCGTTTCACGTTACTTCGGGTGTACCGCAAGGAAGCCATCTCAGACCATTTCTTTTCGTGTTATTGCGGATGTTTTTTCCAATCCCATTTTATCATAGGCCGCACTTCAACCCGACAGCCAGCAAGTCCAGCAGCCCGACATCATCTTCTAGGCCCGACACTGCCGGGCGAGACCCGTGCAGGTGGCAACCCTATATGTGTCAAATAATGTTACTCACTTTTTTCGGTGATTGCTGAACCGGTCCCTTAAGGGCTGAGGACAGTACCGTAAACTGGTAGGATTTTTGCTATTTTCCCGTTTCAAATTAAATTTTCTTGGAAACGGTGCAGAATATAGAAAAACCCACCTGACAATGTCTTCGAAATTTAGTTGAGAATATTCTATGAAGTATTCAGAATGATTCATTGAGTTTAGCGGTCGTGTTGTATTTTTTTTCTGACTGAAGAACTGCTGAAAATTGGAACGCTCGGAAATGCATACCTCTACTTGTTCATCGAATATCTCGGCTTTGAAGGCTTGTATCATAAATCTACCGTGACAAAGTCTAGATAATTTAGTTTAGATGCGATTAGTACATAAAAACATATATGTTATCGCGATAAAAATAAAGTCTTGTATTTTTCTGTGAAACAAAGTCAGTTTCAATGCATCCGCCACTTTGTTCGCTTTGGTTTCCTGATAGCATTCTGAAAAAGGATAGAGAAATAAAATTGGCTCCACAAAGGCTGCCAAACACACAGACATTCAATCTTTGTGAAAGTTGATTTTTTTTCCATTGTTCATTGGAATCCATGTAATGTCCAACCCATACGATAGATTAATGTGATAAAACTTCTCATCAAAATAAAAAAATGTATGCTGGCAACCCGGTACAGTTTGCTTATATACGAGAGAGTACAAGAGAAATACGATGCGCAAAGGGAATTGAGCGAGCCACGTGGTCGATTTAAAACTCAACACGTGACCCTCTGTCCTCAGGCCTTAAGGTGAAATATAACGGACACTTAAGTTTTCGCAATTAAATTTATCACAACTAAGTGTTCTTAAAATTTCGAAATTTTGCTTTGTCGAGCCTGAAACGTAAAGGGTTTCTCAATTTTCACTAAAGTAGTTAAAAAGACGTCTGCTATAGTTCACGGTTCACGAAAAAGTGAAATTTCCTTTAATGCTCCTGTATACTCAGTTCACAGTATATAATGTTATGTATTTACATGTTCGAAAATAGGTGCAACTAATAAAAAGGTGGGAAATACAAGATGTACTCGAGAGGGTGGACATTTCAGAGCCGCAATTGACTTTTGAAATTTATAAACAGTTACTGTTCCATTCCTTGGAGTTGGTTCTATAACTGAAAAATAGTGTTCATTGCAAAATTTCACAAAGAATCAGAAAATGCAACTAAAAATTATAAATGTTTGTCAAACTATCCGAAATTTGAAAAAGTTTACATAAACTTTTCACCATTTTCTGTATTGCTTGCGCGCAGCTGTATCTTATTGTGGTCGTGTCAGAAATGCTCGGTGGGTTCGGTTGCATTACGTCGTGAGCAAAAATTGCATTTCAAATAATGAATGTAAGAAATCGTTAATTTTCTAAGTAAGTATGGTTTATAATACTAGAAATGTCTAACTCTGTTGAGATCAATGCTTTGTTGTGCAATATAGCAATTGATTATAGCAAAACTAAAAATTCAACCTAGACAGGCTACTGAATGAATTGAATACAAGTATTATCGTTCATTTCGAACATTCAAAAATATAACATTTATATAATCTGATGCCAGAAACAGAATTCCAACTTATTTGGTACAATTGTTTTCGTTGTCTAGCAGAATGCTAGTACATGAAAGTAGTTTTATAGAATAATTTTGATAAAAGACTATAGTGGTAATGTTATGTGAACATCATTGGGTGGTATAAGTATGAATTCTTTAAAAATCTTATTGTTCAATATATTTTAAAAATTTCATATGTATATTCGTTTTCGACTGATTCGCAAAACTTTGAAAATTTGTATGTCCATGTTTCGAACTTATTGGTAAATAATATATGACACAAATCTTCGCTCAACGACAACGAAAGTCAATTGGAATGGAATATGTTGACAGTGAATGTCCAGTAATTTCTTATTTCGACAGTGTTTTAATCGACAATGAATTTCGACCGAACTCTATTGTGCGTGCCAAGTGAATACTTCTACGTAAATTTCATCTTATCGGCGGGAAGGTGAACTGGTGAACTACTGGAAAAGATACCGAAAATACTCGAATAGTCAATGCATATGAATGTAACCTCATGTTTGCTAATCATAAATGTTCATGGTTCTAATGTAATAGTAATCAATAACAATAAAGATTGAATTAGGATATATTAAAAGTGTGAAATATTCAAAAATCTATTACGTATCAATAAGAGTCTCTTTTACAAGACAACAAATCATGTGGTAAGCCCACTGCGCTCAAACGCTAAAAATATCACTGGTTTCTTTGTGTCGGTTTTGCTTACTATGCTTTGTTCGACGATTCGTTCAACTCCAGCGGTTTAAATTTTGCGTACATTTTTGGAACTACATTTCACCTTAAGGATTTCCTGAATTTTATCCGGATCCGACTTCCCGTTCCGGAGTTTGAGGCTAAAACAGTTCAATATATTGCACGATTACATAAAGTAGGGGGACAAAAAATGAACGTAAATCTCTAAATTGGACCCAAAAGTGTTTCAGTTTGCAGGTCATTTTAGTTACTCGGTTCGGGAGTACTGGACACAGTGCTTAAAAACTATAAAATGGAACTAAATCACATTCCTCCGGAATGGTTGCGCCGATTTTTTTAAATTAAAGGTATTACGATTCCATGAGACATTCCTGATTTTTTTTCGGATCCAATTTCCGGTTGAAGAGTTACAAGGTGATGAGAGTATAAACCCGATAAAACCCCCTGAATTATTCTACACTCTAGCCTACACATGCAACAACGAACAAGTCGCGAAGCTTTTGAAAAGGAATCATCTCAGTTCCACTCTTAATCTCATATGTCAAAACCATTAGCTGGAATGAGATCTGCTACCTATGTTTAAAGTATTCACTTGAGGAGCATAAACACAATTGATTTATTATATTATTATAATATAATATAAAATAATATAATATAATATACACTTAATGAAAAACTCAATTTGGAAGAAAATTACGTCGAATTCACTATTGCTAATTCCGGATATTACCAAAAAGTATCAGTGCTGGATAAGAAAAAGTTTTTGTAAAAAATGCTTTTTTTCCCTGAACAATTCTCATCTTGCTACATATGGAAGCTTGACAGGGAACTTAATTATCTATGTTGTTAATTATCTATTGAATGTTAAATTTTTTAGATAGATTTTTTCAGTCTAGGGTTCGATAAGTGATTTTTTTTATTATTTTCATCCGCAAATTTAGCCAATTTTGTGAATATCGCTAGCTCAATAATTGGATTAGTCATTTTTCGACAGTATTTTTTTGCGAAAAAAATGGTAAAAAAGAAGTTTAGCCTTTTCAAAAGACAGTCTAGACCAGTATTGGAAACCCAGAGTAAGCAAAGTGACTTTTTGTTATGAAGTCAATATGTCGAGATAGTTTCATTTAAATCTTAGAGGGTGCTACCAAATCCCGACACGGTTTGACGCGAAATTCTTCTTTTTGAATTCTTTTCTAACACCATTTTCGAAATTTTATTCCAATGTAGGTAATTATTTTCCCGGTCAACATTCCATATGTTGCAAAAAGGGCATTTTTAAGGGAAATTTTTTTTCGAACATAAAGTTTAGCCCTTTTCAAAAAAACAGTTTAGATCAATTAGTATTAGCAATCGAGACCGCCCGTGTGTTGCTACTCTGTTATTGATCATAACTAATAAAGCTTGCAAATTTTTTTTTAAACAACTTGCTTGGGAAGTAATTTGACATTGTGTAAACTGCAATAATCTCTGTATGCTGTATGCTGTACATGTTACAGTTAGAAACCAAGGAATCCTCAGTACTTCCACATGGATCACAGAATAGGGTTGTTTGTTAGTAAATTTTCGAATAATATTATCATGTATTCATTGCTCTGGGTAGCCGGCAACCGAGAATACGTTGCAATTTTATCACGTTTTGTAATCATATGTGCTTCCAGTAAAATACGAAATTGCTTTCAAAACTCGCAAAATTCCAGACAGCCTGCAGCCTGTTCGCTATCAATTGAGACATTTAATTCATTGAGTTATTTTTTTTCAATAGACTGTCGTAATATTGGGAAGATTTTACTTTTTTTTATTTAAAAGATATTTTATTCAGGCCTATTTGCGTACAAGCTTTACGTGGCCGATTTAGCTGAGTTTTTAGATAATTTTTTTTGTATTGGATCTCGTTGTCACCCTTTTTCTAGGGGGAGAGGAACTTCCATTTTCCTCCTGCGAGGATTGAGGGGCAGTTTGTTCGTGGTTCGTCTCGTCATCCATTGCCGTGGTATTGTTGTTGATTTCGTTGCTAATTGCTGTAGATGCGCCTTGTTGTACATTGTTTGCAGTTGCTGGTTGGTTGGATGGTAAGCTGTTAACTGCAGCTGGTGTACTTTGTTCTATAGGGGTTACGTTGGATGGTTTCGTTGAAGGGGATACTTCCCTGTTGTTGGTGACTGTCACAGGAGTACTGGGGTTGCTTGGGGTTGATGTGAAGGAAGCACCGTCGTCCTTTGGTATAGTTGTCTCCTTGTCCGGTTTATCACACGTGAACAGCTTTTTGGCAATATTGACTTGTATCCTCACCGAATGTCACATAAGAAGGTATAGGCCTTCTTAAGCGCATGCGTAACAAACGTACGCCATTTAGAATATCGGGGAAAAAATTCTTCCACTTTTCTTTTTCGATAGAGAGAATCTCTCCGTATTGGGACATGGTATGGCGAATATAAGGATCGATGACGCTTGAGGGAAGATCATGCACACGCACTTCTATAGCACTATCTTCCATACTGGAATGTTGTACTTAATGTTCTCGTGCTCCACATAGTGCACATTATTATTGTCTTTAGCGAATTGAATTGCATCCAACTCTTTATAGAACTGGATATAAACAACATTATTGGTCTCATTGCATTGAAGTAAATGCACACGTTTAATGCCAAGATGCATTTGCTCCTTAAGCAAACCTTCAAGTTCTCGTATCGAAGGTCGAATTTTGCACTGTCTGAAGTCAACAATAATTGTATTCTTTCGTACCGGCGGTAGCTTTTGTTCGTTTGGTTCACTCATTTCGAGGTCGTTCTATTGTTCTCTACACAATACTGTTCTTGGTTTCTTCTGTCCCCAACTTAAGCGGTTTTGTTTTATCGACTGACTTGGATGAGATGTAAGCCCGAACTGGGAAGATTTTACTTGATAATCATCAATCGAACAACAACGCCTTACGTGATACGAAGTAATGAATATCTATTCCCTAATTTTCACATACGTCCTAGTTAAGCACGATCGCAAAAAATATCTGCACGGTTATAAACTTCAGCACGCGTCTTAAACTTAGCATTTAACCCGAAGAAATGTAGATCCATCGATCAAACATTCCCGAATAATCGATGGAGTTTAGTCCGATGTTTAGCAAGGAGAACTATAAGACATTGTATATAATTGTATATAAGATTTATATAAGAAAAATGTCAAATGTCTCTAAGGAACCTTCTCACCAGTATCCTGCTTTTCCTATTCGCAATGCTGTAAACAACGCGAGATGACACACCTCTACTGAAAAAACACTCGCGGATGGGTTTGCTGTAAATCAATTTTAGATTTTCAGCTTAAATCACACGATTGGCTTGTAAATTTTCACGAATTCCATATAAATCTGATAACATAAATTTGATAACACCTACAATGATATGCAGATGGCACTTCGATCGGTTGACAAAGTTTGATTTTGGGGGGTAAATTCGCAGTATCCGTCGCCTGAATATTTTTGTAGTTTTACCAATCAGCATTATTCAACGAATAACAGTTTTAACAGTTTTCACAGTACACACTTGCCACAGCTGCACTATCACTTAAAATAACTGTTTCGACCAATTACTTTACTATAACGAATGGCATTGAGAAATTTTGTATGGAACGATTTGCGTTTTCATTTGAATCTATGTTTCAAAAATTTTCCATTTCCGAGAAAAGTGTGCGCATTTTTGTCACACATACAAACTCTTTCCGATTTCGACGAACTGATTCGAATGGTATATGACAGTCGGTTTAAAAGTATAGGTTTTCACAGCGATCGCAAAGCTTAACTATATGAGAAAGTCAAAAGTCGAAAAGGCGCTTTAGGGATTTTATTTTTGCGTTTAGGTGTCTAGTTTTTTTGTACCAGTTATTCTTTGAAGGTCCGAAGATTTGAAAAAAGTGCATACAGAAATAAATTCCGCCTTCTTGACGTGAAGTCCATATATGGAATCGCTTGTTACCCATTTTCATAATTTTGCCGTTGTTGCTCAAAATCGAGGCGATAACCTCAAGAGAAATTAAAACAGTTTTGTCGAGAAGTACTAGAAAAAATATGTGATTTGGCAAGCGTTTTGTAACTCCGGACACATAAGCCAGGTTGTCGTTGAAAGTAAGTCAGTTTTTCACGAAAGGGCTACATCAAATCTTTGTTTAATTTCGACAGCTTTATTTATTCATTTATTTATTCAAAATAATGCTAATGTAGAATTTGTTTCTTCCAGATATTGAGAGAAACGAGCCTGATGATTTAGATGTCTTACGAACCAAATCGATAATGAAATGACAAACAATTATTCCACAAATGTTTTTTTTTTCATAATCTGTAAACAGTAATTTTACCAGGCACCCCTCGTTCACCAAAATTTCCTTGGACCAAAGCCAGCAGATAATCTAAACTTCAAAATGGAACTGACTGTCGGCCGTTACCGGCAACTGCTACAATCGGCCATATTCCAGTGCCTTAGTCACAAAAACCGAGATCGTGTTCGGACCGTTCAGCAATAACAATCAAATATGGAAACTGAATGAAATGAATCCTGCCAGCAATAGCAATCTTCACTACCCCGCCCGGAAAGCCCGCGGGGAAGGCGGGCGGACAAGACTTGCACTACACTTCACAAAAAAAAACACATACACTCTGCTTCTGATGGAGCGCGAGATTGTGACCTAGAAAGGACAGACAATGAGTTTTTGTGTGACATCGCAGCATAATATGCACCGGCCCGGCACCATATTTGGCCCGACGATGGCCGATCGTCGTGTTCCTTCGGCGTCGCTGTCGTCGCCGGTTCGATTTCAATGGAATGGTAAACGATCGATCGATCGAATTTAAATACTGATATTAAGATAAGCGAATTGTACTTTTTTTGTGTTCATTGCAGGTCGTGCGCTTGCAGTTTAAAGTACCGACGAACGGAAGAAAGTTGACCTTCGCATACCAAGTGGGAGGTAGGGAAAAACTGCGCCAATTGAATTGCAATTCGAAATTCAGTATAGATCAAAAGATATTTGAACAGTTTTGCTCTCGTCGTTAACCGAAATTTTCAATTTTCGATTTCCACTTCAATCATTTATTCTACAGATGATTTTTTTTTCTACTGGTTGATAATTTTGCACAAACCCGTATCTAACGATTGAATATTCCCAACATCAAAAAAATCCTACGGGGCAGGAGTTAGCAATCCATCGATTATTTATTGGTAGCCATTAAACAATTTCTATTCGCGCGCTAACCACCGGCGCGGTTTTGCACCCGAGGTGAGTTATTATTGAAATAAACGAATTTAATTAATTACCCCTCCCTCTTATTTACTAAAACCACTGGTTTTTCCATCGCACGATTGTGTGTTTATACCGATCACAAGAAACCATATAGAGCTGCTCTAGTGGTGGTCGTCACAGGACCGGACAGGACAGGACAGGGCAGTGGACGACGGTGCATGCGGCCATGGACCAAGACCTGAAGTAGGCTATAACTAATGGTGCCACACCCGGGGGAACTTGGATTTAGACATTAATCAGAGCACAAACAAATAAGGTGGAACGAACAAACATCAGCCGAATGCGAATGCGGCAACAACAAAAAATGACTGCTCGGTAAATTACCATTCCTATTATTATCCTAATTCAACTTTTAACTCGTCCGATTGGTGCATTCATAGCTACTTGGTGTAGGCACAGAAATACCCACCCACCGACCGACCGACCGACTGATATGCAAATGTGCAGGTGCAGTTAAACTGCTATGGCGTGCAAATTCCTGTACTGTATTTATCAATATTCTCGCAGTAATCCCTCAAAGTGACAGATGGAAACTACCGGAGGTGTTAAAGTTATTGTGAACTGGATGGATTTAAATAGATTTCATTATACAAACTAGACAATAAGCCTTCTGATTAGTTTGCAATGGTTGACCAGAATCGCCATTGGTTGTAAGCTCTGTACAAGTTCAGTAGGCTAGTTATTATACAGAGGGTGTTTTATAAGAGCTCACTAATTTGAAATATGAATAAAACACATGCCAAATTATGAAATGACCAACTTTTTTTACTTTAAATTTAAATATGATATGGCCGCCACGATTATTTTTCACAAAGATCGTTCTAGAGGTTCAATTTTCAACCACTTTTTCAAGCATTTGAAGATGTAGTTCAGCAATGACACGTTGAATATTGGTTTCCAAAACATCATTCATTGCTGGTTCGTCCACATAAACAAATAACTTCACGTATCCCCACAAATTGAGCGGCGTCAAATCACACAAATGCGGCTAAGCCGATTGTTTCGGGCGCAGTAAGTGGCACCATCCGATTGAAACCACAATTCGTCCACATGAAGATTTGGCAACAAACATTCTTTGATCATGGCTCTATATCGAGACCGCACCAAACAGTACAGTATCGGGATGCAGCGGAAATTCTTGAACGGCGTGTGGGTTATCTTTGCTCCAAATGCGGCAATTTTGGTAATTACGTTCTTTATGGTGGGCCCCTCTCAAAATCAGAAACAGAAATAAAAAAAGTTTGATGTAATATTCATCAAATATTTTTTTTGGTTCTGTTTCTGTTTCTGATTTTGAAAGGGGCCCACCATAAAGAAGGTAATTACCGAAATTGCCGTATTTGGAGTAAAGGGTTTCAAGTGTTTCGTAATAGTCGAAACGACAATAATAACAGGCTTGTTACGAAAAATTTCGATATAAAAACGCATGAAACCCGTGCGAAGTTGTACACACCACTATTTTATTCAGGTGTCACTTACCGCAGAACTTACGAATTTGCGTTGGACACTTTCGACACGATCAATGTCGATTTGATAATGAGGCGACCAAACGATAGCTGCGTATTCTAATGTTGATCGAACTACCGCACAATAAAGAGTCTTCAGGCAGTGTATATTGGTAAAGTTCTTAGTGATCCGAAATATGAGGCCTAAGAGTTTAGAAGCCTTCGAAATTACATAATCGATATGATTCTTGAAATCCAATTTGTGATCGAGAATAACACCTAAGTCCTTAACCGAGGATTCACGTTTGAGGACATTTTGCAAGAGATGATAGTCATATGTAATTATTGAGCGTTTACGGGAAAAAGATATGAACTTGAAAACCCACTTGAATATATAATATATCATGATAAAAAAGACGGGTGGGTAGTGTTAGAGACATAACCGGATGACGTGAATACGATAAAAATGAATGATTCAGTTTTTTTATATTGAGTGATCTGAGTTATGAAGATCATATTTCAGATGGCATGTAGTGAAAATGATGTTGATACATTAGATACAACAAGAGATATTCTCGATCAAAAACTTATCACTCTATCAGCGGGTAAATTTTGAAAAGGCGCCCCATAGTAAGTCGTATTCACGACTACAATATAAAAATCTGCATAAGTTTGTAATATAAACACAACAAATATGTCCGCTTACAACACGTCACTTTGAGAAATTCCATGAAGACGATTTCATTTTAATTCTCCAACTTTTTTCCTGTCCTAAGTTAATATATACTCTCTAATGTACGGAAAATGTAACAGTGAAAATAATATTGCTTACAATTTTGTGATTTTAAAAGTAGTTGAACAGATTTCATCGGAGACATTTTTTTTTTTTGCTTCAAGATCTTCTTGCTCGGCAAGCTTTTCCTTCTCGGTAAGAATTTTATGGTAGACCACATCAGGATGATATGATTTGATCTTTTTAATTTCAGTTTCAATTATTGATTGCCTCCTGTTCAGCTTGTGCTCTCTGGGACAGCATCTTCTCTTGTTGTCGAATTTCACTCTGAATGTCTTTCTTTTCTTTTTCATCGTTTATTCTTTTATTCGGAGCATAGAAAAGCCCACTGGAGTTAGTTCCTGTCAAACTTGTTCTCCAGCAGGCAGAAAACCTCCTCATCTTTTGCATCAGCAGATTACAATCATTCATATGATACATATTCCTTAGATCTAGTGAGTCTATAGCAACTAAATCTAATGAGACAATAACATGAGGAACGATTTCTTGATAACGTTACGTGATAAATGAAAGTCGAAAGAATTGAAACATTTGTTAAATATGCGACACATGCGACACGTCGGATGTCTAATACAGACTTTTTGCGACTAGAAGAGATGACGGAGCATTTAAAGGCATTCAACACCATTTTGTTGATGTTACACCAATAAGTTGAATCATACAATCATCGGCGAACGATAGTTTCATACACTTGATCGGAAAATTTTGATCGTTGAAATACAATAAAAATATAAACGGTCCAAGGTGACTTCCCCGAGGAATTCCAGCGGTAACAGCAAATGGTGAGGTTGTACAGTCTCCTATTTTCAGTATCATTTCACGACCAGTTAGATATGATCGAAGCAAATTAAAAAATTATTCTTTAAATCCCAGTCTACTTAACTTAGAGATCGTTATGTGATGATTGATTTTATCGAACACGGCAGAGAAATCGGTGTACACAGAGGGCTTTTCATACGCGGATTATTTTTATTCGATTTTTTTACGCGAATTTCCGAAGTTACGCGGTTTTCTTATTTCGTCTTAGAAAAGCATTAAACGTCGAGATTTGGTGAAAATTCCGAAATTGTTTTCAAGTCAACTCTCTGACACTTAAAAAATTCACGACAAAAAAAATATTTTAAGATTACACCAGATCTCGACTTTTCATGCATTTCTTAGACATTTGACATAAAAAAATTTCGATTTCGGAAATTTCACAATTGTATCTAAGTCGATTTTTACAAAAAAAAACCTGTTTTAATCGACCTAATGGTGTGATGATGCCTTTCTCATATCAATCATAATTATATAAATAATACTGTGGTATTCTTCAAAATAATTTTCTTCGATTCTTAAAAGAATAACAAAAATTGGTTTGCTTGACCGTCTACTGATAAAAACTAATAATTGAAGAAGATTTGAGGTCGATTTAGAAAACTTTTTGAAGTTTTTCGCCCTTTTCAGGGATGGTATAAAATTTTTAACACACTCTACCCTATATTTCCCGATCCAGAGGTCGGATCCAGATGAAATTCAGGAATTACGTATGGGACCACAGGACATTTCATTTGAACCTAAGTTTGTAAAAAACGGTTGCGCCATCTATGAGAAAAGTTAGAACAAATTTTTTCATTTTTTTGCACATTTTACCGGAAGTCGGATCAAAATAATATTCAAGAATTTTGTATGGGACTACAAGACCTTCCAATTGAATCTAAGTTTGTGAAAACGTTTCAGCCATCTCTGAGAAAATTTAGTGCAAAAAACGTTACATACACATACATACGCACATACACACACATAGACACACAGGCATTTTGCGTACTCGACGAACTGAGTCGAATGGTATATAACACTCGGCCCTCCGGGCTTTGGGTCAAAATTCGGGTTTCACAGTGATTGCATAGCCTTTCTATATGAGAAAGGCAAAAACAAAGAAAAACACTCATTTACAGTTAGACCCTTTCGTTGTGGGACTATCGAAACAACTGAATAATTGAGTTGAAGTTAAAAAAACTGTTCAGTTTCACGAGTGACACCACATTGAAACGTTTCGCTTTTCCGTTGAGTCATTTTTGACGCTCATATATGTCGGTCTCAGAAGACGTAAATTTACACGTTTTTTTCTAGGTGTGTATTGGATTTGATTTAATCGAATTGAATTGTATTTGACTTTGTCGAAGTCACCAAAAACTTAATTCCTCAAATTAAAAGGTTAGACTTTTCTGTGTCTTCACAGCTTGTCACTTCCAAAGAATTTGCATACTAAGCTTAGTAACTATTATAGAACTCAGTTCGACCGTTAATGCGTAATAAAAGAGAGTCAAATCATATTACGACCTCTAGCAGCAGTGTTGCTAGTTATATTAAGTTTTTCTTTAATGGTCTAAATGATGAAAAAAATCATCATTTTTGAATTGTTTTTTTTTTCACAATTATCGTGCAACAAAATAAATTCAAATGTTTAGCATGTGAAAAATCATCATTCGAACAACATTCTGTAATTTTTCATGGAAAATCTTGAAAAATAAGTCGGTGAAGAACGATTCTTAAAAATCATGATTTGCGGTGTCCACTGTATCTCAGCGCAGACTAACCAGAAGTGAACAAATCAAAGCAGCATAGTTATAGAAGAAGTTTTACTAGATCCCAATGTTTCTGTTTGATTTTTTTAATTTTTGGTGGTTGTTCAAAGTGAAAACCACAATTTTCCTGAAAAAAAATCCGCCATTTTGTAGCTGTTAGACCTCCCCAAAGTAACAAACAACGAAAAGGAAAACGTTGGGGTGTGTTTTTTTATATGTAGAAAGTGTGTGCAAAATTTGAAAAAAATTGTAGCAGTATTTTTTTGAATGACGGTGGACACGGACTTTCAGAACTTGCTTTCGAGGAAAACGCGTTTAAAGTTTTTGGTCTATAAAATCAATGGAAACAATTTATTACTCGAGGGAGCCTAACATTTCCAAAAAATCAAATTTTTCCTTTTATAGTTTGTTATAATGAAGCATTTCAAGAATGTTTTGCCAAGTTTTTAATTCGATCGAAGCAGAAATCTTGGGCCTGTGAGTCGAGCTCTTACTTCTTCGCAGTATGAGATAAGCAACGACAAAAGGCCATAACTTGTTGAGTTTTGTTCCGATAGGCTTGAAAATTCCACAGAATATTCTTGAAATGTTTTACTATGAGAAAAAAAAATGATTTTTCAAAGGTATTAGACCCTACCCGCCCCTTAATAACTTTTTCTACAAATGTCGGATTGTTATGCGATCTGTGAAAGTTTTTTTCCTCGTTAAATTTCCTACGAAAACCGCACATGGACTATTTGCAGAGTTTAAAGGTTGTTAACCAACCGAAAAAAAGTCGATTTCCTTATACTAAATCCCATATTAACTTTAAACCCTGGGTTCAAAAATATAGTTCAACCGATCGAGCTAAAATTTTGCATAGTTTTTGTGGGAACCAAATAAAAGCGGAGCGAGAAAAAAAACCTTTTCCAAATTTTCCCAAACAAACGTATTCCATCCAATAGCCTTCTTTATGAAAAATGCAAGACACTACTAAGATTGAAATTTTCACACTGATCTCCCTGTAATTTTAAAATGGTATGTCGGATCTAAATGGAATTCAGCAAATTCTATGAGATTTTAAGACCTAATGTCTGTACATATATAAGACAAGACAAGACAAAAAACGTTATAGAAAATAAGAAAGATATGTCATGACAATACCATTAAAATTGGGCTCCCACGAGGACATCTAATGGTGTTTCACCGGTATAGGACAGAAAAGGATACCTTGAATACACCTAAATTGGAGCTAGTATAGTCGGCGCTTCACTACGGCATAAGACACCGCAAAAGAGTACCTTTTAGTTTTATTTTGATGTTCATTCCTATGATGGAGACTATTCAATTCAATCAGTGGCAGGCTGAACTTATCGAACAAATTCTTGACAGTCGTTATCAAACCAAAAGTGTCACCGTACACAGTATCCATACGATGTTTGGTTTCACTGCACGTTTTCTCTTCTAAAATCAAAAATCGATTCACCGCGTACGATATACTTTTTTTCCTATTTCTATAAAACTAACCGTCGATCAATGTGACATGCTTGCTTCCAATGATTATCCAAACATTACATTGATCGAAACGTTGGCAGCACATCACCAGAAGAATAACTGAACAATGATAAAACTCTTTTGTAATAACAGTGCCATCGGGTGGTGAGCCCAAGTATTTGTTGAGTAACCACTTGCAAATTCTTTTCAGCTGTTCACTTTTTAATTTCGCACTGAATATTTAAAAAAGAAATATTACGAGTCTGTATTCAATGAGCGGATGAGTGAAATTTTCATACACGTTTTGTCCCATGTTACAAAAGAATTTTATTGAAGCTAGTAATAAACAGCATCGACGCACGAGTTGCTCCTTCCCACGTATTCATGATGTTCACCTAATTTCAACTCATCACAAGCAGCCACAGGAATAACACCCCGTAATTTTGTTTCCGATCGCGAACATGTGAAGTTAATAAGACAAATTAATGCCGTAACACGTTCTGTTCACGCGTACCCTTCCTCTCGTACATGTCTTTTGATTTACTTCCTTTACTGTGATCCACATCCACTATAGTGAGAAAATTGAGAAACATGACACGCAACAATCTTGGCTGAAGAGTATCGTAAACAAAAAGGAACGGTGTGGGTAAACAGTGCGAACTAGATCGCCCATCAATGTCAGTCATCTCGAGCTGAACATTCGTTCTTTGAGTTCTGATGGGAAAGTTGAGACTTTTAGTACGAGCTTAAGTAGTGCATACACCTCTATTCCTTTTACATCCAATAATAAACGTCACAATGGTGAATTTCATACAATATCGAAAGTCACCATGCCGCTTGACAGATGTGACATCGAGAAGGTGCACGTCACAGTGAGTGTTTGCATCATAGATGAACGATAAGTCAAGTGTTTTGAACCCTTCAGACGTCATTGAACAGGATAAATCAATTGAAGGACAAGTTAAATACTACATGAACATAAAATTTTCGCACGGAGATCCAATTCCGACGATTGGAAACCGGACCCGACCGATAAGCAAAACCAAGAGGAAACCTACAAGACCTTGAATTATGTTCTGATCGAGCCTCATTGCTTACATCCGCCGTGGTAGCTCACCAACCACCACCGTCACCTCGAAAAGTTGGCTCACAATGGCTTGGCTGGTGGCATGCAATTTCCGATTAGCAAAAACGATTCTGTTTGACGAAATTTAATCTGTTCAATTTTTTTTCTTCGGCGCTTCCCACTCCCACCTTGGTGCCTTTCGATCCCGTTGGCGGTTGTTTAGTTTTCAGTTGGTCGCGACTTGGAAGATTGGATTACAAATTGCCCTTTTCCTGATGGGCATATAGTCGGTGGAAGCGAAAAAACATGCGAAGCGAAAGAACCGAAGAGTGATTATCTTACGGTTTCGGAAGGGGAAACTCTAACAACAATTTTCGGACCCAAAAAACTAACAAGTGTCTTGTAGTATGCCAAATCGGGACAGGTTTCTTTCTGTTTTTTTCGCTCGAGTGTCCCCTGTCCTCTGCGCAGGGTTGCCATTTTGTCATATTGATGATACTTTATTGGAAGACTATGACGACAAGCGAACTATTAATGCCATTTTATATGATTACTACATAATGACATTTCAAAGTTGTATAGCGAACCTCACACGATCCTTAAAAGGGTCATTACTAAAGAATAATATCATTTTAATGAACGTCGTAATGACGATTTTCCTAAGCAAATTTGAAATACCATTAGTTAGTCGGTCAGTTCGTGCTCGCAGCGCATCCGACGAAGTCGAAAATTTCTTACGGTCGCGACGACAGAAACAAAGACAATAAAGTGCAGTGAACAATAGAGTGTACGAAATGGGCAAATACGATTTAACAAAGCCTGAAACTTGGCCTACAAGGCCAAATTCAATTTGTATTGATTTCATACTTTCTGGGACAGTCTTTAAGGGCTGCTTATAAGTTAATGAAGGAAATGAAATGATATGTATTTATTGTAATGCGAAACACATTGTTTCTGAGATAGTCCATTTTTTCAATGCATTCAATCGATATGGCTCACCACGTATTAGAAATGTCCATTGGTGATACACAAACACTTTCAAAGGCTGAAAACACATTATAAACACAGTGAAAACAATCATTGACAACTCCAATACAAATGGTGCACAGAACGCGGACTGTCACTGAGAAAGATATCAAAAATGCAAGGAGTAAGTGAAAAAGCCGTGCGAAACACAATCAGGAAATTCGGTGAGGAACACCTTTGAGGATAAACCGAAAACGGGTCGAAAAAAAGGTCCTGCTAACCCTCAGTTGGTTAAACGTATACTGAACTGAAGGCGTTCGAACAAAAGAAGGAGGTTTCAGTTCAGGATGTGGCCAAAAAAGGGGGCACTTCGAAGTCAAATGTTCTTCGTGCTAAAGAACGTTTGAATCTTCGAACCTATAAGAAGCAGAAACAACCAAAACGTAGTCCGAAACAAGAAGCATCGATCAGGCCGAGGGTTCAAAAGTTGTAGAATACGATTCTTGCTGGAAATTTGAACTGCATAATCATGGACGACGAAACCTACGTGAAACTCGATTACAAATCCTTGCCGGGACCACAATATTATACGGTGCGAGAAGGGCAAGTGTTAAACCAGTCCGAAACATAGATTGAAGTCGAAAAATTTGGTACGAAAGCTATGGTCTGGAAAACAATTTGTAGCTGCGGTAAGATTTCGAAACCGTTCATCACCACCGCTTCAATAAACAGCGAAATATACATCACGGAATGTTTACAAAAACGACTTCTACCCATGATTCGAAACCACAAGGATCCTGTTGTCTTTTGGCCAGATCTTGCTTCTTGCCACTACTCGAAATCAACGGTAGAATGGTATACTACAAAAATGTCACTTTCGTCCCAAGAGACAGGAATCCATCAAATTGCCCACAACTTCGACCAATTGAGGAATTTTGGGCATTAACGAAGGCACATCTTAGGAAACATGTCTCGGCAGTCGAAAAAGATTGGAAAAAAATTGTCAAAACATGTCGCCAAGAAGTCTATACGGAATTTAATGAGGAACGTTCGCAAGAAGGTGCGCCAGCTAGTCTACAATGGCTAAATAGCAAATGTTGAGAATAATATTCTGTTGTTGTAGTCTAATATTATCAGTATATCGAATAAAATTTGAATATCTAACACTTGTGAATTATTTACAGCGAAATCAGAGTGCGTCCATACTTTCTGGGACAGTCTTTGTCATGGTTTGCAAACTAGTTAATTTTATGAAATAAATTAAAAAAAAATTCTTATCACACCTAAGACTTATGAAACAAATACTCTTGAAATTGATATTTTAACTGCCCATCTCTAGAGTCGGATGTTGAACCTAAATGAAAATCGTGATATTCTTATGCCAGCTGAAAACCAGTTGAATCTAAGACTCTTCGAGAAAAGTTAGTAATCTTATTTTAATAACTTTGGTACATATCAGCCTGTAACTCCGGAACCGGAAGTGGGATTTAAATGAGAGTCAGGAACTTTGTAACAACTAAGTTTGCCGGTTCAGACATAGCCGAGAAAATTGTATGACAATTTTTGTCATACACACACATGCACACACAAACATTTGCTCAGTTCGTCGAGCTGCATCTAATGGTATATGACATTCGTCCCTCTGGGCACAGTGATTGAAGAACCTTTCTAGATGAGAAAAGAAAAACCATCGAAAACTTTGCGAT